>NC_092874.1:364418434-365050379 GCF_028372415.1 Notamacropus eugenii
CCTTCCTCACCTGAAAGGATGGGAGAGAATACATGTTCACCAAGAAAGTAACCTTCTACAGACTTATTTTTTCTATAGACATTTTTACCCTTTTTTGGGTATTTTTCCAACCAGTTACTTGACTTTTGGGTCCTTTGTCAAGAGTAGGGTATACTCCAGGGACCTGTAAGTTCTCAGTTCCTTCAAGGTGGCACAATCAAGGGAGAGGAGCTTACTCCTCTAGGGGTCTTAGGTAGGGGTGGGCTGCCACTCAGGGCTAAGGTTCAGATCAGCTGCTCAGTTCCCCCACAGGTTTTAAGATGAGTGCTCCAATTATGGAATAATGGACACTGGCTGCTGCCTGCCTGCAGCGGCTACCCACCCACTGTCTCCTCTGCCTGGGGCCAGGGCTAGGGGAGGGCCCTGCTCCCTTGTCACAGAGGTGAGAAACCTCTCTTACTGACCTTTGAAGTGTCTTTGTCATCTGTGGGTTGAGGGATCTGCGAACCTCCACTGCTGGGGATTCCACCCTCTTCCCCCTTTGAGGCTTACCCTGTCTCTGGCCTTGCTCCTCCCAGTGGCACCCAGTCAAGGCTGGGCTGGGCTCATCTCCACATCCAGTGAGAAAACCTTTCCCGTCAGCCTTCCAGATCACTCTGGGCTGGAAATCTCCTCCACTCTGTCGTTTTGTGGCTTCTGCTGCTCTAGAATTTGTTGAGAGTCTTTCTTTACAGGTATTTTATGGGCTGTGGGGGAAGAATTAGAGTATGTGTGTCTTTCCACCCCACCATCTTGTCTCTGGCCCCAGGCATCATCATCTTTGCTATAATCTTGATAGTCCTGGTACTGTTCCTCTTTTTATATTGAGAGACTCATTATAAACTGTAAAGACTTATTATTACCTGCCACATGGACCTGACTGGTTAGACCTGTGACTTGCTCTTTCCTGGGGCTCTGCCAGATACAATCACTCCTTCAGGGAGCTATTATATTGTTAATTTTTCTTTCTTTTTTTTTTGCTGCACTTATGTTTTAATTTTTCTCTTCCTCTTCTAGTGCTGCATGAAGTAGTCTTCTTGAATGTTAGAAGTCAGGGTTAACCAGTGTGCTAAGACCAGTGCTCCTCATGATGGTCCCTGGTTTCCCTGGCATAGCTTCCTTCCCACATACAATTCCAACACAACTTCCTTTAGCCACAGCTTCCCTAGGGACTTCCCTCTTATAGCCTCTTCTCCCATTGCAACTTAATTAGCTCCAGCTTTCTTGATACAACTTTCTGATCTAGGACCAATAAAAAACCCCAGTCATGTGGAATCTGGGGCTCTCAGACTCAGTAGGTATTTGAGACCATGAGAATTTCCATACCCAATGACTTACTGACCAGATGTGTTTCCATGAGAAGGTGAGGGTTGCTACGTCTACCAAAACTGAAGATAGGTGCCATTGCATCCTTACTATATTGCCTTGCTATGTTTGGGCAAAGTAAACCTCTTTTGTTAAATGTCCAATGACTTACAAGTGCCTTATTTCATCCAAAAATTGGGCCTGAATTAAAAGTCCACTGGTATTAGAGCTGGGTCCACAGCAACCAGTAATAGCTCTAAGGTTAATTATGTGGTGAAACATTGAGAACCTTACCACCAAGAGGTAAAGTGCGGTAAGACCAATATTTTAACTCTTGTCCTCATACAAATTAGCCTTCTTTTATATTGAGACTATTCTTGAGCTAAAAGCAGGGTTAGTGGTTTGGGGTTCTTGGGCTTTTCTGTCTATTAGTGACAGTCAATCAGCAGTTGTTGGTGGTCAGGATGATGGGATCCTTCCACATAAATGTTATCCCTGCTGGATGAATAACACAGGCCTAAGAGCCAAAAACTTAGACAATAGAGTTTTGTAGAGAAATTTTCTAAAATCTAGATTTCATGATGTATCATTGCTATCTTTTAGGATCCCATTATGTTCCAGATAAAAGGGACTTTAGACGTTATCTAATCGTTCAACTCTTCATTTAACAAGCATGGAAACTGAAACCCAGAGACATCAAATAATTTGTCCAAGGGAATACTGATAATAAGTAGCAGAGGGCACCTGATTCCTATTCCCATGGTTACTCAATACCCATTTCACATATAATCTATAATAAATAATTTCATATATAGGAAGTAATCACAGCACACCAGGGCTTTTAATGCCATAGCTAATATAATTCTCTCTGAAACAAACTGAAGTATATATTAATATCCTAGTCATGCATAACACATTAGTTCTGACACAGTGGCTAAAAATAAAAAGTCCTTGTTTTCATGTTGTAAGTCAGAACTTCATTATCTTTACATACAATTTTCTTTTCACAAATTTAAAATTTTCTAATTAAAATGAGGAAGTAGCATGATGGCCAATTACTTCATCTCTAAAAAGAAGACCTGACTTCAAATCCTCCTTACCATTCATTTGACCTTTGGCAAATTACTTAATTATTCTAGGCCTCAGTTCCTTCATTTGAAGTCAAAATTTAGACTAAACAATGTTTAGGATTCCCTCCATCTCTCTAAATCTTCTGGATTTAAACTTTGAAGTCTAAAATTTTTACTTCAGCATAAAATTTAAAATCTAGACTATGTACTCATGGCCCCCATTTCTTCTCATCCCATTCACTTCTCAGTCATGGACAATCTGCCTTCTATGTTATCCCTCAACTGAAACTATTATCTCCAAAATTACCAGTAATATTCTAACCATCAAATGGAGTTGCCCTTTCTAAGACTTCATCCTTCTTCATTTGTCTATAGTGATCGATACTGTTGAACATCCCTATTACTGGATACTTTCCTCTGGGTTTTGGTGATAACTGTTCTCTCTTTTTTCTCTCTTGTGAGTCTCATTGCTCAGTGTCCTTTGATGAGCTATAATCCATATCCTAGCTCTCTTTTCTTCTCTTTCTATATTTTCTTTGGTGATCTCATCAACTTCCTTGAGTTCAATGATCATATCTCTGCAGAAAACTCCTATATCTATATATCTAATTCAAGTTTTTCTCCTGAACTCCAGACCAGTATTATCAACATTGGGCATTTTCAATTTGTTGTCCTACAGAGAACTTAACCTCAACATGTTCAAAATAGAGAGAATTATCTTTCCTCTAACACCATCTACTTCTCTCAATTGTACCACCATTCTTCCAATTACTCAGATTCACAATCTTGTAATCATTCTCAACCTTTCACACTGTTTCTCATCCCCCATATTATTAGATATGATCTATTCTGCCTATCTATCAATTCTGTTTCCATTTTTCCGATCACATGGACATGGCAATATTTTCCTAATTAGGCTCCTAGCTTCAAGTTTTTCTTTTCTCCGATTTCCCACATAGCTACGAAAGCAATATTCCTAAAGTGTAGGGTCAGTCATGTTGTTCCCCTCCTAAGGAAAACTCCTGTGGCTTTCTGTTGTTGACTCAAGGAAAAACTTCAAATTCCCGTTTGGCATTTAAATCAACTAAAGTGAACAAGTATTTATTTGATGTCTACTATGTGCCAAAACTATATTAAACAATATCCTAATTCCTTCTATATCTTTGTCTTTATTGTTGCCTTAAGGAATTCAGTGTGCAAAGATTCTTTTCCTAGGGGGAAATGTGTATATAGCCATACAGAATTAGACTACCTAGGGGTGGAGATTTTGAATTCCAGGATTGGAGACAGGAATATCTGAGTTCAAATTCAACCTCATATACTAGCTGTGTGACAATGGGCAAGTCACTTGCTTGCCATTTGCATCAGTTTTCTTTTCTGTAAAATGGGGGAAATAATAGTACCTATCTCCCAGGGTTGTGAGGATCAAATTAGATTATTGTAAAACATCTAACACAGAGCTTAGCACATAATAAACATTATATAAATATTAGTTATTAATAGCTATTACTGTGAATACTCTGCTTTATGACAGCTATGAATGGATAAAATACATTTTAGGCTCTTCCATTTTTACTGAATGTCTGGCATTATTAGTAATAGTCACATGATATTTGTAAGACTGATATTCATGACAATTAATTATAGGTTCAGGTACAACAATGTAAAAACAGTAACTAGGAAATTGTAGAAAACAGCATATATTTTGAGGGTGGAAATGGGGCAAAAAGGACACTGTATGTGATTAAACAGAAATGATATAAAAATATTGTCTTTTTTGTTCTAGTCAATCCTATCACATGCATCAAAAATTGACTTTTAAATTGTTGCCAGTAAAAACACCTTAAAAAAGTATTTTCCTTCATCATAACTTTGATAACTGTATAGCTGTACAAAGAATTGTTTTTAATGAAGAATGACATGTGCTTGTTTCATTGAAGTAATCTCTTAAAAACTCTATTTCCTTTCATTCAGGTTTTAAAATAAAGAAAAATTTAGAATTTTTATAGAGACCAGAAGGTGGTGCTCTTCCTTCTGTGTTGCATACCATAACTCAGAGTTTATTTTTAATTCTCTCTTAAGATTAGGAGAGCTGAGTTAGCAAATTGATTACCTTTTGCTTGTTAATGCTGATTTTTTTCACCAAATAAAAGGCAGGACATATTTCATGAGATACTGTAAAATTCTGGCAACATTCTTGAATGAATTATGAAATAAGAATGTGAATAGCTAGAAATGGCAGAAGTGATCACATGGAGCCAGCATGACTTTATCAAGAATAAATCATACCAGATTACCATTATTTATTTATTTATTTTGGACAAAGTTACTAAGGTGGTAAGTCAGGGGAATTTTGCGGATGCAGTTTACCTAAATTTGAGCAAAGTATTTGATAAAGTCAAACTACACTTGTGAAAAAGATGAAGAGATATGGATTGGATAATACTAACATTAAATGGATTTGAAATCGGTTTAATGGCCTGATCCAAAGAATAGTCACTAATAGGTTGCTGTCACTAATAGAATTATCTTTAATAAGTCACTAATAGAATTATCTTTAAAAAAAATCAGTGCTATGTTGTTGTTGATGCTTTGTAATCCTACAGATGACCATGCCAGAGATAAGGTCAGAGACAGCCACTGGAGGTCTACATATGATCTGTCAAATTTTTAGACAACTTAAAACTGACAAGGAAAAATAAGAGCCAGGATTCGTAAAGATCTTGACAGACAATACATTCAGCTCCATAGATGAACTATAATAAGGACAAATATAAATTCTCATGTTCAAGTCATTGATTTTACAAAAATAAGATGGAGGCATGATTAGATCATACTTGTTTCTCTGAAAAAAAAAGTAAGGAGTTTTGATGACACTCAATATATGTAAATATCATAGCTAGGTAAGGTAATACAGGAAGAGGTATAGGTCCTAGAAACAAAGAAGTTCTAATCTTCTTGCTCTAATCAGAGCAGAATCTAATCTTGCTCTAATCAGAGCAGAATAATAAATGAATGCAAATAAATAATAATAATAACAAATAAATGAAATCCTGCATTCAAATCCAGTTGCAACTTGGTCCCACTGGGCACTCACTAATGAGAGCTAAGTACTTAGGAGAACACTAAATGCACTCTGCATCATGCAGTCTCTTATGTGGACATTCAGGGCCATGGTCTCTATTTTGGAGCACACACACTTGTTCTGTGACTGTTCCCTATTCACTTTGTATGTGCCAAAGAGGTTTTTGGATTGGTTGCTGAGCTGTCACTAAGTATGCTCTAGGAACCTGAATTCTTGTTTTTCCTTCTTGGTTGTATTCAGGTGAAGTCACCAGATAGGTGGAAGGCCTTAGGCTTTCTCTCACCTGGAGATACCTGGAGATGGCAAATGTAACTAGGAAAGACTGTGTCTGGGATTTCCTGTCACTGTCTTTTTCACTTGAAGGTTCAGAAAAGAGAATCTGAGAACTGGAACCCATACCAAAGTTTGCTGGCAGCTAAGTGAAGCATACCCATACTGTCTTGACCTGGTAGCTGAGAAACTTTGTTCCACATAAAGGGAACAACTGCAGGGGCTATGTTGAATTTGGAAGTAAAGTTGTTGGGAAGAAAGCTTTGTAGGAACTACTTTAAGTTTGAACTCACTCTCCCTATGGATCAACATAGTAGATGTGCCCCAGTGGTATGAAGCAAATATTTTGTACTACTTAGTAAATATCCTTTTTAAAAATGCTAATTGATGTTAACTGGGTAAATTGATAGTGAGGCACTAATCACTGGATCATTCAGCATTATAGGGTAGATGCTAAATGTAACTAGCAATCACTATTGTCTGAGAACACTAAATCGGTGTTTGAACCAGTAACATTAGGGAAAGGCTACAACTATTCAGAGATGTACCCTAGAATCCTGAGGAGATGTATTCCCTTTGCAGACCTGATTTGCCAGTGGAACTGGGGATTAATATCAGGACTCTCAGACTTTAAAGCTACAATAGAGAGGACACCAATATAAAGGAAATGTCTAGAGAGGGAACCCAGAGCTGAAATCTTGCTAAGTTAGGAAGTAGGAACTAGGGATGTTTTACCTGGAAGAGAGAAGATTCAGGAAAGACATGGAAGCTTTATTCAGGTGTTTAAAAAGGTCATATCATGGTGAAAATAGACCTACTCTGTTTGTTTCCTTAAGACAGAAACTGGAACAATGGGGTAGAAATTGCAAAGAGGAAAATTTGAGGCTTATGCAAGGATAAGCTTCCTAAATTTTAGAACCATCTAAAGAAAAAATGGGCTGCTCCAGGACAGAGTGAGTTGTCCCCCATTGAAAGTCTTCAAGCCAAGTCTGTATGATTACAAGTCAGGTATGTTGTATGGAGACTGGGGCAGTATCTGCCTCATAAAACAAGTTTGGTAAAGGATTTTCTCTTTTTATTTTTGATAATTTCTTTGTAGCGAAGTAATTAGGACAATAGGATCACAAAGCTAGAGCACAAAGGGACTTCAGAGTCCATCTAGTCTAACTCCCTCACTTTATAAATGATGAAACTAAGACCTGGAGCAGTTAAGGGGGGGTGCTCAAGGTCTCACAGGAAAGAATCAGAGTCTGTATTTGAACCCAGGACTTCTGATGCCAGCCATCACTCTTTCTCTTCTTGAACATTTAATAGAATTCATTTTAAAATTTCATTGACTGCAGGTGTCATTTTAAAGTTTCACTGGCCTCCTCTGTAGAGGGAGGACATGTTCAGGTAGGGGTAGGGTTTGATGGCTGCTGAAGTCCCTTACAACTCCAAAATTATGAGTTTCTGTGATTCTTTGGAGTATACTATAGAAGGAAAGATACCAACTGTGAATATCTATCAAAGGAAAATCTATGGTTGATGTTTGACTTAGACTGCAATATATATTTTACTTTCTTGTTCAATCCATCAGTCAAACTTACAATTATTTTCTCAGTGATTAGTATGCTTTTCTAGGCACTCAGGTAACAAAGGTATAAATGAAATAGCTCCAGTCCTTCCTGCTCTTTTTATTTTATTTTCTTCCTTTTTTTTTTAGGTTTATTATTGCAATTTATATTCTGTATGTCATTAATTTTTTTTTTTTACACACACACAAACATGATCTGCTACATTCTGCGAATGAATTCCATAGTTCTTTCTCTGGATGTGGAAGGCATTTTGCCCTAGAAGACCATGGGGAATTTTTTTTTTTCAAGTCCTTGCATTGCTATGAAGTTCCAAGTCTACCAGAAAAAACTCTCACATACTGTGGTTGTTGCTATGCACAAAGTTCTCCTGGTTCTGCTCCTTTCACTCACCATCAGATCACATAAGTCTTTCTAGGCCTCTCTGAAGTCTTCCTGTTCGTCATTTCTTATAGTGCAATAATATTCCACTACATTCATATACCATAATTTATTCAGCCATTCCCTAGTTGATGGGCATCCCCTTGATATCCAGTTTTTGGCCACCACAAAGAGTGCTGCTATAAATAATTTTGTACATGTGGGACCCTTTTCCATTTTTATGATCTCTTGGGGATATAGCTTTTTCTGCATCTATTGAGATAATCATGTGGTTTCTGTGAGTTTTGTTGTTGATATGATCAATAATGCTAATAGTTTTGCTAATACAGAACCAGTCCTGTATTCCTGTTATAAATCCTACCTGATGATAATGTGTTATTCTCGTGATAAGTTGCTATATTCTTTTTGCTAAAATCTTATTTAAAATTTTTGCATCTCTATTCGTTAGAGAAATTGGTTTATAATTTTCTTTCTCTGTTTTCTCTCTTCCTGGTTTAGGTATCAAAAGCATATTTGTATCCTAGAAAGAATTTGGGAGTACTTCTTCTTCCTCAATTTTCCCAAGTAGTCAATATAATATTAGCATTAACTGTTCTTTAAATGTTTGATAGAATTCACTTGTAAATCCATGTGGCCCTGGAGATTTTTTCCTAGGGAGTTCATTGATGGCTTGCTCAATTTCTTTTTCTGAGATGGGGTTGTTTAAGTATTCACCTTCCTCTTTTGTTAATATAGGCAATTTATATTTTTTAAAATACTCATCCATTTCGTTAAGACTGTCAAATTTATGAGCATAAAGTTGGGCAAAGTAATTTCTAATTATTGTTTTAATTTCCTCCTCATTGGAGGTGAGATCACCCCATTCATTTTTATATTGGTAATTTGGTTTTCTTCTTTCTTTTTTTTAATCAAACTGACCAAAGTTAATCAATTTTATTAGTTTTTTCATAAAACCAACTATTAGTTTTATTTATTAATTCAATAGTTTTCTTAATTTCAATTTTATTGATCTCTCCCTTGGTTTTCAGTATTTCTAATTTGGTATTTACTTGGGGATTTTCAATTTGTTCTTTTTCAAGCTTCTTCAGCTGCATGCCCAAGTCATTGATCTCCTCTTCCTCTATTTTATTCATGTAGGCATTCAGAGGTATAAAGCTTCCCCTAAGAACTGCTTTTTCAGTATCCCATAAGATTTGGTAAGTTGTCTCATTATTGTCATTTTCTTGAATGAAGTTGTTGATTGTTTGTATGATTTGTTGTTTTACCCACTCCTTCTTTAGGATTAGATTATTTAGTTTCCAATAAATTTTTGGTTTATATTTCCATGGCCTTTTATTACATATAATTTTATTGCATTATGATCTGAGAAGGATGCATTGACTATCTCTGCCTTTCTACACTGGATAGTGAGGTTTTTATACCATAGAACATAGTCAATTTTTGTATATGTTTCATGTACCACTAAGAAAAATGTATATTACTTTCTATCTCCATTCAATTTTCTCCAGAGATCTATCATACCTATCTTATCCAGAGTTTTATTCACCTCCTTAACTTCTTTCTTGTTTATTTTAAGGGTAGATTTATCAAGTTCAAAGAGGGGGAGGTTGAGGTCTCCCACTAGTATAGTTTTACTGTCTATTTCTTCCTGCGACTCCCCCAACCTCTCCTCTAAGAATTTGGATGCTATACCACTTGGAGCATACATGTTTAGTAATGATATTGCTTCATTGTCTATGGTGTCTTTTAGCAGGATGTAGTTTCCTTCCTTATCTCTTTTGATTAGATCTATTTCTGCTTTTGCTTTGTCTGAGATTAGGATTGCTACCCCTGCTTTTCTTACATCAGCTGAAGCACAACATATTCTGCTCCAACCTTTGACCTTTACCCTGTGTGTATCCCCCAGTGTCAAATGGCGTTTCTTGTAAACAACATATTGTTGGATTATGGCTTTTGATTCATTCTGCTATCCATCTCCATTTTATGGGAGAGTTCATTCCATTCACATGCACAGTTATGATTACAATCTGTGTCTTTCCCTCCATCCTCTTTCCCACCATTTGTGCTTTTAGTTCTCCCATCCCCCTTCCCCTCCTCAATAGAGTTTTCACTTTTGACCATCTCCTCCTGCAGTCTTCCCTTCCTTCTTTCAGCCCCCCTCCCTTTTACTCTTACTACTTCTTCCTCCCTTTTAGTTTCCCCTACCCCTTCTTCCCCCTTTCCCTCTTATTGCCTATAGAGCTAATTAGATTTATATACTTAAGTTTATTGTTCCCTTCTTGAACCAAATCAGATAAGAGTAACTCTCAAACAATGCTCCTCTCCCTCCCCTCTTTCCCTCTAGTATAATTTTGTACTTCTTCCTGTGATGTAATTTATCATTTTCTGCTTCCTCCTTTTCACACCTCCTGTTTCAATCCCTTTGCATGCTTAAATCACATTTTAACATCACATCATTTACTTTATACCTGTTCCCTCTATCTGTGTATATCCCTTTTATGTTTCATAATAGATGTACAATTCTCAAGATTAACAAGTATCTTTTTCCTTTATAGGGAGGTAAACAGTTTGCCCAAATAGAGTAACAATTTTTTCTTTTCCCCTCTTTACCTTTTTATTCCTTTCTTGAGACTTGTGTTTGAAGATCAAATTTTCTGTTGAGTTCTGGCCTTTTTGTCAGGAAGGTCTGGAAATTCCTTATTTCCTTGAATGTCCATCTCCTTGCCTGAAACATTATGCTGAACTTTGATGGGTAATTGATCCTTGGTTGTAGTCCCAGTTCCTTTGCCTTATGGAATATCAGATTTCAGTTCCTTCGATCTTTTAATGTAGAAGCTGCAAGGTCCTGTGTAACCCTGACTGTAGTTCCTCCATATTTGAATGGTTTCTTTCTGGCTGCCTGTAGCATTTCTCCTTCACTTGATAGTTCTGGAATTTGGCAACAATATTACTTGTCGTTTTTAGTTTGAAATCCCTTTCAGGAGGATTCTTTCAATGACTATTTTGCCCTCTGAATCTAGCACTTCTGGGAAGTTTTTCTTGATGATTTCTTGGAAGATATTGTCCAGACTCTTTCTTTCATCATGGCTTTCTAGTAGGCCAATGATTCTTAAATTTTCTCTCCTAGATCGATTTTCCAGGTCAGTTGTTTTTCCAATTAGATATTTTACATTTTTTTTCTATCTTTTCATTCTTTAGATTTTGTCTGACTGATTCTTGCTGTTTCATAGAGTCATTAGCTTCTACTTGTCCAATCCTAATTTTCATCAAATTGTTTTCTTCAGTTAACTTTTGCATCTCCTTTTCCATCTGTCCAATTATTCCTTTTAAAGAATTATTTTCTCCAGTTAGTTTTTATACTTCCTTTTCCATTTGTCCAATTTTCCCAGTTAGGTTTTGTCCTTCCTTTTCCATCTGTTCAATTTTCCCAATTATGTTTTGTGCTTCCTTTTCTAGTTGTTCAATTTTCCTTTTTAGAGGTCTGTTCTCTTCAGTGAATTCTTTTTTTCATAGTTTTAAAATCATGGACCAGTTATTCTTCTATTTCCTTCTTTAACTGTTCCAGGTGAGCTGTTTGTGCATGTGAGCTGTTCATAGTCCCTTCTGAAGTTTCAGATGGAAGTACAGTGTCACTACTGACCTCTTTGGTATTGTTTTTTGGTCTTTGTTCCCATAGAAAGATTCTATGGTCTTTTCTTACTGGCTTTGCTTTTTCTTGCTCATGATGGTGAGGCTTTGTGTGTTGTGGCCTCTGGTTCTTTCAGTTAGAAGCTGAAGAATATGTTGTTGAGCTGCTGGAGTGGGAAGGCTTTTGTTTTCCCTTTTTTTGTGTGTTCCCTGGCTTAGCCCTGGGGCTTGCTTGTTAATTGTGGGGGAGGGGTGGTCTGTTAAGGGGAGATCTCAGATGAGCTAGAGCAAAAGCAAACTCAGCTCACACCTGGGTCCTAGTTTGAGTTTCCACCCCATCTGTTGCTCCTCTCCTAGTGCTGAGGCATGCTTGAGTCCTAGTGCAAGTTTCCACTGCCCCTGGGGCCCCACTCTTTCCAGTTTGCCTCTGCCACAGTAAAAGGAATCCCCCTTATCTGTTTTCCTAGCCTCAGGTGCTGCGAGACTGTTTGCCCCTTCAGCTGTTCCCACTAATCCAGGATTTTTCTGGGTAAATATTTTATGGTTCTTTTGAGGTCAATGAGGGGAGGGGGAGAGAGCATTTACAGATCACTCTGCCATTTTGGCTCCCAGAAGATCAAGTATGTGACTTATAGATGTTTAATCTGCGGGCTGAAAGTCTCAGGAGCAGCTGCAGCTGATACTTGGTGCTCCACGGCTGTCGCTCATTCAGCTCTGCTGGTCTCCTACCCTGGGTTGCCACTCCACCTTTCTGCTGTGTTACTGCTGCCTGAGGCCACTCTGGGGGTCTCCCACCTGGCCATGCTGCTGCAGGATGTGCTGTGCTGTGTGCTGTGGGCTCACCCCCTCAGAACAGATCATTCCTGATGACTTTCCAGTCTGTTCTGGTCTGAATCTGCCAGTCTGTCTCCTATTGGATTCCACACCTCCAAAACTTGGTCAGATTCTCTTTTTAGAAGGTATCTGAAGGAGTTTGTCTAAGAGCTTAGGTGAGTAGTTGCTCTCACTCCGTTATCTTGGCTCCACCCCCAGAGTCATTAATTTTTAATCCTGCTTCCCTATGACTGTTTCATTGAACCTTCCTTTGTAACAAGGAAAACATTTAAATAAATCAGGAGATAGAATTTGATAATCTATTTTCCACTTTTCAGTCATGCCACTGAGAGAATGGGATCATGTTTCATAATTAGTTCATATTTAATCAGATTTTGAGTGTTTAATATTTTCATTTATGTGATTGAAATTGCTGTTCATCTTGTTTTACATTCTTCAGGCTTTCATTTCATGCATATCTTCCCATAGTTTTCTGAATTTCTTACTTTGATCATTTATTGTGGTATAATCATACTCCATTGTATTGATACATCCCAATTACTTCTGCCATACCCCAACTGATTGTACCCCTTTTATTTCCAGTTTCTTGTTGGCACAAAGGTGCTATTATATGGATTTTCAATTTGTGTCATTTCTTTTTCTTTTTTTTACCTGTGATTGGACTCCTTTGTGTAAATAATCAGTCCTGAGACTTTTGAGCATGAATAGTTTACTAGCTTTTCTTGAATAATATCAAATTGATTTTCATAACAGATTGACTAATTCCAAGTTCTGTCAGCAGGGTACAAGTGTACTTATCTTCCTAAATTCCCTCCAACATCAATTATTTACAATTTAATCTTATTTTGGCTTGTAAGATAGAGCTTTCTTATTGGTTGTGAATCCCCAAACAGTGAATATATAAAGCGAGTGGCCACCTCCTCAGATCTTCTCTTTCCTTCTGACTGCAAATCAAGTCAGGAATAGTCTATGATGCTTTGTGATAAGGGATGGGGGAGGGGATGCCTGCCTTAAGCTCCACCCTAACCTTCTTGTAGCAGTGAGCACATAACATCTGAATCATATTTTCAGTTTAGTCAAACCTTAACATAGGTTTAAATTGCTTCTGTGTTTGTTCTTTTAGGATAACTAGCATTTATCCTGAGACAGATGTGTCTATGCTTGGAGGTGACCTTTTGAGCCAGAGAGATCCAGAGATCCTGGATCTGTCATCTCAGATGAATGGTTACAGGGGAGGAGTCCTTGGTCATTAGCCAGTCTCTCCAAGAGGAAAGGTATAGTTGCTGGGGACTCATCCCTTACAACTATTCAGATTTAACATTTTCTTGTTTAGATGACCAACCCTGCTTAGGACTTGCCATTGTGGGTTTAATATGATGTGATTGAATGAAAATATTATAACTTTCAACAAAATTCAAAGTGAATTTAAATCCTTCTTTAAAGTGAAAAAAAGTGTAGGGTTTTAAATAATAATATTCAGCATATAATTTAAAATAAGACTTTTATATTGCTGTACTAGGAGAGAAGGGCTACTTCATATGTTGCTCTAAAAATCAGTTTATAATAGTGACACTTTGTATTTATATTATGCTTAGTTCCAAAGAGATGGGAGCATTTTACAAATATCGCTCTTGTCTATCAACACCCATTTATTGATCTAAATGAAGCAACATGAGTAACATTAATTCACAGAATCTTTCTTGAAGGTCATTCCTTTCTTTATGCATCTGAAATCAGGTAAGGCGTTTCACGTGAGCAGGAAGCTAATATATTTGGATCTCAAACATAACTTGGGTTGCTAATGTTAAAATCATATTCTTTGGATTTCTAGTAGTTTATAACTTAGCAAAATATCCATGACTTCATGAGAATTCATATTAGTACTAAATTTTTTGACTGGTCATATTCTCTGGGAACTATAACTGAAAATATCTTTACATCTGAATATTCATTTGGCTACTGTCATGACATATGGTCTATGCATTGTTTTTCTCCACCAGATCTGTGATTTTATCAGTACAGGGATGTTCATATAGAGTTCCCTGGGACACCGATGAGTTAAGTGACTTTGCTCAGGGTCACACAGGCATTATGTGAGAGAAATTGGGACTTTAATTCAGATCTTCCTGTTGCTGAGATTGCACTGCCTCCCTATGACTTCTAAGTTTCAATGCTGACTCTTAGTAATCAGGTGATATTTGCTTAAATTAGTAAGGTAATGGTCCTTAGTTCTAGTTAAAACTAGAGATCATAATAACTTGTGGTCCCCAATGTCCAACAATTCTAAATAGCCTACTTAATTGACTTAGTTGAATAGCTTAAACTGGCAAGCAGAAATTAAACATTATTTGTTGAACGGGGAAAGTTTCAGAGAATAGTAGAGGGAAGAATTAATTCCAATTGCAGAAGGACCTTTTAATGATTCCCTAGCCAGCAGTGAACCTTTGGGAACTAGCTTCCTACATGATTAGTAGGAAAAATTTTAACAGATGGTAGAAAGGCCTCATCTAACAGATCCAAAGGTGAACAGACTCAAAGAAAATCAGGCCATCCAATCAGATAAACCCATTTTCTTGAGGTGCTGCACAATTGCTTTTCTAGGGTAGTGGATTATTTTCAGGCCATATGGGTGCTTTTTGTATCTGGCTGACAGTTCCAGCAAGAGCTCATTAAGATTTGCTGTTGCAGCTGTTAATAATTCTTTCACTGTTGTAAATTCAAGAAAAAAAAAATTCTTTTCTATTTCCCATTAGGACAGAAGACTAGTAGCATGGTCGGAACCATACTCACATGCACTAATTCCCATGACTGCCATAATTCTGTCACCTACTGCCCAAGCTTTTATAGCCTAATGGGTGAGGTGGCCTTCTCTTCATGGATTATGTTGGGTGATACCAAAAACATGACCATGAACCCTATCTTTCTATGTATAGCCACTATATGGCTATAATGGTTCTCATTCAGTCTTTTAGCAGTACTCTATGAATGTGGTATTTCTTTATTTCTTTCTTAATTCCCCTTAGGGCTCATATAGTGAAAAGTCTTCAAGTTATAAAACCTGACTGTTGTCAACTTATGTAGAAGTTCAGTTAAGGTGTTCAAGGAGGCCAACAAGTTTTAATGAAAACAATTATTAAAAAAAATCATAATACGGTCTCTACTACTATATGTTGATCTTTCTTCTTAATAAAGAAATAATCTTGAATATATATGTAGTGCCTGCTCTGCCCTCAACTTCCTGAATGCTATGCCAGGTTTAAGGCATATATTAAGTGGGCCAACATCAACACTCAACCATAGATCCATCCATTAATAATCTTAGAACATGAGCCTCCATCAATGCATTTCTTTTCCCAACTAGATTACATATTAGTTTAAAATAACTTACATTTAATTAAAGACAGAATAAATGAGAAGAAAGATTCTCCTTATATGCAGAAAAGTAGACTCTGCTCTAGGCTTGTTGGTGGGAGAGGGAACTCATGTAGAGAATACGTGGGACAAGGTAATGAGTGTGTTGGGTCCATGTGTAAAGAAAACATCAGGGCACATCCTTGTGTGGGTCAACTTATGTTTGCAATATTACAGAGGTGTTTTTATCCTCTTGTGATGTTATTAAGTTTGTTGCTCGCCTGTTTTCTTTGACGCATTACTGGAGCGTGTGCTGCTCCTCTCTGCTGGGTGTCTGCTCTTGATCCTGGGCTCTCTGCTGCCATCTGCTGATCTTGAGCTTCAGGGGAGGGATTTGCTAGCTTTTTAATTTGAGTGGCCCAGCAGACATCTTGGTGTCTCATTCCTGTCATATCTATTGTGCATAGCCTGAATCTTTTCAAAACCTCTTATAAGTGTCCCTGTACTAAAACTGCAAAAAACCCTATTGATCTGGGGTGATAAAGGTTCTGTTCAATCCTTATAATTCCTTTTGTTTTCACCAACCCCCAAAGGCTTTGATAGAGCTGATGACTCCTGCCCACTTCTTTTATCCTATAAACCTACCTTTTTTTATGTTTTGTGTGTTCCTGCAAGCAATGTTGCTAGCTTACCAACATCCTCCCCCATTGAAGAATATGCAGTCCTTGGTGTCATGGAACAGTTCATAGGTACTCTTTATCAATTATCATTAGTTAAGATGTAATAAAAACACAGGTTATCATTTTATGTACAACGTAGATGTAGTTATGGATTTGTACATGTAATATGGATTTGCAATCCATATTAGTGTTCTATGTGACAAGCCTAAGCACATGTGGAAATAATATATAACATGTAAATGACAAAATTGTACATTGTCCAAACATGAATCTTAATATAGTTATATAAAATACTGTATAGTATCCTACATTAGGACTGCTTACAGTAATCACAGATCATCTGTAGAAACATAATACATGCACATACATTATTAGTAAAGACAGTAATACTTATTTCTAGCAGAGCTAAGATGGTCAAGTTAGAGGAGCATTCAAGCTGAACTTTTTCAATATTCCTCTCCAAACAACTTTAAAATGATGTATCAAATTGAATTTTAGAGCAGCATAAGTCACAAAAGTTTAAGGTGAGTCATTTTTATAGTCCAAGACAACTTAGGTTGGAAGGAGAGGTCTATGATATGGGTGAAGGCTGGCCAGAAGTGTAGCATGGAGACAACACCAGCTATGGACCTTAGAGGCTGTGGCAAAAGCAGCAATTTGAGGAGCTCTCACTACTCAGTGATGGTAAGGTGATTGGTCAATTGGTCAGAAAGAGGTTACAGGGGACCTCTGTGCTAGCATTGGGAGCAGAACTGGATGCTGTTTGGCAACTCCATTGCCCATTATCAAGTTCCAGGTTGTAGTTCCAGGATGGAGAAGAACAACTGTGGTCATGAGGAATCAGGGGCCTGGTTGCAGTTGTAGAATGGAGAGAAAGCAGAGACCCTAGTTTCTGGTAGAAAGGACAGAGAGGAATTCTAGCACTTGAAATCTCAGGAGAGCAGGAACCCTTCCTTGGTAAGGATGAGAACACAGACCAGGAGAGCAGTGACCTCACCTCTCCCCAGATCACACCACCATGAAAACACTGAAAACTCCAGATCCCTAGGACTAGCTGTGAAAATAGTAGGATGAAAAAGTCTGAATCTTGGAACAGTCCCCTCTTCCTCTTCCCTCCTTAGGTGAGTAGATTTCAACTCTAACACAAAGTTCAAAGTCAATAAATAAGCTGGAAAAATGAGCAAACAACAGCAAAAAGCACTTCACTATTAAAAATATATTAGGAAAGATCAAGACAAACTCAGAAGACAATGATGTGAAAGCATCTTTTAAGCAAAGCCTCAAAGAAAAATGAAGATTGGACATAAGTCCAGTGAGAATTCCTGGAAACACTCAAGAAAGAGGAAAAATTATTTTAAAAGTCAAGTAAGAGTGATAGAGGAAAAATTGAGAAAAGAAATGAGAGCAGTATGAAAAATTATGAACAGAGAATTAACAGGTTGGTAAAAGAGGCTCAAAAAACACTGAAGAAAATAATACTTTAAAATAGTATACACAGTAAGGAAATCTACCATATGGCAAAAATTGGTCAATACAATATATAATATTAGATGTTGTTAGTTGCACTGCACACATAAATACACTTTGATAGTGAGCATTGTCACCTTACTGTAATAAAGGAGACAAAGCAAATCAAGGAAGTACAAAGTGCTATAATAGTTCAGAGTAGGGGAGAGGTGACTTTTGGTTGGAGATCATGGGCTATGTCTCCGTTCTCCCTCCTCTCTCCTTCCATCCTTCCTGACTTTCCTCAGTCTGAAGAAAAGGAAAAGAGGGACATGCAATTTTACATGCAAAACCCCCCATGAAGAACCCAAACCAAAAAAGCAATTGGATGCTGTGAGAAAAGGGGGGCTGAGGTGCTGCATAGTAAGGTAGAGTAGACCTGGAGAAATTGTGACATTTCAATTATCAGGGAATAAACAATAAATTTTTATTTAAGGAAAATGATTTCAAAAGTTGTTCAAATGAAGTAGTAGAGATGACTTTATGAATGGAAAGGGTGTAGTAATGGTAAAATGAGTTTTAAAGTGGAGGAACAGAAAAAATATTCAAGATACAAGGTACAAGGTTTTTAGTCTTTGACTAAAGACTTTAAAAGCAAGTACTCCGATATGCACAGGAAGGCCTGCTATTATAGGTTCTTAAATCTGCTTTTGTAAAAGGAAAGCAACTTTTGAGGGGTCAGCAATCACTTTAACAAAGCATATGTATCATTCACTTAGTTCAGGGGAAAAGTCAGCACCCCAAACTTCAGAGAAAATACAGAGAAATCAAAATCAACATTCAGGCTTCCAAATGTCTGACATATATCACAGATTGACAGATAACTGTCTGACCATACATACATAGTTACCAGAGAGGGAAGTACCAACATGTGGGTTTTCAAAGCCAGGGGACTCCTTAGGTCATCTGGCCAAACAAACACTTCCAGTCAGTAAGCCCCAAAGTAAAACTTCATCCTCAAAGTATTTATACATTTTTTAGAGGCAAAGGGCATTACAACCCTTGAGAACCAGTGCCTCATTAGAAACTTAAAAATTATTAGAAACAAAAGTTACAGGCTTTCCTACAAATCTTCCCTAATCAAACTCACCTTAATGGCCAAGTCCATTAATGAGTGGGGAAGAAACTCTTTAATCACATTAAAATAATTAACAATGCAAATACATACTGTTTCTAGTTAAAAAAAAAAAAACAAAACTCTTTGTTTCTGTACTTTACTCCTAGTAAAGACTCTTTGTTGATAAGGGCAAGATTCAATCAGAGGCACTTGATTATACTAAGTAAAAGAAAAATAGCAAAGGATCCCTCTTTGCTTGCTGTTACAAAGACTCAGAAGAATGTTTTTGATCAGCAAAACATTTTCCTGAAAGAAACCAGGAGTGGCCCCACAAGACATAAGACATAAAAGAAAAGAAACAGAGCAGGACGGTTTGCTGAAGATTTTTTTAAAAAGACTTTCAGGATCTTGAACCAAATGAAATTTAAAAAAAAAATCATTATAGAAAATGGAGAAATGGAATGCCTAAGGTAAAATAATGGTGGAGAAGATGATTTGGTTACTTTTGGGGAGAATGATCTGGAAGGGATAGATACTGGAATTGATCAAGAAGGAAGCTTGGATTAAGGCTGCAGCTTTTGGCATATGAAGGGCAGGATAGATAATAATAGCTGGTATTTATATTGTGTATAAGAGCTTTGTATATGAATATATTATTTAAATTCAATTCAGCAAACACTTCTGGCATGAATATATCTGGAAAACCCATTTTGTTTGTAGTAGATTGCTTTGGTAAATCAAAGCAAAGCAAAGTCTTTGGATTTAAGGGATATTTCTTTTAGGCCATATTGGAACCTAAAGGATTTATGCCTTCTCACAAGAGATATATCTTCCAGGTAATCAGTGCCTGTCACACAGAATCATTGGCCCTTTTCCCTGGGTCAATGCCCAGTGGACACTGATACAATTGTTATTTTCCAGCTCTACTCATTCTAAGTTTGGTGATAACCTACAGAGATTCTAATTTCCATGGCTTTGAAGGTGGTAGAATATTTTTAAACATTGCATATTTCCATGCTCCTCTCTCTTTTTTTAAAATTCAGTTTTATTTTTATAAGTCAGCAAAAATTTGCCTTCTTTCCATTGTCCCAACTGGGAATGAAAGAAAAACAAAAACCTTTGAAACAAATATGTATGATGAAGCAAAATAAATTTCTTCATTGGCTATGTTATACACATAGACATACACATATACGCTTTGATATATACACATTTATATATTATATACACACATGTATGTATACACACATGTATATATAGGAAGTATAATGTTTTGTATTTATCATGTATCTGTTTATGTATCATTCTTTACTCTGGATCTTTCACCTCAGGAGTTGAGTTACGTGTTTCATAATTAGTCTTCTGGAATTATGGTTGATAATGCTGATCAGAGTTCCTAACTCTTTAAAAAATTTTTTTGTCTTCACAATATTGTTGTTATTGTACAAATTGTTCTTCTGGTTCCGTTCACCTCAGTCTGCATCATTTCATTCAAATATTCCCAGGTTTCTGTGAAACTATTGGCTTCATGATTTCTTACAGTACAATGATATTCCATCAAATTTGTATTCCATAATCTGTTTAACCATTCCCCAATTGATGGGCAGCCCTTCAGATTCTAATTCTTTGCCACCTGAAAAAAATTAAAACTATTTTTATTTATCCTTAGAGTTTATTTTGCTTAACAATAATCTCTTCCTTAATGTATTTATCTCTTATTTAACCCTCTTTCCTTTCTCACCTTTGTCTCTCGTAACCCTGTTGAATAAAATATATTTCCCAAATGTGTGTGTGTGTGTGTGTGTGTGTGTGTGTGTGTGTATTTTCCCCTTGCTTGACTAGTTTCAGATAAGAGTGAGGTTCAAATGCATCATATCTTCTCCCATGTTCCTTCTTTATTTGTATAGATTTTTAGTTGTGTACCTTGATTATATGAGATAATTTCCCCTAACCTTCCCTTGGCTTTCTCTCAAGTACATTCCTCTTCTCCTTCCTTTATTCTTTCAAGACCGTAAAGACATAAGAGAAATATTTCCTGGTCTTCTGTTTAATTAGACTCCTTCTATGACCTATGATGATGATGGAGTTCAGAAGGGACACATGTGTCTTTCCATATATTGGGATGCAATTAATTTATCCTTGTGGGACTACACTTGTAATTGCTCATTTGTATTTACCTTTTTATGTTTCTCTTAATTCCTGTGTTTCCACTCCAAAGATTCTATGCAGCTCTTAGCTTTTTATCAGGAAGGCTTGGAAGTTATCTACTTCATTAAAGGTCCATTCCCTTCTCTCCTCTCCCCTCACATGACTATCCTTATTTTTTCTTCATTCTAAGCCTATATCATTTGCCTCATGTAAAATCATATTCTGAGCTCTCTGTTCTTTTATAGTGGCATCTGCTAAATTGTTTCTGATCCTGGCTGTGGCTCCTCAGTACTTTTATTCTTTCTGGCTGATTGTAATATTTTTTCTTTTGACCTGGAAGCTCTGGATTTTGGCTATAATGTTCCTGGGAGTTTTCTTTTTGGTGTTTCTTTTGGATGACTTGGGGATTATTTCTGTTTCCTCTTCACCCTCTGGTTCTAAGAGGTTTGGACAGTTTTCTTTAAAATTTCTTGAAATTTGATGTCTAATTTTTTTTTTTGTCATGACTTTCAGGTAGTTCAATGACTCAATATTTTTTCTCCTGTTTTCCAGGTCAGTTGCTTTTCTTGTGAAATCCCTCAGATTTTCTTATTTTTTTATTTTTTGACTGAGTTTTAATGTTTCTTGTTGTTTAGTAAGTCATTATCTTCAGTTTGATCTATTTTAATTTTTAGGGAGTTTATTATTTGGTCAAGGTTTTGGAACATTTGTGTCAACCTATTAATTCTCTTTCCAATTCTTTTCCCCATATCTCTTATTTCTTTTTCAATTTTTCCCTTGAGCACTCTCAATTCATTTATAACAAGAACATTTTAACTCTTAAAAATTGCTTTATATCTTATAGGAATTATAGTTAAGCTTGTGTTCAAGTTGTATTTTTCTTTAAGTCTTTGCTTATAGATATTTTGGCATCATTCTTTTCTGGTTTTGTGTCTCTGACTATCCCTAACATCTTAGTAGCTTTTTATGCAGGAATTCTTCTTTTTGGTTGCTTATTCTGGTAGCCTATTTCCTGACTTTGGACTTTACGTCCAGGATGGGCTTTGAAGACTTCTGGAGGTAATGTCTGGTAGAGTCCTGCTGCTGCTTTCTTGAGGTTTTGAGTATTGTGTTATTCCAGGTTCTCAAGAATAGTCAAAGATGAAGATATGTTATAGTCTTATACAGGTTCAAGTGTGCTCATTCACTTTTGGTCCAAGCTTTGAATGTTACTGACTAAAGTTTGAATCTGAGCAATAGTAGATTGCTGCTAGGCTCACTGCTCTTAGCTAGCTGGAAAGCTCTACTGGTTCAAAGGGACAGAACTGTATGCTTCCCTTTGGTCTGGGATTCCTGACTTAATTATTCCCCTGCAGGCTTTTAGATTAAATAGAAGTTGACCCTGTTCCCATAGCTCTTTCTCAAATGATTGTTCCTTTTTTATCTCCCAACATGCTAATGTTGACAGTCTTTTATTTTTTGAAAGAATAATATAGGGAAAGGGAAATGTTTGGTATCAAGGATTTACTTTCTAATGGGAGTTTCTAGCTGTCAGCAGGAAAGATAAAAGGCAATATTCACTAATTCATTCAAGGATTCATTGAACTCTTTTCATGTAATCAGGTCCTAGTGACAGAGTGAAACTCCAGGGTGAGAAGGTTACTCTGACATTTTGGAAAAAGAAGTCCAGACAGTAAGAAATGAAGGTTGGGGAAGAAGAAAAGGGAATTCTCTTACTATTTTTATTGAGTACCAACTCTTAGTAATTTTTATTTTTCCTTTTTAGTTCAAAGATAATTATTATTGGCAGAGAAAATAAGAAGCAATGTAAGAATTAAAGAATTATGGCTATTCTCATTTGTCAGTTGTCAATAACTCATCCACTTCTGGGAATCTTATCCTTTCTTTTCATTCTTCCTCAACATAGCAAAAAACAAACAAATGCACCAAAAGGAAAAACAAAAAAGAAATATAATAACAATAACAGAAATGTAGTTTTTGCTGTTCTTCGATTTTCTTTGCTGTCTCAGTTTATTCTGAGTTTCAGTATTCTTGACACAATTCTGATAGTACAGTACCACAATTTGTATTCCATCCTCATTTTACTTTCCCATGTGTCCATATTCCAAATCTGGCAGTACTGGTCAATGAGTTCCCTCTCAATCTACAATGGTCTTCTGAGAGAGTTGCCTTTTTCCTCTTTTGGAGGTTTCCTCTTTAGAACTTTCTTGTTGAGTGCTCCCGCTTCATTTTTAGCTTACTTCCCCCAAATGATTTTAGTCTATTGAATCATACCTATCCTTCCTCAGAAAGAAAGTCATGTGGAAGATTAGAGACTTCATGCAGACAGCAATATGGAGTCATTGCAGATCTTTAAGCAGAAGAATGAATAAGGATGGACGTACTGCAAGACTATTATTGTGGATATTGTGTAGAGTGTTTGCTGGAGTGGGGACAGCCTGGAGATAGGGAGTTCAATTAAGATAGTGTTGTAATAGTCCAGGTGTGGCAGTTAAGCAAAAGTGTAGCTCATAATATTATAGATTTAGAGCTGGTAAGGACCTTAAAGATTACCAAGGAAAGCTGACAGATTTTATCGATGAGGCAACCAAGGTGAAGAAATGTGACCAAAGTCATACAAGTAGTAAATATCAGAAATGGCAATTTAATCCAAAGAAATGCCATGATGCTAAATTGGGTGCTATTTCCATTGCACCATGATGATAAATTGAATACAGGAAATGACGAATTGAGAAGAATCAAAGATAACTCCAAGAACTCCAGATGATGAAAAAGGAAAATAATAGTGTTGTTAATAAGACAAGCAGACAATGGACAACAAGCTTTTTTTCAGTCCTGACTATGTTCCAGGTACTGTGCTAAGCACTGAAGAGATGTGTGTGTGTGTGTGTGTGTGTGTGTGTGTGTAAGCAAAAAAAGAAAACCAGCCTCTCAGTTTAAGGGGTTTGTGTTCTAATGGGAGAAGACAAGACAGAAAAAGGGAACTGAAAGGGAGGGGTGTGGAAGTGAGGAGAAAATACCCATGCAGAGGGATCAAAGTCTGAGGCTAGGAGGTGAAGGAGGCATCATTATCTAGAATCTATCCTCAAAATGGAGACCTTGGAAGGACTTCACTAATGGGAAAAGAGGACTAAAATGGCAGAGAGATTTTCAGGGTACTGAAAGAAGTTCCAGGGTGAATAGGAGAGGAAAAGTTGGTAAGGGAATCTGAACTGATATTTTAAAAAATTATGCATTCAATTTTGTACTTACAGAATCTGTGGTAATTGGAGGACATTTACTGTTTATCCTTCATTTTGAATGTGACCAGTGACATCATGGGGTGATGTCTTGACTCTCAAGTGAATTGAATTTAAGTGAGGCAGAGTTGTACAAAGTTGCTAGCCTCGCTTTTTATTCTAGAGTCATCAAAGTTCAGTGGCAAGACAAAAGCTGAGATGACTGGCAATGGCCTGGGATGCAGAGGATGACCTTGGTGTCTTTGATGTCTAACTAAGCTCTAAGCACTTCAGTGAGCTTACTCCAACTACTTTCATGGCTATTGGAAGATATTATTCTCGTCCACCCATTCTACTGGGAAAAGTCTTCACATGCTTAGGGTAGACATCCTCCTAACTTATCAATTGGTTTGAGGCCCATTGGTTACCCTCAACCTGGTTTAGCCAGTCTGATGAGATGGCTTTACTGGAGTGTGACTGCTGCATACACTACAGCTTCTTTGGAGCCACAGGAGAGAGTTGGGTGAAGTTAGACACTAAAGGTGAATGAGTTGCCTTGGAGAAGGGCTCAGCAAGCCCTCACACCAGAGGTGCTAGTCCTTCCTAAATGCCCCATACACCTCTGAATACCCCATATACTCAAGGGAAGACTGTATATGTACAGCTGGAAATGTAAGCCTAGGCTACAGGTGATAGGGAAGAGATCTTGCCTTATCTGCATAATGGAGTCATTTCCTTAATTTGAGTAATTTGTAATAAGCACATTAGCAAAAAATTAAATTAATTGCTACCATAGTTGAAATAATGAAAGGAAATCAACTCACTAAAGTAATGAATGCAGCAGGACAATTGGAGAAAGCAACAGGGACTGCTTACATCTAAGGGTCAGGATGAATTAGAAATACCATTAAAGGAGACAGAAGGGACACATCAAGAAGTAGGAGAATTCGAGGGTCATAGAATTTTAGAGCTTGAAGGGAGATTATCTAGTCTAATCATCTGATTTTACAGATTAGGAAAGTAAGACCCAGAGATGACTTGCCCAAGGTTACATTGGTACTTAAGAATAGAGCTGTGATTTTTTATAGCTATTAGGAAAGGAGAGCAATTTGATCTGTGAAAAAGAAAGGCAGCTGCTGCCAAAAGTAATCCTATTAAGGCAGCTGCCTCACTCAGACCTTGCCGGTAGAATGCTTATAAAAGCTAAGCTAGGCAAGGCTTGTGTATATCCATATTTCTAAACTATCCCTTCTACCAAATCAGAATTCACTGCTGGAGGGAGAACAAGATAGTCAGGTAAGGCCTCCATGTGATGTAGCAGTGCTCTGAGTGGGGAGTTGGTGATGTGGCTTAATGTGAGATTATATGGGTGTCACTCTGTGTGTTTGTGCTTTCCAGGTGCTCTATATCCACTGGAAGAGTAGTACTGGGCTGTACTAGAGTGTGCTGGAATTGAGGACTCTGTATCATGAGGTCAGTGATGACAGAAAACAATATCTTTGGGCTCCTGTGCCACTTTATTAAGCAACCGAGTACCAGAGGTTGTGGGAGTCATACACTGAAACAGTCTGATTCCATGTCTCTTGTTCTTTCCACTTCAGGAAAATGTCAGGAAAAATCAAATGAGAGGAGGATTTCAGTCCATAGTGGCAAGTCAACAGCATTCAATGATCAAGGGTATCCAAGCTACCAAGGACCAAAAAAAAAAAAAAAAAAAAAAAAAAGAAAAGCACTGACAGAAAGAAAAGCATTTTGTCTGGAACAAAATTTTTCATTGATCTCTTAAGAAAGTAGTTTTAGTAGAATGATTACTTATTGATGCTTAAAGAATTATCAGATTTGTCTCTTTAAATATTGTTGGTCACCTCACTTCAGTCTCATATTTCCATTTTTAACCTTGACTTTGATTTTAGATTGAAGTATCTTAATATAGAGATAGGAAAGCAATAAACAGAGTCAGGATATGAGAAGTATGTGTTCCAAGAATTTAACAATGGTGGAGGGAAAAACAGTTTGGCATCATGGGTAAAAGGGCCTAAGAAAGGGTTTTTTAGGATGGGGGAACATCTAAACATGTCTGAAAATAGACAGGAAGTCATTCATGAGCTAAGAAATGGAAAATGCTGGACACATCAATTTTCCTGAGAAGATCAAACTGTGGTAGGCAAAATACGGGTGAATGTGTCACCCTTAGAAGAGAACCACGGCATCTCCTCTATTCTTAGAGGAAGAAAGGATAAGGGAACAGATGTAAAAACATTGATATACTGAAGTGAGAATAAAAGGAACATAAAAGATTTTAATCGGATTGTCTTTTGCTTTAGAAAGTAGTTAAGGAGGACAAGAGAGCTTTGGGGGAATGCAAGAAAATAGGTTTCTAGTAACTTCTGTTAGGAGGATCCTAGGGTGTATATTCATAATTTAGGGGGAAAAAGGAATAGTGAACTGAAACAAGCATCAGATTGAGGCTGGTCTTTGATGAACTAAGTCTGCACAATCCCATGCCTTTTTCTGAGATGATGGATATCTTCATAAGAAATCTATTTCACTTTGAGTCCTTGTGTATTGCTCTAACTTCCTTCCTTCCTGCTCTTTATCTTCTGTTCCAGGAGGAAAAATGCTCAGGATGAGGTTTATCAGAGGTAGGGAACCTGGGGCCTAGAGGTCACATGTGAATCTCTAGGTCCTCAAGTGCAGCCCTTTGACTGAATCCAAACTTTGCCTCGAGGCCGCAGATTCCCCACCCCTCTTGGAAGGATCTCAGTGTAAGCATAGATTTTTGTGTGAGTAGCTTCCTTGAACTTAAAACCTTCATGCATCTTCACATACTTTCAGATCTCAATCAGCAACTGAGTGGAGTTCTCTATCTTCTTAAGGAAATCTTTAAAATTACTTCATGTCTGTGAAATGTTCCATCTTGTAGATGAGTGGAAGAATTCTTGTTTTTAAGGAGACTGAAGAAGTTGTATTCTCTGTAATCATAAAGTTGAAATATTAAGCTTATTAGGTACTAGGAAGGCTTTTACCTGGTATCTCTTAATCATCTTGAGTATGATAGAATATTGAAGGCCCTCATTTTCTTTTCTCTCTAGTAAAAAATTACACTAGCTTAGACATATACAAATGAGGAAGCCTTGCTAACTTTTAAAATGTAGTGTTTGGATCTGTAGTGTTTGGATCAAATGTAGCTGGGTTATTTAACACTGATGCTTTTAAAATATTTGCACAATAGATATGCATAAATCCATTTTAAAAATCTGCTTCTCAGAAAAGGTACAAAGTTAGAAGTAAAGACTGATTTTCCTGTGGAATGGAGAACTGGCCAACGAGGGGCTAGTCCTTAGAGAGAACACACACACCTATACACACACACACACACACACACACACACACACACAGAGGCATATTATATATGTATGTATGCATATACACACATATACATACACACATAAGTATATATATATATGTATATATACATATACACACACACATACACACATATATACACACAGCCATACAAATCCTCCTATTTTAGAGGTAGGGTAGGTATCTTTTGATTTTACCTTTGGCTTACTATGGGATGATTAAGAACCTTTTAATTGGCTACTGAACTCAAGGTCCAAGTGGACAGTTGTTTGCTCTCTCCTCTGGCAGCCTTTGAGTGAGGAGGAAGAATTGCTATGGTCCTCTGGTGGAGGGACAGTAGGCTCCTATCCATAACCTGGCGGCCATTTGTCCATGAATACCAGAGGTCCTGTTTATTTTGTTGGAGTTTTCATTCTGCTGAAAAGACATAACAAATATTATCTCGCTTTATCCTCACAAGAAGCTAGGTGCTATTATTATCCCCATTTTGTAGATGAAGAAACTGAGGCAGGCAGTTATTAAAAGACTTACCCAGAGTCACACAGTTAGTAAGTGTCTGAAGTCCTATTTGAACACAGGTCTTCCTGACTCTGCAGCTAGGTGACACAGTAGTTAGAGTACTGGGCTTGGAATCACAAAGATTCATCTTTATGAGTTCAAATCTGGCCGAAGATATTTAATAACTGTGTGATCCTGGGCCAGTCACAGCTGCCTTATTGTCTTCCTGTTTCCCTTGGAGTCCTGAGGCACGCCTAGATCCTAGTGCGAATTTCCACCCCACCTGGGGCTTCTCTCTTGGCTCTGAAGCTTGCCTGGGTCCTAGTGTGAGTTTCCTCAGCCCTGGGTCCTCTGTCCTTCTGGTGTGCCTCTGCCACAGTAGGAGGAATCCCCCTTAGCTATTTTCCTAACCTCAGGTGTTATGAGACTATTTGCCCTCTCTGTTGTTCCCACCGATCCAGGATTTTTCTGGGGAAATATTTTATGGTTCTTTCAAGGTCATCAAGTGGGGAGGAGAGAGCATTTACTGATGACTCTGCCATCCTAGCTCTTGGAAGTTCAAGTAGGTGACTTACAGATGTTTAATCCTCGGGCTGAAAGTCTCAGGAGGTGCTGCACTGATATCTAGTGCTCAGCGGCTGTCACTGGCTCTGCTGGTCTCTCACCCAGGGGTGCGGGCTGGTTCCACCTGCTGTTGTCTCAGGTTTCCTGGGGCTGGACACACTGTGCTGTGCGCTGTGGGCTCACCCCCACAGAACAGATCCTTCCTGTGTACCTTCCAGTCTGTCCTGGGCTCCACATCTGCCACAGTCTGTTTCCCGCTCAATTCTGCACCTCCAAAATTTGGCCAGATTCTCTTTTTAGAGGTATCTGAAGGAGTTTGTCTAAGAGCTTAGGTGAGTCGTTGCTCTCACTCTGCCATCTTGGCTCCCCCTCCCCACCCAGCCTTATAATTAAAAAAAGAGGTAGGTTAGAGTCTTATTCACTCCCTTGGCTCACCAGACACAAGGTAAAATAATCAAATCAATATTATCATTGCTATTGGAAAGCATGGGACAATATACTGTCTATATGTCCTTTCACAGTCCCTGTGACTTGCTAAGTACCCTTCCCCACTGCCATTCAGCAACATTTGTTCTACGTTCCAAAGAATTTAAGTACCTTAAGTTTAGGGATTGTCCCAGTTTTGTGTTTGAATTCTCAGACTTGGCACAGTGCTTGGCATATACTAGGTGTTTAATAAATATTTGTTGATCGATAGATTTCTGCCACAGAGATAAATGATCCTGCTTTCTTGATTGTGTTCATAATCCATTCAGTTAATAATCCTTCCTTTAATCTATGACTTCTTGGTTTCTTAGCAAGAATCTATACAGATAGGAATGTGGTTCCACTTATCTCAGAGTATATCAATTTGTTGGTTATTGGGTAAGAATCACCTGTTAAATTAAGGTTTTAAAATCCTATTACTAAGAGCAGTGTCTTTGAACCTACTGAAATGTTTTATAATTCTTTAGGCTCCTCATCACAGTGACATTAATAGTATAGGGTACCGTTAGTAAACATTTGTAGGGAGAGTAAAACTTTTGCAGGCTAACCAAGAAAGGAACAAAGTTGAAAGGCAAATAAATCATTTTCTTTTATACTATGTTAATTGTCACTTTTCCATCCTTCTGCCCATGTGGCTGAACCTTGTTTTCATTATTCTTGCAGCATATCTGATACCTGACTCAAAATCATATGCTATTACCCTACTCATTTACCTGCAAAGACTGAGACAACTTTGACAGGTTCAGCTTATATGCCCTATAAAAATCCTATAAAGCAAAACCTATATAGTTAAGACATTTTATCAATCACTTTATATTAAAGGAGCTCAGCTCAAACCTATAATGAATTTTGAAAGCAGTTCACTTAAAATTGGGAAATAAAAAAGATTATAGATAAAAATAAATATAATTCAACCACACACATCCATACTTCTTTCCTTCCTCCTCAGTAGGACTGTCTTGCCATTTATAGTTTTTGAATGTGTCTGTTGCTTTCTGGGCTAGAAATAGGAATAGGGATTGAATCTGTGATTCACTGGTATAAGGAATTTCCAGGTGAAGAAACTTCTACCTGGGCATATGGGTACCTTTCCTGAAACCATAATCTTTGAGAATTGTCTGGAATACCAAAATGCTAAGCAACTTGTTTGCCCAGGCTTATATGGTTAATATGTGTCAGAGGTGGATTTTAACTCAAGTCTTCTTGGCTTGAAGGTTAGCTCTTTATTCACTACATAGTCTCTCGTCGGTTTAGCATGCATTCATAAATTTAATAGAATACAATTTGTTTTAAACTTGATTCTTGGGATTATTTGCCTTAATAGCTAAAACTTTCTCTACCCTACCCTACCCTCTCCATCCCTACCAATTCATGCATATGCCCACTGTGCAAGTATATTAAAAACCTGTTTTTCAAATTCTCAGACTATATTAAGAAATAATAAGTCTCTGTTCTAAAAGCCTCTCCTAGACTTGACCCTCTCCACTCCTGCAACATCACCCCCCAAAAAGCTGGGTAATAGGTTGAGGACCAAGGGTCTTTTCTAAGTGTAATGTGTTTGTTGCCTACATTTCCATCTCAGTGTTCTAGGATACCTTGACTAGGTGTTGGGGTATCTCTCTGCTCTAAGACTATTGGCTCAGGTTTTCACTGGCTGTTCCATATGTTAAGGGGAAAGTGATTAACACCTCAAGTTCAATTTAACCACAGCATTGTGCTGTTTACAAAATGATATTTTCTTCAAGACAAGATAAAGCAAGAATGAAAATTTTCCCCACCCCAGGGTCTACATGCCACCCCTACGCTGCCTTGTATGTTAGGGGAGTAGGTTTGAAACTTTCTATATATGATTGGTTCTATTAAACTCATGCTCAGATGTGGCATGACTTCTGGATAAGCCCACATCTGAAGAACCATGGGGCCGGGATTCTAAAGTCACTCCAAAAGGTCGCTTTTTGCTCTTTAGGATATTGACCCAGAATGATATCAATATCCTAAAGAACAAGGAATGACCTTTTAGAGTGACCTTTAAGATATCAGCCCAATATGCTTTCCCAGTTACCAGTGGAGTGAATCAAGGCTGTGTTATGGCTCTTAGGCTTTTTAGTATGATGTTTTCAGCCATGTTGTCAAATGCCTTCAACGAAGACAAACACAGCATCAAGGTCAGCTACCATACTGATGGAAAAATTTTTCAGCCTGAAAAGACTACAAGCCAAGACCATAGTGGAGGGAGTGTTGGTGTATGATTTCTCTTTGCAGATGATTATGCACTCAATACAGCCTCTGAAGATGAGATGCAACAAAGTACGGATCAATTCTCTGCTTCCTGTGCTAATTTTGACCCAACAATTAATATCAAGGAAACACAGGTGCTCCATCAGCCACCACACCATTTATACTTGGAACCATCAGTTACAACAAATGGGCCTTGGTAGTGTACTTTCCAGGGATGTACACGTTGACAATGAAGTTGATACATGCATTGCTAGAGCTAGCTCAGTGTTTGGGAAACTCCAAAAGAAAGTATGGGAAAGAAGGAGTATTATTAGACTGACAATCAAACTGAAGGTCTATGGAGTCGTTGTGCTGACCTCATTGCTGTATGCCTGTGAAACCTGGACAGTCTACCAGCACCATGCCAGGAAACTGAATGGCTTCCATTTGAATTATCTTAGGAAGATTCTGAAGATCACCTGGCAGGATAAGGCACCAGACGATGACATCTTTTCTTAAACTAAACTGCCAAGCATTCAAAGTCTCCTTCAGAGAGTGCAGCTCAGATGGGCTGGCCACATTGTTTGGGTGCTAGACATGTGCTTGCCAAAAAGACTATTTTATGGAGAACTCACACAGGACAAGTGTTCACATGGGGGTCAGAGGATGTGATACAAGGACATTCTCAAGGTCTCTCTTAAGAACTTTGTGTTCATTGTGTGACAAGGGAGACACTGGCACAAGACCACTCAGCATGGAGTGCCTACATCAGAGAAGGTGCTGTGCTCTCTGAGCAAAGTAGAATTGAGGTAGCTAAAAAGAAATATGAGATGTGAAAATTTAGAGAATCTGCCCCAAATGTTCACATGAACTATTTGTGCCTGACATTTGGTAGAGCATTCTGAACTTGTATTAGTCTGATCAGCCACAGTCAGACACACTGTAACTTGACTCTAGCCTAGTCATTTTGGTTCTCTTTAAGAATGAAAGTCAACAACCAACCAACCAACTCCCCTCAAGGATTTCAATGTTTCCGCCCATCCATTAATATCTCAATCCTTTCTGAATAGATAAGGGCAAGAAGCCTAATCACTTCAGGATCTCAACAAGACAGTTGAGTTTTCCCCCAACAATCTGACATGTTAGAATGCCTTAAATGGAACCTTTCCAAAGGAGAGTGAGGAGATGCTTTCAGGAGAATTGTAATGATGTTTAGGGGAAATATTTTAGGAAGACCTCAGCATGCATGGACATTTAGTGGTTCTAGGCATCTGATAACATAATGAAGAGGAGGTGCTTCGCTGGGCTGCGGAGTCATTTAAAAAGACGTTTTAGCTTCAGCCTCCTTGTCTTTGTGCTTCTTTTTTCTTAAGGAAGTCTGGAGACAGATGGGAATAAAAGCTTGTAAGTTTAAAGGTTCCAGAGGGCCATTCAGCATCCTACTATTTGAGAGCTTAGGTTTACAGGAAGCAAAGCATCAATTTCTCCAGGTATGAAGGGAATGGAGCCTCCCTCAGCATCTAGGGTTTCTGCAGGTCAGGCACAAGTAGTCTGTGTGAACATTTGAGGTGGCTACTCTAAATTTGCACATCCTGCATTTCCTTTGAGCTGTTTCAATTCTGTTTTGCTCTCTTTTTTTCTGTCTCTGTCTCTCTCCAAGATAGAATGCTTGTATTTAAAATAATGTAAAAATAAAATAGCTTCTGCTTGACTTGTGCCTAAAATGCACAGTATCCTTTTTTTTTTTTTTAAATTAGATACCACATAGGTTCCACACTATACCTTTTAGAGGTCTTTATTTGTAAATATGTGATATTGATTCATGTAAGCGATCTGGCTCCTGTTGCATTTTGGGGTCACTTGAAAAGTCCAGTGTTCCTGACACTTGGGCCTTTTTACTTACCCTGACTTTGCTCTGTGGATCAGTGGGAAGAGCTCTGGATTTGGAGACTCTCAATCTAGTTCTGAATCTCAGTTCTCCTGCTCACTCCCCATGAAACCTTTTCTCTCTGGGACTCGGTTTCTTCAACTGTAAAATAAGGGTTTTGGACTCTATGACCTTTAAGATTCTGTTCATCTCTATGTCTATGATGCTCTGATCCTTTTGTTGAAGATGAAGGAGAAGGGAGATTAAAGTTAAGAGTGTCCTGAAGCCTGTAGAATTTACTTCAGAAGGTACTGATGTGAAAATAACTGAGTTAAAGACAGTTTCCCTCTTGTTTCAATATGCACATCCCATTTAATTATAATACCTGCTACTGTGCTATACAGAGACAGGGGGTGGATAACTTGATTACATTTTATAATTTCCTTGGTTTGACAAGTGTTGGCAAAAGCAATACATTAGTCTCTCCCTCTAGGGCATCTGATGTCACAATGATAATGGGGTTTTAGACCACATGTCTCCTTTTGGTGACAGGCTGATACATGCTGTACAGCCGTTTCTCCTGATTTGAGGTTAGTGCTTGGAAAGGATGAGAAAAGGCTTCAAGGAGGTGAGAAGTATATGAATTAGATTCGGAAATGGATGAGGACAACTAAAAAATAATTTGAAACAATGCCAACTTTTACTATCCTTCTGAAGTCGGCTTCAGCTTGGCTCTGACAGGTAGCAGATAATTAAGTAAGAATTTAGATCAATAAAGTCTAGAGAGGAATGACAGGTCCCCTGAGGGAGGGAAAATATACATGTGGACTTGCAACTCACAATTCTGGCTAAGGGTAAGTGCCCTAAGATGTGCTAGGGAAAATCAGACTGATAGATAAGTTCAAATCAATTCCAATGACAAATCCAGTTGATCCTGAGCAGGGGAAGACTTTAGGGAAGTGTTGGACCTCAGAACACAAAGTTCAAAGGGTAAAGGTTCCATTGTGAAGAGCAGAAGGTAGGGGGAACAGTGAAACGGAGACACTGGAATGCTATGATGTAGACAATGCCTCTGGAAAGTGGTAGTTGGAGGGATCAGGCTAGGGCTGACTTGGGAGCAATAAATGGTACATTATTATACCAATAATAACTAGCATTGGCATAGGACTTTAAGGTTTGCAAGGTGTTTTACCAATATCATTGTATTTTGTATTCCCCCAAGTCTTGCGAAGTAGGTGCTATTATTATTCCTACTTTATATATGACAAAGCTGAGGCAGAGATTAAGTGTCTTGCCCAAGGTCACACAGTAAGTGGATTTGAACCCAGATATTTTGGACTCAATCCAGGGCTATATCAGCTGCTGCTAGAATACAAGCTGGGAGTGATGGTAAAGGGGTGGGGCAATTTGGCTATCCTTATTTTCCTACTGTATCTCATTATTATTACTAATGAGGTATTAAGCATAATTGTTTCTGCCTGATTAAGGAGGATAACCTCCCTCCCTCCCCCCAAAATGGTTCTTTGGCAGAAAGCTATTATCACATGGACCTAATGATGCTTCTGAATGTAGGAAGCAAACAAAGTTGAGAGAAATTCTAAAACTCTAAAAAATCTCTTAAATCACGTAAACACCAACATTGGCTCACAATATTTTTCAGCAGTCATAATAAAAGTTCTTTGACTCCAAGGGGAGAGAATTTTTTGCTGTAATGAGACATTTTCTACTCATACTTAGTTGTTGTTTCTGATTCTCTGTAATTCCACTTAGGGTTTTCTTGGCAAAGACACTGGAGTGGTTTGCCATTTCATTTTCCAGCTCATTTTATAGAGGAGGAAACTGAGGCAAACAGGGTTAAGTGACTTGCCCAGGATCACACAGGCAGTTAAGTGTCTGAGGCTGGATTTGACTCAGGAAGATGAGTCTTTCTGTTTCCCAGCCCAGTACTCTAATCATTGTACTGCCTTAGCTGCCCCATACTTAGTTGAGTAGCTATAAAATAAAAAACTCTTCCTTTGAACTGAAAAGATTGACACAAGTGAGTTTCTCTACTCTTATGTTAATTTTAGAATCATAATCAGGGGATGGAAGGAGGTAAGTATGAGAACAAATGTTTTAAATTTAGGATTCTTTCTGTGAATCCAAAAAATTGGGATAGGCATTTGATTATACTGATTTCAGTAACTTATGCATTTGTGAAAAGGTTTTGCTGTCACATATACATGAAACAAGATGGGGTAGCTAGGTGGTGCAGTGGATAGAACACCAGTGAGGGAGTCAGGAGGACCTGAGTTCAAAAATCTCACCTCAGACACTTGACACTCATTAGCTGTGTGACCTAACCCCAATTACCTCACTCTGGGTCATCTCCAGTCATCCTGATGAATATATGGTCACTGGATCCAGATGGCTCAGGAGGAGAAAGTGAGATTGGTGACCTCCACAGCCCTCCCTCACTCAAAAACAAAGTCAAGTTCAAGTCATGCCATCATTTCTCTGATGGCATGGTCTTCGCCAACAAAGGACAAATACACCTTGGACATGAAACAAGTTATAAATGTGTTTAGGTAGGAGTTAGGTGATGATCTTTCCCTGTGATCTTAGCTTTTATATTAGGTTTGGTTCATTTGTGTAGAAATTGCAAATGATGACAAGCTCCCAAATATGGCAAAAAAAAAAAAAAATCCAGGAAAGGTTTCTTTCCTCTACAGAAAGTTTCTCTCTTTCAGTACAATGACTGGGCATGTTAAAGTTTCTGCCTTTCTCTTAAAGAAGTATAACCACAAAAAAACCTATTAGTTTTAAACTGAAGAACTCAAAATCAGGCATAGGGCACTCTTTCTACAGGAGGAAGACATTCCAGTTGAAACTGTGATGGTCCTCTTCAAGAAAAAAGGACAAATAACAATCTGTGAGTAGTAGTAGCTGCCTCACTGGGGACCCAACTGGCCAGTTCCAGTTGAGCAATGTAGTTCCTAGTTAGTCTCACATGACTACTGTTCAAAGTTTCTCCTCTGGTTCTATGGTCTGATGCTCTCTGCTAGGCATGGTGCCACTGGGCATGAAACCATGGGACTTATCTCTACTTCCAGTTTCTAGTTTCAGCTGGATTTTTTTTTTGTTTGATGTATCCTGGGGTATTTTTCCTCCACTATTGACAATTAGGGACAAGTAGAAGCAGTAATATGTATTATCAACTTGTTTATGGTCACATAGCAGTTCTTTTCCTCTCCCTTAGTTGACTGGTATCTCAACCTCAACACATTTGAAACAACTTCATCACACATCCTATTAGATTCAAATATCATAGGGTCATAGAATTAGAGCTGATAAGAACTTTTTGCAGTCATGCAATCTCCTTATTTTATAGATGAGTAAACCAAGGCCCAGAAATGGTTAAATGACTTGCCCAAGGTCACGCAGGTAGCTAGTGGGAATAGTTGTGTATAATAAATACTTACTGATTAAATTGTTTTAAAGTTTAATTCACCCACTGACAGATAGGGTCTTGTATATTATGAATCCAGATTATGATAAAGAATACATGACAGGATCTAGACAGTTTTGCTATGAGATATTTACTTGTTTTGATGTTGTTTGTTAGTGAAGCCTACTATCGAAGTAGTTAAAATAGATTTTTAAAGATTGATGTCTTTGTTTTTAAACCACCACCCTTCCTCATGCTTTCCTTTATCCTCTTGAGAGCCATCTCTTAAGACAAAGAATTAAAAAAAAAAAAAAAAAGAAAAGCAAAACTCAACAAAACCAATTAATACATTAAAAAACTCTGATCGGTGTTCCATGTAAATGAACCTTCACTTATTTAAAAGAGCAAAATGAGATGTCTTCCTTATCTCTTTTTTTAACTAACGTTGATCTTTATAATTTCACAACAATTGATGTTGTAAGAAGCAATTGATGCTGGAAGAGGTTATGTGACTTGCCCAGGTTAACATGATAGTAAGCATTTGAGAGAAATTCAAACTCAGGTCTTCTCAACTTCAGCCAATGTTCTAGTTTGCAAAAAATAATTATTATGCTAAAATTAAATTTTTTTTCAGAAAAATTTACCAGTCTTCTCCATATTTATTTTCCCCTCACAACCTAGTCCTTATACAGTTATTTTCTGGATTGCTTGGCTATGAAATCAGAAGTTCTAACCTTCACAGAAGGCATAGTTTCCCCCTCAAAAACACATATGTTAAAACCAAACAAGTAAATTTACAATCAAGTAAATCAAGTCTGGTGCTTATTACAGGCATTCTGATCCTAACTAGAGGATCAGTATTTGTTTTTATAGCTTGAATATATCTTTTCAAAGAATACTTTGTTGAAGAGAAGAGGGATGTGGAGAAGAGGAGGGGAGAGAGACAGAGACAGACAGAGAGAGAGAGAGAAGGAGGGAGAGACAGAATATTTAAATGTAACTACCTTTTAGAAAAATTAGCTTAGAAGAATCTGAAGAATGATAGTTTCTTGGGGAAACCAAAAGTTTCTCCATTTGTTGAAAAAAGAAAAATCTATCAGAATATTACTTCAGTCATAAAACAGGTTTTACTCAGACACTTCAGAGTTCCTAGATTTTATATTCCCATATTCCCACCTTTAGTCTTCTTTCTGAAAGATTTACTAGTAGGCTAGGATTAAGACATGCAAATATGATTAGGGATAAGGTTAATAAAATGCAAATCCATACTTTAAAAATGACCTATGCTGACAGGTAAATGTCAAGGTGATGCTGTGATATTTAAATATAAAATATTAGGCCATTTTGAGAAATCACCTGATGTTCAAGTTGGTTGCTTTCTTACCTTGACAAAAGAGACTTTGCAAAACAAAATTTTCTAAATGAATTTGCACATTAAATATCTTCATGAACAACTTAGTAACTAAATATAATATGAGTTCTTAAATGCTATAACTCATGAATGGTACATAAAGTTTTTCTGCCCATGCTAGTGGCAGTTAGTTGGTGCAGTGGATAAAATGCTGTGTCTGGAGTCAAGAAGACATGAGTTCAGTATTTACTAGTTGTGTGACCATAGGTAAGTCACTTAACCTCTGCTTTCCTCAGTTTCCTCAATTGTAAAATAGAGATAATAACAGTGCCTATCTCACAGAGTTGTCATGACAATCAAATGAGATATTTGTAAAATGTTTAGCAGAATGCCTGGCACATAGCAGATACTACATAAATGCTTATTCATTTCCCCCTCTCCTCAATGGTCATACCCTTCAAACTGTTTGATTAGAGGAGTACATGTTCTATTAGAATTTCACCATTTTGAAGTATGATATATCATAGTCTGTAAGAGTCATATAAAATAAGCTAAAATTCACTTTGTATTTACTTTGCAATTATGAATAATTTCTTCTATGTTCTCACATAATTGTTTATACCATTTAGTTTCATTTTTGTATGTCCGGTGTTCCCAATTAGAAACATCGTGAAGGCAGGAATCATACATAATATTCTTAAATTTGCCATTCTCCAGATCTGTCCTGTACTCTTCCAACTGTTCCTTTGTTCATACCAGTCTCTCTAGCTAAAATACCCATTTACCATGTCCACCTGGCAAAATCCTGTTCATCCTTCAACTAAGCTCAACTAAATTGTATTCAGCTAAAACGTCACCTTCTTTAGGAAGTCTTCATTTTTCTCCCACCCAAAGTGACCTCTTGTTCCTCTGAACTTCTGTAGCCATTTCCTTTTCTTTTTTAAATTTGACACTCTACACTGGACTCAATTTTTTTGTTTTACATATCATCTCCCCTATTAAGTTCTAAGTTAATTTCAGACTAGGCGTTGCTCTTTTGCAAAACCTATAGCACTTTGAATAATCCCTTGTACAAAGTAGACCTTCAATAAATATTTGTTGAATGAATGACTCTATACCTCTTGTTTAGAGGGTAAGTTCTTTGAGGGCAGGCTCTTTCTTTTTATCTATATTTTTATCTTGAATGCTTAACACAGTGTTTGGTACATACTAACTGCTCTGTAAATGAATGCTTGTTGACTTGTTGACACATCACCTAGGGCAGTTCAGGGTATTCACTTGGTGCTTCATCAATGAATGAATGAATGAATGATCATTTCTTCAGTATCAGGAAGGTATTCAGGCCACCAGAGGGAGTGCCATTATGCTTGCTTCATTGTAAACCTTTTGCTCCACGAGATTTTCATTGAAACCTCATCAAAACTCTAGCACATTTGCCAAGCAACAAATAGCATTTTTATTGTAAATCTTTTTGTGGGGAAAAGCTATATTTGTATCTTGTAGCAAAGTGGTGCAATCAGACTTCAGATTAGTAAAAGCTATAAGTAAAAGTTAACAAAGCCATAAACAATAGAGTGGAGCTCAAACTCAGTAAATCTTTGTCAGACAGTATCCTTTATATCTCCACTCTCAGCTGTTCAGTTAATTTGTTTACTTTCATTTTTGAGTTGTTTTGAAATTTTGAAGTAGCATGTTGATTTTTTGTACTAAAATATCTCCTTTTTTGGTGCTGAGCTATTTTCAGTAAAATGTTACCAAATTTCATTTATCCTTCCTTTAGGCAATCAAATAAAAACAATTATCTGAAACTTGCTATAAAACTCAAATTGATTCTGACACAGTTGAGTTTGATTAAATGAAAAGCATGAAGTATACCATTCCTATTATAGACAATATTTTTGCCCCAAATATAGCTATTACGAAATAAGTGCAGCCTATTATCAGTGTAATTTTTCATTGCATATTTAGATATGTGCCAGGCAAGGCAAAGCAGCAAGGGTTCATTACTTACTATTTGTAAGACACTGTGCTGAAAATAACAAATATAAGCACAAAGAAAGATAGTTCTTGCCCTCAAGGAGCTTACAATCCAACTGAGGAAGAGAACACATAAAAGGGAACTGGAAAGCAGTTTGAAAAGGTACCTGTTTTGGGGGCCTGGTCTTCAGATGTACAGCAAGAAGCTGAATAAACCTTGGGCAACCTAGGCCTCTCCCCAAAATGGAGACTCCAGAAGAAACTCACTAATGGGAAGAAGACAGGTAGTAGTAGACTAGTCCATGGCAAGAAATCCCAGAGGATGATCGATATTTCAAGTTGGGACTATAGGGTTAGTATTGAAGTCTGGAAAGTCAGAAGCATAGCTAGAGGATAATAAATGTATGTATGTGTATATATGTCTATATAAATAGACATATACACACATAGTATATATCTATGTCTACATAGTACAACATGTTATAATTTAAAGCCTATGGGCATTATAATACCTCTCAGGTCTACATGTTCCCATTTTCTGATGCTTTAGTGAGTTTGTATCTCCCCGGGGCGACTCCCCGGCCTTCGCCTTCTACTTACCTATCCCCGGTCTTCGGACGTCTCCGGCCCCTCTCCTGGTTGGGGGAGGGGAATTCCCTCTCCCTGTTGGGGGAGGGGAATAAACAGGCAGAGCACCCGAAAGAGTTGCAGTCAGCAAGCTTTATTGCGTTTCTTCTCCCCCAGCTCTCGTGGTCATCCCCTTTTATTATCCCCTGTCTCCTCCCCCGTACCTCCCATGGGCGGGCGAGCTCCTCCCAAGTGCCTCCCCGTGGGTGGAGCCAGCCTGTTACCAGGGCCATCCCAGTACCTCGTGGCTTGCTAGACCAGCTAGCCTGCCACGTAAGCAGGTTCGGACCCTCAGGCGTCTCACGGTCCTCACGGGGGACCCCGGTCCAGAGCTGTCCCCCAACATGTATCAAACCAAAAGTTTGTATAATTACAGTCACTTTGAACTTTCAGTTAAGGAAAATATTTTGGGAGAGATTTGGCTTACTCTCTTAATATGCATTTTTAACAATTCCCAGGAAATCTCGGTATCCTTTTTTGACTGAGGTAAAATTAAGGTTACTGGACGTGCTTGGGTAAAGCAAAAGCACAAAATATTACAGTGTTTGTTAAATGACGGATATTGGGAGGGGAATTCAGGAAAGATAAGAACTTTTTTATAGAACTTCCCTGATTACCCCAGGAGGCAGGTTTACTACTGGTGTCAGCCAGAATCTTCTACTTTGAGATGCCGGCAGGGCCGTTGGCCCTTGTTTACCTCTCTTTTCTGTGCTATACTAAGTCTTCTTTGCTCTTATCTCCAATTGGCCCTGTATGCCTAATTCTTTCAGGCTCCAGTCTGTTGCCAGACTTTCAAAATCTGTTCTTGGTTCTAAATTAGCTCCTATTTTTTGTGCAAGCTTCTCAGGGCCGAACCAAGTCACTCACTCTAGAATAGATTTCCTGTATCACCTAATTGAAATGTCTCTGATTGATTTAGGGGTTTGCTGGCTTTGTTCACACTCAGCTCTGATTGATTCAATCAAGAAGTGTTCCTACTTAACGATCTAGTTCTGGGGGTTTTAAAGTACTTTGGTGCTTCCAAGGTGGTGTGATCTAAGGAAAGGTGTGGTCACTGTTCTCTTGATCTACACTCTGGTTCTTATCCAGGAAAGGTCCCTGAGCCCTTGGAACCAGAAAGACACAGTTTCTTAGGGTCCCTGATCCCTTGGAGCCAGAAATAGTACTACTCTTCAGGGCTTCCACTCCCTCTTGACCTAAAGTGCTCCTCTCTGTTCTTGAATTATGAGCCAGAAGTGGGCATAGACAATGGAGTTGCCAAATACTATCTGGTCCTGCATCCAGTGCTACCACAGAAGTACCCTGTAATCTCTTTCTAGCCAGTTGCCAGGTTCCCTTTCCATCTCTGGCTGAAAAGCTCTTGAAGCTTCTTCTGTGTCTGTCACACACTCTTCCTCCCTCCTTCCCCCGCTATCTCACCACTGGTGTTTGTAATAATAATTTAAATGGAAAGATCTTTCTCATTAATTAATAGGCCCATAAGAGTTATGTAAATTGCCTGGAACCTGGTCACATGTGGGGGGAGGAGCTTACTGAAGAGGTGTAACAGGAAGGGTGGAACTGAACTGGGAGGAGGTGAGTGAGTGGGGTCAGGTCAGAGGGGATTGAATTCAGGCCAACTGACACATTGTGATAGTTGATGGTGAGAAGGCCCTGGCTGAGGGTGGGGAGGTTTGAGAATGGCTTTACCCCCTGCTGTGATCATAGTTATTACCTTCTTGGTCACCATGATGGATTTTGCTTTCTGGTTCTGGGATTTGGCTTTCTGGTACTTAAATAAATGCTTTTCTTCTGCCTTCTATATGAAGAGTCTTTTATACTTTGCAACTGAGAACTATGCTGGCATATTCATAGGCACCACCAGTGCTGTGAATATTGCCTTGGTGATATAGTGTTTCATCCACTTTGACTCCAAGCCAGCCTTCTCCATTGTCATAGATCTCTCTTTCTGACCTATCTTTTCTTGGCTAGAAGAGTGTCTTACTCAGACCCTTTGTTGGCTCTTTCACTCCAGAATTCAATTTTAAATGTAATTTAAAAGTTGTTTGGAGGGAAATGTTAGGAGAGTTCAGCTGAGTGCTCTTTCTACTCTGCTATCTTGGTTTTACACCCAGAAGTGAACTATTTGCTTTCTAAAATTTGGTTCAAAACTTCCTCTGGAGACTTTTAAAATTCAGCTATGATAATTGTCTTTAGTATTGTTTGCTGAATGTTAATAAAACATTTTATGAATTGATGTAATTAAAGTAACTTAGAAAGGCTGGAGTTTGAATACTGCCTTGGTAAACTAGTCTTTTAAACTCTTTCTGCTTTAGTTTACTCACTTTAAAAAGACCCTAGCAATAGCACCTATCCCATAGGGTTATTGATCTTCCCCCAAAGGTATTGTATTCAAAGTCTAGCACACATTATATAATTAAACAAATGCTTGTTATTTTGACTTATCAAACTTAAAGCACTATATGTTAGTTATTATGTTTCATTTTTACATCTTAGAACTCTATCTCATTTCAACCATGCATGACCAATAGAGAGTACTGCCCAACATTGCCTCATAGAAGATAAATCCCACAATACCCTTTCTAAGTTCTCATCCAGTAGACTGGAGAATCTTGCTGGTCATGTAGTAGTCTCTCTCTCTCTCTCTCTCTCTCTCTCTCTCTCTCTCTCCCTCTCCTTTTCTCTCTTTCTCTCTCTCTTTCTCTCTCTTTTTCTCTCTCTCTCTCTCTCTTCTCTCCTGTTTCAATTAGTTATGGGGTATAGCATTAATGTGATATTCATAGAACCTACAGCAGCCATGGATATTCCAGCACAGTCCTGAATCATGAAATACCACAGACTCTCCATATGGAAGATAGAACCAAAACATTTATTCAGATACCAGAAAGCCACATCCATCATAGTAACAAAGAAATCTATACAATAACAATGCAGAGAACAACACCATCCCCAAGCCTTCCCCCTTGTAGGGCCTTCCCACAAACCAGCTCCCTCAAGCAAATCACAAACAAGCTCTCTCATTCACATTAGCCAGCTACCTGCTCTCTCTCTTGCCCTCAGTTCTCACTACTCTGACCAATTTCCTCTCTGCTCTAGCTCCACCTCTTCCTGTTCCACCCTTCCTGCTCCACCTGCACAGCAAGCCCATTCCACCACAGACTCATGTGACTCAGGCTTCTATGTGACCCTCAAGGTCACATGGGCCTATTAATGAATGGGAAAGATCTTCCCATATAAATTACCATTACATGGGGGCAGAGGAGAGGAAAAAAAACACTAGCAGCATATATTAATCAAAAGATCAACTTCCCTCAGAGCAGATAAACAATAACTATCTTTCCACTGGGACTTCAAGTCATGGAACTTATGGACTAAAGCTGTAGTTATGACAGATGCTGAAGACTAGGGCTTTTGTATGCTTTTGAGTGTCAGATCAGAGATGGGTAGAATGGCTCAAAGAAAGCGATACTAATGCTGCAATTTGATATTTATTTACTGTCAGGGGCAGGAAGAACAGATGATGATAGTGAAGGTTATGGTGAGGAATGACAGGTGGATGACCCACTGCTCCACTGGTATCCTAGAGCAGGGCTTCTTAAGCTTTTTCCACTAGCGATTCCTTTTCGGACTAGTGATTCCTTTTCCCATTTCAGCAATTTTCACTGGTGTTGTGTAGCATGATGGCATGTGCTGTGCAAAGTGCACATGCTTTGTGTTCAGAACCAAGGCTGCAGTGAAGTTGCATCATGGACATGCATTGCCGGGAACACCTTGGATTCATTTTTAATTAATTTTTGGTGTTTGCTAATTCAGAAACCTTTAACTCTTGCCAAATTTTTTATGACTCCATATGGGGTTACAACTCACACTTTAAGAAGCACTGTGATGTATCAAGAGAAATTGAGCAAGGTTTTTAACACATTCAGAGAGTCCATGTTCTCTGTTCCATTCTTTCTTTCTTTACATATCCTGTGAGTTATTATCCCCTCTTTTCTGCCTTCCTGCTCACAATAGTGAGACACACAAACCACAAGCAGCTCTGATCAATCATTATATCTTAGTTGAATAAACCAAAGTGGCAATAAACCTTTAAGGACCAGGAAGCTTTAGAGGTAACATAAGCTGTCCTGGTAGAAGAAAGAGGAGCAGGGAAACGTTGCCATTTGTATCAGTCCTTTCCTGAACCTTCTTAGTTCAGGAACAACTGGAAAGTTTGCTTCAGGCTTCAATCTAGTCTTAGTTGGTAGAAGTTGAGGCTCCAGTCTCCAGATTCTACCTTCTAGAAGTGGAGGGTGATTTGGGGGCAGGGGTGCCAAAATGCCACCTCTATTACTTCTCTCTCCAATCCTGCAAATGTCACTTTAACTCTTCAAGAATTTGTGCCTGGAGAACCTCAGCTCACTCTGAATCACCCCATTTTCCAAGAAAAAGAGAAATCAATACATCTTTTTCAAAACATAGTCCCTCTTTAACCTGAGATCCATGACAAGCCAACAAATTTCCTTCTAAGCCATAAGAAGATAATTTGCAGCATGTATCTTCCTTTGGTGGATAGAGGTACCAGAAATTATCTTTGTATTTTCTTCTATAGTTGTTTCAATCTTGTAAAATTTCTTTAAATCCCATAACTTTTCAAGCAATATAAATTCTGCAGTATGAGGTTACATGTGACACACTGAGAGGTTTCCAATATGCACAAGTAATGACAGTCATAAAATTTTTTTAATAGGCATAATAAAGAAGAGAAGGTAGACACTTCAGTTTTGTACTGACTGCCTCAGACCTTTCTGGTTTTGTTAAAATAAAAAAAATAGAAATTTGCTGGACTGAGTGGTGACAGTTTAAGGTAAAACATTTGATACCACTTCATAACAAATAACAACTTGGGCCATAGAGTTCATACAACTAGACTTGGAATCCTGACTCAGAAATTTACTAACCTCTGAAGTTAATAATACTTGCAGAACCTATATCACAGTATTGTTGTGAAGAAAATGCTTTTCACAACCTAGAAGGCTCTATGAATATGAGTAAATATCAATAGGAAATATATTAACCTTTTTGACCAGAAAGTAAATAATGTAGGCTTTGGCACAGTTTTCTTACACAAATATCTCTTGTTTTATAGAATGTGTTACAGAAAAAAATGAATTGCTAATGGAGATTTTTTTCCCCACTGTTTTTCATCACTTAACTGAGGATGTGTCACTTCTCTCTCCACTACCCAATTCCCCAGCAAACTGAATACTTCCAATAACAAGGAAGCTAAACCTAGATCCATCGTAGTTGTATGCATTAGTAATAGCATACATTTTGCAGTACTTAAAAGCATTTTCCTTTCTCCACTATTACCTTTTGGTATAAACCTGTTTGCTTATGTAAGACAGTAGTCAAAGTCCAACGAATTCATGAGTGTGGGAGCTTCTTTACTCCCTACACTTAGGAGCAATCTGTCTAGAATTTATAGTCTTAGAGCATTTCTGAGGCTGACTAGGTCCACTAAAATTTTATTATCTAATTTCAAGTGGGCCCTCTACTGCATTCTTTGCTGAGATTATTCCAGACCTTCTTCCCTTAAGCCTCTGTAATGGCAAGCAAAGTAGAACCTGTGATAGCAGGCCCCCTTGTGTATGTTGGGGTGCTTACTGATACAGTCTCCTATGCCCCCAACAGCCTCTTATACTTTCTCCCATTCTTTTAGCAGAGAAACTTGCCTCACACTTTACTGAGAAAATAGAGACCATTCAAAGAGAGCTCTCTCCCTTTTCACTTACTTTATATACCTAAGTCCTTTGAAATGATACCCCATTTTTTACTCTTTCAGTCACTGATGTAGAGATGGTTTTTTCCCTTGTGAATACCAACCCTTCTACTAGTTCCCTTGATTTCTTCTGCTCCAATATTCTCTGGCAGATCACAAACATACCTCTGTCTCCCCCATCCTTTAAAAAACCTGAACTTCCACCAATTAGACCCTTAAGCTATCATCCGATGTCTGCTTTTACCTTTCCTCTCTCACTTCTCAACACCTTATCTCCCATTGCACCCTGGGCCATCTCTAGTCATCCTGATGAATATCTAGTCCCTGGATCCAAATGACTCTGGAGGAGGAAATGAGGCTGGTGACCTTGCACAGCCCTCCCTCACTCAAATCAAAGTCAACTGCAAGTCCTGTCATCATCTTGATGTCATGGTCCTCTTCGAAAATGAAGGACAAACACAACATGTGAGTAGACCTAGCTGCCTGAATGGGGACCCAACTGGCTGAGTACCTCATCTAGTCCTCTCCCTCTCCCACTCCTTTTTCTTCTCTTCTCCAAAGCAAGACAAATTTTGGTGGCCAGAAGCTGCCCAGTTATCTTGGGGGTTTACTAGCTACATTTCTTCCTCCCTCCCTCCCTCCCTCCCTCCCTTCCTTCCTCCCTCCCTTCCTTCCTCCCTTCCTTCCTCCTTCCCTTCCTTCCTTCCTTCCTTCCTTCCTTCCTTCCTTCCTTCCTTCCTTCCTTCCTTCCTTCCTTCCTTCCTTCCTTCCTTCCTTCCTTCCTTCCTTTTCACTCTGAAGCCCATAGATTGCACCACAATAGGTCCCTGCCCAAGTTCCACTTAATGTCTTTTTTTGGGGGGGGGTCCTCTTGACTTACAGTGAATATCAATGGTAACTATTTCTCTTTGAAAAAGCAACCCTGAGGGTCTTTCCCTCCCAGCTTCATTTTTTTTTTTTTTTTATAATTCAGTGGCCCATCTCTTGGCTACTTCTTAACACTCTGAGTACCTGAAAAGACCTTAGCCTAAAAGGGTTAGAAGTCTCCCACTATATCCAGGGCCATCTCTAGTCAGATCATTTCTCTGATGTCATGGTCGTCTTCGAAAATGAAGGACAGACACAAGAACAACAATCTCAACACCTTGTAACCTGGCTTCCTATCTCATTACTCAACTAAAACTACTCTTACCAAGTTAGCAACAGTCATTTAGTTTCTAAGTCATTCAGTGGCCTTTTATCTTTCTTTATTCTTCTTGAATTCTTTGAAGTATTTGATAAGCTCTCTGATTTTTCTTCTCTGCATATTTTTTTCTCTCTGGATTTTCATGATACTATTTTCTTATTTATCTTGCCATTCTTTTTCTTTCTCTTTTGTGACATTATCCTCCATGATCTGTCCCCTAACTGCAAGACTTTGCTCAATCTCTCTTATTATTTTCTCCCTACTCTCTCTATGAGCTCATTACTTCCAAGGGGTTCAATTATCATTTTTTCTGCAGATGTCACCTAGATCTATAGGTCTGTTCCTTATGCCTCCCCTGAGCCCCATTCTCATTTCATCAGCTGTTTATTTGAAATTTCTAACTGAGTATACCTTATCTCTTTCTCAACATTGCCAGAACAAATCTTGGTAGTTGCTTAGATGGGGTGGGAGTGGTGAGGAAGAATGGCAAATAGAACATGACTATAAGATTAAGAACCAAGGTGACTAGAAGGATGGTGTTATACTAAAAGAAACAGAGAAGATAGGAAATGGATGGGTTTGGGGAATAAGGAGATTTATTTTGAGATCTGCTTAAAGGATAAAATACAAATTTCTTTCTGTAACATTCAAAAGCTTCACAATCAAAGTTCAGCCTACTTTTCCAGACTTATTAGATAGCATTCCTTTCACATATTCATGTGAAATACTCTACTTGTTTTTTTTCTCATAGAACAGTCTTATTTCTCATCTCTTTGTTTTTGTGCAGGCTTTCCCCCATCCTTAGAATGTATTCTTGTCTCACTACAATCTCGTCCCATCACTATATTTTCCTTCAAAGTTCAGCTCAGACACCATATTCTAGTTTTTTTGAGTCCCTCAGCCAAATTATACTCCTTTCCCAAATTATCTTATATATACTTTGTATATATTTTGTTACTCATATATGCACATGTTCCCTCCCTCCTCCCATCCATCCTTTCCCCAAATGTAAGCTTCTTGAGAGCAGGACTATTTGAGTTTGTCTTTTTATTTCTAGAGCCTGCCATAGTGCTTGACACATAGTAGGTACTTAATATATGTTTGTTTTTCATTGGTTGATAGATTGAAGTTCAGAAGGGCTGAATGATCTGCCTATGACCATGTAGGTAATGTCAGAGGCAAAACTTGAACTCCAGTCTTCTTAAGATTATATCCAGCACTCAATCTATTGTGTAAGACAAAATGAATACATATTTGCATGAAGCTCAGTAACAGAAAATGATATGAGAAATGTTGTAGTTGGTTGGATCTGTGTTTTATTAGCCCAATATCCTATCTCTAACAATGGAATTCAATGACACTTGAATTCCCTATCTTCCTCACAAACACCATGTAGGTATCTGGAATTACTTGAATCTCATTGTCCTCTTTTATCTGGTTTCTAGGGAGTAGGAATGCTGAGGGAGGGCTTCAATGTAATTTACACCTCAGATACCTGAGGAGAGGTGATCTGAGTCAGCATTGCCAAGAGGTGAATCTGATGGGCAAGGACAGAGATAGTCAAACAAGATGCAGTTTGACACTGTATATGACAATAAGTAGGGCAAGAAAGCACATTACTAGAAAATGTTTGATAATGGAGTTCTATGCTAAAGTAACGAACATTTGACAACAGTAAAGTGCTTGGAGTCACTTGACTATACTAGTAAGACTACTTTATAAAGTGACTGCAAAATGAGATAGACTGTAACAGTGGGAGACTTTATTAATGATCTGTACTCAGGGTAAGAGATTACCATTTGAAAAGTTATGTGGATGGGAGATTTTTGTGATATCACCTAGGACCAACTGTTTTCTCTCCCAAAATGTCATTAATTGCTACTATCAAAGAAAGATCCATTCGATTATTTGATTTATTGTGCTGAATTATTTTTTTAAACATGCTATAATAAAAAAAATTACCATTGACTATTCATTTAGCTAGATGGCATAACAGATAGAGCACTTGACCTTGAGTTAGGAAGACCTGAGTTTAAAATTCTGCCTCACATAATAGTTATGTGACCTTGGGCAAGTTACTTAGCTTCTATTTGATTGTGTTTCCTCATCTGTAAAATGGGAATAATAATAGTTCCTGTTTCTCAGGGTTTTGTGAGGATAAAATAAGATATTTATAAAATATTTAATAAACACTTTAAGCATTGTATAAATGCTGTTAGCATCATTGTTATTACTTATCACTTATTTTCTCCCTCAAAGATGGGAATAGTAGATAGGGAAGGACAAACTCAGTTGATCTAGTTGTATACTGAAGATTTTGGTACAAGGGAATTCATTAGGAGAGAGGTATGCAGAGGGGATGAGAATGAAGCCCTGTGTTGCTGGTCAGGAACTGACAGAAATGATGAAAAGAGGATTTTCTTTTTGTCCTTAGACTGAATGGAAAGAATTGAAGAAGGTGCTGGGGATTTCTGTGAAGGAGTGTGAGAAAGGGAAGGTCTTTTGCTGCTAGTCAAAACTACATGTATAGATGTAAGCGAGGAAGGGAGCTTTTGCTCCTTCTTGTGTATAGATAAGACTGAGGGGAGAAAAGGGTTTCTGTCCCTTGATGGACACTGGCAGAACAAGGATTGGTGAAGGTCTTCCATGCCTGGATGTTCTGGGATGGGCCTAAAGTAGGGAATAGCCTACTGCCTCTAGTTGATTATAGATTGAAGATAATGAAGTCTTTTGTTCTTGATCAAGCTCAAGAGAGAGGAGGGAAGTAGAATATTTTCCACTTCCAGGATGGACACAGAGAGAGCTAAAACTCATGGCTAACATAGAAGGGAATGGTGGGTTTGGGGAAAGAGTTCTTGCTAGAGTATATGGGACTGGAAGAAGAGGACGTCTTCCATTCCTGGCCTGACTCTAGGTAAGGGGGGGTGGTTAGATTTTTCCACTTTCCAGGTCTGACATCAGCAACTAGTTTTAAAAGTGCATTTCCACCTTTTATATCTAAATTTTTATAACTAAATTCGATGATACAGAATTTCCAGTGAGGCATTAGGTATACTCTGTGAGAGGAATAGTGCCAAATATTAGTGCTTAAGTAGAAAGAAATCTGTTTCAAGTAGGAATGGCTTTCATATGGTAATCAATCCAGTTCTAACCACTTGAAAACATAGGCTATTCCTGTAAATGCTTGTTTCATGAATATTTATGATTAGTCATTATACTAATTTGCTATTTTGTTCTCTAGGTGATCCAAAATAACATTTACCATGTCCCTGTAGTAAAATAAGTCACTTTGTTGAACAAGGACACCTTGGTATTCAACACAAAAACTCACTGAGTGACATGTGGTTCACATTTTCCAGGTTTGCTGGTAATTCTCATGCTTTTGAATGGAGACTGCATAAACACCTTTGGTTTTTAAATACATAACTTAGCTCTGTTCCCTTTTCTCATTTAGAAAATGATTCCCATCACGGGCTTATACTTCCAGTTAGCATTCACAGTGTGGCTGTTATCTTTTGTCCTTTCACAAAAGGGACAGACTGCAAAAAAAAATGCTGATGCAAATGTTTGCAGGGATAACCTAAGTATCTGTGACTAGATTATTTACTAACTCACTTTGGACAAGCCAGAGCCTGCTTTTGATCTGATCCCCTGGCTCTGTGATCAGATAAATCGTAAGACTGTTAGAGTTAGGAGAGATTATAGAGATCGATAGAGATCTAGTTCAGCAATTTGATTTTTGTACATATATTAAGTCTGGTGTGTGCATATGTGTATGTGTAGAATTGACTTACCCAGGGTCACTCAGCAACTTTTTGGAAGAGGAGTGATTAAAAACTTTTCACTCTGTTGACCATTCACACAAGACTTTTAAAACTAAAAGTATTACATCGCCAAAGTTGCCTTGTTAGGTAGTTTCCAACGTCTAATCAAGGCCATGTCCTTAATCTTTTAACATAGCAGAAGTGATGATACTCTTCTGAATACTGACTCTAAGCATTTGTCTGCTTAACCTGTGTAGATTTGGCTCAGTTAGAAATAAAAGGAAGGGAATATGCGCATTCGCCTCTCTACTGGTATAACTTGGTATATAGCACATGGCAGGAAAGGTAACTGAGCTACTTTGTTAGTGACTGAGTAGAGGGCAGAGTAAATATGGAAGTGATTATAGGCTAGTTCTCTTAGGTGGCTGGGTGTAACTAAGTGCAAGTTTTAATTAACTGGGGGTGGTAATTGCATAGAATTCATAAAAAAAAAAAAAACAAGACTACCCATACATATCCCAAGAGATACTTATTAAGCACCTTCAAATATGGCTCAACATTAAACTAATCTCCTGGGATCTGGATTACACAGGATAAATTCCTAGACACTTGTATTTAGCACAATTGTGAAATAGGTAAGTTTCCTTTTTAAATCAATGAGCAACAAGTGTTTATTCAGCACTCACTTTGTACTCTGTACTATGATAAGTTCTGGAGATAGAAATAAAAAAATAAAAGAAGAAAAAACAGTTACTTTTAAGTATCATTTTGATGCTCAAACATATGTGTTTATATGTTCAAATATATATGTGTGTGAGTAAATGCATATGTGCGTACAGATTAATATAAAGAGATACTATAAATGCAAATAAATCCAAGGAACTTAAATGCAAGGCATTTAATGAGGGAAGGCACTAGTAATTGTACAGGACCTCAGAAAGGGTTTCATGTAGATGGTGACACTTGAATTGTGTTTTGAAGGGAGAAGAGGAATTCCATGTGGCAGAAGTGAGGGGGAGATTCATTTCAAGCCTCAGGAATGGCCAGTGCAAGGAAACGAAGTAGAAGAAGATGTGATGACCTATTTGATTGAATTGCAGAATATAGGAGAGAAAGTAAGGTACAATGTGGAAGAAAAATAAGTTGGGTCCAAGTTGTGAAGGACTTTAAAAACAGATTATATTTTATCCTAGAGGCAATGGGGAGCCATTAGGGTTTATTAAGGAGAAGGGATCTATGCTTTAGCAAGTATATTGTTAATGTATTTTTAATGGAATTAATGCATTTGTAATGCAATGGGAAGATCTTTCCAATTCATTAATAGGCCTATATGACCTACTTAAATCACATGGAAGTCTAAGTTATATAAGTTTGAGTCACATGAAGCCTGTGGTGGGAGGGGCTTGCTGAAAGGTGGAACAGAAAGGGGTGGAGCAGGAAGAGAGGAACTGGAAGAGTGGAACAGGAAGAGGCAGAGCTGGAGCAGAGCTGAGTGGAAGTTGATCAGACTAGTCAGAGCCTGGAAGGACAGAGGAAGCAGGCATCTTAGCTGGCTGTGAGTGAGAGAAGGGCATTTTGCTTGAGGGAGCCTGTTTGTGGGAAGGCCTGATAATGTGTATAGGCTTCTTGGTTACTATGATGGATTTGGCTTTCTGGTGTTGGGATTGGGTTTTCTGGTGTCTGAATAAATGTTCTGGTTCTGTCTTCCATGTGGAGTCTGTTAATATTTTGTGATTCAGAATTATGATATTAGTAGCTGCCATAGGCACTGTGAATATTGCATTAGCCATACAGCTAAAAGAGTGAGTGAAGTGGACTGAGAAGAGACTTGAGGAAGGGAGAACAATTAATGATCTATTGAAGTAATTGCACTGAGAGCTGATGAGGACCTGAACTAAAGAAGCGATTATGGGAGTAGAGAGAATTTGGGTATGAGAGATATTGTGGAGGTAGAAATGGTGAGATGTCACTGAATGTTCACTGAATGTGGGAGGCATAGATAATCAAGGAATCAAAGAAGATGCTGAGATTATGAAGTTGAGAGCCTGGGAGAATTGCAGTGCCTTCAACAGAAACAAGGAAGTTTAGAAAAGGAGTGGGTTTGGAGAAAATGATAAGTTATGTTTTGGGCATGTTGAATTTGAGATGTCTCTGATCCATCTAGTTTGGAATGTCTAGTAGACAGTTTATGATGAGGGACTAAAGCTCAGGAAAGAGAATGGAATTTGGTGTATTGATCTGTGAGTCATCTGCAAAGAGATTGAAATTGAACACATTGGAGTCAATGAGGTAACTAAGAGAGAAAAGGTCTAGGATAGAATCTTGGGGAACACCCAAAGTTGGATAATATTAAATGACTGATGAGTTAGTAAAGAAAATGAGAAGTGGACAGATAGGCAGGAGGAGAATTAGGAGAGTATAGGAGTATTCAGTAAGACGTGACTGTTACTGCCAAATGCAACAGAGCAGTCAAGAAAGGGGAGGGTTAAGAAAAGACTATCATATTTGGCAATTAAAAGATCACTAAGAACTTTGGAGAGAGAAGTTTCAGTTGAGTAATGAGGTTGGAATTTAGATTACAAAGGATTGGAATGAGAGGGAGGAAGTGGAGGAAATGAGCATGTACAGCATTTTTCTCAGAGTTTAGCAGAGAAAGGAAATATAACATAGGTTGAGATAGATGGGAAGGTGTAGTATAGTATTTTAAGGAGGAGGGGTTGGGCATGTCTGAAGAAGTTGGGGAAGATAACCACAGATTGTGGGGTGGGGGGGGAGAGAGAGAGAGAGAGAGAGAGAGAGAGAGAGAGAGAGAGAGAGAGAGAGAGAGAGAGAGAGAGAGAGAGAGAGAGAACACGTATAATTGAGGCAGCAATCTACTAAAAGAGAATGGATGGAGGTACAACAAATGAGATCAAGGGCAGAGAGAGTCATCTTATTGTCAGTGACTGGGGAAAGGAGGAGAGAATGAGAAATGCTATTAAGAGATTTTAATATGAAAAGAAGGGGAGAAGATGGCGTTCATGGCAAATGGCCTCAACTTTTTCAATAAAGAGGCAAAGTCCTCAGCTGAAAGAGTGAGGAGTTGTGGGGTTTGAGAGGCTCAAGGAGAGAAGGTCTGGAAAGTCATCTGTGAGAAGCGCAATAGGAAATAAATTTGGGAGGAAGAAAAAGAATTGTCTTACTCCAGTGAGTAAGTCCTATTCCAGTGAAGGTCCTGAAGTTGGATAACATGAGTGTATGTTGTATCTAGTCAGCATGATTGTATCACTTCCTCCTGCTATGTTCAGCAAACCATGAGTAGGACAGAAAGAGGAGGGTAAGGAGGATAATTCAACTGGGGTTTAGCAAGTGATAGGAGAAACAGTGCCAGCCTTCAAGGAGTTTGCATCTTATTGTAAATAATGTATATAAACATCAGTAGGTATATACAAGATGCACATAGATGGAAGATAACCTTAAAGTTAATAAAGGCATTAACAGTTGAGGGAAGGACGCCAGAAAAGGTTCATGCAGATATTGGCCTTTAAGGTAAGTCTTGAAAGTAGCCAGAAATTCTCAGAGATGGAGGTGATGTGAGAGCATTCTAGGCTTGGTGATGGGAGATGGAACGTCATTTGTGTGGGGTGACAAGTAGGCCAGTATGACTGAACCATAATAGAGGGGAGATAGAGGAGAGTAATGTTAAGATGATTAGAAAGGTAGCAGAGGGCCAGATTACGAAGAACTTCAGAAGGCAAACAGAAGTTTATATTGGATTCTGTGGTAATAGTGAGCTACTGGAGTTTATTGAGAAAGTAGAATGACATTATCAATTACCATTTGATCATAAAAATCAGGCTAAACATAAAAGAGGGACACTTACTTCCTAAAGGTATCATCATTGTCATGGAGGATAGTTAATGGAAAGTCCAAGTTGAAGAAGGATTCTTTGTTGATAGTGAGGTTTTTCAAATGCTTTTGCTTTTTGGATAACATTGAGCTGGTTGCATCATCCCAGAATATTGCAGCGTTTAGGAGGGTGTTTGAAGGAAACTATAAAGGAAAGAATATAGATAATAGCTTTTTAGGAAAGAAGTTGAAGGGGTGATGACATAAACTGCATTTAGAGATGATTATTAATCACTTATGAGATAAAACTTAGTACTAAGTATACAAATAAATAAGTACTGTTATAATATAGACTAAAGTAGTGGTCTTAAATACCCAGGAAAGGCCCTCAGTTTTAAGTCCAAAACATACTTACCTACCAATACTCCTTTGGAAACATGAAGAACTTCATTGATTCCAACAAAATGTTAACCTGAAGTTCCTATGATTCAGGATATTAGAAATCTTTGATTTAGGTCAGTATGCTATCCCTGCTGGCCAGATGATGATATAAGTGATAGCTTGAAAAAATAAGAAAATAACACATTTTCAAGTTAACATTTAATCATAATAGATAGTTTTATGACTTAAACAATGAGGATAATACAGTCCTGGAGAATCACTTTTCAGCAAGAGGTGTATGAGTTCTATACATCTTTATTGAAGTATACATGTAAAACAGGAAAGTGTGAAATGAGTTTAAAAACAACTGGCGAGATTTACTTCTTCCCCTATTTAAGTCTTCCTATTTTATTAAAATGTACTTACCATGGTTGAAGGTAACTTTTTTATTATAGGTTTATGATTTATGGTTTCACTATCTTCATTCTGATAACAAACGTCACATTGTTTAGCAAATTGGTTTTATGGTCCGTAGTGTACATTGGTTTCAGTAACCTTCTTGGCTATGTCCTAGATTTATTTGTTTCATCTTTGTTTATTGTCACAAATAGAGAAAAAAATCGATATTTACATCCCACATCCAACCCGTCCATTTGCTGAATATTCTGGTCAATAGATAACAGGCTAAAGACTTTAGAGAATAAATCATTTTGATGAAAATTAAGAAAAGAGTAACAAGATCTTCTTTCTCAGATGCTTTCCTATTTTGCTCAAATGAGCTCCTTTATTAGTTACAATTACCTCTGGTACTAATTTACTACAGTAGTGTTTTCTTTTGGTCTTTATTCTTCCTCTTTTTACTCCTTTCTTTCCTTTTCCCACTTCTCTTCATCCCACTGTCAATTATCCAAAAAGAATAATACCCTCATCAAATGCCTTAGAATTATGAGAGTTCACTTCACTAAGTAAAATTCAGGCAACTCACTAGATTGTGGTGTGGGAAATGACTTCATTTTCTCTTTTGGAATATGCTTGAAAGACAAAAAAACCAAACAACCCTGCCTACATTAAATTCAATATACTCAATCATCTAAATAATTATAATATAATCATACAACTGTAATTACTTCATTGTGTTCACTGTGCAAATGAGTTGAAGGAAAGTGTTTCATTTATAAAATACACATTGTATTAATATAAAATAAGTCAATCACAAAGTTTTTTTGAGGTAGTGATAGAAATCCTGACAATTTCTCATTCTCATGAAGACAAGTCAGGTGTAAAAATAAATGCATTTAAAGGTACATACACTCTTTGTACTATATATGATCATTATAAATTTATTTTGAAACATTTGTATATATTTTAGCTTTCTTAACACTCTTCCAACATTCACTTCAAGTACCACTTCTATACTTATACTTCACACTTATATATAATCTACATACATATATGCATGTAATCATGTATAAATACACTATATATCATGTGTCATACATAGGTGTATAGTATATATATGTGTGTGTGTATGGTATATATGTACCATGCATATAGTATATATGTATATTTATATATGGGCATCTAGGTGGTGCAATGGATAGAGTGCCAGGCCTGGAATCAGCAGAACCTGAGTTCAAATCTGGCCTCGGACACTTCCTAGCTTGTGACCCTGGGCAAATCACTTAACCCTCTTTGCCTCAGTTCCCTCTTCCGTAAATGAACTGAAGAAGGAAATGGCAAACCATTCCAGTACCTCTGCCAAGAAAACTCCAGATAGGGTCGTAAAATTGGGCACAATTGAAATGATTGAACAATAATAACAAGTATATATGTATACACTCACACCGCAAATCTGCACACATTGTAGCTTCAGGTCCCTAAATGTGCTATCCTGCAGAGAGAACAGTAGTGGGGAAAGCTATGATTATAGGGACTGAGTCGTTGGTGCATGAAATGGTACATAAATTCTTATTCTTTGGGCTGCGAACTCTGGGAAAATGCCATGGAAATTTCTGTTTGAAGATTAATCTGGACCATGTTCCATCACAATAGTTTTCTAACTAAGCCAGCCTTGAAGCAAATAGATATTTGCTAGGTAAACTGATGTCATAAATAGAATTCTCTTTGTACAAATATCTTGGGAAATCTGGGACAATTCTAGACTCTCTATCTAGATCTCTCTCTCTCTCTCTCTCTCTCTCTCTCTCTGTCTCTGTCTCTGTCTCTCTCTCTCTCTGTCTCTCTCTATCTCTCTCTCTCATTTATGTACTTATAAGTCCTTTAGTATGTACTAGGGATTCTCCCAAGGGTGGTCGTGGGGATACAAAGAAAGGCAAAAACGGTTCCTACCTTCAGGGAATTTATCTTCTAATGGAGAAGCCAAAATGTAAATAATGCAATGAATACAAAGATTCATAGAAAGTAGACTAAAGTTATCTCGGAGAGAAAGGCACTAACTGCTTGGAAGGCCCAGAAAGTCAGGTATTAGACCAGACTTGCAGGCTATCAGGAAAGCTGAGAGACAGGTATGAGAAAGAAGAGAGTAAGGCGAGGCAAAAACTATCGTCCAATCTTCATTCCCCTCTGTTATCTCAGAGGGACATTGTTGCTTATCCATTGTATTGATTCCATATGGAGAAAGGGTAAGAATAATTTCACATTAGTAAACCTAGTTGGAGGACCTTAAACTCTGAGTAGGAGGTTTGGGTCAGTGACAGAGACCAAAATAGTAATATAACTTCTGAGTTTTTGGGTAGGAGGACCATAGAAAAAGATTATAGTTAGAACAAATGAAGCTTAGCAGGTGCAAAGTTCTTAATGTATTCAATTTGTGGCTCCCATTAATGACTATTTCATGGATTTTTCTAACTCCTGGTATTATAAATGTCTTGAAAAGTAACACTTTTTAGGAAATCCTTAGGTGAATACATAGTGAAAGCTAAAGAAAGTAATTTATTTAAGGTACATTATAACCAAAGGCTCTTTGGTTGTGGTCTTTAGCAATTTGCCACTATTTGTTTCCTAGAGTATTCATAGAAACATGAATAACTGAAGTGCTTGCACATGTATCATAGTCTTACTGTTCATTACAATATTTTTTTCAGCCACAGGTAATGTTGAGACAACTATCAGTCCCTCTCAAAATGACTGTGTTTTTTTTATGAATTCTCATACTGCACATTCTAATTTGTTTTAGTGATTATTATATTTGGAGGTATATTTTGCCAGATATTGTTAGTACTGAGTCTTGGTTCACATTTCTTATAAAAGAGTGCCCTCTGTTTGAGAGGAAAGGTGAAAATTTAAGATCACGACTGGAGATTCAAACCTTGAAGAATTTATAGATTCATTGGGGATAAAAAGAAATAAAGGGATGGTTTTTTGCCCTCTCTGCTCCACCCCAGCTTACATTTTATTGGGGAAAATGGCGTCTTCCTCCTCTTCTCCATCTGCTGAGTTCCCTAGTTTCCTTAAGTCCTACCTAAAAATCTCACCTATTACCAGAAGCTGTTCTTAATCCCTCTCAATTCTAGTTCTTATAATAGGTAGGTGGCACAATAGTTAGATTGCTGGGCTGCAGTCAGAAAGACCTGTGTTCAAATTCAGTCTTAGATAGTTCCTAGAAGTGTGACCCTGGGAAGCCCCTTAGCCTCTACTTGCCTCAGTTTCTTCATCTGTAAAATGGAGATAATAATAGCACCTTCCTCCCAGGGTTGTTGCAGGGAGCAAATGAATGCTTGTAAGGCTCTTAGCATAGTATCTGGCACACAAGTAAGTGCTGCATAAATGTTAGCTATTTATTATTATTCCCTTTGTTGATTATTTTCTATTTACCTGGCATATAGTTTGATTGTTTATATTTATTCAATCACTCATTTATTTCTTTGCACACTGTCTGCTCCATATGATTGTGAGCTGCTCAAGGGCAAGGATTGTCTTTTGCTTTCTTTGTGTCCTCAGGGCTTAGCACAGTGTCTGGCACATTAATAAGTATTTAATCAATCCCTGATTGATTAAATATAAAACAGTAGGGGGCATACTAACAATTGTGGGGATTATGAAAAGTCTCCTAAGATCTAGCCCTTGAGTTAAGCCTTGAAAACACCTAGTGAAACCAAGAGGGAGAACGACAGAGTCAGTGAATTTCAGGTAGGGGGTATAGACTGTGTAAAGCATGGGAATGGGAAATAGCATATCTATATATAGGGAACTGCAAGTGGGTTAGTTTGTCTGGAATGTAGAATATAAGAATGACAGTAACATGAGAACAGTCTGGAAAGATAGAATAATAGTATCACAGTTTTAGAGCTCTAGGCAACTTAGGTGGACATACTTATTTTACTGATGACAAAACCCAGTTCCAGAGAGCTTAAGTGACTTGTTCAGGTAAGGTCACAATGGCAGCCAACTGTGGGTTTGGAATGTGAACCAAGGACTTCTAACTTCCATTTTGTTGTAGCACATTACCTCCCAAAGCTGAAGCCATACTGGGAAGTATTTAAAATGTCACATAAGAATCTGTATTTTGTTCTACGGGAAATAGGGAGACACTAAAGATTCTTGAGCAGGGATGTGACATGTTCATATTGGGGCTTTAGGGCAATCAACTTAACACTTATGTGGAGGATGGATTGGAGAGAGAAAGGATTGAAGGCAGTGAGACCCATAAGGAAGCTTCTACAACAGAGCAGTCAAGCTATTACAAGAGACAAGTTCTCCAACTAGGATGGTGGTCATATGAGTATAAGAAAGGGGTGAATTTACAAGACATTTTAGATGTAGATTTGACCAGACTTGTCAACTGATTAAACAAAGGGGGTGAAGAAGGGTGAAGGTTTGAAGACCAAATTGCTTATGAGATTAATGAAGTATAGTCAGTTTGGAAATGAGGAGATTAATGTACTTGACTCTGATTTGCTAATCTCTGGATCACAGATGGATATTCATTGTGGGGATATATATATATATATATATATATATATATATATATATATATATATATATATATATATATATATATATATATATGTATGTGTAAGTAAATACATGCCTATACCCACATGTGTACATATGTTTATATATATTTCTAGTATTTATATAGCACATTAAAGTCTAAAAAGTACTCTATATATTCTTTCATTTGATCCTCACAACAACTCTGTGAGTAAGGTTATTCTCTCCATTTTACAGATGAGGAAACCGAGTCTGATAGGGGTTAAATGATTTGCCCAGGGTCAAACAAGTTAAAATGTCTGAGGCAGGAGTCACACTCTTAGTGACTCTAAGTTCAACACTCTACATTGTGCTGCCTTTCAGCACGCAGATCATTATTTTAATGGTCACTTTGGGATAATTTGCTTCCCTTTCATACAGAAATGAAAGTGATTTGACTCTGTTCACTAAAACTCTTATCACTCTGTGATCTCCTTTGACTCTCACAATATCATTGTGAGGAAGGGAGAGTAAGGATTATTTTCTCCCTTTGGGGGGTTTAAAAATAGAGGCTCACAAATCTGAAGTTACTTGCCCAAAGTTCCAGCAAATGGCAGAACCAGGATTAGAAGTCAAATGTTTTGACTACCAGTCTAATTCTTTTTTATACCTTTCAACTCAAGTCTATGGACACTTATAGTGAACAGCAGTTTGCAATAGGCAGGCAGTAAAGCACTCTATCTTTTGCTTCCTGGTTGGTAGGAAATGTATTAGTTTTTTATTTCCTTGAAAAGATGCTTTGGACAAACCCATTGCTCTAGGTCTAAGCAGATGGAAAAATGAGGCAGACTCATTATGTAAGCTCATTTCTCTACAGAAGGCTGTTAGTCTTCAAAGACCATGAAGTGAAAATTGGCCATGAACAGTTGGAGGCTCATTTTCTATAATTGGAGTAGAAGTGGCAACACCAGGCTACAGTTAAGCTTGATTGGTTTCACCTTTGCCAGGTTAGGCCCCTCTTGGCTGGTAATTAGTGTGTCATCTTCTAGTTGTTTAGTATAACTTTACATAATAAGGAGAAAAAGTCAACATGATTTGGATAAAGAGTTATGCCTTTATTGTTCCCTGTTTGTGGTATATTTGCAGACACAACTATCCATCTATATAAATTTAAACAGTGGAGTAAAAACTCTGGCAGATTCAAACAAGAATTTCCAATAGTGTCCATGACAGACTGGGTATGTTGTCCAAGGACCAGCCTTGCTCTATGTAGAGAGGATTCTCCCTACTAGTCCATCCATTAAGGAAGAAATTCTTTGGCTATGAGAATTCATGAAACACATAAAATATAAGGCAATAACAAACCGTTTAGCTTCTATAGTGATAATGACAGTGGCTGAAAAGGGGGCAAGGGTATCATGATTTTAGACCATCTGCCCTGAAATATTATTGAAATACAGAGCAGAAAATTACCTTAGAAATCAACTGGTCCAAATTCTGCATTTTATGGATGAAAAAAATTGAGGTCCAGGGAAAAGAAGTGATTTGCCAAAGCCTAAAGTTAGTGATAAGATTGGAAGTAAGACGCTATTCTCACTCTCTTGCCAGTGTTCTTCTTTTTAGTCTACATGGTCTTTCTATATCAAAAACTCCATACTCAACTCCAACCTATTGAAACAATTTGGTTTTATTTTTAAGAAGGTCTAAACATATAGTGTATGTTAAAGCTGCAAAATGGAACCAGTGATCACATGTATCTATTGATGCTGCTTAAACAGACAAATATTCATCCCTTTGTGGGATTACCTTTGTGGATTGCCAATTTTAAAACAAGTTTACTAGTAAGTACCATGAACCTCTGATCATCCTAGCACTCTCTTGACAATTGAGGTCCCAAAGAACATGGCTATTTTCCTTGGCTTTGGAAAATCTGTGATTTTACTAGTGTAAGGTGATTCAATTCAGGAAAATTGCTCTACCAATGAAAACCAGGATCTCTTCTGTTGGGTTAGAGATGGTTAAAGAGTTATCTGACAACTGAAAGGTTATCTGACTTGTCTTGGGATCACACAGCTACTAGCTACTAGAGATATGACTTGAACTTTGCCAAGGTGATTGGGCCTCTGTGGACTTCACCATGTTGACCTGTCTTCTGTGGCAAGGAGCATAAAATAAATATATTCATAATTATCTTAGTGGTCATGAATGACTTTCATAAATGTAACTAAACCAATTTTTAATGAATTTGTATTTCCTTTTTACTGTGGGAGTATTGAATAATTATATTTCATATTTCTACCCTTCTTTAGATGAGTAACTTAACTTTGTTACCCATTATATGAAATTATTACTTCATTTCATCTGCATTAAACTTTATCAAGCTTAAAAGAGGCCATCTCAGCAAAGAATTTCAAGATTTGGTGAATGAACTAGTCTATCCAAGTCTAGATGATAGTGAATGACGTAAGTAAGGTGAATAGTTTTCCCTTCATGCCTTCACCTTTCCAGACTTAAATCTTTATCATCTATACAAGAGCATGCATTTCCATTATCACTCCTCTTTATCAGGAGATGACCTTGCCCTATACTTTACTGAGCAAATTGAGGCCATCTAATATGATTCTCTCATCTCCCATTCTTTACACCTCAAGAGGAGGAGCCAAGATGGTGGATTAGAAAGATGCACATACACTAGCTCTTCCCCCACAGCCCACAAAATACCTGTGAAGAAAGCCTCTCAACAAATTGTAGAGCAGCAGAAGCCACAGAACAAGGGAGTGAAGGAAATTTCTAGCCCAGGGTGACCTGAAAGGCTGATGGGAAAGGTCTGTTGCACAGGACGCAGAGTGGAGCCCAGCCCAGCCTTGGTGCATGGCACAGTCCTGGGAGGAGGACCTGAGCAGGCCTTGGGGGCAGAATCCCCAGTGGAAGTATCAGCAGTTTGCAGATCCCTCAACTCACAGGCACCAGAGGTCAGGGAGAGGGTTTTTTCAGCTGGCTGAGAAAGGAGTGGGGTCTTCCCATAGCTCTGCCTCAGGCTGCAGCAGCAGAGGCCTTATCAGCAAGCAGCAGCTCCCATAGCAGCCCACATCCATTGTTGGATCATAAAACCCCTGGGGGAACTGAGCAGTTGATTCTTACCTCACTCCTGTGTGGTGGCCCTGTCCCCACCTAATTCTGATCTTTCTCTCATACTGAATGGCAGCTCTGCCCCCTGCCTAAAGCCCTTGGGGGAACTGAGCAGCTTATCTGAATCTCAGCCCCCCAGTGGTGGCTTGGTGGACCTGGAAGCCAGGTGGCTGTGGAGAGGAAACTCTATACTCACAGGTTCAGGGCACAAAAGTTTCTGGTTGCTCTTAGACCAGTATACATGCTTGACTGTGCCACCTTGGAGGAACTGAGATCTTACAGATCCCCAGAGTATACCCTACTCTTGACAAAGGACCCCAAAGTCAAGTAACTGGTGGGGAAAATGCCCAAAAAAGGGAAAAAAATAAGACTATAGAAGGTTACTTTCTTGGTAAACAGATATCTTCTCCCATCCTTTCAGATGAGGAAGAACAACGTTTACCATCAGGAAAAGATACAAAAGTCAAGGTTTCTGTATCCCAAACATCCAAAATAAATATTCAGTGGTCTCAGGCCATGGAAGAACTCAGAAAGGATTTTGAAAATCAAGTAAGAGAGGTGGAGGAAAAATTGGGAAGAGAAATGAGAGAGATGCAAGAAAATCATGAAAACTGAGACCCCCAAAAATGCTGAAGAAAATAACACCTTGAAAAATAGGTTAACTCAATTGGCAAAAGAGGTTCAAAAAACCAATGAGAAGAATGCTTTCAAAAGCAGAATTAGCCAAGTGGAAAAGGAGGTTCAAAAGCTCACTGAAGAAAATAGTTCTTTCAAAATTAGAATGGAACAGATGGAGGCTAATGACTTTATGAGAAACCAAGAAATCACAAAACAAAACCACAAGAATGAAAAAATGGAAGATAATGTGAAATATCTCATTGGAGAAACAACTGACTTGGAAAATAGATCAAGGAGAGACAATTTAAAAATTACAGGACTACCTGAAAGCCATGACCACAACAAGAGCCTAGACATCATCGTTCATGAAATTATCAAGGAAAACTGCCCTGATATTCTAGAACCAGAGGGTAAAATAAATATTGAAAGAATCCACTGATCACCTCCTGAAAGAGATCCAAAAAGAGAAACTTCTAGGAACATTGTAGCCAAATTCCAGAGTTCCCTGGTCAAGGAGAAAATATTGCAAGCAGCTAGAAAGAAACAATTCAAGTATTGTGGAAATATAATCAGGATAACAGAAGATCTAGCAGCTTCTACATTAAGGGATCGAAAGATGTGGAATATGATATTCCAGAAGTCAAAGGAACTCTTTTTGCCTCAATATTTTTCTACATTTTTTCTCATTCTTTTCTTAATTGCTCTACTCTTATAGGATGAAATTTTTTTTTTTGCTTAGCAAGGCTAACCCCTCAGTTTGTACCTTTGATATCACCTCCTCCCATCTCTCTGGGAGATGAGAAGAGATTATATTAGATCTTTTACTTCAAATGTCTCCATATTTACTGGTGCCAGGCTAGCTGCCTACAAAAGTCTCAAAGTTTTCTATTTATTTTGAAAAACAAAACAACAATAATAAGAAAGCCTTTACATTATCTCTACCATCCCCCTGATGTGGTCATCCTATATATTTCCCCCCTTTTCTTTAAAGTCCTAGAGGTGCCTGTGTCTTCAAGTAATGGAGTCTAAGCTTCCCATTCATATAATCTTTCTTCCACAGCTTTCAGTGAGCACTTTGAAGAAACAGAGGAGATGGACCTTATTTTGTAATAAATGGTATTGAAAAATACATTCTACTTATGCACATTTTATTTACTCTTCCATTTGTAGCAATATGACTACAATTCAACAACTCTGTTGAAAATATTCTTTCAAAATTTTGCTGAGGATTCCTAGATAACAAAGCCATTATCTAGATCTTCCTTTGCCTCATCAAACTCCGACTTACATTATACCAATTTGTTGAACAAATTGAAGTATCTTGTGAGACACTGTCATTTTTCAGCTTTGGTTTAACATCAGTTGATGCTGAGTAAAAATTTGTTTGAATGTAATAACCATAAAATCACATAATAGTAGTGCTAAAAACATTTTAGAGATCTTTTCAAATCCCTCTCCTATTATTTTGTAGAATAAGAACCTGGATCATAGTTGACTAAGCAGAACTGTCAATTCCAAAATAACAAAAAGTTATGACTTCCTGAGCTATGATTCATTTTCATATCTACCAGAGAGCAACATAGTAGGCAATCAATAAATAATTGTTGATTTGATTTTACAAATGATTTTGTAATCTGATTTTTCCTCATCTTATCCTAAACAAGCAAAATCTTTCCTTGACTCTACTAATTTCTCAAACTTTATTTCCTTCCCATCATCATCAGACTTCTAAGAAAGAGCATTCTGCACTCATTGACTCCATTTTTTCATTCCATACTCACATAATTCCCTGATTGGGTTTTTATACTTTTGATTCTATTAAAACTCTCTCTTCAAGTTCACTAATAAGCTCCTTATGACCACATCCAATGGCCTTTTACAGACTTCATCCTCTTTGACCTCTTTGTAGGTATATTATGATAATGTAAGAAACAGAAAATAGCACTAAAACCTCTCTGCCTCTCTCAGGCTTGGTCTATCTCTTTATTTCATCAATAGGTTTTATTCAGTGCAATTTCAGAAGACAAGATTAATGAATGTAATTAGATTGACTCGTGACTTTATATACCCCAACACATTTTTGGGAATGATTTTGTTTCATACACCTAAAATTCTGATTTCCCAAGGATCAAAACCATATATTTATGCAACTGTATTATTACTATGGAGTGCTTTTTGGCATCTTATGTGTAGGATAAATGCCAACCAGATGGTCTGTAGCAATCTAGCAGAAAAGCAGCTGGGACCATTCTTGCTTTCTATATGGCTTAACTGCTATGCAAAGGCAGTTGTTTTCTTTACGCTTTGAGGAGTAAAGAAAAAAAATAAATCTTCAGTATAGCTTACACATTGTTAATGATTGTTATATTCTGTCAAATTCATTATGTAAATGGTACCCTGAAAAGCCCAAGTACATATTAATATGCACTATGTGCTATTTTTAAGCTAGATTATTTTAACAGGAAAAACTCGTAGGCAAACATTTTTTTTCAGTTTTTTAAAAATTAAATTGATGAATTGATTCCATATGAAAATTTACCAATCTTTTGTTTTGTTCAGTTTTTCCTCTTATATTCATCACATGTAACTCTTATCTTTTAGCTATTGAACTTAAGAATTAGTTCACAAAAGAAAGTGGTATATCCCTGCTCAATACACAGTCAGGCAACAAACATTTAGTAAACATTTACTATATTCCAGGCACTGAGAGAAGGAAGGAAAAGACAGAGATATGATAGTGCCTGTCCTCCAGAAGCTTATATTTAAATAAGCATTCTTCTCCTCATTGGTTTTTTGAACCTCTTTTGCCAATTGAGTTAGCCTTTTTTTAAAGGTGTTATTTTCTTCAGCATTTTTTGGGGTCTTGCTTTTCATGATTTTCTTGCATCTGTCTCATTTCACTTCCCAAATTTTCTTCCACCTCTCTTACTTGATTTTCAAAATCCTTTCTGAGTTCTTCCATGGCCTGAGACCATTGAATATTTATTTTGGATGTTTGGGATACAGAAGCCTTGACTTTTATGTCTTTCCCTGATGGTAACAGAACTAAAAGGACTGAGGCAGGGAGGCATGATAAAGAGATGCAGGTACCTAATGCAGGGGTAATAGTTTTGAAGTCCAGGATTTCAAGTTCAGAATCAAGATAGGGAATGAAGGCTGATTAGTCTGGGCCCCTCCACAAAATAGAAGCCCAAAGAGGAATTTGCTGATGGGAGAAGGGGGCTATCCTGGGGGAGGATTATTTCAGGGTGAGAAGGCCACAGGTGAGGAGGATGTTCCATGGTGAGGAGACCCCAGGCTCTGAGGGAGGCTCCAGAATGAGACAAGAGTCAAGGGAGGCATGGTTTGGAAGTCTAGGAATTTTAGGGGCAGAGTCAAGAGGGGAATGAAGACTGGTTGACCTAGCCTCTTCACAAAATGGAAGCCACAGGAAGAACTTATCAATAGGAGGAGGTGATCAGCCTGGCAGAAAGATATTCCAGGGTGAGAAGGTCATAAGGAGAAAATTTGATACGAACAACATCCTAACAATGAACAACTCTGAAAGACTTAAGACTTGAGATCATGCAATGACCAGCCATGACAGAGTATGGAAGACTCATGATAAAGCAAGCTATCTGCCTTTAGACAGAGGAGCAGTGGCTCAAAGAATAAGAGATACATTTTAGAACATGGTAAATGTGTGGATTTGTTTTGCTTGACTATACCCATTTGTTTGTTTTTTTAATTATATGTATTTTTTAAATTAGCAAAAAATCTTCCCTTTCCCCATTTCCTCACTCCAACTGAGAAGAAAAGAAAAAACAAAACCCCTGTTACAAACGTATAGTTAAGCAAAACAAATTTCCACATTGGTCATGTCCAAAAGATAAATATACATGTATGTGTATAGATTTGTATATATAATATACATACATGTACATGATACAGTTCAGTGTGCACACACACACACACACACACACAAGCAAAAACATAGTCCCTGATCTCAAGGAGCTTATAATCATATATGCACATATGTACACACACAAAATCATATATACACAAAATATTTATGCACATATAATAATATACATATATATACACATACATGTATAAGATTGTAAGCTCCTTGAAGTCAGGGATTGTTTTTTGCCTATTTTTGCAACCCCAGCACTTAGCACAGTACCTGACACATAGTAGGTGCTTAATGTTTATTGATTGATATATCTCACTCTACCCTCTTTAGTCTTTTATTTCTCAGGAAGTAGGTAGCAAGTTCAGTTATTACTCCTTTGGAATCATGGTTGGTCATTATGCTAATTGGAGTTCCTGAGTCTTTCAGAGTTGTTTGTCTTACTCTTTACTATGTGATTGTCATCACATGTTCTCCTAATTCTATTCACTTCACTCTTTATCTTTTCATATGAGTCTTCCCAGGTTTCTCTTAAACCAACCCCTTCATCATTTCTTACAAGATAATTATATTCCATCGCATTTACATATCATAACTTGTTCAGTTATATCCCAATTGATCCCTTCATATTCTTATTGTTACCTCAAAAAAGGCTATACATTATTTGTATTTCTTTTCCTTCCTATTTCTCTACTGGATGAAATATGGAGAAGTCCTACCAATTACTATGTAAAATTAGGCAAGTCATTTAAACTCTCGCCCTAAATTGTCTTATCTGTTAAAGAGGAATAATAGTAATACCTAAATTCAAGAAACTGGACCAAGCAATTCTTTTCAGTCTCTCCAGGTCTAAGATCTGATTCTGGGAAGAAGATTGAATGAACTTCCATGGTAGAAAGAATAAAGGAGAATCAAAGGGATTCCAAACACCATAGAAGTAGTTTGAAAATGCACGATAAATCACAATGCTGAACTATATCCTCAGCAAAGTGCCTTCTCAGTCTCATCCCTTCTTTTCAGCTTCTTCCTGTTCATTCAGAAGTGGCAGCTGCAGAGAATAAACTCTTAGTGAAGTGGCAGGATGCTACTAATCTGTTTGATTTCTGTAAGTCTTATGAATAATTGGATACCAGTTAACCTAAAAACCCCCATAAAATATGAGAAGTCAATGGTTCTGATATTTTCTTATTATAGGAACTTTCCTTTGCTCTTTCATTAATTTTAACCAACTTACTATAAAAAGCATAGTTCTGATACTTATGGCTCTTAGAAGGTTGAAAACTTTTTACCAGGTTTTAACAGCAGAACAATTTCTTTTAAACACAAAGGAGATCTCCAAGGGGGAAAATAAACCTCCCAATACTTTTTATGCATTATATATAAATATAACCTTTATTACATCTATTATATTTTACATTTTGCCTAATTTGAGCTAATTAGAACTCGGTGTTCTTTAGAAGAGAAATGAACTTTGGGCTTCTAAAAAACAACTCTCTCCCAACCAGATCTATACTCTCAGAATAACCCAAGTAAAAGTATGGTATCCTATTGTGTGGTTTTAATCCCTTGTGTATCCTCTCTTTGGCAAAGAAGTCATGCCATTGCCCCTCCATGTCTGGGACCAGAAGCTATCCCTCCAGAAAGTCCAATCTCTCCCTCTCCCACTGCCTTGGTTGTTGTCTGGGGCACTTGGCCACATAGTTCTTCTCTCCAGTCATCCTGATGGTTGGATGGTCACTGGACCCAGATGGCTCAGGAGGAAATGGGGCTAGTGACCTTGCAGAGCTCTCTCTCACTCAAAAGAAAGTCAAGTGCAAGTCATGTCAACATTTCTGTGATGTCATGGTCCTCTTGAAAAACAAAGGAAGAACACAACCTGTGAGTAGACTGAGCTGCCTAAATGGAAACCCAGCTAACTGGATAACTGAGCTCATCCTGTCCTTTAGCATAGCCCTCTTCCTTTCCTTCTCCTCTCCAAAAGAAAGTAAATTTTTATGGCCAGAAGCTGTCCAGTTAACTCAGAGTACATTGACTAGATCCCTTCTCTCCCCTCCCCTCCCCTCCCCTCCCCTTCCCTTCCCTTCCTTTCCCTTCCTTTTTTTCTCCCCTAAAACCTTAGACCCAGTGTACTCTGAAGCCTGTCTCTCAATGTAGCCCTCTCCTTTTCCTTCTTCTCTCCAAAAGAAGGTAAATTTTCATGACCAGAAACTGCCCAGTTACCTTGGGGTACATTGGCTAGAATTCCTTTCCTTTTATTGAACAATAGTGGGTCCCTGCCTAACTTCCACTCAATGGCTGTTTTTGAACCCTCCTGGCTTAGACTAAATGTCAATAGTAACAGTTTCTCTTAGAAACAACAACCTTGAGGTTCCTGCGCCTCCCAGTGTGATTTAATCTATTTATTTATTTTTCTTTCCTATTAAGGTGGCCATCCCCTGACTACTTTTTAAAGAGGTCTATTCACTGAATGGGCATTGCCTCACTTTAAGTGAAAAGGTAATTGAAAAGGTTTTAGCCTAAAAGGCAAGGGTCTCCCATTGTATCTTGGGCCATCTCCAGTCATCCTGATGAATGGTCACTGGATCCAGATGGCTCTGGAGGAGAAGTGAGGCTGGTGACCTGCACAGCCCTCCCTTACTCAAAACAAAGTCAAGTGTGAATCGTGTCATCATTTCTCTGCCATGGTCTTCTTCAAAAATGAAGGACAAACACAACAGCAACAACAGCAACAGCTGTTTTGTCACAGTCACTTCAAAGATAGGTCTAGGAATTCCCAAAATCCACTACTGGCCCAGTTGCAGCCATCTATTGGCCCAAGAAGCTTCCATTTCTGGGGCACTTAGTCATATAACCAAGGCAATGGAGCAGGCAATTGAAAAGAAAAGAAAAAAAGGTGCATTATAAAGGGAAATAATTAGCCACCCATATATCACACTACTTAAATGTATAGAAGAAAACTTTAATATATTGTATGTTTCAAACCTACATAAGCACCATTATTTACAGATACTATGCAGTGATCTATGATCTTTCTTTCCTTCTTTTTTTTTCCTTTTCCCCCTTCCTTCCTTCTCTTTCCTTTCTCCATTTCTTTTCACCATCATCCTCTTTCCCTTTCTGTCTGTCTGTCTCTGTTTCTCTCTGTGTCTGACTTTTTGTGAGTGAATATCATTTGCAGTGTTTCTCATTAGGTGCCAGATCTCAAGATGAAAGAATCAAAGTTCTTTCTCCCTCTTCCTGTTCTCACAGATGTAAATCAAAATGATTCACTTATGATATGAACTTAACCCAGTAATTAACAGCATCATTGAAATTTTACTTTTCATTGAAATTCTACTTTTCAGTACAGCTGTTTGTATGAATGAATGGATTTATTGCTTCATTATCATTTGCTCTCATTACTATTATTAGCACATAGGCTTGCTTCAAGTTTCTCTTTTTATCTAGGAAAAGTTAAACGGAATTTAACAAATGGAATATTAGCTAATCCTTGAATACAAGCAGTCCTTACCTTAGAAATAGGTTGCATTTTAGATATTTTGGGTTTCTTTCCAGGTTAACCTACAGAGCCTTATTCATTTTACTCTCAATAAAGGTCAATTACTATAAACAGAAAGCGTTATAAGCAGTCATCAACTTCTGAATGAGTTGTTTTCCAAAACTTTGTTTATAACTTATTTTACTTTGAATACATTTTCAATGTATTCAAAAATGTATATATTTCCCCAAAGAAATAATGTTTGCAATAAGGGATTAGGTTTCCAAGTCAGATTAAAAAAACCCCTGCTTGAGCCATATATGCTAAACACTGTAGAACTGCAGTCTAAATGCCCTTCTAACTGGATAACAGGAAAAACAAATCTAATCTTGTAATTTGTTTTCTCAAGATTCTAAGGGCAAGAATCTATCTGTCTCTAGTGGGAACTTTCCCTTCCTCTTTTTTTTTTGTCCAGTTTGCCCAGGGAAATTTGCCTAAGTGTAGGGAGTAAAAAGAGCGAGCTGCAAAGGGAGTGAAAATAGCAGGAGAGATGTAAAGGAAGGCCAGTGGCTCCAGAAGTTGAACTTAGCTGGTGTGGGCTGCTTTTCTTTTTCTTCTGATGCTTTTCATTGTCACAAAGGGTGGGGGAGAGGGAGAGTGAGCAGGAGGATCCTACAAGACTGAACTCAGATTATATAAAACTAGGGATTGGGTTTTGGTCTCTAGGCTATACTCTACAACTCTGGTGTGTTTTCCTGTGGTTGCCTCTAGAGGAGATGCTACTAATAGTTCTGTTGTTCTGATCACTTTTTAGAGGAATGCTTTCATAGTTGTTCAGTATGGCATTACCACTCAGGGTCTTTTTTTTCTTTTTGGACCTTGTACAATACAGCAGGTTTTATGATCTCAATTATAGTGATAGGAACCTATTTTGATCTAGCTCTATAGTTCCGAGCATAGATGGTCAAAATGGAGAGCAGAAACAAAGAGCATCCAGAATGTATTCTTATTTTTCTTATAGGATAGGTGACATCTATGAGAGGTTGTCCCATCAACATTTCAGCAAAAAAACGATTCCTGTGTTTCAGATCCCATTGGATAATCTGAGAGTTAGAATCAGATTGTTGGGTGGAAAGGATTTTAGATCATCATTGAATACATGAGAAAACTGAGTGTCCAAAGAGGAACAATTACTCATGTTTTTCAACAAATTGCTTCAGGACATCCTCGGGGGTCTGTGCTATTCTTTCAGTGTACCTATTTACTTGAGAGTGATCAGGCCTGCTAGAGACGTCTTGGGTTCTTCTACACCAGCTTCTTAAATTTTACTGTGGTAAATTGTCAGATATCACAGCATCTGCCATCCCACGTGTCGCAACTGACAAATGTAAGCTGTAATTTTGTGAGAGATTATTCTCTTCTCTTGGCCATAAGATGGGAACAAGAGAAACCTCAGAAAACAGTGCATTGGTGATATGCTCACTAGTGGAGTCTGTAAGGTATTTCATCACCAATTCTACTAAGTGAATTGAGGCCTGCTCAAGCCAGTGCCCAGGGTCTCCCCTTTGTGCCTCTGACATTTATTGGCTGTATGATCATGGGCAAATTGTTTAACTTAGCTGAATTTCAGCTTCCACTTCTGTAAAATCAAGAGGTTGTGGTGAGGGTCAAATTGCCACATAAATACTGAACACATTTATTGACATCTATGTAAAGGGGAATATCTGATAGCAAATCCTCAAACTCTTGCTCTTCAGATTTGTGTGGGAGAAGGATGAGCTTTGCTGAATGGTATCATCCAGTAAAAACAAACAATGACTAGACATAGATTTAACACATACAGCTTAAAAAGAAGATAGAATTTCACAGACCACAGATGTGGTTGAGAAGCAGGGTGTCAGAAGCCAGAAGATAAGGAAGAAATACAATTATATTCTGAGCTCCAGAATCAATTAATCAATCAATAAACATTAAGGGCCTACTATGTGCCAGACACCATAGCTACCCAAGAGTATCACTGATGAAGATATGACAGGAATTTGGGGAATAGGGATGTGGCAGGTACCATTGTAGATTATAAGACTCAGAACGGCCATAACTAAGATACAAAAACTTCAGCTACAGGAGACAGATGTGTTAGGCTGATATAAAAAAAACAAAAAAATTACAGCTCCTGAGAAAGCAGGAATTTTGTTCCTGCTCTCAATAGCTGAAGTGCCAAGTTCCAAAGGGTAGTGATCAATCAGAGCCTGTTTACCTACCATGAATTAAACTGCCTGTGTTCCTCTTCCACTGTACTTAGAATAAATGAGCTCACAGCTTCCAGTCCTGGAGTTGTTGGATATGGTAGCCTTGGGAAACAGGTGGTGAGAGGCTTAGCTGCTTGTCATTTACCTTGTATAACACCTCTTCTGTCTACTTTCCTAACTCCCACTGGCTCTGCCTTGTTGGGTGCCTAGAGGGCAGCTGACTACTAATTTCCTTAGGGCCCTAAGGAGTTACTCTGAGGGACTGGCTATTGGAACACCGTAACTCTAGAGCCACCTCCAGTATGTTCCCCATTATCAATCAGAATCAGTTGAAATCTATTAGTTTTTAGAAAAAGGATTTACAGAGGAGGCATAGCAAGAACAGCAGTTACAAAACAATCCCTCTCCTTTCCCCCATGCTGAGGGACATTTTCCAGTTCCAGAAACAAAGGTAGTGAGGCATATATGTAGAGAACACATGGGGCCAAAGTCTACCTCACAACTCCTAGCCCTGAGAACAATTTTGTCCTTTTGTTATTACACTTCTTATAGGTATTGCTCTCTTCTGAGATGTGGAGAGCACAGCCCGTACTTCTCCTTGACATCAAGAGTGACTATTTCTGAATAGTCAGGTCACTATCATCAGGTGGCTGGCTATCTTTCCTCTTATGGCAACAGGCGCTTCTATTGTTGGCCATTTCCATTCTCCTAGCGAACTTTGTGACTAATTTTGATCGCTGCTGTGACCTCTAATGGCTCTTCCAACATTTTGAAGTTCACATGATCATAATGCCAGCAGTTACGTATCTGGATATTCAGTTGCCTGAGATCAGGGAAGAACATATTGAAAAGAAACAGAAGTTCCATATAGTCATGGTGGTTAAGTGAGAGAATCAGCTTGCTGCCCCTCTCAACCTCCAATTAGTTCACAGTAGTTCTTCCTTTGGAGGAAGGGGTAAGATGGAAGAGTAGATAACTCCTTTCATATGAACATTTAATTCCAGTTCAGTTACTCAGGAGTCACTAGTCCTTCAGACTATAAAGACCAAAACTTTTAGCAGTCAGTTGCCTCTCCCTTCCCTTCAATTATACTTGTATTCTTTTTACAGAATATGACTTTCACTTTACTGTAATGTAATACGTTTTATTTCAACCCCAGTGGGGAGATTTGAAGGCGAATGTGCTGTGGATTGAAATGGCTGGTAATTCCTTGAATGCTATGGACACAGGAGTAGCCATCAGGGGGCAATGTTAGGGTATCCCACATGATACATTTCTGGCATATTGTTTGAAATTAAATTTGAAAAATATTTTTAATAAACTTGTTTTGAACCCTGATATAATTTGAGGCTATTTGCTCTTGCACTTAAAGGACCTATAAAAGATGCTTTCCCTTTTACTTGAGTGGGCTTTAACTTGATAGAAATTTTTTTTTATTAAAACTTTTAAAGTTCACGCTAGTTATTATATTATAACCATTATAACATGGTATGTCATAGAAGTTGGTTTATACTGTCAAAGTGACATTGTGGCACTGTCTGTCTACATTTTATTTTTGTGAATTACCATCAGTGTTATTCAAGAACTGGTGCTCAGTTGTAGGGTTTGGCCTCATTGAGATTTAAAGGTTTGGCAAATATTGAATAATTGTGACAAAGGAGGTTTTGAAAAAACTCCACAAAATGATGTGGACACATTATGGAAATGTCAGTTGCTTCCTAGGCAATAGAAGGATCAACACGAAGCTCATGGCTAGCCTATTCTAAAATAGCAAAAAGTGACAATATAACTAAGTTAACGTAAAGATTCAGTCTGAAACCAAACTATTGATTCTACTTAGAACTTGAGAAAATAATAGCATTCATTTGGAGGTCAAGAATTTAAAGAGAAATAATGAAAAAAGTTGTAAGGAAGAGTGTCTAGCAGTACCTCACATTGAATTATACTATAAAGTAGCAATAGTCAAATAAATTGGTACTGATTAAAAAAATACATCAATGTCTAACCAAGCTCTAGGCACTCCACAGTGTCTGCTTCAGTTGTTTTCATAGCCATCGTAGCAAATTATTCTCATCTGTTCATGCTGGAGGAAGTCCTCATGTGCCTGGAGTACACATCCTCCAACTCACTGACAAGTTTGAAGTCAGTAGGTTACCTTTAACCTGACTTTTCATCTGCCGAGACATTTTACCTGAGTGTGTCTGCTACCTATGCTTCCCGGAGCTGAGTGCCAGGTAGACTCAAAGAAATCTGTAAACGCCCTTAAAAGGGCTCAGCAATCCCTCATATCAGAGGTGCTAGTTCTTGCTGAACAGCCCATATGCCCCAGGTGCTGGTGTGCTTACAGATGCAAAAGCATCATTAGTAGAACGTAGGATTTTTTTTTTATCTGATTGTACTTGTTTGTGGAAGGCTTTTATTGTGAGAATTATAGAAAGATAGTGATGCAAAGAAAAGGAAAAGGGAAAAAGAGTCATTTAAAATTGTGCAGATTGAGTACATAAAGATTACCAGAAATGGACACAAATAATCAGTCTAGTCTTAGTTCTACATTGTTATGTATACTTAACAGATTCACATTGTCCTATACAATATGTTTTCTTGTCATTTGTATATGGAAAAGTTCATGTTTATTGATGATTTTCAAATTCATTAAATTTTTTTTTTAAGAACCACTTACAGGTATTAATAAAGAATACCAATACTAACAATGTACTATATAATTATCTGGCATGCATAATCTCTCCGACGGTGTCAATGGCATTCTTAGAATTAGCTTAACTTTAGTCTTCAAATTTTAATTAGAAACAAATCTATATTTTCATGGGACTGACTAAATTCTACAAAAATGTTAACCATGCCAATTTTCCTGGTGCCATGAAAAATAAGGAGACCTTAGTGCCAGAAAAGACAGTTAAGTTTATAGTGTAATGGTCTATTCCTAGCAAAGTACATAGAAATTAATATTCAGACTTGTTTTGTAGTCTACCAATCCAATCATTTCTCAAGAGAAGCTCATTTTGTGCCTGTCCTACTTGGATGAGGCAAACTTCTCTAGCTAATTATATTTGGGGAAGTCATTCAGAAGACCTTCCTGTTTTGCCTGTTGTCATCCTAATGATGACTTTCAGGTCTGGAGAAAAGGGATGATGATTGGTGTTGATACACTGGTAATTAGCTAGCAGGATAGATCGCCACAATTCCACAAATATTTATTGAATTTTTGTGGCTCCGTGGAAAGAGTTCTATCTTTCCAGTAAGAGAATCAAGATGTGAGTCTTATCAATGATGTAATATGAATTATATAGAAAACATGCTGTCTTTATGACCCTGAGCAAATCACTTCATTTTCTGGGCCTCAGTTACCTTATCTGTAAAAGTGAGATCATAGGATAAAATAATTTTGAATATCCTTTCCAGCTGAACCCTCCATTAAGGGCCACTATTCTTTTATTGAAAGGGCTAAAGGTTGTTAAATGAGTCATCGATATTCAATCAAAAGCTGACAGCTGAAATATGATCTATTTCTATAAGGGAAAAAGCTCATGAAGACAATTGTGGACAGGAATATCTGGCTATGGGCTACTGTTAATCATCTTGGGAATGAAAAGATTCCTTCCTAGTACACCTCTAACATCCCTGCTGCAAAATGAAATTAAGAGATATGAAGAAACAAAACTGATGCTTTTAGATAGTTACATTTCAGAAGGATTTTCATAGCTTCCAAATCTGAATTAATGATACTACCAAGGAGTGGCTGCTAAAGATGAGTAGGAAAACATGTTTGGTTACAGCAATTCCCTCCAAAAGAGGGAGGAAAAATGTTATTAAAGCCAGAAGTAGATCTTAAGATGTCACTGATACTTGGTAGCAAAGTACTAAAATAGAGGACTTAGCTCAAAGACAGCTCAGCACAGATAATATGTATTATTGACTCTAATGCTACTTTGATAAACAAAACAAAACAAAACTCCACCACATAAAATATAAGGAATTCAAGAGGAGAAATTGTTTAAAAGTTTAGCATGGTTATATCACTGTTAATAATTAATAAGTAGATAATGAATTCTGGGTGAATTTAAATGACTTTTTGTAACATGAGGGAGTCTACAAATGTTTGATCAAATTCAAATAATATGTGAGCATACAGGGAATTTTTCCTTAAGGTTTGGAATAGAAGGCAGAAAGACTAGAGAAGACTTTGCATGATTTTTTGTCACCTTTTCATTTTTTTTTTTGCCTCTGATCTTTCACAGTTCATTAAAGCAATCTGAATCCACTTTCAGAATTAGCACTAATTGGTATTCTTGTTGAACTTCTCTTCAGGGATGCCAAGGATTCAACGATCACATACATTTTGCTTACCTTCTTCCTCTGAGAGGTGATCTCTTCAGGTCGTGCCTGACTTTTTATTCACAGAGTCGAGTTGCAATTTTCTTAAGTTCCTTTACTAACCAAGTGGTTCACTGTATAGAGCGTTGGATTTCGAGTAAGGAAGATCTGAGTTCAAATCCAGACTCTGACAGTTATTAGTTGTGTGATCTGTCACACAAGTCACTTAACTCTCTACCTCAGTTGCTTCATCTGTCAAATAGACGTAATTACAGAACCTGCCTCACAGGATTGTTGTTAGGATCAAATAAGATAAGTATTTTGCCAACTTAAAAGCTAGTTATTATTATTACTACTATCTCAAGTCTCAGCTACTTCACGAAGCCTTCTCAGATTATACCTTTCTACCTTTCCCCTCCTTAGAAGTCCTACACATATAGTGTGTGTTCCACTTATTTTGAGAACCTAAAACTATGCCAGGCGGTCTGATGCAAAGGTTTGTTAAAAGTATGCGTTCTCCTCTTGAAATTGATACTATTCCGGAAAATCTCTGACATAGGGGGACCACGGATGCTGCACAGCTGAGGTGAATGGACATGGGAGCCACAGATGTATTTACTCTCTGTTTGAGAGGGCTAATGAATAGCATAAAAAATGTAGACTTCACTATCTCCTGATTAACTTTCATATGAAATTAAAATTAAATATTTATCGAGCTATTATTACATGCAGGATTCTGTTAAAATTTGAATAGAGACAACAAAGTATGATATGGTCCCTTTCCTAAAAGGTTTATATCACAGATAAAATTTTAAATAACTGTAATAATTTTTAAAGACAGTTCAAGACAAGACAGCAATATATAATTAACTGTAAAAAAATTTATACAGACAATAATTGCTATGAGAACTCAGTGAAAAGATAGATCACGTCAGTCTGGATTTCCATAGAGCAAGTGAGATTTGAATGAAGCTGTGAAAATGGGTAGGGTTTAGATAGTTTTGGGGGAGGGGCAGTATGGTTCAGGTGGGTGGAATATGAGCACAATCATGACATATGTACTTCTATATGCTAAAATACATTTATGTATTTTATTTATGTATTCCAAATTTTATTTATGTATTCTGAAACTGCACTGGAAACCTTTCACTACCTAGTTCCAACCAGTCTTTCCAAGTTTACTACATTTTCCTCTCCTTCAGGACCTCTATAATCCAGCCAAGTTGGTTGAAATTCCATCTTACATGCCCACTTCTTTCCATGTGTTATGCCCTGTGCCTGGAACATACTCTTCCTCTTCCTCACCTCTTAGAATGCCTAATTTCCTTCAAAGCCCAGCTCACAAAGAGGACCTTCCTACAGGAAGTCTTTCCTGACACCTCCCTCCCAATTTTCTAGTGCCTTTGCCTCAGATCATATTGTATTTCCTTTGTACATCTTCTGTATGTTATTTTCACTGATGAACTCTTCAAGAACAGTTTATTTTATTCTATTTTTGTCTTTCTATCTCTGGTACCCAACACAGTATATGGTAAATAGAAAAGGCTTACTAAATATTTGTTGATTGACTGAAATATAGTAACTTAAATCTATTTGGAGCAGGCAAGAGTAGCCCAGCTTTAAAATACCAAGATAATAGGCAATGACTTTGGCTTGCTATAGTTCAAAAATTTTTTTATGAGCTCTATCTAGTGCATGAGGTACTTCTAAAAAATGTCTGAGCCAAGTGTCCATATTGCATGGTGAATACAGAGTATTACAGAATACAGAGTACACTGTCCTACCTCCATTTCCTGCTTCTTTCTATTCCAGTATCTCCAGTTGTGTACCCTCAGTCTTTGGTCTAAGGCCTAGTCCTCAGGTTTCAAGTATTTTCATTTGGAAAGCATTTCCCCCCATTTCCTCCCACCCATTTTAGAATCACTCTGGTGATGATTTGAATAACTTCGAAGTTGATTCCAAACTGGATAAGCTTATGTGCAGAGATATTTCTGAACATATTTCATTTGTGATCAGTGGTTTCCCCCAGTTGTTGATTTATAGCAAACAGAACTTCCATTGCTGATTGGATCTCATTTGATGAATTCCACAAAGTTGGTAGCAAGAATTCTGGGCTAGGAGTTAGAAGACATAGATAGGTTCTTTTCCTGGCTTTGCTATTAATTAGCCGTATATCTTTGGGTAAATTATTTTGCTGCTCTGGGCTTTGGCTCCATCACTTATAAAACAAGAGATTTAGATCAGAGAATCTCTAAAATTGCCCTGCAGCTCAAAGATTATATAAAAATATGATGATGAGCTCTACTGTTGAATTTACTGGAGGCAAGTACAGTCAAGCAAATGTGATGGTGTATGAATCTAAAAGCACTTCTCCTATAATGAAGTTAGGGGGCACTAGTATGCCACTGACAAAAGCTCCAAAAAAGCATGCTGTACCTTAAAAATATCCACATTTCTCTACACAAATTTAATTTGATACATTTTTATATTCAGGCAATGACAATTCTTCCTAACCACCCTAAAGGCTCAGTTCCAAAGCAGTCAACTGTTTTGTTGACTGTATTTTTTTTCCTTTTAAAAATTGATTCCAACACATTCACCCAGAGCCATTTGTACCATCTGCTAGATAATTGTAGGTTATAGGTAGGACAATGGCCATCTCAGTAGGTCAGCACAGCAATTCCACTTAGGGGTAGGACAACGGTCCTGTTGGCAAAAGACATGAAGACATCTAGCCAGAATTGGCAATGGCAAAGGCTGCTTACAATGAAAAAACAAAAACAATAGCCTTTGCAGCTCCTATCTCATCTGTTTCCCCTTTAGTCCTCATTTCACAGAACCAGAGTGGCTTGCCATTTTCTTCTTCAGCTCATTTTTGAAATAAGATTTTCAGCTCCTTTTACAGATAAGGAAACTGAGGCAAATAGGATGAAGATGTTTTCTATTAATAAAGTTAGGGATAGACACTGGACCTATGATTTCATTGATATAATGAAAGTTCAGGTATGGAAACTTGGTCTACCAATGCAGATTTACAACTTCTTTACAACTTAGAGTTTTAGACAGTCGCCAAGGTTAAGTGACTTGCTTATGGTCATGCAGCCATATATGTCAGAGGTGTTGCTTGAATCCATGTCTTTCTAGTTTTGAGGCTGGCTTTGTATTCATTATACCATACTGGCTCTGCATATCATTCAATATTTTAAGGATCTGTTCTTTCACTGGTATGGCTATTTGATTCATTCCTGCAGATCACATTAATAGTCTTTCTCAGGTGTTCTAATCCCCCAAACTCATCAAAGGGTGGGCAATATTTTTGATACTAGGTTCATACTGGAAGGCTTTTTATCCTGGTCATTTCTTCAAGAACTTCAACTTCTCTGGCATAGCCTTTGAGAACTTTTGGTCCTTTCTAAGTTATGATGAGGCATTGAAAAACTATGGTGGAGGAAGGATAATTCTGATATCCATTTTCACAATGATGATTCCAGTTTATTAAGTGAAAGGTTTATACTTTTCAGAGTGCTTTGGACATACCTTCTCTTGTATGATCTGGAAAAGCTGCTATAGAACCCCAAAGAACAGTCTTCTGTTGTTTTCAATATTGTATATTATACACGTTATTTTTTTTTTAAGAATTTCATTTTTTTATTTTATTTTTTAAATTAAATTTATTTATTTAACTTTTAACATTCATTTTCACAAAATTTTGGGTTACAAATTTTCTCCCCTTTTATCCCCTCCCCCCCCAAACACCAAGCATTCTAATTGCCCCTATGACCAATCTGCTCTCTCTTCTATCATCCCTCTCTGCCCTTGTCTCCGTCTTCTCTTTTGTCCTGTAGGGCCAGATAGCTTTCTATACCCCTTTACCTGTATTTCTTATTTCCTAGTGGCAAGAACATTACTCGACAGTTGATCCTAACACTTTGAGTTCCAACTTCTTTACCTCCCTCTCTCTCCACCCCTTCCCTTTGGAAGGCAAGCAATTCAATATAGGCCAAATCTGTGTAGTTTTGCAAATGACTTCCATAATAGTTGTGTTGTATAGGACTAACTATATTTCCCTCCATCCTATCCTGTCCCCCATTACTTCTATTCTCTTTTGATCCTATCCCTCCCCATGAGTGTCGACCTCGAATTGCACTCTCCTCCCCATGCCCTCCCTTCTATCATCCCCCCCACCCTGCTTGTCCCCTTATCCTCCACTTTCCTGTATTGTGAGATAGGTTTTCCTACCAAAGTGAGTGTGCATTTTATTCTTTCCTTTAGTGGAATGTGATGAGAGTAGACTTCATGTTTTTCTCTCACCTCCCCTCTTTATCCCTCCACTAATGAGTCTTTTGCTTGCCTCTTTTATGAGAGATAATTTGCCCCATTCAATTTCTCCCTTTCTCCTCCCAATATATTTCTCTCTCACTGCTTGATTTCATTTTTTTTTTTAAGATATGATCCCAGCCTCTTCAATTTACTCTGTGCACTCTGTCTCTATGTATGTGTGCGTGTGTGCATGTGTGTGTGTAATCCCACCCAGTACCCAGATACTGAAATGTTTCAAGAGTTACAAATATTGTCTTTCCATGTAGGAATGTAAACAGTTCAACTTTAGTAAGTCCCTTATGACTTCTATTTGCTGTTCACCTTTTCATGCTTCTCTTCATTCTTGTGTTTGAAAGTCAAATTTTCTTTTCAGCTCTGGTCTTTTCATCAAGAATACTTGAAAATCCTCTATTTCATTGAAAGACCAATTTTTCCCTTGAAGTATTATACTCAGTTTTGCTGGGTAGGTGATTCTTGGTTTTAGTCCTAGTTCCTTTGACTTCTGGAATATCCTATTCCATGCCCTTTGATCCCTTAATGTAGAGGCTGCTAGATCTTGTGTTATCCTGATTGTATTTCCACAATACTTGAATTGTTTCTTTCTAGCTGCTTGCAATATTTTCTCCTTGACCTGGGAACTCTGGAATTTGGCCACAATGTTCCTAGGAGTTTCTCTTTTTGGATCTCTTTCAGGCGATGTTCTGTGGATTCCCTGAATATTTATTTTGCCCTCTGGTTCTAGAATCTCAGGGCAGTTTTCCTTGATAATTTCCTGAAAGATGATGTCTAGGCTCTTTTTTGGATCATGGCTTTCAGGTAGTCCCATAATTTTTAAATTGTCTCTCCTGGATCTATTTTCCAGGTCTGTTGTTTTTCCAATGAGATATTTCACATTATATTCCGTTTTTCTATTCTTCTCTCTTTGTTCTGTGATTTCTTGGTTTTGCATAAAGTCATTAGCCTCCATCTGTGCCATTCTAATTTTGAAAGAATTATTTTCTTCAGGGAGCTTTTGAATCTCCTTTTCCATTTGGCTAATTCTGCTTTTGAAAGCATTTTTCTCCTCATTGGCTTTTTGAACCTCTTTTGCCAATTGAGTTAGGCTAGTTTTCAAGGTGTTATTTTCTTCAGCATTTTTTTGGGTTTCCTTTAGCAGGGAGCTGATCTGCTTTTCATGCTTTGACTTCATGTCTCTCATTTCTCTTCCCAGCTTTTCCTCTACCTCTCTAACTTGATTTTCAAAATTCTTTTTGAGCTCTTCCATGGCCTGAGCCCATTGGGTGGGCTGGGACACAGAAGCCTTGATTTCTGTGTCTTTGCCTAATGGTAAGCATTGTTCTTCCTCATCAGAAAGGAAGGGAGGAAATGCCTGTTCACCAAGAAAGTAACCTTCTATAGTCTTATTTCTTTTCCCTTTTCTGGGCATTTTCCCAGCCAGTGACTTGACCTCTGAATATTCTCCTCACACCCACCTCACCTCCTGATCCTCCCAGCCAGCATTTGGGGTCTGAGATTCAAATGCTGCTTCCAGCCTTAGGGCTTTTGGCGGGGGTAGGGCTGCTATTCAGTGTGAGATTAAGTTCAGGTGCTGAGGTGGGGGCAGGGCCGCCTCTCAGGCTCAGTTCCCTCAGGGGGTTTATGCACAGACCTTCAACAATGGATCCAGGCTCCTGCCCCCTTGGGGAGCCCCGGTCTGCAGCTGCCTCTCAGCTTCTACCTCCCGGGGGGGGGGCCTGAGTTATGGGGGCACCCCACTCCCATCTCAACCCACCAAAGAGACTCTCTCACTGACCCCTGTCACCTGTGGGTGGAGGGAATTGTGCAGCCACTGGAGATCCCGTCCCTGAAGCCTGCTCAGATCTGTATCTCTCGGTGCCGTGGCCTCGGCAGGTCTGGACTGGGCTTCGCGTCTGCAGCGTGACGGACCTTTTGCAGGTCCCTCTGTGGGTGGAGGGACCCACGTAGCTGCTGGAGATCCAGTCCCTGAAGCCCGCTCGGATCTTTTCCTCTCAGTGCCGTGGCCGCAGCAGGGCTGCACTCAGCTCCCAGTCCTGGCGCCCAGTCCGCAGCGCGAAGGACCCCCACGAGAGGTTTGCAGGTCTCTCTGGAACAGAAATCTCCCTCACTCCAACGTTCCGTGGCCTCTGGGTGCAGAATTTGCCGTGAGTTACTTCCCTGTAGCCATTCTATGGGTTGTGGGTTCGGAGCTATGTGTATGTGCGTCTTCCTACTCCGCCATCTTCAAAGTCCTATTATACACGTTATTGAGGTCCAAGATAAGTGAACTGAATACAGTAGTGAACACAAAAACCAAACACACAAAGCTTCCCATTCAGCAGGAGCCAGTAGCAATAGCAATGTGGTCAAAAGCTTATTTAGACTGATGCTCCCACTTAACATAGTTCACAACAGATCAATTTGTAATCTGTTACTGAAAAAATCTTGCCAAACAATGTATTTTTCTACTTAAACTTCAGACTCTGGGTCAGTTCACAGGGTTAGTAATAATGACAATACCTGATTGACTAGATTGGCTAAAAATATAGCTGAGACCCATTCAGAGGCCTAGTCTAACACAGGAGTGGATATTTTCCTGACTGATTGGCTTTGGAATTAGTCAGAGAGGTAGGTATTAAGACAAAATAGAGGTGGATATAGCCAAGTTTAGGGTTAGTTGTCACAGTTGTATAGTTGTCAAGTTGTCACATTGTGTATAATCCAGCTGAATTCTCTCAACATTCATTTTCAAACAACTTTTAAATACATTTCAAATAAAATTTTGGAGCAGTAGAGTCAACAAAAGGTCAAGGTGGGACATTTTTCCAGTTTAAGAAAACTTAGGAGGTTAGAAGGAAAAGTTTGTGATACCTAAGTGAAAAATCTATCAGGAGCCCACACATTTGATGGTAGCAGCAGTAGCAGCTACAGCAACAGCAATAGCTGCTGCTGCTGTTTTTGAGGGCTCTCAGCCCAGGGGTAGTAAGCTGCTTGGGCAACTGGTAAAAATAAATAAAAGGAGTTTAAAGGTGATTCTTTACTGGCACTGGGTACAATTGGCACTGATTATCAACTCTATATAAAGTTCTGGGCCACAGTTCCAGGGTGGAGAGGAGCTTTGGAGGTCAGTCCCAAGAAAGGATGGAGTTTGGTCAAAATTCTAGGGCAAAGAGAGTGGTAGTGTTTGTGGCTGCAGGGTACAGGGACATTTTTGGGGTAATGACCAGAGCCGTAGATTAGGAGAGCAGTGACTATATCTCTTCCAGGATCTCACAATCTTGGAAGCACCAAAAACTTGTAGACCCCCCAGTAATAGCTCTGAAAACAGCAGCAGGAAAAAGCCTGGAGCTTGGGACAGGCTTCCCCAGTCCCAATTAAGCACAGCCCAACCTTGGCATAAAGCTTAAAGTCAAGAAATAAGCTGGAAAAATGAGCAAACAACAACAGAATTTGAACATAAAAAGCTACTATAGTGGTGAGGAAGACCAAGACATAAACTCAGAAAAGACAATAGTAAGAAAACAGCTACAAAGAAGCCTAAAAGAAAAATGTTAATTGGACCCAAACCCAACAAGAATTCCTGGAATAGTTACAGAAAGTGATGAGAGTGGTAGAGGAAAAATTTTGGGAAAAAATGAGAGTGATGTAAAAAAATTATGAAAATAGAATTAACAGATTGGTAAAAGTGTCACAAAAAACACACTGAAAAGCATAACACCTTTAACAACAGAATTGGCTTAATGATAAAAGCAGTAATGGCAAAAGAACTTCTTAAAGAGAATTGGCTAGATGGAAAAACAAAACCAAAAACTCACTCAATAATATAATTCCTTAAAAATTATACTTGGGCAATTGGAAGGTAGTGATTCCATGAGACATTAAGAAACAATAAAACCAAGTCAAAAGGATGAAAAAGTAGAAGAAAATGTGAATTCTCTCATTGGAAAAACAACTGATTGGAAAAATATAAAGTAGAATTAATTTAAGAATTACTGGACTACACAAAAGCTATGATCAAAGAAAGAGTCTGGACATCAAATTTAAGAAATTATCAAGGTAAACTGCTGAAATTCTAGATATGGAGTGTAAAATAGAAATTGAAAGAAGTCACTGATCACCTGCTGAAAGAAATCCCAAAATAAAAACTCAAATGTGGTCATGAATTATAGCCACATTACAGTGCTCCCAGATCAAAGAGAAAATATTTCAAGCAATCAGAAAGAAACATTCCAGATATTGTCCAGCCACAGTCAGGATTACACAAGTTTTATCAGCTTTCATGTCAAAGGAGTGGAGGATTTGGAATATTGCCTTCTGGAATGTACCAAAAGGTAAAGTAGCAAGGATTACAATTAACAATCACCTACCCAGCAAAACTGAGTGTAATCCTTCAGGAGAAAAATGGATATTTAATGAAATAAAGGACTTTTAATCCCTGATAAAATCACTAGAACTGAATAGTAAAATTGGCATTTAAACATAAGATTCAATAGAAGCATATAAAGGAAAACATGAAAGAGTAATCATAAGGGACTCAATAAATTGTTTACATTCTTATTTGGAAAGACGATACATTTATCTTCTATGAACTTGTAATGGCAAACAAAATAGGATCTTTTGCTGTTTCTGTTTTAATATAATTGAGTGCCTCTGATTGAATCTTGCCTTTCTGAACCAAAAGTCTTTACTAGGACTAAAGTACAGAAACAAAGTTTCTTTAACTAGAAATAGCATATGTATTAGTATTTTTAATTTTTTTAATGTGATTAAAGATCTTCCCTACCCATTAATGGGAAGATTTTTAGAAAGGCCCATACCTTTCATTAATGAGGCACTGGTTCTCAAAGGTTGTGATGCCCTCTAGCTCTGAAAAATGTATAAATACTCTGAAGATGAGGTTTTACTTTGGAGCTTACTGATTAGAAGGGTTTGTTTGGCCAGATGAGACTCTGGGAAGCTGCTAAGGAGACCCCTTGGCCTTTGAAAACCCAAATGTTGGTGCTTACCTCTCTGGTAACTATGTATGTATGAACAGACGTTGGATCTGTTGATCTCTGATGTATGTATTGCTTATGGTCAGACAGTTTGGAAGGCCCTGCCTTGCTGATCTTTATTGCTCTGTTCGTATTTTCTCTGAAGTTCAGGATATTGACTTTTTCCCCTGAACTAAGTGAATGATACATGTGCTTGATTAAAGTGATTGTTGATCTCTCAAAAGCTGCCATTCCTTTTATAAATGCAGATCTAAGAACCTGTGATAGCAGCCTTGCTGCCCCCACCTATGTCGTGGCGCTTACTCTTATAGAATTTTATCATTATTAGGATAGTCAAAAGTAGTTTACATAGACAGAGGGCATGGATGTGAATTTATTTTGTTGGAATGATATCCAAAAAAATGAAGGGAGGAGGAAGAGGGATGCATTGGAGAAGGGGGAAAGGAGAGGTAGAATGGGTACCATTTTCTCACATAAAAAAGGCATGCAAGGAAGAAATTTTAGTGGAGGGGGAAATGGGGGATAGGGATGACAGGCAATGTTTGAACCTCACTCTCACTGGAATCAATTCAATGAGGAAAAAATACAAACCTAATCAGTTGTGTATAGAAATGGAACTTAAATAATAAGGAACTAGAAGGAGAAGGAGATTAGAGAAAGGGGAAGAATGAGAATAGATTTAGAGAGGCAGTCATTAGAAGTAGAATAGACTTTTCAGGAGGGACAGGATAAAAAGAGAGAGAAGAAACAGAAGAAAATGGCATCGATGGAAATATACAGTAATCATAACTCTGAATGTGAATGGAATGTGCTCACTCATAAAACAGTAGTGGTTAGCAGAATGGATTAGAAATCACAATCCAATAAAATATTCTTTACAGGAGACACACAAAACAGACCCACACAAGGTTAAAATGAAGGACTGGAGTGAAATCTAATTTGCTTCAGCTGAACTAAAAAAGGCACTGTGATTGCTGGGTTTGTATCCCAAAAGAGATCAAAGAAAACAGAAAAGGACTTATATGTACAAAAATGTTTATAGTAGTTCTTTTTGTGGTGGCAAAGAATTGGACATAGAGGGAATGCTTATCAATTGAGGAAAGGCTGAACAATTTATGGCAAGGATTAAGATGGAGTACTACTGTTCTATAAGAAATAGCAAGGGGAATGGTTTCTGAAAAAAAACATGACAAAACCTATATTAATTTATGCAAAGTGAAGTGAGAACTGGGAGATTGTTGGGCACAGTAACCGCAATGTTATATGATAATCAAGCATAAAAGACTTGACTTCTCTGATCAATACAATGATCTAAACCAGTTTCAAAGGACTCATGGTGAAAAAGTGCTGTCCACCTCCAGACAGGGAACTCATGATTTCTGAGTCTGAATTGAAATATAATTTTCTTACTTTATTTTTCTTGCTTTTTTTTGGAAATGCATGGAAATATGTTTTGCATGATTTCACATTTACAATTGCCTTCTCAGTAAAAGGGGAAAGGGACGGGTGGTTGAGAATTTGGAACTCAAAATTTAAAAAGAAAAGAATGTTATATAAATAAATAATAATTAATAAATATTTATCAAGAAAAAAAGACCAAATAAAGGAGGGCTACTGTGATATCAGATAGGTGGATGCAAGAAAGTAGGCAGGGATTCTTTATTTGACTAGGATTACTATGAAACAGTGTGTTATCTTGGGACAAACTGCTATCTAGACATGTGTCCCCCACCTTGGGCTTGGGAAGATGAGTTGTTTCAAACCCAAATACAAGATTCTCCCTATATGCCTATTACATCATAACTTATTCAATTTGTCCTAACCTTTTAGTCTTAGATTCTTTTGGAATCTCAAGTTTGTCATTTAGCAGGATCCGTGCTTTCCAGTGTGAAAATGATTACAATATATCCTAAACTATGGGTAATCTGAAAATTTGATGAGTATTCCATTTATGTCTTTATTTAAATTATTGATAAAAATGTTAAATAGCATAAGACACAACACACATCCCTTTGGCACTTTTCTGGAAACATCTTTCTAAGTTGACATCAAGTCTGAAGGATAGATATTCCTTGGTTCAACCCATTCATCCAATTCAAAATCCACCAGATTGTTCCATCATCTAGTCTTCTTTGTTCAGTTATTTCAGTCCTGTCTTACTCCTTATGACCTCATTTGAAGTATTCTTGGGAAAGATACTGGAGTGGTTTGTGATTTCTTTCTCCAGCTCATTTTATAGATGAAGAAATGAAGCAAACAAGGTTAAGTCTCTTGCCCAGGGTCACACATCTACAATAAGTGTCTGAGGCCAGAGATGAACTAAATTGTTCTACCATCTCGTCTACATGTCTTCTGCTTTTGTTCCCCTATAAGATGAGCACAAAAATGTTCAGGTACTCCGTAAAAAATCTATACAAATTTTAACTACAGTATTTACCTTATCCAAGAGTCTAGTAACTCTACCAAAACAAACATTATTCTGGCAGGAAGCACCATTCTTTTTTCCTAGGTGTTTACTAGTTAACCCTTTAATTATATTTGCTGAAAAGTTTCCAAGGATTAAAGTCAAGCTGACAACTCTCTAGTTGCAACACTCCCGTCTCTTCCTCCATTTGAAAGAGGAAACTTTCCCTTTTCTCCACTCTGGTGGTATGGCTCTTATTCTTCATGATTTTTCAAATACTAATGGCAATTTCTCCACAATATCTTTGCTATTCTTTCATTTTTACTTTGGGATATAGTTCATATAGGCCAGGATTCTTGTATTAATCAAATGTACCTTGGTTGTCATTTATTATCTCCTTGGTTATCTTGGGTATCAACTGCTTCTTACCAATTTTTGATCTACCCCTTCTAGTGCAAAAATTTTCCTTAGGAGTGAAAATAGAGAATAGAAGTTGACAAGCTCTGCTTTTGTGTTATTATAAATTGTTGCCCATCCTCTTTACCTTTACCTGTGGTCCTATACCTTTTCATTTCCTCAATGTAGCTTAAAAAGAAGGGAGAGAGGAAATTTCTTTTTGTTAGCCTCATTTTTCCTTGTTAGCCTCAGCCCATTCTGAATTTTTATACTCTTGATACTGCAACTATTTTTGTTTCATTCTTTTCTATTCATACTCTTACTTGTTCTGACTTCCATTTTCTGTAAATATCTTGAAAAAAAATCTAAGTGGTTGATGAATTCTCCATGAATACATAGTAATCTCTTCATATAATTCCCTTTTTTGCTCTTGATCACTTCTTATGTCCTCTGGATTGAATTTCCATAATTAATAATTTTAGCCAAGGGGATCCTATTTATCTTGCTCTGAAGCTTTTGAAATCTGCTTTCCGCAAATGCAGGATGGAAACCAAGAGTATTCCTCCCTTATATAAAAAAATATGAGGAAGTGATCACTTCCTTTCAAAATCCCCACCATTCCCACCTCAGCAATCAGCAACTCCTACAAAGATTATGATTCAGAACAGAATTTTTCCATGTTGGTTTCTTCAACCAATTTTTGAAGTATAATGTTTTGAAGTATGAAATTATCATCAGTAAAACAAATCAATGATTTATTAACTTCCCTGCTTTGGGCAGCAGGGAGAGCATTTCAGCAACTCTTAATCATTGGAAAGACTAAAGCAGACACATCCCCATTCATAGAAAACAATTGACTGGAGGGATAAAATGCTTCCAGATGAAAGAAAATAGTTAATTGTTGAATAAGTCAATAGGGATGGTACTCACCTTGCATAAGCTAGAATATGTTATTTGAACATGCTCTTTTTTCTTTTTATCTGGAGTTGCACATACAAGTTAATTCTTATGATCCTTCCATTTTGTTTTTGGATTGTTGTAAGAGAAAAAACATAAAATAGAGTCTACACATAGCATACTGTGTCTCCTGTGATAAAATGCAGTTACAACATGAAAGGTGGTTTTGTTTTTTTTTTTTTTAAATTTTCTTGTATATGCCAGATTATTTGTCTGGTCCACATGAGAAGCTGAAGTTCATTGAACTAGATGTAGTCAAATAGCTAAGGCAAAATATATTTTTCAGGCTTCAGTCAAAAGAGTATTGAGGGACAAATTACTGATTTAAAAAAGTTAAAAGAGCCTTTTCTATGCTAAAAATGAAAGGGACATTTTTTCCCCCAAGAGAAGCATTCACCATCATCATTCATTCAATGGAATCATTAATGATACATAGCATTACTCCCAGCACTATGGACTTTCAAAAATAAGCAAATGGCATTGTTGTTAGTCTAGAAGATCTTATAATCTAAATTAACAGGTAAGATATACCCAAAAATGGGAAGAATTGAAATATCATGCAACTCTGGAGGAGATGACCGTAGCTAAATATGCTACAAGGGATGGACAGAGGAAGAAACTACTGGTGGCATTAAGGGAAAAGAATGGATCAATTGCAGTTACTCAGGCCCCTACTCTTTGCACAGCACTCACCTTGTCCTCTAATTCTGCTTAGTTGATGTTCCATATACACAACGCTACTCTAATTCTCATTATGGTCCATGCCTTTGCTTTGGTTGTCTCCAAGTCAGGAATGTAGTTCCTTCTAATTTCTTAGAACCCTTGAATTACTTCCAGACTTAGTTCAAATACCACTTTTTACCTGAAACTTTTTCTGACACCTTCCCCCTCCCCAGCTAGTATATCTCCTCCCCAAATTACCTTGTATTCAGGTTGTATATATTTAGATATACGTATGTGTGTATATATGTTTACCCCCTCCCACCCACACACATACTTATACTTAAGAGGTGAACTAGTTACTTCCTCTCTCTGGCCTCCCACTCTCATTATAGAACAAATTTTCCTGGGTTAGCCTATTGAAGTGGACGTTATTTCCCCCCCCCAGAACCTCTGGGTTGAGAAATGTCTGTTGAGTTTCTAGGCAGGGTTGGGCCCAGCCACTTTGTTGTGCCCCCTTGCCTAGCAGCGCCTAGGAGACCCCCTCTCTGTTGTGCCCCCTTGCCTAGCAGCAACTTGGGCCCCTGTCAAAACTATTTTGTGAGATGTTTGCTGTCAAGGCTGTACCGGGAAGTGCTAAAATGCTTAAAACGCACACACACACCTTGTTCGCTGCTGCCTCCTCTGGGTTTTCCCATGAGACAGCCGCCGGCTAATAATGACGCTCTCAAAATTCCCAATTGACTCTTGCCTGTGCTTTTGCTTTTTCTCTTTCTCAGTCTGTCCATTTCACTTGGAGGTCCCACTGAGATAGCCTTTGGCTCTGTGTGCACAGGCACCTACCTGTGCTTTTTCTTGGTCTGTTCAACCGAGACAGCCTTTGGCTCTGTGTGCACAGGCAAACTGTCTGCCCTGGATGGCTGGACTGAGCTTTGACTTTAGGGGGTGGCCACTGGGATGATGTTCCCTGGCCCCGATCTCAAAGCCATGTGAACCAGGTTCCTGGTAGCCAGATTCCTCTGATCTGACCATTTTGAGCATCCTGTCTGTCTTGGTGAGTACTCTTGTAAAGTAACTGGCGAGGCTGGATGCAGCGGGAAATGCCCTTACTGACCTCCATGGGATGCCACGTGAGAGTCTTGGTTGTCTGACTCTCCTGTTTTGGGTTTCTGAGAGTCCTGATTGTCTGACTGCGTCTGATCATGCATTCTGTCTGTCTCCTGTTTTGGGTTTCTGATAGTCTGGCTCTCCTGTTTTGGGTCTCTGAGAGTCCTAACTGCCTGACTGTGTCTGCCTGTGCATTCTGTGTTTCTGAGAGTCTGGCTCTCCTGTTTTGTGTTTCTGTTTAATTGGACTTTGTGTCTTACTCTCCTTTCCTGGTCTCATGAGCCAAAGACAATCAGGTCTCGAGACCCCGTTGCAATTCATGAAGTGAAATATGTCACTCCTAATTGGATGTTTAAGACAGGTCAGAATTTGTTGTATTATTTGACACTAAGGCAAATTGAGAAAATGCATAAATCTGAAAATGAAAAAAAAAAGACACCTCAGAGATAAAACTTTGAAACTCCCAAGTGGAAAGGAGGAGACTAGGTGCCACTGGACTTTGTTCCAGAGTCTCCCTCACTTCCACTTGCAGTTTCATAACTTTTTCTTTGAAAAACATTTTTAAGGAGTGGACACAGACAAGAAATTTTCTTGAGTAAAAGTTAGAATCATTGAGATTTTTATTTTACTCTGTAATCCAGAAATGGTGTTAGAGAAAGCAAATTGTAATCTGAATTTTGTTGAAACTAAAAGATGTTGGAAAAATTGTGTGTAGTCATTTCCATTTAGAAAACCAGGTATTTTCACCTTTGCCTCTTAAAGACTATGTGTGGAAAGAAATGAATGGAGTAATAATTTGTTTAGACTGGTTCTGCCCATTTAGAACAGTCCTCCTGTATGTTTGGGGTTGGTAGGCATGGGATCCATGCCAATTCCTTTTATTTTGTAAAACTGCCAAGGCCCCTTTCATGTGGACACGGTCATCAGTCCTTAGAAAATTGTTTGGCTTATATAGAAAGGATTTTTAACAATTGGCTTTTATATCAGGACAAGTTTTAAATTTGGGAAGGAAGGATCTTAAATAAAATCTCTTATGTATGTGAGTCCTGTTAATCTTCATTGCTTATTTCAACTCCATGGGAATAAAAATAATTGTATTTGGCTTTAAGTTGGAATTAGTGAAATTTGCTGTTTAAGTTAAAAGCATTTGGGACCATAAATATTTTTATTTAAGTTTGAATTTTGTTCAGCCTAGAGGCCGATGAGCTACCTGAGCCTTCTTACCTTTCACAGGTCTTTGGTGGCCATCTGGATAAACATATTGAGAGAAGAGACTTTCCAGAGTCAAACAAGGGTTAGGCTTTATTCAGGGTCTTAGTTACGTATCCATATGCAGGGTGAATTCTTCCTCAGGAGAGAGGAATCCTCTTCCTCCCAAGGGGTGAGGATCATACAGCAAGAGGATAGGAGCAGAAGAGGGAGGGACCCTCTTCCCTCCAAGGGCCCCGCAGCAAGGAGGGGACTCCGCATCCAGAAGAGAGCCTTCAGGCTTTCCTGTTCCTACTTAAGCTCTCCTGCCGCATAGTTTGCACGTGAATACCATGCGTGCTCTCAGCCCCTAGCTAATTAACAACAGGTGTGCTCAGACCACGGGCCAATCTCAAGGGTGGGATGCTCTCCCCAGCAAGTTTCCCACTGAGAAGAGGTAGAAATGCACGAGATAGCCCGTGTTTCACGCCTCAATTCCCAGCTGTTCCCTGGGGGGCCTCGTGAGAACTCTGAGGTTTAGAGATCCTCAGTTTTACCTGCCCGAGACTGTCCATGTGAAAACTGAGCTTACACCCCCAACAGAATTTGGGTATAGTTGTCTGCATTAAATCAATATCTGAAAGAATATGCCACAAGTTACTCAGAGGGACTGTGATTCTGCATCCTGTACTGTTACCAGGCGAAATTTGTATCTGGAGAGGAAACACTGAGGGGACAATTCTAGACTCAATCTAGGATGGGATCCTCCTGGTCAGTTTCCCCACTGTGTCCTTTTATAAAAGAATGTTTCCCACCTGACTGTTCCTGAGTCTGGCTATAATACAGATACTGCATGACTGGAAAATTTCACTCCTATCTGAATTCAAACAGAGTCAAAGATGTTCCTTAGCCAATGTGAAATTATAGTCATATCTGAAACCTGATTATTGGAACTTGCTATTCTAAGATTTCATGGGACTATTAAGTGACTGTTCTTCTGAGTCTAACTCTAGGTATGGATAGCAAGAAAGGCTATGTGAGCCTCCAATCCATGAAGCCAGTAAGCCTGTGAGATGCTGGTATGAACTGCAAAAGGTGATCTCATGGTATTGCCCCTTTAATATGCATCTATGGAGTTCTGGCTAGGTAGTCAGTTAAAAGTGTACTCATCATCAGATTTAGCGATGTATGACTACAATCTCACCTGATACTAATGGATCATTGGAGCTGAAGAATTGTGAGTGACAACTTCAATTCCACCCTGGGAGAGATAGGAGGAGCTACTATTTTAAAAAATAAAAGTGTCCTCATGGCAGACAGGAATGAGAGGGATAGCTATGCTTTCTTGAAAGTGGAAGGTAGCTGAATGAAAATCCCCTTCATTATGTATCCCCAGACGGGTGCTATCTGGAATGAACTTTAACTGGCACCATGGGGATACAAGGAGCAATAATGCACTATTTTGATTCTCCAGGAGCTTATGTCTTTTGGAAGAACTAAAATGTCTGAAATGATATTGCTTTGGAAGAACTAAAAAAACATTGGTCTACTGCTCCACAAAAAACCAAAACAAAACAAAAAAAGCAAAAAAAAAAAACAAAAAAAAACAACAACAACAAAAAAAACAAACAAAACCTCACCCTTATTCAAGACCTTTGCAAAGAGAAAATCTCTACAACTGTTGGTTAATTTTTTCAGGTTTTTGTGTTCTTTTCTTTTTACCAGGTGGAGAAAAGGCAACATTGTAATATGTATAAAATGAAAATATTAGGACTGGAAGTTCCAAATCTGAGGGCAAAGACTGATGACTCACCTTTCTTTGCACTTGGCATACAGCTATAGAAAAGTGGAAACAAAAAGTTCCATTTAGGAGCCAGGATGGCGGAGTAGAAAGACGCACATACACATAGCTCCGAACCCACAACCCATACAACATCTGTAAATAGCAACTCACTGCGAATTCTGCAGGACCAGAGGCCACAGAACATTGGAGCAAAGGAGATTTCTGTTGCAGAGGGACCTGCAAACCTCTCGCAAAAGGTCCTTTGCACCATGGACTGGGAGCCAAGTAGAGCTCTGCCTCGGCCGTGGCACAGAGAGGAGCAGATCCGAGCAGGCTTCAGGGATGGAGTCTCCAGCAGCTGCGTGGGTCCCTCCACCCACAGGTGATGGGGGTCGGTGAGAGGGTCCCTTTGGCAGGTCGAGAGGGGAGTGGGGTGCCCCCATAACTCAGGCCCCCTTGGGAGGCAGAAGCAGAGGTGGGAGCAGACAGGGGCTCCCCAAGCAGGCAGGAGCCTGGATCCATTGTTGAAGGTCTCTGCATAAACCCCCTGATGGAACGGAGCCTGTGAGGCAGCCCTGCCCCCACCTCAGCACCTGAACTTAATCTCACACTGAATAGCAGCCCTGCCCCCGCCAAAAGCCCTAAGGCTGGAAGCAGCATTTGAATCTCAGACCCCAAATGCTGGCTGGGAGGATCAGGAGGTGAGGTGGGTGTGAGGAGAATATTCAGAGGTCAAGTCACTGGCTGGGAAAATGCCCAGAAAAGGGAAAAGAAATAAGACTGTAGAAGGTTACTTTCTTGGTGAACAGGCATTTCCTCCCTTCCTTTCTGATGAGGAAGAACAATGCTTACCATTAGGCAAAGACACAGAAATCAAGGCTTCTGTGTCCCAGCCCACCCAATGGGCTCAGGCCATGGAAGAGCTCAAAAAGAATTTTGAAAATCAAGTTAGAGAGGTAGAGGAAAAGCTGGGAAGATAAATGAGAGACATGCAGTCAAAGCATGAACAGCAGGTCAGCACGCTGCTAAAGGAGACCCGAAAAAATGCTGAAGAAAATAACACCTTGAAAACTAGCCTAACTCAGTTGGCAAAAGAGGTTCAAAAAGCCAATGAGGAGAAGAATGCTTTCAAAAGCAGAATTAGCCAAATAGAAAAGTAGATTCAAAAGCTCCCTGAAGAAAATAATTCTTTCAAAATTAGAATGGCACAGATGGAGGCTAATGACTTTATGCAAAACCAAGAAATCACAGAACAAAGAGAGAAGAATAGAAAAACGGAATATAATGTGAAATATCTCATTGGAAAAACAACAGACCTGGAAAATAGATCCAGGAGAGACAATTTAAAAATTATGGGACTACCTGAAAGCCATGATCCAAAAAAGAGCCTAGACATCATCTTTCAGGAAATTATCAAGGAAAACTGCCCTGAGATTCTAGAACCAGAGGGCAAAATAAATATTGAAAGAATCCACAGAACACCGCCTGAAAGAGATCCAAAAAGAGAAACTCCTAGGAACATTGTGGCCAAATTCCAGAGTTCCCAGGTCAAGGAGAAAATATTGCAAGCAGCTAGAAAGAAACAACTCAAGTATTGTGGAAATACAATCAGGATAACACAAGATCTAGCAGCTTCTACATTAAGGGATCAAAGGGCATGGAATAGGATATTCCAGAAGTCAAAGGAACTAGGACTAAAACCAAGAATCACCTACCCAGCAAAACTGAGTATAATACTTCAGGGGAAAAATTGGTCTTTCAATGAAATAGAGGACTTTCAAGCATTCTTGATGAAAAGACCAGAGCTGAAAAGAAAATTTGACTTTCAAACACAAGAATGAAGAGAAGCATGAAAAGGTGAACAGCAAATAGAAGTCATAAGGGACTTACTAAAGTTGAACTGTTTACATTCCTACATGGAAAGACAATATTTGTAACTCTTGAAACTTTTCAGTATCTGGGTACTGGGTGGGATTACACACACACACATGCACACATGCACACACATAGAGACAGAGTGCACAGAGGGAACTGAAGAGGATGGGCTCATATCTTAAAAAAATGAAATCAAGCAGTGAGACAGAAATATATTGGGAGGAGAAAGGGAGAAATGGAATGGGGCAAATTATCTCTCATAAAAGAGGCAAGCAAAAGACTTTTTAGTGGAGGGATAAAGAGGGGAGGTGAGAGAAAAACATGAAGTCTACTCTCATCACATTCCACTAAAGGAAGGAATAAAATGCACACTCATTTTGGTATGAAAACCTATCTTACAATACAGGAAAGTGGGGGATAAGGGGATAAGCAGGGTGGGGGGGATGATAGAAGGGAGGGCATGGGGAGGAGAGAGCAATTTGAAGTTGACACTCATGGGGAGGGACAGGATCAAAAGAGAATAGAAGTAATGGGGGACAGGATAGGATGGAGGGAAATATAGTTAGTCCTATACAACACAACTATTATGGAAGTCATTTGCAAAACTACACAGATTTGGCCTATATTGAATTGCTTGCCTTCCAAAGGGAAGGCATGGGGAGGGAGGGAAGTAAAGAAGTTGGAACTCAAAGTGTTAGGAACAATTGTCGAGTAAAGTTCTTGCCACTAGGAAATAAGAAATACAGGTAAAGGGGTACAGAAAGTTATCTGGCCCTACAGGACAAAAGAGAAGACGGAGACAAGGGCAGAGAGGGATGATAGAAGAGAGAGCAGATTGGTCATAGGGGCAATTAGAATGCTTGGTGTTTGGGGGGGGAGGGGACAAAAGGGGAGAAAATTTGTAACCCAAAATTTCGTTAAAATGAATGTTAAAAGTTAAATAAATAATATATATAATGTGTGTGTGTATATATATATATATATATATATAAAGTTCCATTTACTGGTAATGAAAAGAAACTACACTCCTAAACTTTTGGGGAAGTATCTGTTCACCTTCTCCATAGAAGAGGAGAGAGAATATATGCTCTAAGTGACTGTTTGGAAAAGAGCTAAACAAAACCTATCATATATTGGAAACATTGCCTGACCTTTAAAATGTCCAAAATTCAGAGGTTTCTGCTTTTATTTACCACTTATTAAGTACTACAGGTTGCAAGGTAGAGTGTGTTAAAATCACTTATTTGCTATCGCAGGCTTGTTTCCTTGGGTTGGTTTGTTTGTTTGGATCCCTTGCCCCTTTTCTTTCTTTCCCTTTCTTTCAAGGTGCTGACAATTGCTTGCTGGCATATCGTTAGCTTTGTGCTTTTTCCTACTGTCAGAAAGTAAAGGTCAAATAACTTCCTCTAGTCACTTGTCTAGAGACTAGTGAAGTAATTCAAATCAATAAGGTCTGTTCTGAAAACTGAGAATTGCTCTGGCAGGGAGAGTTTATAAGGAGCAGCAGATGTTGGTTAGAATCTTTCAGAAGGGCATTAATATGAAAAATAACTCGGAATTGCCATCATTAGTTTTTGTTTTCCTAGTATCACTTGCCTCCTCAAGTTCGTGGGGGGTGGGGTGGGATGAAATGGAGAGGGGAGGCAGCTGTAACATGACTGATGCCCTAATGCCTGAAAGAATCTGCATGACAGTTACTGGTATTCAAGTGTTAGTTTGGTACCACTTTATCTTACTATATCTTATCTTGATCTTACTATAGTTTTGCAGATATGAGTCATTCAGCTACTGGCCATCTAAGATCTCATGAAATAGATGTATAAAGTTTTGACAGTCATCTCGTGAAAGGATTGTAGCAGAAGATACTGATGCTACTTATAATTTTTTTTTAACGAAAGATTAAACTCTGCCCAAGACCTAAAGGAGAAGAACAAAAGTGCTTTCAGAAGACTGTTCTTTGTTAAAAAGAAAAAGAAAGGAAACAAGTTCTTTGAAGGCCCCATCTTCTTTGAATTCTTCTTCCTTTTACACGTCAACTTGCCTTGTGGTATAGTGGATTCTATTTAGGGCTCTGTTACTTATAAATGTGTAACTGTGGGCAATTGATTTTGCCTCTTTGGGCCTCAGTTTCTTCATCTGCAAAATGGAGATAATAGCAGTTTCTCTATCTGCTTTATTTACAATGTTATTATGAAGTTAAAATGTGGAAACCCAATGTAATTGTAAGCTGTTATGCCTTAGAAGCTAAGGTGAGAGGGTTCAAACTATTGCGGATACATTGGAATGAATCCTGGTGTCTGACACATAGTAGGTATGTAATAAAGGTTTGTTGATAGTTTGAAACCACAGTCTACCTACCAGTTTTAGCACTGTCATTTATCAATGACTTAGATGATGGGATGTCTGCAGTCACCTATCTCTACTTATTAGAAACCTATATTGTATGCTTTCTCTTGGATTAAAATAGTGTGATTTATTTGAGAAGAGTGGTAAATAGAAGGACCTGCTAGAACGTCCAAGCCATTTGAATTAAACTGAGCAGGTCAGATTGACTCTGAATTAAAATAATTAGGTCGATTTAAACTTAAATACCAATTAGGTCAGTTTGCAAAGAGGTGGCATTGTAAGACATGAGACCCTTCTGGACAGTGGACACGTTAAAAAGTGATAAATTTCATTCTATACAAATGTGATGTTTTTACTTTCTTTGCACATCAGACAAGGGTATCATGGGTTGATGAAAAAAATTATAAGTAGTTATTTCAACTGAAATAATAATCCATTAGAGATGGCTTTAAACTGAAAAGAAAAGGGAATGGAAATATGTGCTCTCTTCTCTTTTCTCCTCCCTCTCCCTTTACCTCTCCCTCTCCCTCTCTCTCTCTCTCTCTTTCTCTCTCTCTCATACACACACACACACACACACACACACACACTTACACACACACTAACATACATGTATATATAAAGGTATGTACATATATCTTTGAAATTAGATACCAGAGAGAACAGCTATAGGGCAGTAAGGATAGCATTTGAGATACTAAGAAATTCACAGAAGACAAAATCCCAGAAAAGAATTATTGGGGAAATTTATGGCTTCACAGGTCTCTCTTTGAATGTATAAAGTCTGATTAATGTGAAAGATGAATTAGAGAGCATAATATAAGAAGGAAGACTTAACCTCAAAGATATTACTGAAACAGTGAAATTCGAGACACTAGAGGAATGTTCTGTATTTAAAGAAATAGGATAGGTAAAGTAGGCAGTAGTGTGATGTTATATTTTAAGAAGATAAAATCATGTGAAGAAATCCATGAAGCATAGTAGAGCTTATGGGATGAAGAACATTAAGATGAAGATCAACATACATAGAGACAGAGATATGATTTTCGCCAGCATCTACTACAGAATTTTTGGAGAGGTAAGAAGAAACTTCTTCCCAGGCTTCTCACCTGGGAAGCTGAGCACAAGTATGGCACTGAGTCATGAGGTAATTGATGGAGGACTTCAACTATCTAGACATCTCTTGGAGGTCTCTTTTTGTGAAAAACAGAAAAACTAAAAATTTCTTTTCTTGCTTTTAAAAGATAGAGGGAACAGTAAAATAAAGTTCTTTTTCAGACTCATCATCTTCTGTGCCTTCTTATTTCTGTTAAGAGGTACTACTATCTTTTTAAGACACCCAATTCAAAATCTGCCAGCGTCCTTGACTCCTCACTTTCTCTCATCCCACATGTCCTATCAGTTGCTAAATCTTGACACTTCTACACTTTCTCTCCAACAGCTCTTTTTCTCTACTTACAAGGCTTTAGTGGAGGCTTTTTGCCTGCTGGTACTATTGCAGTAATCCTCTTAACTGGTTTCTGGCTCAGGTTTCTAACCTCTCAATCTGTACGTTAATCCATACAATTCCTGAAATGAGTTTTCCTAAAGTGCAGGCCTGATCAAGTCACTTCCATACTCAATAAAATTCAATGGCTTCTTATTGCTTTTTTAATCAAATATAAGCTCATTTATTTTGCATTTAAAGCTCTTCACAGCATAGCCCCAATCTACCTTGCCAGTCAGTTATATATTACTACTCCTTCCCATAATCTGCACTCCAGCCAAACTGTCTTCTTACTGTTGCTCATATATCATACCCTACCTTCTCTTCTACTTCTACACTGGCTGTCCCCCAAACCTAGATTTCACTCTCCTCACTATTGTCTGCTAGACTTTCTTATTTTCTCAAAAACTTGGTGGAAACATCACCTTCTCCATGAAGCCTTTCTTGTTTCTCCCTGGACCTTTATGTCCTTCTTACCAAAATTATCTTGCATTTATTTTGTATTAATTTTCAGTGTAATTATTTACGGACTTGATTCCAAATTAATCAACATATAGTTTGAGGGACTTCATTCCAAAGGTAGGGATAGTTGAAGGCAATGAAAAATATGGTGGAAAAATAGTAAGAAAAAAATAAGAACTATGGAGACAATGGCTTAACAACGAGACAGAATCCTTATACATTACAAATATTTCTGAAAAAGAAGTGCTGGACATAGCAAACACTGAATAAGAGAAATGCATCCCAAAGTTCATTCATTATAACAAAGATGGGTACAAGGTAGTTCAACATTAGGAAAACAATTAGCTTAGGTAATCAAATTTAAAAATCCCACATGATTATAACAATAGGTGCTGGAAAGCCTCTCACAAAATATAGTACTAATGTATGGGAAAAAGTGGACATCTAAAACCATATGAATGGAAGAGTCTTTCTTTAATTTGGGTGGTGTTTCATAGTGCAAGGTATTATTTAAGTAGTTTAGACTCATAAATATATTTGAACCTATGAGAGTTGATATCCTATTGAGACCCAACCAAAAATTCTGTTAAGTTTTTATTTGAAGAAATAGCCTAGAAAGGGGCAGTACATCTATAATACTTATACTTGCACTCATATGTTGGGTTCCCAGAAGGTGGTTGCTACCTAGGATTACTCTTTTTACCACGGATGAACCTTGTGAGTTGTTATTTCAACTACTATAGTTTGAAAACTCCCACCGGTGTCCTTTCCATTAATATTCGAGCAGTTTACCAAATAGATCTTAGCAAAGACATTTTTAAAGATGATATAATAAGAAAAGTAAGTAAAAAAATTCTCCTTGAGAAATGGGATCATGCTCACACAGATAAACATAATGTGTATTACATGTTTGCATATATGTAATATGTGTGTGTATATGTTTTCCCATACATATGGATATGCATGCATGTATATATATCTCTATATATGTATTTATATTATATATACACATATATGTATATGTGTGAATATATATATATGTTGTGTTTTCAAGTATTTTGTGATATACTAATGCACAATAATATTTTGAAACTTTGAAGATCTTTAGGTTTATTTGTGTGGCTCCTCCAGTAATAATGATTACAATCTTTCAATAAATGCTAGGGTAAATCATGTGATTCCTAACCTTCTGAAGATGAACTTTGCTTAACTCAGACAATTTCTTCCACAACAGAAATATAGTCCATCACTGGATTTGTATTAAAAGCTTTTCTACCTAAATAGGACCCTCTGGAGCTCCAGTTCCATGGAAATTGGAGAATCCATGTTCACTTTCGAAACTAAATGATATATCAGAGTAAGATTTTAATGAACAAGTAATAACAATAATAAGTGAAGCTGTATTTCTTCATATATACCATTTTTGTTCTCCAGAAGAAAATGATTCAGTACAATTCTCTTTTCCTTCCTTCTGCTTAAGTTCTGAGTAGAAGATGTAGCCTTTTATATTTAGATCTTGTATCCATTTGGCACACAGTTTAAAAAAAAAATCTCTGTTCTTCCCTCTTGTTTAAATTCTAAATATTGTATGATGTGGCCTTTTAGTCTTAGGTCAGATATCAGTTTGGTACATTAAGTTTCAAAATATTATTGCATATGTCCAGGTGAGTGCTAGGCTAAGTTAAGCATGACTAGGCTACACTTAATGTGCAAAAGACCTGCAGGTTTTAATGAACTACAAGCCTTTCCTGATCTCTCCATTGTTAGGATTGACTCCCCTGCCAGTTATGTGGTATTTATTTTTAATACACTTTCTCCTTATCTATGTATGTATAATATTCTCTGCAAGCAAAGGCAAGCTCCTTCATGGCAGTGACCACTTGACTTTTGTCTTTGCATTCCCAGTACTCAGCACAGTGCCCAATATGTCGTAGGTGCTAGATGATGCTATATGTTAATAGATGGAACAGTGTGACAACCATGATATGTAACATAATATACATACATATATATGTGTGTATATGTATATATTTCCCGTATCAACCAAGTTTTTAAAAATAGAGTGCAAACAAGAAGTGGGATTGCTCAGAGTTTTCTCATCTAAGCTTGCTGTACAAAGCAGCTAACGTAGAGTAGTGCATGCCACATCTGGGACTTAATATTTAGGCTAATAATTTAGGTTAAAGTAGCTACTCGTGATGCTTGTATTTTTCCTATGACAAAGTGCCACTTTGTGAATCCATCATGCTGCTGTTGTGTGATGCTGGACGGACTACAGTTTAGCTTCAAATCAGGGCTTACACTTCATGGCAGTGTCATGTTTAGGAACACTCTCCTCTGTTTGCTTTTTCACTTTTCTGTCCAGAGAGAGGTGGGGGAGGGGAGGGGAGAATGTGGCACCTAAGCAAAGTTTTCCTGTCCCCAAGGAATAAACTATTCAATTTCTAAGAGTGCTGATTCGGTGTCTTATTCAAGGTGAGAACTGAAGCTGTTGGATTTAAAATTTGTTCAGTTCCCAGTTCCTTGGAAACAAATATGTGTGTGAGAAAGTGATTTCTTTGATGGATCAAACATAAAACAATTACATTAATTTCATTGTCTTTTTGTAAGAAATGAAGGCTATGGTTGCCAGGAGATTTAAGATGAGAAAGATTCTCTCACCATCAAAGAAAAAAAAAGAAAGAAAGAATAGAGAAAGACCTGTGCATATAAAATATTCATATCTGCATTCCCCAATGACTGGGGCTTTTCACTTGGTTGACCATACCAATAAAACTTGTCAAGTAAACAGTGCCAGATATTGTAAAGCTACACATATTCTGGAGATAATCAGAAATAAAGCTCCTTCTTTCTAACCTTTTTTAAAGCCACAAAAGGGGAAAATATCTTCAAATGACACCAGTGTCTTTAATGTTAGATCTTTTACACCATTGGCTCTGCTCCAAAGATAGAACTATTCAGTATGTAAAAGTTATTGTTTGAATGTTATTACATTTTTATAAATTCATTTGTGGTCAAATTCATTTGATGTTTGAAATATTTGATTTGGGTTTGATTTATTTGGGCACTATATTGAGGTTCACACCACGTGATAGAAGACTCTTTGTGGTGGTTCTTTATTTCTGTTGAACTATAGGTGGACAAAATAGTAACTGGTAATTCCTCAGTTACTGGCCTCTTGCTTAGGAGAGTTTATTGACAGCTAAGGAATGTTCTAAGAGCTTTTCCTATCATTTGAAAAAACTGCTCTGCTAAAAAAGGAAACATAGTCTTGGTGTTCAAAGAACCTTTTACCAGTGTCCAGTCTAGACTATGTTTATGACTTTTTTTTTTTAATGGTTTTTTTTTTTTCCCTATGTTTTCCATAAATCCCTTGTTTGGTACTTTTGTCTAGACAGACAAAGAACATTTATCCTTAGCTGGTGGGAATAATGCCTGAAAAGAATTGCTGAACTTTTCTTCATTGCCCAAAAGAATTATCAATTAGCATTTTAAGGAAATACTCCAATACCTCCTAAGGGTAATAAAACAAATTGAAGCCTTTAAGTAGAGAAGAGGGATATGTGACAGAATCCTTTGCGTCTTAACACTGGCATTATTCCCACAGTAGAAATACAGCTTTCATTTTCTTGAATGAATGAATGACTACACATATTCTGAGGATAATAGAAAGTAATGGTCCTTTCTAATTCATTTTAAAATCACAAAAAGGAGTATAAAAACTTCACAATTTTTAAACGTTTTTAATGTTAGATACTTGCTAATAATCTCTCCCTCCCCATTCCCACTAGCCTCCCTGACACTCACAAGTTTTCAATGTTAGCAAATTTTTGTTTGAATGAAAATTATTTATTAAGCAGTTACTATATGCCAAACCCTATGTCAAGTCTGGGGATACAAACAAAAAAGGAAAGTCTCTGACATCTGAGAAGTATATTTTGGTATGAGAAGTCATAGGAATGATGAATGGAATCATAGGGGAAGTGTGTTACCATGTCCTTTCCAGAAAGCAATGGAATATTCATTTGATTACAGGATAATAGAGAGAAATAAAGTAGCAACAATGATGGCAGGAAAAAAGTTTGAGAAAGACAGATGGATGGTATGAGAAGCTTGATTGTTTGGTATGGGGCCTCTTAGTTATTTTGGATTATGAGAGTTTCTGCTCACTTAGTGCCAAATCGGGTCACTTCAAACAGTAGTTCCCAAACTGAGTAGACTAAGCCCTCAGGGCATGGTCTTAGTTAGTCTAAAGTGTATATAAAATCAGGGTAGATGGCAAAACTGGTTCTGTTGGCATAGTACTGAACAGAGCCAGCCAAGTGGTAACTTTACATTGCTGCAGAAAAAGAAGATGCTATTTTTAAAATTTGGCTAAATTTGCTACAGTTTCACTGATTCATAAAGCTGCTCTTTTAAAATGGCAAAGGATAATTCCTCTGCCAATAAAACACAATCCGATCAATATGACTTGAAGTCTGTAAATTAAAAATACTTTCCAATTTATTGTTGGCAAATTATACAGCTCTTTATCAGTCGTTTAGTTCCTGTACATTCTGCTCTGGCTACCTTGTTCTATAATACAGTATGAGAAAGGTGGAAAAACAAAGGATTCCCTTGTCTTTGTAGCCAGGGGTTAAACAGGGTAAACCTATGTGATTCTGGTTAACCTTGCTTGCTAGTTGGGTACTTTGGGGACAGCAAAGCCTTTGGTGGTTTTCTGGGTTTCTCAGTGATAAAAAAGCTTAGTGTTGTGCGATGATGAAGCATTTCTTTACCTGGAATTCCTGAGCAGTAATAGTTGATGTACGGGTAGACCTTCAAAAAGAGAATAACTTCAACATCTCTCTTCTTCCTTTGAGTCCTTTGTGTCAAGTAGCCCTTCTTCTTCTGAACTTTTCTCCCATCTCAGAAAGAATGGAGAACTGTCAAGCACATGCAACTGAAGAACATGTCCTACCCTAGTTGTCTGGTCTGCTCTACATCTTTTGATTGATCCTAGGCGAACATGGACCTTGAGCTAGTATGCAGGCTTGAATGTAACTTCATGAATTAAAGAGGTCTGGAGGGCATAAGTCCAGTGGGTGGGAATGGCTGGTGACAGAGAAAGTTATTTCATTAGACAACATGACTTCTGTCAAGAGAAAGAACCCAAAAGCTAACCTGGAATGACAGTAGAATTCACCTTTGAGGATTCAGCACACAGCCAAGTTAAAATGTATAATTCATGTTCCACAAAGCAGCAAACTGATTTCTTTGGAGGATGAGATTTAGTTATCAAATGACAGTAAAATTACTGAATCCAATTTTTTTCTTTGTCTTTTTGCCACTCTTTGCTTGTAAGAGTTTGAGATTTTGTATTTCTTTTGTAGGAAATGAGTATCTATTATCATACCTGACTCATATTTTATATTGAGTTTTCTATTCTCTTTCTGTTCTCTCCTTTGGGGAGACCCTACATACAAATTCAAACTTGAACCTTAAACACACTTTTCCTTGTAGTAGGGGATGTAACAAGCCAAAAAGTGTGAAAGACTTCTTGTTAGTTTCCAGGTTCCACTAGTATTGACCTCAGTCTACCCAACATGCATAGATTCAGACCAGGGAGGATTCTTAGTAGGCAAGTAAGAGGTCAAAGTGCCCTAGCCCTTTGACACCAGGAGCAGTCCAATTTTTAGACCCTCCCACTCCCAAAGAAAATGATCTCTGCCTTCTCATATTTATTTCCCTGGTTCTCTGTCTCTTTTGCTTTTTATAAGCAGTTCAGTGCAGCAGAAAGAATTGGTCATGAAGCCAGGAATGCTTTGCATTGCACTTACACCCTTATCCTTCTGATGTGAGCATGGGCAAATTGTTTGGCTTTTCTTAGTCTTATAGATAAAATGGGGATAATGCCACATATAATATGTCTCTCATTGGATTGCTATGTATATTTACAAAGAAGGGCTAGGAATATTGGTTGAGAAGTCATCGATATCAAAATGTGAATTTAACCCACATGAATTGATAAGATCAATAAGGGTAAGAATATATATCAGGGGCAAGAGTGACCCAAACAGAACCTTGGAGAATGGCCACAATTAGTGAATAGAAGCAGGTTGTTGGTTCTGGAGAAAACTAGTAAAGACAGAATCTATAACAGCAAGGATCCAAGAAGTCAATAAGACTGTGGGCTGATAAGAATCAAATGGCTGATATGCTCTTAGACACCTGGAGTATGTCTACCACACATGAGCAAGAAGTACAGAGAATGTTTTTTATCATATGGGAAACTTGTATGGAATTTCCAAAAGTCAGCCCATAGATGCATAGAACATTAAATTCCCTTTGCAACCAGCTGGGAGGTACTATAATCTCTATTTGTTGTTGTTTAGTTCAGTTGTGTCTGACTCTTCATGACCCAATGGACCAAAGCAAGCCAATACCATCCATAGGGATTTCTTTGCAAAGATGCTAGATGTAGCTTACCATTTCCTTCTCCAATGGATTAAGGCAAACACAAATTAAGTAACTTGCCCTGGGTCACACAGCTAGTAAGTGTCTGAGGCTGGATTTGAACTCTTTCTGATTATAATAAGATCTCCCTGACTCCAGGTTCAGCACTCTATCCACCTAGTCATCTAGCTGCTTCACAGTCTCTATAGAAATCACAAAATGATAACCAGTGGATAAGCAGGAAGATGGGAGTGAGCTGGATATTAATATGATGATTTTTCCTTTCTCTCATAATCTTGAGATGGAGAATGCTTTATCGAACCTATTAATCAAGAATGGCCTTTGGGGGCATTTCTCTCCCACCATTGGTGGTAGTAGGAAGAAGCAAGATTCAGAAGAGAAGGTAAAGAAAATTGAAATCCAGATGATGCCTTTTAATTCCAAAGCATTACCTTTCTTAATTATTTCCTATTTATCCTTACCTGGCTTATTTGGACATGTATGTTTGCTTGTTGTCTGCCCCATTAGATGTTCAAATCTGTTTCCTGATGAGAGGCTATCTTTTGCCTCTTTTTGCAACCCCAGTGTTTTGTACTGTGTTTGACACATAGCAGATAGTTAAAAATTATTGACTGACTAATTTGCTTAATCTGTTCCCCTAGACTTTAAACATACAGCCTAGAAGCAGAAGGAAAGGCTTCTGAAAACTAAGGAGGGGGGTGGGGGAGAGGAAGCATTTATTAAGCACCTGTTATGTACCAGGAACTGTACTGAGTACTTAATAATTATTTGTACCTCACAACAACTCTGAGAGGTAGGTGTTATTATTATCCCCAATTTATAGTTAAGGAAACTGAGGCAGTCTGATTACAATAATTTGGCAGTAGGTAGTCAGATAAAAGCTAAAAGATATTTGAGCATCTCTAGTTAAGTGAGCTGACAAAGACTGAACCTTGAATGCCATTGGGTGACTTGAAAATATATATTAAGCAATCAATCAATAAGTGTTTATTAAGCCTCTACTCTGTATTCTAGGTACCAAGAATAGAAAAAAAGAAATGGAAAATATCTCATTCCTTGAATAGAATTTTTTACATTTGTCAAACATAAGGTTACTATAGTCATTTACTACTATACATTGTATGCGTTTTATACAGTAATAGCAATATTGTTCAGAGAGTAATTGTGAACAACCAAATTATTATAAGTATCATAAATACTCAAATCAACTAAAAAGGACCTATGAAGGAAAGTGCTCACTATCTCCAGAGAAAGAACTGCTGATAAATATGCGTAGTCTGGTTTTACATGTATTTATAAATCTGAGCCAAATGGTGACCTTCTTTAGTGTAGGGTAGGGATGAGGGGAGACAGTTTGGAACTGAAACTGCAACAAAAAATAAATAAAGTTAAAAAAACAACAAAGAAAAAAAGAATATGGTGTAATTGGTTTAGCCAAATTGGAAAAGAAAAATCATGGAAGAAACCTGGGCAAAGTTGAGGTAAAAAGAAAGAAACCAATAGATAAGGAAAGATTGAAAATGAGATAGAGAAGGGGGACTGAAAAACACCAGGAGACCCAGTTCCTGAAGCTAATGTGAGGGCATGGGATCAAGAACACAAGTGGAAAGCTGGCCTTGGCCCAAAATAAAGGACCACTTCAGAAGAGATAATATAGCAAAGGAAGAGAGACTGAGGGATGATGGAGATTAAGAGCTTGGTCTCTTATTTTCTCAGTAAAGTGAGAGACAAGCTTCTCAGTTTCATGGGGGTGGGAGGCAGATAAGTAGATAAGATAAGTAGTTTTGAGGAAAAGAATTTTGGAATAAGTGTTTTGGAGTCTGTGATAGAGTTTATCAGGGAACAGTAAAAGGAATATCATGTACCAGTGAGGACTCATTTGAGATTTGCTAAGAAATTTACTATGAACCCACTAAACTTGCCTCTGTGACTTTAGCATTTCAGCACCACAAGATTAGGATTGGAGAATTTCTGGGAGTTGCCCATGTTTGGATCTGGTGGGTGTTCACTGATAGGACGAGGATTCCGGAGCTTCAAGGACAACTGTGAATGAAAAGAACTGAGTGGAAGGGTACTTTTCACCGTAATACTTCATACAATATAGTACTATCCACAGTTGGAAAAAAAAAAACCAGCCTAAAATTATTACAAAAATCACACAATATCATTTTTGTGATATATTATAAAGTAAGATTATATGGAAAAATAAGAACTGTGTTTTAAAGAATAAAATACCCTCCCAAAAAAGAGTTGATGGTAGTGGACATCTAGTATTTCAATGTGTTTTATTTATTCAACAAGTGATTTTTAAAATCAATTACTTTTTTAAAAAATTAATTTGTTTGGATTTCATTTGTTAATTTGTAGTTCTTAGCTTTTTATAATGGTGTTTTAGGATTAACCAGTAGTATTTTTATTTTCCACTTTATTCCTATTAAGCAGAAATAGAAAAGATTTGTACTCTTATATGAGTCAGTGATGGAGTGGACTTTAGATGCTAATTTTAGAAACTGAACTTAGATTTCCATTGCCTTTCAAAGAAAAGTAAAGGAGTCAAATTGTCTATTTAGGCAGCTCCTTTCCATTCCTAACATGTATCTGAATAGGTCGTTGCCAGAAAGAGTCTACATTCCACAATATATAGATTATTTAGCATAATGCCTTGCATACAGAAGGTACTTAATGATTTTCAAATAAAGATGAGATAGAAATTAGAATTTAGTAAACTTGAATTTACATTTTATTCCTTTATTCTGAATTTAAACATCAAAAAAGTACTTCCATATATACATCAGAATAAAAAAGGACTGCATATTAAATTGAATTTCCATTTCATATTGTTTGCTTTAACAAATAATAAATTCTCCGTTACTTTAAAAAATCTCCTGTCTGTGCTTCTTTCAAGATTTTTGTTCTCTTTAGTAGATTAAAAATAAAATGTTTCAATGGCTTTTGTTTTGACAGTATTTTTCTCTTCACTTAATTCTTCCCCTTACCCCAATTAAAAACAGATAGAGATAAGTCTTATGACAAATGAACGTTGTTAGGCAAAGCTAATCCACACAGCGGCTAGGTTTTTTGTTTATTTGATATGCCTCTATCTATACCTTGAGGCTCTTCTCTGGGGAGATGGCTAAAATGCTTCATTGCAGTTCTTCTGGAAACATGATTGGTAACTGCACCTAGCAGTTCTGAAGTTTTTCAAAGTTGCTTTTCTTTACGATGTTGAGCTTATAAAAATGGTTCTCCTGGTTCTACTCATATCACTCCATCAGTTCATACTACAGATTCTCAGAAATCATCACTCTTATTACATTCGTAGAGGACAATTTGTTCAGCCATTCCCCAACTGATGGGCAATACCTTTAGATTCGAATTCTTCATTTTGCTTTATTCTCCTCTTTAAATCCCCCATTCAGGATCAAGAAGTATGTTTTATTTGTGACTATCTGTTAGTTGATATTATCTTCCCTCTTAACCTTCTTTCCTTCTAGTTATTTCTCTGTTAGTCTGATGTTTTCCTGTTCCAAACTGTTTACATTTCCAACCCTCCTTTATTTGTTCATCTGATGCCTGCTCCCCCTTTCTACCTCCATGTTTATATATTCTTCTCATGCACCACAATTATGAGAAAAAGCACATTCCATTGTTCCCTTCTTCTTTTACTGGTATATTTCTATAACCTTCCTTTCTTCTACACCTCCTCCTTTAAGCCCTCAGGAAAAGAAACAGTTCCCTAGCTAGGATCTCTGTTTTTTACTGAATCCTTCATGACCATTAAAGTTCTGAAGGAAGTTTATTTTCCTTTAAGCATATTAACACTTCAATATCATATAGTTTCTTGCTTAGGTAAATGGTGGGTTTTTGTTTGTTTGTTTGTTTGTTTTGAGACTGGTATGGTCTATATTTCTAAGTGATAAGTGCAGTACTCACTCATGGGTTGAATCCAGTGAGTGATTGTTTCAGAAACTTTGACCGGTTTTTCTGACCTGGATCAGTTCACTCTCTTTAGTCCCCCTGGTGGCCCTTTGCTACCTGAGTTCGCTGTGTTAGTACAGAACTTAGTGCAGACACCCAATCAGCTCAGTCCTGCAGCTCAGAACACCCAAACTCAAGTTCTCCACCAGCCTCACCCTCCCCGAGCAGTAGGGATTACAGGCATATGGCAGCACTTCAGAATTTCTACTCAGCTCTGATCATTTCATGAGAATGCTTTAATGTTTTTTATTCCATTAAAGCTCTCGTCTTTTCCCCTGTCATAGGATTATGCTCAGCCTTGCTGAGTATTATTGGTTTTTAAATTTTTTATTTTTATTTTTTTGCCTTTTGGAATACTCTCTTCCAAGATCTTCTCTAGAAGCTGCCAGATCTTGTGTGATCTTGACTGTGTTTGTTTCATACTTGTATTTTTTTTCTGGATTCTTGAACTTTTCTTTTTAACTTGAGAACTCTGGATTTTGACTATAACACTTCTGGGTCAAGTCAACAAATATTTATTAAGCACTTAATATGGGCTAGACACTGTGCTAAGTGCTGGGAATACAAATGTAGACTGCCCTCAAAGAGCTCACAGTCTATCATGGAAAGATAAAGCATAAGAGGAAGCTAAAAAGATTAGTAGGGGATAGGAAGAGAAAGGGAAAGGTAGAGAAAGTTCAGAGTGGAATGGGGAGTCTTAAAAAGGAGATTCTGGAAAGAACCAACCAATCGGAGGCAGAGAGCACAGAAATGTAGTGCACTTCCACTATGAGGAGCCTAGGGTCAGAGTGAGCTTTGAAGATGAGGAGGTTGTAGGTGCAAGGGTATTCTTAATGTGTTTTCTAAGCTAGTTGTTTTTGATAAAAGAATTTTTTTCCATTTCCTGTTATTTTTCAGTCTTTTTGTCTTATTTTTATTTTGTTGCCTTCAGTTTGGTCTCTTCTAGTTTACAGGGAGTCTTTCTTGGATAAGACTTATCATTTAAAAAGTATTCTTCATTTCTTTACTTTAGAAATTTTGTTTCTTTTCTTTCTTCTCTCTTGCTTAATTTCTGTTATATATTCATGTAATCCTTGTGGAAAAATCTATTTCCTCTCCTTTGATACTTTGCTGGTTATTATGGAATTACTCTCTTCTTTTGAAGGATCTCTAGATTTGGAATAGTTTTTATTATCGATCAGTTTCTTATTTGGGCTTGGCATTTCTCCAGCTTTTATTCCTGGATTGGGGTATTGTGCCAGGGCCAGGCGTTGCCTTCTGTTGCACTTTTGGGAGGGGTAATCGATCCTACTTTTGTATGCCCTGAGTCCCCTTGGTTCCTGTACTGACCTTCACCTCCAAGGTTTAGGAGTAACTTTGATGGTTAGAGTGCTATATCTTCAGGGCCTACTGTGTCACCTTGGCACAAAGTCCTAGGGACTTCAGAGCCCCTTTGCACCTAAATGGTCCCAGTCCAAGAACTGCCATGTCATATGGGTTATGGTTCCTCCAAGATATATCCATTGTGGGTTTCTAACAATCGTGGGATTTCCTATCACTCTGAGGCTTTCTTAAGGATTCTATATGCTGTATTGAGCGTATAGCTAATATATACCAGCCTACATGTAGTGTTGGGCCATCTCTGCATGTACTTGGACACTAAAGCTTGTTTACCAATTCTCATTCTGGTTTAGCTGGCAAACTCTTTTCCCTCTGCCCACATGCTTCTTCCAGTTGCTTTGTGCAATTCTGCAGTAGAAGAAATCACTTACTATAGCTTTACACCTAAGTGGGAGAAGGCTCATTATTCAGAGGTTGGTTATAAGATAATTAATTTTTCAGCCACAATCACCCATGAAGAGCATTTACTAAGACATGGATAGCTTGCGGTCTGATCTGGTGGAAGGTACCTACACTGATGAAATCACAGATACTAAAAGTCTAAAAAGTAAGATATGTTTAAACAACAGCAACCAGCTGCCCCATGTATTTTGACTTCCAATATTTATTTTACAAAAGTTCCAATACCTTTGAATAGCATATCCCTGAAATCATATCAAAATATTACCATCTTTACCATATAATCCCCTTTGAATATGTCTATCTTTATATTTTAAAAGGGAATATCCGCTTAAAAATCTACATACTGTCCTTCTTAGCCCATAGTCAAATATGCTAAGATAGCTAGAAAGCTCAATTATTTGATGATATATATTGTTCTGTATCATCTACCTCTTAAAATGTATAACATGAAAATGAAATTATATAACCTTTAACCTAGGCATACTACTAAAGATCTAAATTAAATACAAAATGCCAAATAAGTGATAATATTATGCATTTTGGGGGAAAAAAGTTTCTTCGTAAAAGATTTTTTAAGAATAGAAACACTTCTTTTGTTATACAATGGTCACCAGAGTGAACGGCTGATTTTAAATTATGATTCCAAGGGGAAAAATTCTCAGAAAAAGGAAAAAAAGAAAACTTCTGGTAAAGATAGTCTTATGAAAGATTCTAAACACACCGAGATCCCCTTTTAACCACAAAGAAAAGCTCCCAAATGGAATTTTAAACCAAAGGAAAAATTACCCCCTCCATCTCATGAAGGAGGGTGTAAAAGAGACTCATTCTTCCCCTGGAAGCACTCTCTGTCCCTGAGGTCTCATCTTCTAATTGACTGGTTGCCTCCAAAACCTCCATTTTAAGAAGGAGACCCAGGTCAAAGATAAACATCGTTCTGCTTCAGGCTGTGCTGCTGACTCCATTCCAAAGGATTTACTCTACCCTTCCCACCCAGGCTGCCTTCCACTTTGCACTCTCTTTTCAACTCCTCTTTATTCATCATATTCATACAAATCAGGATCTAAGGTCCTTGAGGGTTGTCATTTTTTGTTGTTGTTATAATCTCAGCCATTAGCACAGTGCCTGGCTCACGGTAAGCACTTACTGCTTGGTGACTGACTAATAAGAAGACCAGATCTAAATCAAAGTCAGCTTTTGGCACCAAGGCTTTTGGTTAGGAGATGACACAAGGAACCTTAGCAAATTATCTTAGGAGATTATTTTAAAGCCAGTGCCATCTCTTGTGGATCCATTCCAAGCATGCGGGTTAAACTCTAAAGCCAAGGACGTCTGAGTAGCAGACTGAACAGGGAAATAGGTGATACCAGCCCCTAGGGCTTGGACATAAATCATCAGAAACCAGAGGGAAACCTCTGATGTTACCAAATCTGCAAAATAACATATAGAAATAATATCCAGTTTTCAGTTTATATTTTCTATCCTTCATGACCCCCTGTCATTGGAAGCTAGCTATAATAATGGTATTAAAATATATGAACATTTTTAGATTAAGTAGAATGGAATTTTGCCTGGGATGGTATGATCACTGTTTCAATCAAGTCAGGGGTATGGCCCCACTGCTGCTGCTCTAGCAAAACCAATATTGCAGGGACTAGTTATTAGAAACAGTGAGGGGGATCAGAAGATGCTAGGCACTTAGGGAAAAATGATTGATACATAATTAGATTTTTTTGCCTATTGAAAAGAGATGAATAATACGTAAACAAGACGAAAACGGCATATAAATTAGCACCTCTTGTTTTTGTTGACATATTGGCACTTGATTTAAAGAACCGTAGTATGGGATTAAATCAACTAAAGCACACCTCAAGGCTGTCTGTCCTCTGGGACAATTTGATTTTCTTTGGGCAGCAAGACTCTGAATCCTTTACAAGGGAATATACTTCCTCCATTACTCTGGAACCCATTGATTAGTCAACAAATACTTATTGCAGTCTTACTATACTCCAGGCACCAGTGCCCAGTGCTAGGTACTGGGGACATAAGTGAAAAGAATAAAATAATTCCTATTTGAAATGAGCTTGTATTCTAATGGAGATGACAACAAGTACATGCAAAATGTATATAGAGCATAAATACAAAATTAATAAATACAGATATATACAAATGAGCTAAATATGAACTTGTTTGGGAGGGAAGGCTCTAGCAGGAGGCTCAGGAAAGGCTTCATGCAGAAGTTGGTGCCTGCAATGAAATCAAAAGCTTCAAATTAACCAGAGAAGTACCTTAAAGTTGAAATATTCCAGACTTAAGGAAACATAATTCTTGGGTTTAATGGACTGTCCAACAACCCTCCAAGCTTATATGAATGGAAGACATATTAATGGTTTTTTTATATAAATGGTTCATTATTGACAAGTCTAAATGACTGCTTAGTATTTTCATTACAAATGTCTCAAGCAGTATCTTGTGATGGAAGTTGGGGGGGGGGATGGATTATTCATTATATTCCTTATGAAGAAAAAAATCTGGGAAGCAAGGGAGACTTTTTAAAAACCTATTTCCTTTATTATAAGCTATGATTTGTGTCCCCAGATTCAAATAATTAAGTGCTGAGATAGCATTCCTGACCTAGAGTTTGTGGGAATGAAGAATTCCCAAAGTAGAACTCCACAGTAGTAAAACCACAATAAGCAGGTTGATTTAATAATTATTGTAGATCACATTTTTAAAGTATTTTAAAGTTTGCAAAACACTTTACAGATGTTACCTGTATTCGATTTGTATATGTGCCAGGATGAACAAGCTACTTGAGAGGAGGAAGCATGACGAAACTGAAAGAGCATTGGAGCTGAAATCAGGAGAGACTTGGGTTTGGATCCCAGCTCTATCACTTATTAAGTGTGGGCAAATCACTTAACTTCTGTGCCTCAGTTTCCTTGTCTATAAAATGGGGCTAAAAATAATGAATATATCTACCTCAAAAGACCTTTTTGAGTATCGAATAAAATAATGTATGCAAAGCGCTTTACATGTTGTAAAGTCTTATATGTGTTAGCTAATATAAATAGATGTCAGATTCCATGTTAAAATAAAAGATCTTCGACATATGATCACCCAGAATTTCAGGATAAGATCAGACCTAAGAGGATGTCTAGTACAACTAATACTTGATTAGGATTCCCCTACCCAATCCCCCAACATCCCCAATGAACAGGCATCTAGCCTTCTTAGTGACTTTCACTGGAGCAGAAATCACAAACCCTTGGGGCAGCCTTTCCCACTTTTGGGCAACTTTAATTCTTAGAAAAAAAAATTCTTCTATGATATGAAAATCTGCCGTTCTGAAATCTCTATACTATTGTAGCATCCAATGATAAAGATGCCAGATGTACTTTTTATCTGAATCTGACAAAACCTTAAACAGTACAGGGTTAATCATAATCCAGTGGGCCACTCTGTTTGAGGTTTTCTTTCAAGTAAATATTTAGCACTACTTGTTCTTTATTAAGGCATAGTAGGTGTTTGGGATCAATAGTTTTCCTAGATGTTGACAAACCACCTGTTTATTTGCTAACAGTGATGGTGATGATAACAGCTCAGAATACAAAGCATTTATAGTATCACATTTGTTCCTCCCAACAACCTTATTAGGTAGATGCTAGTATCAGCCTCATTTTACAGATGAGGGAACTGAATCTCAGAATGGTAAAGTGATTCACTCAGGGTCTCACAGCTAGAAAGTGTCAGAGGCAGGATTTGAACAAATTTTGCCAGAAACTGAAATTAGACACATAGATGTACATGAATGTATACACATATACACATACACATGTGTACATAAACATACATGTGCACATATACATGTTTATATAAACACAAACATGTATACACACATAAGTAAATTGGAACAATATTTGCCTTTATCCAATCCTGCCCAACCTCTCATTCTCCATGACAATTCATATACAAATAAGTAATCACATTGATCCATTCTTCTGATATCTAAGAATGAATGGCATTATTTTGTGCTTGGAATGTGAGGAATGATTTTCTAGTAATAGAAATGAGACTAGAATACAGGTCTTGATTTACAATTCAATGTTCTTTCCTTCTGTATGATACTCACAAAAGAAAGGATTTTGTTAAATTGCTATATCATTTCCTGCTGACTTCTGCCCTAATTCCAAGACATTATAGGTCCTATACAGAGTTAATAGATAGATTCTGATCTAAATCAGTCAATTATTTTATATCACTACTGTCTTCCAACTTTATCCTGAAGCTTATTCATTCCCAGAAGACATCAGTCATCACTGTCCCTTTGATTCATTCATCAAACATTTACTGAATGCTTAATTGTGTGATCCTCTGTGCAAGGTGCTTGGATTGGGATAGAGGAATCCAAATACAAGGGGAGAATAGTTCTTGAGCCAAAGTTGTATATAATATGATAGAGGTGATTAGACATTAGGTATATGAGTATAAAAGAAATTAGGATAAAATCAGTTCATAAAAAGAGTACAATGTACTAAGAGATCAGAGGAGGAAATTACTACTTCCAATTAGGGGAACTCAGTAAAGTCTCCATAGATGAGATAGCACTTGAGTTGGACCTTGAAGTAGGGTTAGCATGTTACCTAATGGTTATGATATGGGGGAGATGGGAATTCCAGAGATAAGGCTGTGAACAGAAGTTTAGAGGTAATAGTATGGTGAATTGCACTCTGGGCTTTTATAATCAGGCAACCAGGAAGCTACACTGATTCAGATCTTTAGCTCTCTGAATCTTGAAGATAGTTTTATGATTTTTAGGGAAAAACTACCTCAAATGGAATGGGATAAATGTAGCTTTTATCACACAGATATACTCGGTAAGAATTGGGCATATATGATTCAAGTTGATTGTCTTCTTCAAGGGATCAAAGAATCAGGGGTTAATATAGTCCAAAGGAAGAAAAGAAAGGGAAATTTATTATATAGCAGACATATCCAGGCTAAGCAAAAAAATTTGGAGTAATTCTTCTAAACCCAAGAGGTCAAGAGAACAATGTAAAGAAAGAAACCACAATGCTTTAGAGAATGCTTAGTTGCTTCTTGCAAAGAATCAGCATGAAGGAACAGTCATAACATTTTCCTGCCTTTCCTGCTAATCACTCTATCTCCTCCGCATCTACATTCATACTCACCCAAATTCATGTAGCTGGTGCTCAATAGGAAGGGAGTTAGTTTTTCAATTCCATCAGTCACAGAATTTTGCAGTTGAATTGTGGTGAATTAGGTCAATAGAATATTTTGGTGCTATTTCATTCTGTCTTGGTCATGTGAATATGTTCTAACTTTCCTTTGTGTTTCAGTTCAAAGGGTTTTTTATTGTCACTGTTCACAGGAGACCCGAGAGCCTAACCCCCGTTGTGTGTTAACTGACAGTTTGGCAGAGCATTGCATTTAGATCTTTGGGGGTAAAAAAAGCTATTGCTTTATGTTTTCTCATAAAAAACATCATGTCCTTTGTTGCAGTAATTGCTATTTCTGTGCTACTATCAATTTGAAATGTCGAATTATTCGTGGCAAAATTGTCATATTGGTAGTTAAGTATCATGGGTCAACCTGTAAATGGTAGAATCTATTTTAACAGCAGAATACCATGTAGAGAGCATCACAATCAGCAGCAGTGTCTCTTATTGAAAAAAATACAAAAATTATCAGTAAGGTTAAGATGAATTTAATATTGTCAGCATTGATTCAATCATTTTTCTTTTTAAAAGATGGTTCCTCAACCTTAGATCACTGATTCTTTTTCTATTTTTGAATAATATTGCAGAAAACATTGAAATGTAATCTTTTAAACTACCAAAAGAGTTCATAATTGACCTGAAAGTTTTATTGCCAAGTATAAGGCTGTAAGTTCTGACGTGAAATAAAAATTGTGTATCTATATTGTCTAGATTAAAGTCACAGATTAAGTAATAATGGCTATCAAACAATAATGGTTATCAAAGATTAAACAACAGTAATGGTTATTAGCTCTGAGTTAATTTGTAAATCCAGTTTTCTTTGTGTTTAAAATGCTTTTTCTATAATGCATACTATATGTATTTTGGAGGTTCATGTAACATGCAAATTTATAGCATCCATGAAGCTTTCATCATCATAGACCTCAGTTTTAAATAGGGTACATTGGTTATGATGCTTTCTTACTTCATTTTACTAACAAAAATAATAGACTATAAGGGAACTGTGCACCATCTAAATGTTATAGGGCATGATCAGAATGATACAAGAATTAGTCATTGGGAAGAAAAATAAGTAAAGTTCCTGAAGGAATAAAAGAAAGACAATTATTTTACATCCAAAGAAAAATGCTTGATAGGAAGGATCACAGATATTTATCGAGACAGTTGCTTCCCTTCTTGACAAGAATGTGGTCCAGCTGATCATTTGCTAGGAATAATAAAGGGCTAAGAGGCGTCATGGATATATGGCTTGCATGTACTTTATCACATAACATCTTAATACTTTCACTGATGCATTTTTAGAGTATTTTAGAAAAAATTCTTGCGGAATATATATGTTCATGTTAGTGTTCCCTAATGGAAGATAAATTTTGTTATACTCAGACAAACAAGTGACATTCAAAATGGGGGTAACTATGCTCTAGGGAAGATAATGTGATGTGTCATATCACTTTTTGCTGTTTCTGCTTCAAAATTGTATCAGAGGAGGGGTTACAAACTAATGCAGAAGAATGTGACATTTAGAGTACGAAAAAGACTCCAAGGTCACCTTGTCCAACCTAAATGTAAATACAAGTTCACATTATATCTTCAAAATGTAATGATATAACTTTTATTTCAAGGCCTCTAGTATGGAGAGACCCTCATCATCCAAGATGACCCACTCCATTTTTAATCACTCTAATTGCCAAGAATATTTTCTTTCCATAAATAGATAAATCTAAATCTTTTCAATTCTATCCATTGCTCCTAGTTATTCTTTCTGGGGTTAAGAAAGGAAATCTAGTCCCTCTTTAGCATGATGGCCCCCAAAATACTCATAGATAGATTTTTTTTTGTTCTCTTCACCCAGTATTTATATTTACCATTATTCAGATATTCCCAATTTCTTGAATAAACCCTCATATAAAATAATCTCTAGGTCCTTCACCATACTGGTTGTTCTCCTGAATTCTTTGTAACTAGACATCATTCATTCTTTCATTCATTCATTTACTCATTCATTTATTTCCTGATTTCACCTTTTTAAAATAATTTTTGAGGAATTTATTGCACTGAAGTTGAATGGAACCTTGCTAGCAATTTATAGTCTCAGATTTTGTCTGGAGGTCTGAGACAATTAGTGACCTGTCCCTCTTCATATCATTCATATGTGCCAGAGAAAAGACTTGAACTTAAGTCTTCCTGACTCACTTCTATCTATTATAGATTCAATGAACTGAAGAAAGCTTTAAGTGAGTAGTAGTAAAGAAACTTTAAGCAAAAATGAGTGAAAATTGAGAATTTCTGAGATGTAACAGTTTAAATTCTTAGTATCAGTCTGTGTTTTCATTTCATGGAGGGGTAGGCAGCTTGTGGCAGGTGTATTATATAATAAATAAGGTCCCTGCTGTTTGGGATAGGCTAGTTTTTCCCAAGGTCTTGCCATGTAGATTGAATACCTTCTCCCTAAAAGGCAGGGACTATCTTTGAGATTTGATGGGTTAAGGGAACAAAAACTTGTCTACATGGTTTTTTTGTCACCTACAGTGTAAAAGGTCAGCCAATTAGACTTGACATGTTCATCTACCGTGTAAATCTCCATCTCCATTAGGCCCAGCAAACCCTGCTTACCTGACATATTTCCATGTGATGATGAGAAGGGCTGTATCTATCTGAACTAGTGCTGTAGCCTTGGTGAGTGTACCTTTTAATGGTATTATTAAGTGAACTTCTTTTGCTAAATATTAGACCAGTCTGCATTAGGACTGGCTTATAATAGCCATTGTCACTCAGTGAAAAATACATTTATTAGGTATCTACTATGTTTTAGGTACTGTGCCAAATGCTGGAGATACAAAAAAATGTAAAAGATAGTTCCTGCTCTCAAGGATTTTATAGAGATAAAATACAATCAGTGATCTACAAATAAGCTATGTACAGGATAAGTTGTAAATAATGAAGCAAAGGTAGGCACTAGCCTTAAGAGGGAATGAAAAAGCTTCCTATAAAAGGTAAGGTTTTAGCCGAGACTTCAAGTAAGCCAGGGAAGCCAGGAGGTAGAGACAAAGATGGAAAGCATTTCAGGCATAGGGAGCAGTCAGTGAAAATGGTTATAATATTTTATGTTAGAAGGATTGAATTAGAATGTCATAGATCATAGTTATCATGCCTGTTGTTAGGGAAGAGGATTATACAACTGGAGGATAAAGTTGTCACATGGACAGACATCGTAACATGCCAACACATAGAGCCATTTGGATACTGTCTCAGTGGGACACAGAGGAAGTCTTCACTGATAAGATGGTTATTAATGGAGATATTTATGTGGAATATGATGGCATTACATAGAGCATTCTCTAGATTTTTTTTAATAGTCAAAGAAAAACTGGATAAACAGGATAAGTAAAATAAAAATTAATTATCCTAACATATCCAGGAAATAAAACACTTGGTTTTTAAGGACTATGCTCTTCAGAAGAAACTATAAAGGGGCAAAGATTTGGTATCCTTCCCTCTCCCAATAAATAGAACACACAGAAAAATAGCTAGTTTTAACTGATGCACTAAGGGAAACAGTGGATGATGGTACAGGTACGGTCTTGCAATCCAATGGGTATCTTTCTAAATTTTCATTAGTAATTAGGCTCATATTTGTAGAGCTTGTCATCTTGGGTTGTGTTTTGAGTTCTTTGACTCTTCATATTACACTATAACATTCCTTCCTAGGTTTCTAGTGTTATTAAAATCTCTTTTCTTTCATATTTGAATGTTTTTCATTCTGATTATGTGCAGAATTAGTTGTTTGTCATTGGAATTATTAAACTGAACTATTATGTGTCTTGAAAATTGCGGTATAGTTTCTTCCTCTCTCCACCTCCATAGTATATTTATTCATTCTCTTGATTTGTACTTTGTTTTCTATGTTCTGAAGATCTGGGCAAATTATTTGTATTATTTTGTGCATTATAGTCTTCAGAGTTTTTGACTTGTCATGTTCTTAGAGCCTACGATCTATTTTTATGGTCTATGATCTAAGTAATAATTTTATGTTTTAAAATATAATAATACTTATAGTTTTAAAAATTATTTATATTTAGCCTTCTTTAAAAAATTTTTGAGTTTCAAGTTATCTTTCATCCTAAAACCCCTCAACCTTCCATTGAGAAGGCAAGCAGTATAATGTTACTTATATGTATGAATTCATTCAAAACATATTTCTATAATAGCAATGTTGTAAGAAAAACCAAAAAAAATAAAGTGAAAATTGTACTTGAATTTTTATTCAGAATTAATCAGTTCTCTCTCTCAAAGTGGATAGTATTTTTTTTATCATGAATCCTTTGGAATTGTCATGGATCTTTGTAATGTTCAGACTAGCTAACTCTTTCACAGTTCATCATCATTACAATATTGCTCTTACTATGCTTTATGGTTCTGGTTCTGCTCACTTCACTCTGCATCAATTTCTATAGTTTTCCAGATTTTTCTGTAACCATTCTCTTCATAATTTTCTAAAGCACAACCGCATTCCATCATAACCATATACCACAACTTGCAGAGCCATTTCCCAATTGATGGACATCTTCTAATTTTTAATTCTTTGCAATCACAAAAAGAGGTGATAAATTTGTTTTTATAAATATAGATTCTTTTCCTTTTTCTCTCATCTCTTTGAGATATAGACCTAGTAGTGGCATTGTTGGGTCAAAAGTATGCACAGCTTTGTAGCCCTTTGGACATAGTTATAAATTGTTTTCCAGAATGGTTGGACCAGTTTACAACTTCACCAATAGGCTATATGTCCCTAATTTTCCATATCCCCTGCAACATTTGTCATTTTCTTTTTATGTCATGTTACTCAATATGATATGTGTGAGGTGGTACCTCAGAGGTGTTTGAATTTGCTCTTTACAAATCAATAGTGATGCAGTGCACTTTTTGTATATGACTATAAACAGCTTTGATTTCTTCTTCTGAAAAGTGCCTGCTCATATCCTTTGACTTTTTATCAATTGAGAAATGGGTCTTATTTTTATAAATTTGTCTTAATTCACTATATATTTGGAAAATGAAGGCTTTATCAAGAAATTCCTATAAAAGAGCCTTCCCAGTTTACTGCTTCCCTTATAATTTTGGCTGCATTTGTTTTGTTTGTGCAAAAAATCTTTTAATTTCATGCAATCAAAATTAGCCATTACATTTCCTGTGATCTTTTCAGTACCTTGTTTGGTCATAAACTCTTCCCTTATCTATATATATATGACAAGTAAAATTTTCAGCGTTCCCTTAATTTAATTATGATATCACCCTTTGTGACTAATTCATCTATTCCTTTTTACCTTATCTTAGTATACAGTGTGAAATATTGGTTTAAGCTTTTTCTGCATATATTGAGATAATCATGTGATTGTTTTTGTTGTTATTAATATGGTTAATTATGCTGATACTTTTCTTAATATTGAACCAGCTTTGCATTTCTGGCATAAATCCTATTTGGTCATAATCTATGAGCTTTCTGACAGTACTGTAGTCTTCCTTGCTAGTATTTTATTTAAAATTGTTGCATCCATATTCATTAAGAAAACTGGTTTATAGTTTTATTTATTTGTTTTTGCTCTCCTTGATTTTGGTATCAAAACCATATTTGTGTCATAGAAGGAATTTGGTAGGTCTCCTTTGCTAATGTTTTCAAAGAGTTTATATAGTATTAGAATTAATTGTTCTTTAAATATTTAGTAGAATTCACTTGTAAATCTGTGCAGTCCCGGGGATTTTTTTTCCTTAGGGAGCTCATTTATAACTTGTTCAATTTCTTTTTATAAGATATGGTTATTTAAGTATTCCATTTCCTGTTCTGTGCATACAGAGAATTTACATTATTGTAAAAATTCATCCATTTAACTTAGACCATCAGTTTTATTTGCATATAATTGGGCAAAATAGCTATTATTAATTGTTTTAATTTCATTTTCATTGGTGGTATATTCACTGTTTCCTTTTTTGATACTGTAATTTGGTTTTCTTTTTAAAAAATCAAATTAACCAGTGGTTTATCTATTTCATTTTTAAAAAATAAAACCAGCTCCTAATTTTATTTATCACTTCAACAGGACTTTTATTTTCAGTTTTATTAATCTCTTTGGTTTTCTAGATTTTCATTTGGTTTTTAACTGGATATTTTTAATTTGTTCTTTTTCAATTTTTTGTGGATTGAATACTCAATTCATTGATTTGCTCTTTTTCTTCTTTTATCAACGTAAGTATTTAGAGATGTAAATTTTTTCCCACAAATTTTGCTATGTTGTCACATTGTTATAATTACTTTGAATGAAATTATTATTTCTATCAATTGTCCTGGATGGAAAAATGTCTCACTGTGATCTTTTGGTGGATATGGTACTGCATAATTTAATTTGACACATTATTTTAAAGTTGTTTGGAGAATGTTGGGAGAGTTTGCCTGGGCTGCTGTCTCTATTTTGCCATCTTGGCTGTTTGCAAAATCTTTATTTTAAATAAAAAAAAAGAAACTTTCTTAGTTTGCAGGCCATACAAAAACAGTTGGTGGGCTGTATTTGACCCATATGTCTTAGCTTTCTGACTCCTATTCTAGATTAGCATGCTTTGCTTTTACAGAGTTTGTGGTTTCTTTTCATATAATTGCTGTTTGCATCTTGTTTTCCAGATCATCCTTTATTTCTGTATATTACTATTTTCAATGAATTAATTTCTTTGTTTCTTTAACAGTTTGCTTTTATGGATTCAAGGTTTTCTAACCTGCTAATTATAACTGGTATTCAGGATATAAATCCTGCTTTTATAATTCTTATTTCTTTTTTAAATTATTAAGGAACATCATGCTGTAGTTCCATATTCTATTGGTAGAATAGAATAGTACATCAGTTTCTTTGCCTCATCAGGTATTGTTTTTCTCTTGCCTTACAATATTTATTGAAAGATATCTGGACTCATTTAGTTTATCTGGAGGCTATATTCTATTCTGTTTTTAATATGTCCCCTTTAGGATTGCCTACTTGGTTCGAGGTCTTTAAGGTAGTTTTTTTCCTCCTGAGATCTTTAACAGTTTTAGTCTTTTCCCTTTGTGTTCTCACAATTACTTATTTCCTGATTCCTTCCCCTTTGATGGTGGTTTCCCCTGGAAGCTGGACCTCGAAGCTTTTCCAGCTTCCTCCCAAATTGGAGCATTCAAATTTCACTAACCTTTGTCCATGTCCCAAGTGACTGTTAAGGGAACAGAAAAGACCCTAGCTGGAAACCAGCCTTTTTTCTTAAAGGCCTAGTGAAGTGCTATGTAAAGACTAGTCTTTTGCCCCAATTTTTTCTGTTCCTCATTTCTATGGATACACTCTATAATGATAGAGTGTTGTCAGGATGCTGTCTGAGACAAATGAGCTTCTGCCTTTGGTTTGCTACGTGGGTAAGGTATGTAGGGGGAAGGGTAGAGTTGAGATGAGTTAATTTCTGTTACAAGCCCGTGTGTGTGTGTGTGTGTGTGTGTGTGTGTGTGTGTGTGTGTGTGTGTGTATGTTTGTGTGTGTGTATACATGTATTTTAGAGCCTATACATTCTGTGGGTGGGGGTTGTTGGGCAGAATTTAGTTCTATTGCTTGTTCTTCAAAAGGGTAGAGGGAGGACAGAGGGAATTACTAAGTAACTCCCAATGCACACCCCCTCCACCTTCCCCCAACCCCCCTCCCACCCTGGCCCTGGTCAGAGGGAAGTGGTCTCCAGAAAATACTCCAGAGCTCTTAGAGAAAATGTCCAAGCACAAGAGAAATGGTCTATTGCTTATTTTATAAGCAAACAAATACTGGGAGTTGTTCAGAGAGATGAAATGTAAAATATCTAATTAGCACTCCTGTAATACTATTTTATGATTTGAAGAGATTTAAATATTACCCCCCCCAGAAGATTGTAACAATAGTTATAAGCCAATTTGCTGAAGTCTTTTTTATGATTATAATTTCTTTTGTATCTAATAATACCTATTCATATCGTACACTATTCTTTCAGTCTTTTCCAATGGTAAAAATTTTGAACTAAGCTCTTACTAAGTTTAAGTAAAACTATAACTTAAGGTATGAATAAATATGTCACTGAGATGTTAACATGGTGGTAGTGGTGGTGTCAACGAGCCAATAAGTTTAAGAAAAAAGATCCCAGGTCCCCTACCCTTAGCTGCCATCATCCTCAGGACTGAATCTGGTCCAAATCACTTTCCTGGCTGCAGACTAGAAAGTGGAACAATATCCTAGCCCCTCAGGGTCTGGTAGTGATTCATTCTATCTATCGACCTATCTATCTGTCTGTCTGTCTGTCTGTCTGTCTGTCTGTCTGTGTCTGTCTGTCTATCTATCTCTCTATCTCTCTCTCTCTCTATCTATCTCTCTCTCTCTCTCTATCTATCTATCTATCTATCTATCTATCTATCTATCTATCTATCTATCTATCTATCTATTTCTGTGTCTTTCTGTCTCTGTCTGTATATCTACATATGTATCTACATGTGTGTGTATTTTCTTTAATCTTCTTTATTGATTTATGTGCTAAGCAACTATGAGTATTATTATCTCAGTTTTATATAGAAGGAAACAGAGGCTCAGAGGGATCAATTGGCTTGCCTGTGGTCACACAGCAATGTGACAGAGGTAATATTCAAACTCAGGCATCTACCTACTGACTCCAAGTTCAATAATCTTACTCTTTATAAGCTTAGTAAAGCTCAAAGTTGAAATAGTGAGGATGCCCACATGTGCTTCATAATGTATCTTCCATATTGTGAGGCATTGGAGACATTTAAAATTGGGTGGAATATTTTAGATGATGCTGATAATTAAAATTTTTGAGATTAGGCAATACATATAAAGTCTCAAGGAAAATTGGTAATGGAATATAATTTGAAACGTCTAAAATAAATAATCATAAGCTTAATTGTATAAAAATAAAAGACACAGGGAAATTCATAATTTCAATTACAAGCCAATTTACATGCTCCTTTATCTACTTCAGTCTTTTCTGACTAGAATCAAACTATTTAACCTTACAAGAAGTGATATATGAGTGGCAGTCTTCACATTTTAGTGCCTACTCCTCTTTATTTCTGTAAAAAAAAGCCCCAGTGTTTGTGACTTCTTTGTACTTCCAGGAATTATAGTTCAATGGTAACACTTGTACTGCAGTCTTGCCTACAGAGGAGTGGAAGTACTGGTTTGCTTCCTCACTGCTGTCTAATCAGAAAGCCATATTCTAGATACATATGTGGGCCAAAGTCTTTCTGGTTAATATTTGATATATCTCCAGATACTGTGCTAACAAGAATCAATGGTCTCTAAGAAAATCAGATTTGGAGATTTTCTTTTTTTCCTCCTAGTTCCAATGCACACAGATGGCCACCACAAGCAAGCAAAGCCTCATGCTTATTCCATCTTTATGTAATTTCTTTTTCAGGCACCATTTTTTACGTTGGAACCATCTGGTGTTCTACTGGATAGAATATCAACAGTAAAAAGATTCTACATATGAGGAAAGAACAATGCAAATGAGGGGGACAGAGGAAAAGGCCTCAAAGTCAAAAGCAGCACAAAACACTTAGGAAAATGACATGTTGATTCAGAGCTGGAAAAAGAATGAGGGGACTCATAATGCAGTGCCAGGTGTTGAGTTATTTGTGTCAATAATGTATATAGTACCATGTAATTGCTTATGGAATCTTTTCTTCTCATGCCAGGTACAAAAAGTAGCAGATGTAGGATGACATGAAACTCTCTTTTGCCTTCTATTCCTGTAGAAAATACTTTGGGTCAGGGGAAGAGACATGTCAGAAAGTAGATTTTTGTTTTAATGTAACTGTTCAGCTTTCTCATTTTATCAAGTGATTGGGTAATATACTTTCCATTTCTACTCATAAGCCAAATGATATTCTGTATCTAGCACAGAGGTGACTTGATAATTATCTCACCACTCTCAGTGATTCCACACTCAAATCCATTCTCCACACAGCTGCCAAAATGACAAAACATGTATCTATGTTACTACCCTGCCCAAAAATCTTCTGTGTCTTTTTATTGCATCTAGTATAATATACAAAATCCTCAGGCTGCAACTGAAAGTCCTCCCCAGTCTGACTCCTCTCTACTTTTCCATGGTATTTCACATCATTTTTTTCCTGCAGTCTCTGTTCCAATTAAGCTGCCCCCTTTGTTGTTCCCTGTACACAGTATTCCAACTCCTACTGTGTGCTTTTGCAGAAGTTTTCTCCATTTCTGGAGTGCATCTACATTTTCTTTTTTAGCATCCCTAGCTTTCACAGAATGCTTGTACTTCCTGCAAAAGATTAGATAGTCATTGTTCCCTATGTCTTGAAATTATTCTGTATATATTTTGTATTTACTTATCTGAATAATTATCCCCTTATTAACTATACTCCTTGAGAGCCTAATTTTTGACATGATATGTCCAGTGCCTAATACACTGTCTTGCCCAGTGGCCCTTCATACATGTTGAATTGAATTGAACTTAGGTGATCACACAGCTAATGATAAGTAGATTGGGGAAAGGATGAGGTAAGAGGGCAAAGTTATTGTGACTGAGAGTTCTTAGTTAAAAAAAATCTATTGAGAAAATCACTCATGTATCTATATTCATAGTACCTGGGCACTGTCAAAAAAAACTTCTCTTTGTTTGAAAAATCAGCAGTAGTGAAGGAGTCAGTAAACCTTCTGTCATCTAGAACAAGAATTCAGAGAATGAAAGAGAATGGATGACTTGATTAAAGGGATAGTACAAAAAGAACTGCCTCTTATTCTAAAGTCAAAGATAAGCCTTAAAATTCTTAACTGTGAAAAACAAAACAAAACAAAACATGGAATTAATGATGTAGTCCTTATTTATAGTGTGGAAATATGCACACTGGAGATTGACATCTTCTGGTCAAGATACAAATTTTCATAGTATTTCTCTCTTTTGACCCATAAGTAATTAACCCTTACAGAAAAGACTGTGACTGACATGAGACTTCCTATATGGAAGGAAAGAGAGGACTGAGTCATAGTCCTGGAGTAAGAGCACTGAGAAGTGGTCATGAGGAGGCCTGAGAGCACACTGACCACAATGCATGGCAGGAGAGATCACTGCCATTAGCCTTTTTTGCCATCAGTCACACGTAAAGAGTTTCAACCATAAGAATAGCAGGAGACTGAGTAGTCGTTAACTTACTCCTCAGGCTGATGGCGACCACTGATGTTGCTGCTACTTTCCTGTCACAATCTGGGGTAAAATGCAGGACCACCTGGAGTTATTACAGTACAGACGATTTTGTCTTCCTCATTTCCCAGGAACTATCAATGACGAAGCCCCCCTCTTACCTATCATCTCTCCCTCATGGGGAGAATGTGTGACTAGTCTAAAGCTTTTCCTTGCTTATATAAAGTTTATATTTTTATATTGTTGTTCCTAGCCTTTAAGAGCTGATAATAAGATCAAAAATGTTTAGCCAAATTCATTTTTCATTTATATGTATTTTGTTTACTCTGGGGTCATTGCTACTCTTATTCTGCTACAAAATTCCACCAGCTGGCTGCTCAAGATGAACCAAAAAGATTTTATTGATAAATATTATTGCAACTCTTTATAGCAGGAAAGAGAATTAGCCACTTGAATTCACATCATATTGGATTCCACTGGGCGCTTGGAAATAAAACAACAGGGTTTGGGGGGAGGAGATCTGGTAAGTGGAAAATTTTTTTTTTACATTTTTTTTTTTCAGACAGTAGTTTTACAAAACTTCTCTTTGTTCCACTTCCATAGCAGGTTTCTCAAGTTGGTATGGAGTTGATAATGAACATGGGATTCACATATGAGGAAAGGAGTTGGGAAAGAGAGAGGGAGGGAGAAAAGAAAGGAAGGAGGAAGAACAAAAGAGACACAGAGACACAGAGAATCAGACACAGAGAAAAAAGCTATTTTTTCTCTTCTGTCCAACTACTAGCCACTTACAGAATTTTTATCCTGCTTCTATTTTTTAGACTTAAATTCCATCCCTTCTTGATTAACCATCGCATTATAGAATTGGAAGACTCTTAAAATATATTTTAGAGGTGAGGAAACTGAGGCCCAGGAAATAAAGTTACTTGTCCAAATTCACATAGCTATTTAGTGGCAGATCTGAACTTAGAACTCGCGTCTCCTTACTCTTAGGTTTGCTTTCTAGCATAGCATATTGCCAGATTATTTGTGTAAATGGCAAGATTTTAGAGAGTTTAAGAGGACATCTATACTTGACATATTTTTTCCAGGTGAAAATAGGGCATTCAATTGCGTGCCTTTTACTAACAATAACATTTGAATGTTAAAGGAGCTTGTTTTTTTTCCCTCCTGCTAAGGGTGAGCTTAATGATGTGTCTCTTCATCCTCTCTCTCTGTCTCTCTGTTTCTGTCTGTCTCTCTTTGTCTTTGCCCCTCCTCTCCCTTTTTTCCAACTCCTTTCTCTTTGTCTTCTTATTCTTGTAGGCCCCAACTACTATTACTTCTATCTAATTCATTCTATGAGGAATTAAAATAGGAGTTGTACAACTCACAAGCAATGACTGACTGTTAGATGTCAGAACACTAAAAATATATAGATTGTACCAAGAAAGTTTACATGTTAACACACACAGATACTCTCTCTCACACACACAAACTATAAACGATGATGGAAGAAAATGAAATAATGAAATGATAGCATGTGTGGAGTGGGATAACTACTTTTCTATTCAGCAAATATAAGGAAAAGAAAAACAACATATTTGGATAATATATTCACAGTACATATGACAGATAAAATCTTGACATCTAAAATATACCAGGAACTGTTAAAAATTCACTGGGAAAACTCCAAGGCCACAACAGATAAATGGTCTAATGATATATTGAGGAAATTTTCAAAAAAGGCAGTGTGGGTCAGGTGATTGGCTTGATGGCAGCATAGTTGTTTTCAAAATAATTCCTTTAACCCAACAACAAGAAAAGAGGAGTAAATGCACTAAGTAATTAAAACTGCAGCAATAAGAGAAGATGGAAACAATTCCAGAAAATGTAAGACCTGAGATAATCTCAGGGGTCCACACTCTCTAACATTGTTACTTTCCCTAGCCACACCACCTCCTTTTGCTTCTGATATAGCCAATTTAAACAATATGACAAGATTCTTTGGTAGCTTTTCCCCTTTGCCTTCATGGCAGTGACTCAATCCAACCCTCTTCATTCCATAAGACTCAGAATACATTGATCTTGTCCTATCAAATAGAAGAAAAATGGTTTCTCTCTCTTAAATACACGTGCACACACACACACACACACACACACACACACACACACACACACACGTGTACTTTAAAATGGAGCACAAGACAAGGAAGTGGAGAGTCAGCTAGACAGAGAGGTTTTTGAGCCCAAGAGAAAGGGATCTGGAAAATAAGCAGTGGCCACTCATATTATGGTAGAATTTGCACAGAAAAGAGACAGAGAGATCCCCCCTACACTTTGAACTCTAGAAGGCTGAAGCCACCCAGACTGGATGACAGCAGTGAAAAAGAGAGAGTCTAGACAGGGAAGATAGCAGCCTGCTACAAACTCCTGGGAAAATCAAACAAAAAGGCCAAAAGGAAAAAAGAATGGTCACAAGTTGAGCTGAGCAAGCATCCCACAAAAATATACCACAAAGGCATAAACATTGTGCTTTGATGGAAAGTAAATCAGAAACACCTAATACATAAGAATAAGATAAATTCTGTGGGTTCTCCTGAGATAGTAGAAAAACAACATGACATTCCAGAATGCTTAAGAGGAAAATTGAGAATAGACCTTTCATTATATTGGTATAAGATGGTAGTTGATGAAGCTTCTTTGATCTTAGTAGGTATCTTCTTTGTAATTTATGACAACTTTGAAACTTAAAAATACAGAAATGGAAGAAAATTTGGAAGAAAAAACCAAAAGACAACAACTTTGAGTGAATATATACATTCTATACAAGTCAAAACAAATAACCTTAAATAAAAAATATTATGTAAGGATCAAAAGTCTCCCAGAGAATAATGAGACAGTTGATAAAGATTGGGAGACATTCAAAAATAACATTTCCTATAAAGCTGGTCATAATGATCAATACAGATGGGCCTTCCAGCAAGAGTGGAACTTGAGTTGTTCTTCCATAAGAAAGCAGATGTGTGCAAATCATTCAACTTACAAACATAAGAATGATTAGGATATTTTCTTTAAAAAAGTCCTGAAAGAACGTGGAGGCATTTTAAAGGACATAAGTATCAAAGTGGCTAAAGTTTTAAGCAGAATTTAAAGAGCTTTAAAAAGGGAATAAGGAAGAATTGAATGAATACTCCATGGAATAAAACCCACATTCTTTCATAAGTGAGTCAATTTTTGGGGGGGGAACAGACAGATCATTTGATTGGGGAAAAGAGAGACAAGAGACAGGGGAGAGCCCACTTTGGGTGTCAAGTATATCAAACATGGGATACTTAATTTTTCTACAGTATTTTTCATATTTCCATAAACTTAAACCCTGTTTATTTGACTCAAATATTCAGACCTATGAATCACAGAGAATTTTTAAATTTTAAAAATTTAAATTTTAAATGTTCTAACTGGATTTACCACATTAAGATAGTTAAAACTTTTATGTTCTGCTTTCAGAAAATGATTTTGGATGAACTGACTGAAGTTTGTCCTAGCCTCTGAGAATATAATATGGAAGTGTAACTGGACAGGACTACCTGAACAAATAAATCATGGTGGTGATGGGCCATAAAAGAAAATATAGGAAGAGATTTCAAGACCATCATATTTCATAGTCACTCTATCACAAAGACCATTATGCTTCGTGATCAAGAACTCTGAAAATGCATTATGGCAAATCGTATAGAAAACTCATACAACCATGGAATGCAATAAATGCATAAATTCTAGAAGTTTATAGAGCCCTAAAAAAGAAAAGACAAAAGAGACAGGACAGTACTTTCTCCTGCTCAATGAAGCAAAGTAACCAATCACAAAATGGACAGACAGACTTCCCCCTCCAATTCCCAAATGTGGTTACAGGAGAACTAACTATCTGGATGCAGAGTCTATTCAGATCCACACATAATCAATCTAAAGAATCAAGAATGATCTTGAGGTTACTGTGAAATAAAATCATACAGTACTCAAGCCCAAAAAATTAAGGGAGGACAAGACCTGTGTCTGAGACAGGAGTAAAGAAGACATACACTATAATCACATAAATATTATCATGGAAAGACTCAGGCCTCCAGTATAATTTAATAGGACAATTTGACTCTGCCATAGATATCTTCTTGATCAGACATACCAAGCTCATTACCTAATATGGATATGAAATACACAACAATGTAATATAAGCCCTAAGGACTATATACTCATTATAATGCTGAGAGAATTTTAACAAAGTTGAAATAAGTTTTACAGAATTTTACCGGAGTAAGAAGCTTAAGAAAAATGTAATTTCATTATTTTACAGATGAGAAAATGAGTGCAAAACGACTTGTCTAAGATAACATGTATGATTAGTTGGGTTGAGACTGGAATCTAAATCTCCTGTTTTCTAGTTTAGCAGCATGGCGTAGTGGAATAGTCACTAGAAGAGCCATCAAACAATCTGAGTTTTTGTTCTAATTCTCCTATTTTCTAGTTGTGGGTTTATGATTAATTAACTTCTCTAGACATCAGTTTCCACATCTTTAAAAGATAAGCTAGTAATTCTTTTAGTATCTACCTCACAAGATTGTTGAGAGAAAGACACTAAAAGAATTATTAGCCTATTTCTAAGTATTATTCATAAGTGATTTATTATTGCTATGCCACAATATCTTTTGATAATAAAGGCCTAGATGGTTAAATGGCATTTGGGACCAAGATGGAACTGACTATCTTGCCCTGTGAAATAAGGAGGTATAGATTCAAAAGGGGAAAAAAACAACCCATAATATTGTCAATGGAGTCAACATGAGTCATTTGTCAAGTACTAATATTCCTAAACAGATGGATTAAAGTTGAAAGGAAATTAAGTGCAAGGAGAAAAAATATGAACGAAGCAATTGCTTTATTCCTCCCTTTCAAAATTAGCAGGTAGATCTCTCTTTTTTTTTTAGGTACAAAAATATTTATTGCAACTCTTTTGTTTTTGATGGTGGAAATATATTTTATTTTTTTAAAATATATGATTTATTTATTTTCAGTTCTTAACATTAACTTCCACAAGAATTTGAATTCAAACTTTTCTCCCCATATCTTCCCACCCCCACCCCAGGACAGCATGCACCTCAACCACCCCTTCTTCTAATTTGTCCTCTCTTCTATTATCCACCTTTGTTCCATCCTCCTTCCTCTCTATTTTCCTGTAGGGCAGAGTAGATTTCTATAATTCATTGCCTGTATAGTTTAATTTCCAGTTGCATGCTAAAACAATTTTTAGCATTCATTCTTAAAGCTTTGAGTTCCATATTCTCTCCCTCCCTCCCCACCCACCCTCATTGAGAAAACAAGCAATTCGATATAGGTCATACAATTTGTAATAATGCAAAACACTTCCATAATAGTTATGCTGTAAAAGACTAACCACATTTCCCTCTGTCCTATCCTGCCCTTCATTTATTCCATTCTTTCCCTTGACCTGTCCTCCCAAAATACTGTTTGCTTCTGATTATCCCTTCCTGCAATTTGCTGTCTCTTTTATTATCTTCCCTCTCCTATCCCCTTCCCTATTGCCTTCCTGCAGGGTAAATAGATTTCCATATCCAAATTGAGTGTGTGTTATTCCCTCCTTAAGCCAAATCCCATGACAGTAAGGATTATTTCCATTCATCTTCCCCCTCTCCCCCTCCATTGTAAAAGCTCTTTCTTCCCTTTTTTATGTAAGGTTATTTGTTAATTCTACCTCTCCCTCTCTCTTTCTCCTAGTACATTCCATTCAACAGTAAATTTTATTTTTTTAGGTATATTCAGCTTATCCTGTGCCCTCTGTCTATATATGTGTGTGTATGTATATGTATATGTATATATATATGTATATATATACATATATATATATATATATACGAAATACGTATGTGTGTGTATATACATATACACACACATACATATTTCATCTAACTACCTTAATACTGAAAAAAAGTCCCATGAGTTACAAATAACATTTTTCCACGTGAGAATGTAAACAGTTCAACTTTAATGAGTTCCTTAAGGCTTCTCTTTTTTCTTTACCTTTTCCTGTTTTTCTTGATTCTTATATTTGAAAGTCAAATTTTCTATTCAGCTCTAGTCTTTTCAACAAGAATGCTTGGAAGTCTTCTATTTCATTGAAATTTCATTTTTACCTTGAGGTACTATATTCAGTTTTGCTGGATAGGTGATTCCTGGTTTTAATCCTATCTCCTTTGACCTCTGGAATATCATATTCCAAATCCTTCAATCTCTTAGTGTAGAAGTTGCTAAATTTTGTGTTATCCTGATTGTATTTCCACAGTACTTGAATTGTTTCTTTCTGGCTGATTGTAATATTTTCTCCTTGACCTAGGAATGCTGGAATTTGGATACAATATTCCTGGAAGTTTTACTTTTGGGATCTCTTTCAGGAGGTGATTGGTGAATTCTTTCCATTTCCATTTTAGTCTTTGGGTCTACAATATCAAGGCAGTTTTCCTTGATAATTTCTTGTAAGATGACGTCTAGACTCTTTTTTTGATAATGGTTTTCAGATAGACTAATAAATTTTAAATGATCTCTCTTGGGTCTCTTTTTCAGGTCAGTTGTTTTTCCAATGAGATATTTCACATTGTCTTCTATTTTTTCATTCTTTTGGTTTTCTTTTATAATTTCTTGGTTTTTCATAAAGTTATTAGCTTCCATCTGCTCCATTTTAATTTTTAAAGTGGTATTTTCTTTTTTTAAAAAAAAATTATTTATTTAACTTTTAACATTCATTTTCACAAAATTTTGGGTTCCAAATTTTCTCCCCATTTGTCCCCTCCCCCCACCCCAAAACACCGAGCATTCTGATTGTCCCTTTCACCAATATGCCCTCTCTTCTATCATCCCTCCCTTCCCTTGTCCCCATCTTCTCTTTTGTCCTGTAGGGCCAGATAACTTTCTATACCCCATTACCTGTATTTCTTATTTCCTAGTAGCAAGAACAGTACTTGACAGTTGTTCCTATAACTTTGAGTTCCAACTTCTCTTCATCCCTCCCTCTCCACCCATTCTCTTTGGGAAGGCAAGCAATTCAATATAGGCCATATGTGTGTAGTTTTGCAAATGACTTCCATAATAGTCGTGTTGTGTAAGACTAACTATATTTCCCTCCATCCTATCCTGTCCCCCATTGCTTCTATTCTCTCTTTTGATCCTGTCCCTCCCCGTGAGTGTTGACCTCAAATTGCTCTCTCCTCCCCATGTCCTCCCTTCCATAATCCCCCCCCCCGCTTATCCCCTTATCCCCCACTTTCCTGTATTGTAAGATAGGTTTTCATACCAAAATGAGTGTGCATTTTATTCCTTCCTTTAGTGAAATGTGATGAGAGTAAACTTCATGTTTTTCTCTCACCTCTGCTCTTTTCCCCTCCACTAAAAAATCTTTTGCTTGCCTCTTTTATGAGAGATAATTTGCCCCATTCCATTTCTCCCTTTCTCCTCCTGATATATTTCTCTCTCACCACTTAATTTCATTTTTTTAAAGATATGATCCCATCCTATTCCATTCACTCTGTGCTCTCTGTCTCTGTCTCTCTCTCTCTGTGTGTGTGTGTGTGTGTGTGTGTGTGTGTGTGTGTGTATGTAAGCCAGCCAACTACCTAGATACTGAAAAGTTTCAAGAGTTACAAATATTGTCTTTCCATGTAGGAACATAAACAGTTCAACTTTAATAAAGTCCCTTATGACTTCTCTTTGCTGTTTACCTTTTCATGCTTCTCTTCATTCTTGTGTTTGAAAGTCAAATTTTCTTTTCAGCTCTGGTCTTTTCATCAAGAATGGTTGAAAGTCCTTGATTTCATTGAAAGACCGCTTTTTCCCCTGAAGTATTATACTCAGTTTTGCTGGGTAGGTGATTCTTGGTTTTAGTCCTAGTTCCTTTGACTTCTGGAATATCCTATTCCACATCCTTCAATCCCTTAATGTAGAAGCTGCTAGATCTTATGTTATCCTGATTGTATTTCTACAATACTTGAATTGTTTCTTTCTAGCTGCTTGCAATATTTTCTCCTTGACCTGGGAACTTTGGAATTTGGCCACAATGTTCCTAGGAGTTTCTCTTTTTGGATCTCTTTCAGGGGGTGATGGGTGGATTCCTTGAATACTTTTTTTGCCCTCTGGTTCTAGAATATCAGGGCAGTAAAGTACTATTTTCTTCAGTGAACTTTTGAACCTCCTTTTCCATTTGATCTTTCTGCTTCTCAAAGCATTTTTCTCCTTATTGGCTTTTTAAACCTCTTTTGCCATTTGGGTTAGTCTATTTTTAAAAGTGTTATTCAGCATTTTTGGGGTCTCCTTTAGCAAGCTGTTGACTACCTTTCCATGATTTTCTTGTATCGCTGTCATTTCTCTTCCCAATTTTTCTTCTACCTCTCTTACTTGATTTTCAAAATCCTTTTTGAGTTCTTTCATTGTCTGAGACCACTGAATATGTTTTGGAGGTTTTGGATGTAGAAGACTTGACTTTGATGTCTTCCTCTACTTGTATGCTTTGTTCTTCTTCATCCAAATGGATGGAAGAAAATACCTGTTCACCAAGAAAGTAATCTCCTATAGTCTTATTTTTTCCCTCTTTTGGGCATTTTGTCAGCTAGTTGCTTGACTTTTTAGTCCTCTGTCAAGTGGAGAGTATTCTCTAGGGACCCGCAAATTCTCAGTTCCTCCAAGGTTGCACAGTCAAGGCAGAGGAGATTACTCCTCTCCTGGCCTATGCTCTAGAGAGAAATGAGAAACCCAGCATCTGGGAGTAAGATTCCCTCTCCAGAGCCTCCATCAGCTCCTCCATGCCAGTGCTCTTCCTCAGCCCAGCACCACCACTCAGGACTGAGACCCAGATCAGCTGCTGGATTCCCTCAGAATCTTTAGGCCCAGGGCTCCAAAAGTGGATGCTGCTGCCACCCTGGGGCCAGGTTTAGTGCCAGACTGCGTTCCCTTCTCACCCAGGTGAAAGAGCTTTCTCACTGACTTTTGAAACCATCTTTGTGGGTTGAGAAATCTGGGAACCGCAGCTGCAGAACCCATGATTCTGTACCCAGTACCTGCTCCAGTACTGTCCATGCAAAGTTGTGCAGCCAAGGCTGTTCTGCTCTCCACTCTGAGCCTAGTGGGATAGACCTTTCCTGTCAACCTTTCAGGCTGTCTTGGGCTGGAAATCTCCTTCACTCTATTGCTTTGTGGTTTCTGTTGTTCTAGAATTTGTTTAGAGTCATTTTTTACAGATGTTTTATGGGCTATGGGGGTAGTGTTAGAGCAGGTCTGTCCTTCGACTCCACCATCCTGGCCCCTCCTAGATCTCTTATAAGAAGTACATTCTGGTGTGATCTAATAACGATAGTCTGATGTTTGAATATAGTAACACACAGTGTCAGGAATGGTCCTTGGTGGGGATGTAGGGGTGGAGGCAGAGGACATAGTCCAACATGGATCAGAAAATATCTTCTACAACATCTTCAGCAAGTTTTTCTTTTTGAGATTTCTAGTGAAGTGAACTGCCTATCAAGTTAACCCATTATAGCCTTCAGTTTCTTTAATTTCTAGAAAGTGTTTTCTCATAGGGAACCTGAATCTGTCTCTAGAGAATTTTCATTCCTTACTCCTAGTTCTTCCCTCTTGAGCCAAACTGAACCAGTAAGTCTAATTACCAGTAGACTATAAGCTCCTTGAGGTCAGGGGCTGTTTCATTTTTTTCTTTGTATCTCCAAAGCCTAGTACAGTATTATCCACATAAGAGTCATTTAATATATTTTTGTTTATTTGAATTATAGTTGAATAAATGATGTACCCATAATTATTTCAAATGGTGTTCAAATAGTGCACTTAAGATTGGAATTCAACCTTTTGGGTTGTTATTTAATAGGTTGAGTTAATTTAATAGTTATTTAATAGACAGAGACGGAATGAAGTGCTGCATTTGAATCTCTCCTCAGATACTTATTAGCTATGTGACTTTGAGAGTCACTTAACTTTTCTCAGCCTCAGTTTTCTCGTTTGTAAAAAGGAAGTAGTAATAGCACCTATCTTACAGGTGTGTTGAAAAATCAAATGAGATAATATTAGTAAAGTTTTTTGTAAATTTTTATTTTTTTATTTTTATTATTTTTTTATTTAAGTTTTCAACATTCATTTCCAGAAAATTTTGGGTTCCAAATTTTCTCCCCATTTGTCCCCTCCCCCCACCCCCAAACACTGAGCATTCTAATTGCCCCTATCACCAATCTGTCTTCCCTTCTAACACCCCTCCCTTCCCTTATCCCCATCTTTTCTTTTGTCCTGAAGGGCAAGATAAATTTCTATACCCCATTACCTGTATTTCTTATTTCCTAGTTGCAACAACAATACTCAACAGTTGTTCCTAAAACTTTGAGTTCCAGCTTCTCATCATCCCTCCCTCCCCACCCATTCCCTTTGGGAAGGCAAGCAATTCAATATAGGCCATATCTGTGTAGTTTTGCAAATGACTTCCATAATAGTCGTGTTGTGTAAGACTAACTATATTTCCCTCCATCCTATCCTGCCCCCCATTGCTTCTATTCTCTCTTTTGATCCTGTCCCTCCCCAAGTGTTGACTTCAAATTGCTCCCTCCTTCCATTGCCCTCCCCTCCATCATCCCCCCTACCCTGCCTATCCCTTCTCCCCTACTTTTCTATATTTTAAGATAGGTTTTCATACCAAAATGTGTGTGAATTTTATTCCTTCCTTGAGTCAAATGTGATGAGAGTAAGCTTCACATTTTCCCTCTCACCTCCCCCCTTTTTCCCTCCATTGAAAAATCTTTTGCTTGCCTTTTTTATGAGAGACAGTTTGCTCTATTCCATTTCTCCCTTTCTCCTCCCAATCTATTACTCTCTCACCCCTTAATTTTATTTTTTTAGATATGATCCCTTCCTATTCAGCTTGCCCTGTGCTCTCTGTCTCTCTCTGTCTCTCTGTCTCTTTCTCTCTCTCTGTCTCTGTGTGTGTATAATCCCACCAACTACTCAGATACTGAAAAAAAGTTTAAAGAGTTACAAATATTGTCTTTCCATGTAGGAATTTAAACAGTTCAAGTTTAGCAAGTACTTTGTGGTTTCTCTTTCCTGTTTACATTTTCATGTTGTGTTGATTCTTGTGTTGAAAGTTAAATTTTCTTTTCACCTCTGGTCTTTTCATCAAGAATGCTTGAAAGTCCTCTATTTCACTGAAAGACCATTTTTTTTCCCCTGAAGAATTATACTCAGTTTTGCTGGGTAGGTGATTCTTCATTTTAATTCTAGTTCCTTTGACTTCTGGAGTATCATATTCCACACCCTTCCATCCCTTAATGTAGAAGCTGCTAGATCTTGTGTTATCCTGATTATATTTCCACAATACTCAAATTGTTTCTTTCTAGCTGCTTGCAATATTTTTTCCTTGACCTGGTAACTCTGGAATTTGGCTACAATGTTCCTAGGAGTTTCTCTTTTTGGATCTCTTTCAGGAGGGGATCAGTAGATTCTTTCAATATTTATTTTGCCCTCTGGTTCTAGAATATCAGGGCAGTTTTTCCTGATAATTTCATGAAAGGTGATGTCTCAGCTCTTTTTTTGGTCATAGCTTTCAGGTAGTCCCAGAATTTTTAAATTGTCTCTCTTGGATCTATTTTCCAGGTCTGTTGTTACTCCAATGAGATATTTCACATTATCTTCCATTTTTTCATTCTTTTGGTTGTGTTTGGGTATATTTTGGTTTCTCATAAAGTCATTAGTTTCCGTCTGTTCCATTCTAATTTTTAAAGAACTATTTTTTTCAGTGAGCTTTTGAACCTCCTTTTCCATTTGGCTAGTTATGCTTTTTAAAGCATTCTTCTCCTCCTCATTGCCTTTTTGAATCTCTTTTGCCAATTAAGTTAGCCTATTTTTAAAGGTGTTATTTTCTTCAGCATTTTTTTGGGTCTCCTTTATCAAGTTGTTGACTAGCTTTTCATGATTTTCTTGCATCTCTCTCATTCCTCTTCCCAATTTGTCCTCTACCTCACTTATTTGATTTTCAAAATCCTTTATGAGCTCTTCCATGGCCTGAGACCATTGAATGTTTATTTTGAATGTTTGGGATACAGAAGTCTGGACTTTTATATCTTTCCCTGACTGTAAGCATTGTTCTTCCTCATCTGAAAGGATGGGAGAGGATATCTTTTCACCAGGAAAGTAACCTTCTATAGTCTTATATTTTCCCCTCTTTTGGGCGTTTTCCCAATGAATTCCTTGACTTTTTGGTCTTTTGTCAAGAGTAGGGTATACTCTGGGGATCTGTAAGATCTCAGTTCTTCCAAGGTGGCACAATCAAGCATGTACACTGTTCTGAGAGCAACCAGAAACTTTTGTGCCCAGAATCTGTGAGAATTAGAGTTTCCTCTGCACAACCACTTGGCCTCCAGGTCCACTAAGCCAGCACTGGTGACTGAGATGGAGATAAACTACTCAATTCCCCCAGGGTATTTAGGTGGGGGCAGGGCCGTCATTCAATGTGAGATAAAGATCAGCTGCGTAATTCCTCCAGGAGCATTATGTGGAGGCAGGGTCACCACACAGGGCTGAGGTAAGGATTAGCTGCTCAGTTCCTCCAGGAGTTTCAAGATCCAACAAATGGTTGTGGTCTGCTGTGAGAGCTGCTACTGCTGCCTGATGCAGCCTCTGCTGCTGCCTGCTTGAGCCTGGAGCTATAGGAAGACCCCACCAGCTGAAAAAACCCCTGTTACTGACCTTTGGCACCTGTGGGTTGAGGGGTTTGCAAACCCCTACTACTGCAGTTGGGGATTCTGCCCACAGGCCTGCTTGGGTCCTCCAGGCTCTGTGCCCTGCAGCCAAGGCTGGGGTGGACTCTCTTCTGATGTGACAGACCTTTCCCATCAGCCTTTCAGGTCACCCTGGGCTGGAATTCCCCTCCACTCCATTGTTCTGTGGCTTCTGCTGCTCTAGAATTCGTTGAAATTATTTCTTTACAGGTATTTTATGGGCTGTGGGGGAGAAGTTGGTGTATGTGCATCCTTCTACTCAGCCATCTTGACTCCACCCCCCAGAATGGATTTTAATTAAGAAAAATAGAAAAGACTGTGTAAGTTGGTGGAAGTGGGAAGTAGGCCAATCAGAAGTATTACCAAGAAGAAAAGGTGGGAAAGAAAGCAAGGGGAATGTTTAGGGAAGAGTGTGGTCCACTTTAACTACAGTACAAGGTATGCCCAAAAGAGTAGTAGGAAATAATCCTAAGATTATGTCTAGATGGTTTGTAGAATGTAGAAATGTTCCTAAAGTGAAGGTCTGACTATGTCATGTTCTGCTCAATAAATTCCAGTTTCTCCTTGTTATCTCCAGGATCATTTACAAAATCCTCTGTTTGGCATTCAAAGTCCTTTATAACCTGCCTCTTTCTAATCTTATTATACCTTATACCCCACCAATAATCTAGAACCTAGTGACAATGGTTTCCTTGCTATTCTAGTCATTTACAGTGGCTGTCCCCATGCCAATCATTCTTTATCTCTTTATCTCCACCTCCTACCCTCCCTGGCTTCCTTCAAATCTCAGCTAAAATCTCACTTTCTGTAAGAAACCTTTCCAGATTCCAATTAATGATAATGCTTTCTCCCTGTTAGTTATTGGCATGTTCCCTGTATATAGCTTGTTTGTACATAGTTTGCATGTTGTCTTCCTCTTTACACTGTGAACTCCTTGAGAGCAGGGAGTGCTTTTTACATTTATGTGTATATCCAAGATTTATCACAATACCTATAACATAGCAAATCCTTTATAAAGCTTTGTTGACTTACTAGTAGTACTGGCAGAGAGAGATAGAGGGTGGTGGGAGGGATGGAGGTGGGGGAGGGAGAGAGAGATGAGGGATAAAAGTTAGAAGGCCATAATGATGATGGAGGTGCTATTCCCAAATTCCCTTGTTACTATTCCCTCTTCTCTTGGTTTCCTTTAAAAGGTTCCATGGAACCTTTTGTATGTACACTCATTTCTAGCTCAGAAGTCAATTAAAAAGGCTTTTTACCACCATAAAGGGAAGTCAACAGGAAGCAGTAATAGAACTGTTCAGTCTTGAACTTCTTCAAATATGTTGAGTGATTGTAATGATCTCAAGATATCATGTAAACACTTGGTAATTTTTAACCATTCGTATATCTAAAGTAAGGCTTCTTAATTATTTTTGCATCATGGACTTATTTTGATAGTATTGAGAAGCCTATGATAATGCTTTCTCTCTGTTGATTATTGGCATTTCCCCTGTATATTGCTTGTTTGTACATAGTTTGCATGTTGTCTTCTTTACACTATGAACTCCTTGAGAGAACAAAACATAATACAGGATCATGAAGGAGACCAAATTATATTGAAAAATATTATTGAAGGGCAGAATCAAGATGGCAGAGTAGAAGCAGAGACATGCTAGAGATCTCCCCCCAAACCCCTCAAAAAACTGTTGAAAATGACTCTAAAACAAATTCTAGAGCAGCAGGTCACAAAATGACATACTGAAGCAAATTTGCGCGTCAAAGAAAATCTGGAAGGTCAATAGGAAGAGTCTATCACACTGGGCTGGGAGCAGAGGACATTTTGGCATGGCTGGCACAGATGGAGTTGGATCAGGCATTAGGTGCCTGAATCACTGGCAGCTGCTGAGGTTTTCAGACTTCTGAATTAACAAATGTCAAAGACAGCTTCAAAGGTCAGTGGGAAGGGTCTTTTACCTTCCTGAGAGAGGAGCGTGTTACAACCCCAGCCCCAGGGGGTGGCAGCTACTGCTTAAGCAGAGGGTGCTTCTGAAGTCCTTTGCTTAAAAAAGAACTCAAAAGTCAAGCAATTGACTGGGAAAATGAGCATATGGGGGAAAAAGAAACAGACTATAGATTCTTAGTTTCTTGGTGAAGAGGTATTTTCTTACATCATTGGTGATGAGGAAGATACAACGAGAAGAAGACAACAGGGTCAAGGCTTCTGCATCCAAAGCCTTCAAGAAAAGTATGAATTGGCCTTAGTCCATGGAAGAGCTCAAAAAGGACTTTGAAATCAAGTAAGAGAGGTAGAGGAAAAATTGGGAAGAGAAAAGAGAGTGATGCAAAAAAATCATGAAAAAATGAGCCAACAGCTTGCTAAAGGGGATCCGAAGAAATACTGAAGAAAATAATAGCTATAACATTAGACTAAGCCAAATGGCAAAAGAGTTCCAAAACACCCATGAGGAGAAGAATGCCTTAAAAGCATTCTTAAAAAGCAGAATGGACCAAATGGAAAAAAAAGAGGCCCAAAAACTCACTGAAGAAAACAATTCCTTAAAAATTAAAATGAGCAAATGGAAGCTAATGACTTTATGAGAAATCAAGAAATTATAAAAGAAAACTCAAGAATGAAAAAAATAGGAGATGATGTCAACTACATCATTTGAAAAACAACTGACCTTAACTATAGGAGATCCAGGAGAGATAATTAAAAAATATATTGGACTATCTGAAAGTCATGATCTAAAAAAAGAGACTAGACATCATTTTTCAAGAAAATATCAGGGAAAACTGCCCTGATATTCTAGAACCAGAAGGTAAAATGGAAATGGAAAGAATGCAGTGATAACTCCTGAAAGAGATACCAAAAGGAAAGCTCCTAGGAATATTGTAGCCAAATTCCAGAGTTCCCAGGTCAAGGAGAAAATATTACAAGCAGCCAGAAAGAAACAATTCAAGTACTGTGGAAACACAATCAGGATAAAACATGATTTAACAGTTTCTACACTAAGGGATTAGAGGGTTTGGAATATAATATTTCAGAGGTCAAAGGAGATAGCATTAAAACCAAGAATCACCTACATAGAAAAACTGAATATAATACTTCAGGGGAAAGAATTGAACTTCAGTGAAATAGAGGACTTCAAAGCATTCTTGTTGAAAAGACCAGAGCTGAATAGAAAATTTGACTTTCAAATGCAAGGATCACGAGAAGCATGAAAAGGTAAAAACAAAGAGAAATCATAAGGGACTTATTAAATTTGAACTGTTCACATTCCTACCTGGAAAGATGATGTTTGTAACTCATGAGACCTTTCACAGTATTAGGATAGTTGGAAGGAATATAAGTATATATATACATACATATATATATATATATACACACATATATATGTATATATATGTATATAAATACATACACATACACACACATATATATATATACATATATATATATATATATATTTAGAGAGAGAGCACATAGCATGAGCTGAATATGAAGGGATTACCTCTAAAAAAGAAAATTAAGGGTTCATGAGAATGTACTGAGGTAAAAAGAAAGGGACAGGTAGAATATAATAAATCACTTCTCATAAAAGAGGCAAGAAAGAGCTTTTATAATGGAGGGGAAGAAGGGGAAAATGAGAGGGAATAAGTGAGACTTCCTTTCATTGGATTTGACTTCAGAAGGAAGGAATAACATACACACTCAATTGGGTGTGGAAGTTTATCTTAACCTACAGGAAAGCAGGGTGGAAGGGGAAAAGAGACGGGGGATAAATAGAAGGGATGGCAGATTGAAGGAAGGTATAATTGGAAGCAAACACTTTGGTAGAGGGGGCTGACAAAGGAGAAAATAGAATAAATGGAGGATGGGACAGGGTAGAGGGAATTACAGTTAATCTTTCACAAAATTACTGTTATAGATGTGTTTTGCATGACTGCACATGTATAACCTATATTTAATTGCACATCTTCTCAATGAGGGTGAATGGGGAGGATGAGGAGGTAGAGAATGTGGAACTCAGAGCTTTAAAAATGAATGTTAAAAATTGTTTTTACATGCAACTATGAAATAAATATATAGGCAATGGGGAATAGAAATCTATCTTTCCCTATAGGAAAACAGAAGAGAAGGGGATGAGATGTGTGACGGTAATAGAAGGGAGGGCAGATTGTAGAAAGGAATAATCAGAATGCAAGATATCCTGGGGCAGAGGGAGGGGAAAGATGAGGAGGAAAAGTGAAATTCAAAATTTTGTGAAAGTGAATGTTGGAAACAGAAAATAAATTAAATTTAACAAAAGAAAAATATTATTTATTGTTATCATTATGAATAAAATTTTTAAATAACTAAACTTGCAGATTCTAAATGAAAAATCCCTGAAAAACTGTTATTAAGATTTTTACTATTTTGAAAGGAAACTATAATAATGTCACAAGCTATCTTCTACTGCTTTGCTGTGTATCTTATTTGCCCAGCTAAGACTTTATATTCCTTGAGGAGCAATGTGTTTTATAGTTTTGTGTATTGCACATGACACCTAGCACAGTGTTCAATAAATGAATGAGTGAATGAGACAAATGATCATCTGACTCATTTATTGTACTAGAATTAATTTATACCTTTATGAAAATAATAGCTAGTCAAGAAACCTTGCTATTTTTAAAACTATAGAGAATAAATCGATAGTGTGATATCATTAGCTTAGTTACCGGAATATAAAGATATTAAAAATGACATTTCAAAATGACAGAATACATTTAAGTACTTTTAAAAGCAAGGAAAATATTCTAGCATCCAAGAATCATTTTTACTTCTAGAGGTATAGAAATGGAGTTGCCTAAAACCAAGTAGCTGAGAAATTTTTCATTGCTATGAATATGGTTAAAATAAATCTGGGTAGCAATGTAATGGATCAGTAATAATGAAGGAGTCTCTGAGAAATGTGGATAATCAAGTACTGCAGAAATGATTTTAAAGGCAGGCATGAGCTGGACCAGAGTCTGTACATGTCCAACAGAGTGTGAATAAGGAGAGAAAATTTAAATTCAAAATGTCTCATATGATATTCTAGTCAGTGTTTATTAGAAACACCTATTGCTAAGTAGCTCTGATACCTTTCCTTTGTATAACTTTGTAATTGTATTATATCTATTTTCTTAGGATGATAGGAATGAATAAAATACAGTTTATTATTAAAGTATTTGCAGTTTTCACAAATGCAGATTTCTTTCTTATTGTATAATAGAATTTTAGAGCTAAAATGAACCTTAAAGATAAGTTATTGCCAATTCTCTCATTTTACAGATGAGAAAACTGAGTTCTATAACAATGAAATAATTTGCTTAAAGTTACAGAGTTATTGATACAGAATGAAAATTCTATCCCTCAGCTGTTTCTTTCATAGTACAGGGCTCTGTACTATGAAAGTATAATATCATAGTTCTCCTCCTTCCTTCCCTTTCCCTCCTAGTTTTGCTTTTACAAAGATATTTGCTAAACATATAATTTTATTTATACTCCTGCAAGATAATATTTACTGTGTCTAACTTATGAAATTTGCTTGCCCTTGGGATATTCAGTTTGAATTCTGACAAATCAGACCAGAAATATTTTTTTGACTAGATACTGAGCACCCAAAGGTATCTTGTAATAGGGAGAAAATGAACTCTAGCATGTGCATTATTGAACAGCTCATGTCAGCCTTAAATGTGACATATCCTTATGCCACATCTGGTTTTGAAACTTTATTATTTGGACAGTAATCTTTTACCCTAAATGCCCTGTGCTAGGAGTTATAGCAGACATTTATCTAATTGGAATTCCATTGCTTCTATGGAGGTTCCTTCTAAGTATGTACTGCTATTTTCACTTAGGTGAGCATAATGTGAGAATACAGAAGCCTCAACTTTACCCTTTTATCTCTGATGCGGATGAGTAAAGGAAGAACAATATTAATAATAATAATAATAAATATGTATTTTGTCTTGTCTATTAGATTTTAATCTGCAGGAAAGGTTTTTATCTTCTACTCCTTTCCCCCATTAAAAAAATCCCCCTAGAAGAAGATCTATGTTAGGGGGAAGTGGGATTCTTATTCAGGTCGGGGAAAACAATCCATACAGATACGTGTAATGTAGTATAGTGCAGTGTAGTGTACTCTGTGTGTGTGTGTGTTTGTGTGTTGCAATTTGGATTGTTCAACTACAACTATATAGGAATGATAAACTCCTGGTAGAAGTTCCTGATAAGGTCCTAGTAAGAATGTGTTTAACTTCTTCAAATCTAAACTGAAGGTCTTTAAACTGAAAAAGGGAGGGGGGGGAAGGTAAAAACCACATTTTATTTACCAAAGATATTATTAGGAACTTTTGTAAATGGACAGACAAACACAATTAGGCCTTGGAGGAAGCATAAAAGTGATCTCAGATACAGTGTGAAGAATATCATTCTAAAGGCAGGAGGCAAAGATTTTGGAACAATAATATGAAGCTGCGGAAGCTGACTCCCTGGGAGTAGCATTAGGAGTTGTGAATGGAGCTAAGTAAGTGCTGTTAGCACTCTCTAAATTTGATTCTTGGTAGAATCTCTAGTTACTCTGCCCTAGTCGTGGTTGATATGCACCAAACCAGAAAAGAACTAAGGAGGCCAATTGCCTCATTTTATAGATGAGGAAACTGAAGTTCAGAGAGACTTGTGTTTTTCCAAGAGTCACAAAGCTGGTAAGTGTCTGAGAAAAGATTCAAATACAGGTTTTTCAAGGCAGTGGTTGGGAGTAAATTAGACTTCTGAGATGTGATAGAGTAGAAAGAAAGAGAAAGATAAACAGTTGAGGAAAATAGGATTGAGGTAAATACACAACAAATTATTGGAACTTTGAATGTGAATGGGATGAACTCATAAAATGGAAATTGATAACAGAATGGATCAAAAACTAGATCCTAAAAATATGTTGTTTACAAGGAACACATTTAAAAATGGGAGACACCAATGGAGTTAAAAAATAAAAGTCCAGAGTAGAATTTATTGTGCTTTAGTTGGTGTAAAAAAAAAAAAAACCAGGGATAGTAATCATGATCTCAGACAAGGTATGAGTAAGAATAGATTTAACTAAAAGATCTAAACAGGGAAACTGCATCATATTAAAAGGTACCATAGCTAATGAAATAATATCAATACTATATGCACCGTATGCTATGGCATCCAAATTTTTTAAAAGCAAAAGGAAAATAAATTATGGTGGAAATAGATAGCAAAACTATAATAGTACAAGACTTCAACTTTCCTCTCTCAGAACTATATAAATTGAACCAAAAATAAATAAGAAAGAAGTCAAGGAGTTTAACAGAATCACAGATAAGCCAGATACGATAGCCATCTGGAGAGAGCTGAATGAGTATCAAAGGAATATATATTTTTTTCAGTGGTATATGGTACTTTTATAAAATTTTACTATTAGAGCATAAAAACTTTATAGTTAAATGCAGAAAAGCAGAAATATTAAATGCATCATTTCATATCGTTTCAATAAAATTACATTTAATAAAGGACCATGGGAACATATCAAAGTTAAAGACTAAATAGTCTAATCTTACAGAAAGCAATGGGTTAAAGAACAAATCGCAGAAACAATATTTTTGTTAAAGAAAATGATAATAATGAGACAATATACCAAAAGAAATGGGATGCAGCAAAAGCGGTTATCAGAGAATAATTTATATCTTTAAATCAATAAAATAAAGAGCAGACCAATGATTGGGTATGCAAATAAAAAAAAAACAAGAAGGACAAATTTAAAATCCCTAATTAAACAACAAATTGGAAATTCTAAAAATGAAAGGTGAGATTAACAAAACTGAATGTAAAAAAAACCCCATTGAATTAATAAGTAAAACTAGGAGTTAATTTTATTTAAAAAATAAAATAGATAAATCATTGGTTAATAAGATAAAAGAAGATACAAATTCAAATCAATATTATCAAAAATCAAAAGGGTGAATTCCAACTCGCCAATTAGGATGAAATTAAAACAGTTATTAAAATTATTTTGCCTAATTATATATCAATAAATTTAACAATTTAAGTGAAATGGAAGAATACTCACAAAATATAAACTGCCCAGGTTAACACAGAAGGAAATAGAATATCTAAATAAGCCAATTTTACAAAAGCATCAGTACCCTATGGATTTACAAATTATTTTTACCATTTAAAGATCAATTAATTCCAACACTAAATAAATTACTTAGAATAATAGGCAAAGAAGTCGTCTTACCAAACTCTTTTTATGATGTCATTCTGATACCTAAACTAGAAAGAGCAAAAACAGAGAAAGAAAATTATAGACCAGTTTCATTAATGAATATTAATGCAAAAATCTTAAATAAAAGCTAGGAGACTACAATAATATATCACAAAGATTATGCTTTGTGACCAAGGAGATTTGTATCAGGAATACAGGGCTGGTTCAATATAAGGAAAACTATTAACATAATTAATTATATCAATAATAAAAGTAACAAAAATCATATAATTATCTCACTAGATGCCAGAAAAAGCTGTTAACAAAAGGCAACAGTCATTCGTGTTAGAAACACTTGAAAGCATAAGTTGGTTTTTCCTTAAAATAATAAGATGAATCTACATACAACCATCAGTAAGCATTATCAGTTATGGGATAAGCTAGAAGTTTTTTAAATAAGATGAGGAGTAAAACAGAGATGCCCACAATAACCAATGCTATTCAACATTGTACTAGAAATGCTAACAATGACAATAAAAAAAGAAAAAAAAATTAAAGGAATCAGAATGGGCAATGACATAATAAAGTTATCTCCTTTTTCAGATAATACAAAGGTATACTTAGAAAATCCTAAAAATTCAACTGTAAAGTCAATTGAAACAATAATTTTAGCAAAGTACCAAGACATGGAGGATAGAGTGGATAGAGTGCTGGGCCTGGAATCAGGGAGAAGCATTTCCCTCCATTCTGGTCTGGCCTGAGACACATCCTATCTGTGTGACCCTGGGCAAGTCACTTAACCCTGTTTGCCTCAGTTCCTCATCTATAAAATGAGCTGGAGAAGGAAATGGAGAAACATCCTTGTATTTTGTCTAGAAAACCCCAAATTAAGTCATAAAGAGTCAGACATAGCTAAAACATTTGGACAGTAAACATGATATAAAATAAACCCACATAAATCATTTTTACATGTCACCAATAAAGCTCTGAAAGAAGAGATAGCAAGAAATATTTTATTTAAAATAACTGTAAATAATATAAAATAGCAGGCAGTATACCTGCTAAAATAAACCCAGAAACTTTTTGAACATAATTATAAAGCACTTTTTATATAAAGTCAGATTTAAATAATTGGAGAAATATTAAGTGTTCATGGGTGGACCAAGACAATAAAATGACAACTCCATCTAAACTAATTCATTTATTCAGTGCTGTTCCAATTAAATTACCAAAATATTATTTTTAGTTTAGAAAAATAATAAATTTCATTTAGAAAAACAAAAGATCAAAAATATCAAAGGAATTAATGAAAAAAAATGTAAAAGGAAGAGGTCTAGCAGTACCAGATCTTAAACTGTATTATAAGGTGGTAGTTATTAAGACGATCTGGTACTGGCTGAGAAATTGAATATTGGATCAGTGGAATAGAGTAGATATGTAATGCATGGTAGTAAATGATTATAGTAATCTTGTGTTTGATAAATGAAAAGATTTAAGATTTTATGATGAGTATTAACTATTTGGTAAAAAAAAAAATTATTGGGGAAACTAGAAATCAGTCTGGCAGAAACAAGATACAGATGCATTCTTACAGCATTTTCCACGATAAGGTCAAAATGGATATATGACCTCATAAAGAGAGATATAAATAAATTAGAAGCACAGGAAACATTCATTAGATTTATAGCTAGGAGAAGAATTTATGAATAAGCAAGAGGTTAAGAACATTATGAGATATAAAATGAATAATTTTGATTATGTAAAATTAAAAGGTTTTTTTTAAAACAAATATAAAATAGTCAAGATTAGGAGAAAAGCAGAAAATTGCCGAAGGAATTTTATGGAATTTCTCAGAAAAAGGCCTCATGTCTCAAACATATAGAGAATACGCATAATTTCCCATTTGATAAATGGTAAAAGCATATGAACAGGCAGTTTCTGAAAGAAGACATCAAAGCTATATACAATGATATGAAAAATTCTCTATATAATTACTGATTAGGGAAATGCAAATTAAATCAACTTTGAGATACTATCTCACAGGTATCAGATTGGCTAAATAATGAAGAAAATAACAAATATTGGAAGGTATATAGAAAGATTGAAACACTAATACGTTATTGGTGAAACTGTGAGCATTTTGGAGAACAATCTGGAATTATGCTCAGAGTCATAAAACTGTGTATACTTTTTGACTCAGCAATACCACTATTAATTCTGTTTCCTAAAGTGATCAAAGAAAAAAGAAAATAACCTATAAGATCTAAAATATTTATAGCAACTTTCTTTGTGTTGGCATAAAACTAGAAATTGAGAGGATATCCATCAGTTGGGGAATGACTGAATAAGTTGTGGTATACTGCTGTAAGAAATGATGAACAGGTTGATTTTAGAAAAAACTTGCATGAAATAATGAAGAGTGAAATGAGCAGAACCAAAAGAACATTGTATACACTAATAGCAATATTGTTAGAAGATCGACTGTGAATGACAAAGCTATTCTTAGTAATATGATTATTTAAATAAGCAACAAAGGAAATGATATCCACCTCCAGAGAAAGAACTTATATATAGAACTATGTATTGCACGTGTTCACATATATATGTGTGTATATATACATATATATCTGTATGAATGTACATATCTATGTTCTCTAGTGTGGGGTTGGAAGGGAGAGAGGCTGCTCAGAACCTAAAATGTAACAAAAAATCAAATTAAAAAGAAAAAAAAAACTATGGTCTTTAGTCAAGCCTGGACTTGGAAATGTGGACTTTTCTTTAAACATATGCTTTATCAATGTAATGAAAGTGTATGATGGAACAGTTTAGAAAACTTTGCATACATGTCAAAATTATGTGGAACCCATGCCAAATTTCGTAAAAACAAGTAATTACAGCAAAAGAACAACCAATTTACATCCTAAAAAACTTTATTTTAAAATGTAAAAAGTTTCCAAGCAACCAGAAATTAATAGGAGACGAACATCTAAGAAAGAGCTAATAGTAAGAATTCATGGGTTCAGATATCTCTACACATCCCAAAATGTATCCCAAAAGTCTCCAAGTTTACTATATAGTCAGTAAATTTAATTATTTTCTTTTATCTTGAAAACAAAAACAAAAAAAAATCTAGGTCTTGAAAATTTCAAATTAGAATTAAGGAATTTGAGAGTTAGAAGGCGTCTCGGCAGCCATCTAGTTCAACTTGCACCAACGTGGCCACTTCCTTGAACTTATAGTCCTGTATCATGAATTCTAGGTCTCTCATGATTCTGATTGATTTTCCCTGGACACTCTCCAGCTTATCAGTGTCCTTTCTAATTTTTGGCACCAAGAAGTGAATGTAATACTCCAGTTGATGTCTATGGTGGGTAGTGCACACTGGAACTATCCTCTCCCAAGTCTTGGAAGCCATGTGCCTCTTAATGTAGCCTAAGATCATACCAGTATTTTTCACTATAACATCACATTGGAGATACATACTAATTTCACAGTCCATTAAAACTCGCAAAGCCTTTTTCAGAACAACTGCTGCCTAACTGTGAGTTATATTTCTGAATTTGATTTTTTATACCAAAATATGGGGCTTTGCATTTATCCCTGTCAATTTTTATCTTATTAGATTCAGTGCAATCCTTTGGAAACCTGATTCTGTCATCCACTGTGTGTTGGCTATTACTCCTACATTTTTCCATGAGGACATTTAATGAGTATGCTATGTCTTTACCTAAATCATCAACAAAAAAATGTCAGATAGCACAGGGTTAAACACAGATCCATGTGGTACTTCGAAAGAGTGAAGCATTCCTACTATATTGACATTAATACCTATGTTTTGAATCTGTCCATTCAACCAGTTCTGAATCTAATTTGATTCTGAATCTGGTGGTATTATCATCTTAATACTATTTCTCCACTTTCTTCACTGTAATAGTATGAAATACATCATAAAAAGATTGCTAAAATCTGTTACCTATATCTACAGCATTCTACTCCTCTCCACTAATTTAACAATCCCATTTAAAAATAATATGAGGTTAGTCTTGTATGACCTAGTTTTGATGAAGCAATGTCAGTTATTTATAATCTTTTCCTAACTTTTCTTAACAACCTCCTTTTTTTATAGTGATCCTTTCTATATATTTTTTTCTAGGTTTCAAAGTCAAGTTCACTGAACTATAGTTTTCAGACTCTGCTTCATTTATAAATCCTCTTCCCCTATCTCATCATACCACTGTTAAAAATATCTGAAAATAAAAGGAAGCTGAGGGCAAAGTTACCAAGGCAGGTTACCTGACTAGTTAGCTTCTCCTAGGTTTCTTTAATCTTACTCAGAAGTCTTTTACTTGCAGTCAGTGCCTTGTGTAACAAGAAAGTATACTGGGAAAGAGGAACTTATGATTAGTAGTTAGCTGTCACCCCCCATCTTCCATAGAAAATTCCATTACTCAATTTAAGACTCTAGTTCAAGAACAGAAAGGGAACCTATCCTCTATTACTAGAAGGAGGAACTTAACCTCTAGCTAACCTTTCTCCAGCTTGCAGGAACAGGAACTTAGCCTCTGGTCATTCCCCATTTCTTCTAGAAAGGGAAATTTGGCTTTTTGAAAAACTTATAATCTTATTATTATTTTATTTTTCTAATTTATCTGCTACTCAATGATAATTCTTCTCAAATCTATCTACAAAATCTATAGGCAACCTAGATTTAAGAGACTATCTATGTTAGTCTGACTTAGCTTTTTAGGACTAAAGAAGGGAGTTTAATCAAACAAAAAAAATGAATTCAAAGTAATCAATAATAGCTGATTTCCTTGTTAACTCTTTCATTTTCCACGATTCTTCATATATCACTGACAGTGGTGCAGCAATCCTATCTGCCAGTTATTTCAGTAGCTGAGGATTCAGGTTTCTCCAGGCCAAACATTTTGAATTGTCAAGGAAAATCAAGGAATACTAACTGCTCTCTTACTATCTTCATACTTATCTTGTTAGTCATTTGTCATTTGTCTTTCTAATGTAAAAGTTATTTTCCTTTGCAAGGAAAGCAGAAACAAAATAAAAATTAATATCTATCTTCTCTCGTTAGATCTCATAGTCCTATCTACTTCAAGCAAAGTGTCTCCTTCTTTGATACTTTGTCCTGATACGTCTACCCCTACTCCTTTTCTTACCCTTTGTTTTCTTTGCCATATTCAGTTTATTCCGAGGCTTAACTTCCACGACACTAGTTTTATTGGACTGTATTCTACTCTTTTAGTCATTCTTATTTACCTTGTCCTCTTTCCATCATCTGTACATTTCTTTTAAAATTTGAGTTGATTGGTGAGTTTCTTGTGTACCCACATCTGATAAATTTATCTCTTCAGATAAATCCCATTTTTCCTCCTCAGTAGAACTATTTTCCTTTGTAACTTCAAAATTTCATTCTTGATTGCATTCCTTCTCTCCTGGCCTCAAATCTCCTGAAAGATTTTAGACCATGGAATTCCAGTTGAATTTCCTTTGGACTCTTTCAAACCTACTTTCTTAGCTTCTTGAGTGGAACTCAGTTGTTAGATTTCCTCTCTTCTATCTTTAACTCTAGAAGGCAGGGTTCCTATCAATCATTTCCACCCCATTCCACCAGGGGAAGTCTTCATGTGCTTGGGGTAGACATCCCCCTAATTCACCAGTGGGTTTGAGACCACTTGGTTACTCTGAGCCTAGGGTAGGGGTGTGTTCAAAGAAGACTAGTACCTCTGGTGTGATGGCTGCTGAGCCCTTTTCAGAGATGCTTTCTATCTCTGTTGTCCACCTGCCCCACCCAACTCTCACCAGTGCTTCCAAGAAACTGAAACATGTGCAGTAGTCACACCCTGGTAAACCATTTCTGCAGATGAGCTAAACCAAATTGAGGGTTTAAATAATGTATGCCCATCTAAAACCATAGTCTAATTATGAGTTTCATGCCACTGTTTCAGTGATTTCTATGTCAAATTTCTTTCCTTGTGTTAGGGTCTCTTAATCCTCTTTTTATTGTATATGTTTTGGGATGTGTATCTGAACCCATGAATTCTTACTACTAGCTCTTTCTTAAGTGTTTGTCTCCTGTTAATTTCTGGGTGCTTCACCTATTCTTCTTTGTGGCTACTCTCAATCTTAGCTACTTGGAGTTAACTTCTTTTCCCATTAGTTTATTTTAAAGTCCTTTTAAAATGATATGCATAGAAACCAGTAAATACATTCTTACTAGTGTGTGTTAGATGTCATCTATTTCTGGTGAACTATTTGTAAAGTACTATCTAGGTTTCCAATTCAGTATGGAAGGAGGTCTCCATTGAGTTGTGTTTCAAATGAGATATAACTTGTTGTTATAAATAAAAGTAGTTGTTGATGTGTTTCTCTCACTCTTTTTACTCCATTGTGAAGATCCTGAAAATCAGCATCTGAGATTGGAATGTGGAATGTGTTGGAAATATCTCTGCTTCTGTCCTAGTTTTCAGTGTTAGAATTGTATCCCAAATCTCTTACTGTCATTTTTTCCTATTGTAGAATGAGTTCATCAGAAAATCTGGCTATTTACCTTGAAAAATTCTGCTCTCGATACAAATTTTATTTTGAGGGAATATAGGGTATTCCAGGAGGACTAGCATCTCTGGTGGAGAAAACTGCTGAGATCATTTCAGGGCTGCTCATCTACCTTTGATTTCCACTTGTTACCCAACTCTCACTTTTGGTGGCCACACCCTGGTAAAATATCTTGGCAGATAGGTTAAACCTGGTTGATGATAACTGATGGGCCTCAAACTCATCAATGAGTTAGGAGAATGTCTACCCTAAGCACGCAGAGAGTTCCTTTGGCAGAATGAGCAAATGAGAGAACAGTTTGCTCCAAGGCCATGAAAGTGGCTGGAGCAGGTGCTGTGGAGAACTTAGAGCTTTGTCAGACATGAGAGATGCCAAGGTCATCCATTGTATCCTAGACCCTTGAAAGTCATCTTGACTTTTGTCTTGTCACTGGACTTTGATGATTCTGGAAGAGAGGGTGAGGCTGATGATTTTTCACAAGTCTTCTTTACTTGAATCCAATTTATGTGCAAGTCAAGACATCAACTGTTAACACACTGTACTCTCACCCCAACATTATGATGTCATTGGTTCTCCTTGAAAATGAAGGATGAACACCAACAATGCTTAAAGGAAAAATAATCTCAGAATAGCTCCTCTTCCACTGTGGCTAATTACAGTTTTTAAGAAACTGGAGTTGATATGCTCTGAGCCATTCATAATGGCAAAAAAGGAAAGAATTTAGCTTAGTTTTCCTCTAATAAAAGTAATAGTGCTGAAATAGTTCTCCTGTTGAGTTTTTAACTGGTTAAATGCAGGCTACTTATTCATAGCAAGTGCTTTGCAAACTTTAAAACATCATGTACATGTCAATTATCATTATCTCTCTTCTAATAACAACCTTTCTTCCTGTGACCTACACATACTTTTGTGTAGTTGTTTCTGATCATAATATGAAAATGATATAACAGTGGGATACAATGGAAAAAGCACTGGTTTTAAAGGCAGAGTACCTGACTCCTGACTGGGTTCAAGTCTTGCCTTTACCATCACTTATGTAACCTTGGTCAAGTCATTTAATCTCTCTGGGCCTCAGTTTCCCTATCTTTAAAATGAGAGAGTTAGACTAGATGACCTCTGGAGCTCTAGATGACTTCCAGCTCTAGATCTGTACATTCAATCTGTAGAAACATCAGAAGGAGACTATTCTTCAGCAAATTGGAAAAGATGACAAAATATGGGAATAGTCGATATTGGAAGGGTCATGAAAAGAAAGACACAGAGATGTATTATTGATGGAGCTCTGATTCAGTCCAACCATTCTGGAAAATAACTCGTAATTATGCTTTAAAAATTGAATAAAAGCATCTGTTTGTTAAAGATTTCACTTCTAGGCGTATACCACAACAACATCAATGACAGAAAGAAATTTTTTACATACGTTATAATATTGATGAAACACATTCTGTAGTAGTAAAGAGAAATAGCATAAATGCTTATCAAATATGGAATGACTAAAATATTTGTGGGTTAATGAGTACGATGGAGCATTACTACACCATAAGAAATTATGCACAAGAAGAATACAAAGAAGCTTGGGAAAAGATATGAATGACTGTAAAATGAAAGGAGAATGGGAAAAAGTATGCACAATGAGAATGACAATGTAAATAAAAAAAGTACAACCTGAGTGATGTGTAATTATAATTACCAAGCTGGATCTGAATGAAGAGTTAAGAAAAGGTACCTCTTTCTTTGCAGAGATGAGGGATTATGGGTGGGGAACACTGCATATATATCAGACATTTTATGTATTGGTTATTTTTGCTGAACTATTTCTCTCTCTCTCTCTCTCTCTCTCTCTCTCTCTCTCTCTGTCTCTCTGTCTCTCTCTCTGTCTCTCTCTGTCTCTCTGTCTCTCTCTCTCTTTCTCTCTCTCCCTCCCTCTCTCCCCCTCTCCCCCTCCCTCCGTCCCTCCCTCTCCCCCTCCCTCCGTCCCTCCCTCTCTCCTTCCCTCCTTCCTTCCCTCCTCCTCCTCCTGCCCCTTTTCCCTCCTCCTCCTCCTCTTCCTCTTTTTTCTTTACAAGGGATAGATCTATGGGAAGGAGTTGGGTTACAAATAATTTTGCAAATGAATATGATGAAAAAATGCCATTTTTTTTTAAAAGTAGGGAAGTGGGGGTATGAGAGATAGGTGTCTGATAAATGATAAAGAAAGGGGTGGTAGGGCAGAAAGTTGAAATGGAAAGAAGGAAATAAACATAGGAGGTAAAATAAAAGTTGTTTATTTTAACTTATTTATATTAGTTACAGCCTTCTGACACGTATGACAAAACTGTCTGCTAGAAGATTTGGGCTTGGGTATGCTGGAACCAGTTCAAACCAGCTCTCTAAGAGCCAGACTGTTAAAATTTCTGTGTGAGCATTTAAACCTCAGCAATTGGGAAGTGCCACAAATGAGGGCTTGATTTTTTTGCTGATTTTTCTAGACTTAAGAAGTGATGGGTAAATGTAAATAATGTAGATTAAATTTTAAAGTATGTGGTGAGTTTTCAAAGAGCTGGTTGTTAAATATTTACAAGCCAACCCCTGAGTTTGTCTTCCAGATTAAATATGAAAAGTGATCTTAAGGGTTTACGTAAAGTTCTTTAACAAGTGTCCTGCCAGTTATGTCAAATAACACCCATTATTAGAAATAATGAAGAAAGTTAATAGAACCAATTGTCAATCATAATCACAAACAGTGTCATCTTCATCTTTGTTACTTTTGAGATTGGGGTTGTGATGGGAGGGAGGAGCCAGTGGGAAGAGGCAAGCAAAGATTGGATTTCCTAAGCCTTAAAAAAAGATCATCCCTTTTATTATTCTCTTCAGTAGACCTCTTTACGGAATCAAACACTGAGCTACTAATTGATTATTACCTGTACTTTGTCATGACCACATTTCACATTATAAAATGCATTAATAACATAGCAAATATGTGTCATGGTTACACATGCGCAGCATTTTCAGGGGCATCTGGGTCAAAAGAAGAAGGCATATGTGGTTGAGAAGGAATGTCAAGATATTAGTGCTCATTTTCTTGTTCCATTATGCTGGCACATTTGACTTTTTTTTTTTTTTAGCATAAACTTGACACTTTAATAAAGAGTGGCTGAATTAAACAGCCATAAAAACTACTCAGAATGAGAAAAAATCCTATACCTGGCTACTGCTCACGTTATTCCTCCCTACTCTTTCCTTGCCTTCTCCCCTTTCTGCCTGTCTTAAAATGTACTCTCTACCTTCAAGATTTATCTCCTCAATTAAGCAATAGACTTTTAATTTTAAATTTCATCAGAATTCTCAGAATCTCCAAAGTGCAAAGGGAAGCCAGATGTCATCTAGTCCAACTCATACCTAGGAAAAGATCTCCTTTACATCATCTATAACAAGTGGTTTTGTAGCTTTTGCACAAAGTCTGTCAGAGATGTATAAGTCCCTACCACCCCAGGGAGTCTACTTCGCTTCTGGATTGTTTTCTTCTCCTCCTCTTTCTCCTCCTCTTCCCTTTTAATGGACCTGTGATCTTTGTAAGGAAACTCCTCACATGGAAATTCCCTCAACAGGTGAAGATTGGCAATATTTCTGCAACTTAGGAATTTTAGAGGTTGTCTGAGTGTACTAGGAAGTTAAATGATTTGCTAAGGGTCACAGGGACAGGATATATCAAAGGTAGGACTGAATGTAGGTCTCCCAGGTTCTATCCACTATATCATGTTTCTATCATATGTAAAATAAAATACAATAAACATTAAGCAACTATTGCATAAGCCGTTCTGTTAGGAAATATTTTCTCAGATCATGCTAAAACTGGCCTCTCAACAACTTCTACCCATTGCTCCTAGCCCTGCCTTCTTTGCTCAAACAAAACAAGTCTAGTCTCTCAGACCCTCTTCCACACGATAGTCCTTTAAATACTTCTTTTCTACAGGCTAACCATCCTGGTTTGGAGTCCCCTTTTTACCAAGTGGGGAAGGAAGATAATGTATATTATGTATATCCTTTGTACATAAAGAGTGATACAGCACAATAGAACCTAAATACAAAGCTCTGGAAACATGGTACCCAACCTTGATACAGGTGAAGCTTTAGTGTAACAGGATATTTTTTTGGTGCTTTCTAATAAGTCCCCTTGGATCAGGCCAAGATGAAGTACTTTAGGCCAAACTTCCCACGATAGTGAACTGTTTATAGTTAGACTGAGGTACTAGGAATTCCTCACTATATTCTTAACTATTAAGTATATTTAATCATAATATTAATACACTGTTGCAATAAAGTGTGTCATATGTATATCTTGTCTCTCCAACTATCACGTTAACTTCTTACATAGCTCATATCTTCTTCAGCCTTTAATATAATTCTAGGCACTTCTACCAAGAACCTTAATATGTATCTCTTCAGAAAGAGAGTGCTACAAAAGCAGTGGGGTGGGGCCTGAATAGCCTTTTGGGATACAATTTTTCTTCTATTTCTTCTCCATTCTGTTCCCTCAAGGTGGAGCACCTGCTGGCTTGTTCTTTGGCTACGGTCTTGTAGCTGCACTTAGACCACAACCATAGCTCCAAATCCCTCCTACTAATCCCAGACTTTTCCTGCAACCAGCTGGGTCTCAACTTCATTCATTCATTCATTCATTCATTCATTCATTCATTCATTCTATTGTTTATTATTTTCTGTGGCAATTTTACCTTGTATTATTTGCTTAAGAGTACAGGTTTCTCAAAATGTACCATTTTAAAGCTCTTAAAAATCCATCGAATATTGTTTTTCAAACTTTAAAGCAACAAACTGCACAGTTTAATAATCCTTAGATAAATTAATAGGCAGTCAGGAAAAGGGGATTTTAATGAACTCCATACCTTGTTAAATTTCTTGCATGGTTACTGTTACTAACCTGTTTATCTTCAAATCTATGCCCTGGAGATAAAAATGCGTTGACTTTTACTGCAGGATTTATACTGCTTTTCAATATACTGGCAGTTTGGTATCTTTTTTTTAATTTTTAATTTTTTTTCTCACTAGACACCTCTGATTTTGAGTGAAACATCTCATGCAGGGGAGAAGTATTACAAGGGCTTGGAGTTATAATTTAGTTGGTGTATCCAGCTTCATGCAAATCATCCACTGTTCTGTAATTTGTGTTATTAGAAGGTTGCCTGGGGAGTTGAGAGGTTAAGTACCTTGCCTGAAGTAGTAGATTATGTGACAGAGGTGATACCTGTACCCATGTCCTCCTGACTCTAAGGCCCATTCAATCCACTAATCCATGCTGCCTCTGCCTTAATTGTTAAAAATGATGAAATGGGAAGACTGTGTTTTGATTTTCTACAAGATTGTAAATCATGAAAGGGAAAAAGGGGGGGCATGAGAGGAAGGTGAAATATCTGGAAAAGTGGCTAGGCTATTTGGAGGTAAGAAATTAGAAACTACACATAGAAGATGGAAAGAGCACAAATCCAGGAATTGGGAAATCTGGGTTTTAACAAGTATGTTTCTCACTGGGACACCTAGGTTGTGCAGTAGATAGAGCACTGGGCATGGAATCATGAAGACCTGAGTTCAAATCCAGCCTCAGACCTTCATTAGCTGTGTGCCCCTGAGCAAGTCACTTAGCCCTGTTTACCTCAGTTTCTCCATCTGTAAAATGAGCTGGAGAGGGAATTGGCTAACCACTCCAGTATCTTTGCCAACGAAACCTAAGATGAGATCATGAAGAGTTGGACATGCCTGAAAACAACATGCTTCTCACAACTTTATTAACTTGGGCAAATTAGTTTAAACTTAATGGTCTTCATGGAGTAAATTGAATAAAATAAACTCTTTGGTATCTTCTGGCTAATTTTTATAGATTTGTCTTTAAATTTTCTCTCTTTATCCTCTTTAGTAAAAATGTATATATATATATACATATATATGCATATACACATATATATGACTTAAAGGGTAGGGAATAATTTAATTTAGATGCAGTCCCACAAATTCTTGTTTCTAGGGACACTTGTGGGATAATAAAGTCAACCACTTACAACAGGTCATGCGATAACTTTTTAAAATAAGTGCACACAAGTTTGTACATGTAAATGATTGCTTTATTCTTCACGATAATTGATTTGTATACATAATGGTGCTTCCATTTATTGTGCAAAAAATTTTTAAACTTTTTGGGATTGTGTTCTTATATGATCTATAATCTACACAAGAAATGCCTTATGACCTTATAATCCTTGTTTTCATTTTTCTTTTTCTTTTCTTTTCTTTTCTTTTTTTTTTTTTTGCTTCAGATAGTATTGCCTAACCTGATCAGTCACTTTATGTAATAATGACTTGATAATTTCCTAAAAATCAAGCCCACTCTCAAACAAAGAAGACCGGTCATGACTGAATATACTCCCTTACTTTACCAATTTCCTCTAGAATAAAATATTAATTCCTTAATCTATTTTTTAAATCTTTGTAGAGTCTAACTCCAAGCCACTGTTCCAGTCTTATTTCACATTAAGGCCCTTCAATATCCTTAAATGCCATGCAAATATATTCTCTAAATATGGCAACACAATTTTCTTGTTTGTGCTTAACATTTTTTCCCCTGTAATTGCTAGTGCTACGTTTTCCAATTGCATGATCAGTCCAAGATTCAAATGGTTTTCCCTTTTGTGGGATATTTAGACCCTTTGTTTTCTATAAGGACTATAGCTTTTCAAGAGATAATTTTCCTGGGGACCAGACTTCAAAACTATTTTAGCCTTCCTCATTCTAGGCAATACACATTTTAGCAATCTGCCCCAAATTCCTTTTTGGGAAGGACAGAACTGACCTCAGCTGCCAGTCCCCTTTACTTTAGGTCTAGTGAATACACATTGGGGTATATCCTGCCTCAGTCCCCAGTTTTTCTCATTGTTTTGGCTTTTTTGTAGGAGAGGGTTGAGTTCCATTGTTAACTCATAGTTTGGTGTGTGTAGTCTTGCTAGAGTTTGGAGGACTCTAGGGAAAAAGAGTAAAGGGTAAGTACTTTAGGAGTTAGTATATTCTTCTCTGCCATTAGTTCAATGACTTATTACCTTGTTAGACAATGAAGACAGCTAAAATTGTTTTATCTCCTGTACAGAATTCCTATTTTGTAGAGGTTTGAGAAGTTGTGAGGAGCAGAGAAAATGTCTAGTCCTACATTTTGCTGGTGATATGACCCATACTGTTCTTTTAAATTTGTTTTGTGGCATTTTGTTCTAACTAAAGATAAGGTCATTTTAATTGCATTCTGAATAAATCTTTGCTCTGGAGAATTGGGGCATGGTAAGAGAATCACTAACTATTTGAATTTGCAGAATCTAAATGGGGAATCTCAGAAATTTGTAATAATTAGTGTTATTAATATCTGTACTTATAGACCTCCACAAAGTAGCAGTGAAAAAGAACAAATAAGTTAATCTATGGACCATTGTCCCTGACTAAGATAACATGCATATCTCATTATTTTCTACATATAGATCACTCAGTACAAAGAATCTTCAGCCTTTGTTCTCCTCTTCCAACCATAAGAGAGGCAGGGACCTCAAGGAAAGGAATAATGGCAGAGACTTTAAGAAAAAGTCATGCTCTGAGCCAGTCCCACTGCATGGAGACAAGCATGGAAAAAATAAAAAAAATCAGTTCCACCTACTCCCATATGGAAAAGGGGGGATAGGGAAGTGATCACTTGCAAAATTGTCCTTCGCAGTGACATCTTTCGGCTAAATTCATAAGTGATATACATTAAACAGACAATAACAACAAAACATGCAATTAAGTAACACTGTAATCAGTATCAGCATATAATTGCAATTCTAATCAGAAGTGATTAATAGTAACGTAATACATCAACACATTACTAGTCAAGAGACATATTTGGATTCTTATGATTCATTAAGTAGGTTAGAAGAATGTAATATAGTGGGAAATCAACTATCAAATACTAAACTAAATCAAATACTAAATAATCCCAGTAAAAAACAGAAACTGAAAATTTGAATATATGTATACATACAAACATACATATGCATGCATATATATGCATGCATATGTGTATCGCCTCTAGGCAAAAAAACTTTAGATTAAAACAACTAACAAAAATTAAAATTAAAAAAAATAAAATCCCAGAAGAAGAACTCCCAGGTGAAACATTTGGTTGTATGTGTGACAATGAACTTGACAACTCTTGTGCAATGTTTGGTTGGAGGCAGTTCCTGAAGGGTGCAATATCCAAGTAAGCCATAAGGTAACCCTTGAAGCATGAACTATACCAGCTCTTTGAGAAATGAGCATGTACATCACCTCTCATGTTCCTGCTTCTTTATAATGTTTCTAGTTTGCATTAAATCTAAAGATGTCATTTAAATTCCCTTAAAAATTATAACTTTAAGTATCTCACCTCCACATATTTTGGGGATTCAATTTAGCTAATTCCAATAAACTCACTCACCATTTAGCCTAAAATATTGTTATTAAATTGAAGTTATAAGTAAGATGTAATGGTGTTGTGATCCACAGTTGCTTTAGTAACTAAAGTTGCTGAGTAGAATATAAATTGCAAATCTCTTGCCATTCCTTTGAGTTCTGTTTCATACTCTCCTAGCAGACAGAGGCACTCAATGACTTCTCTTTCTTTCTTTCCTTTTTTTCTTTTCCCATAAGGTGAGCGCTACCAAGCATGACTGGTGAAAATGGATGGAGGTGGACAAATTATTATGGGGTCCAAAATGATCCAATTTGCAAGAAAAACCACTGAAGCAGAGCTCTGAGCCCATAATCATTTATTAAAGGGACCAGATCTCTTCTATGAATAGTATCTCAGATCTTCCTCATGATCTGAGCTGCTCCCTAGTCCCCTGGATCTTAATTTTATAGAGCCTGATACTCAGTCACTCAGAAGAGGTAAAGTAAAATGCAGTCTCATTGGTTTATGGACTTTGCTTTTGACCTTTCAGGAGAACCAGAAATGATGCATCAGCATGGATAATCACAGAATGGGCAAGGCAAAGGTCATCTCTGCTGTCTAGGTGATAATGAGATGATCCCCTTCTCATTATGGGCAAGAAAGAGTGATCTGGAGATACAAAAATAAGTTGAGGACTTTCTCAAGACATCTACTTATGCTGGATTTGGTCATCAGCATTCTTGTGGTTAGCCAAGTGAACTTTGTAGCTGGCAAATAAAAGAACAGTGAATTTGTAGGTTTTCAAGTTTGAGACATACAATAAGCAATAATCTATTTTATCTAATTATTCCTGTATGGCATATGTAAAATATTCACTACTATATGTTATTCTTGTATTAATAATTCTTAACTTAATGACTAAATGTATATCAGTGCATAAGTATATCATTAATAATAGCTAACAATCACTATCCCTATAGGATCATACTGAATTGATTAATACTAATTGGAATAAATTGGGGTCCAATAAATCATTTCTCTCACTATAACACACAAAAATACAATATGGCAATATGTTCTTCCTTTGACAGTGATAATCAAAAGTTCTAATCCAATATGGCATCAGCACAGAAGCTATAATTCAGTTCCTGGCCATCAATGAGGCAAATTCAGAGTTCAACATTTTAGTAAGTTAGCATAAGGCTCACACATGGAAATATCTTCTCTACATCCCTTTTCAACTTCAACCTAACATTCTGCAAAAGTCACAAGCAACAACACCCAAAACAGAATATCTGGTTCTTTGAAAAGTCTCAACAAATATTATTACTCAACTATTCTTTAAAGTAGTCACTATTCCCAGAATTCCCATCTTTTTGGTGCATGGATTCTGAAAATTCAGGGTAAAGATTGGTAAGGGTAGGTGGAAACTACTTCAGTAGAGTTACATAAGTCTCATTTCTTTACAGTTATATGCTTTAACTGCCAGTGAGTGATATGAGGCAGGTCTGTGGTATACTCCTTTTAATCACAGAATCTATGTATTTGAGTAAAAGTACATAGATTCTCTTTTTTAAATTTATGCATCCTTTGTTTTTATATCTTCCACATTTCCCATCTTTTATAATAAGGAATTAAAAAGAGAAAAAAAAATTAATGAGCCAAACCAACTGACACACTTGCAATGTTCAACATAATATACAGTGCTCTGTATTCATAGTCTCTACTGCTCCCAGAGAAGGTAGGGACATGAATTCTCTTAGTTCTTCTTTGGGGCAAAACTTGATTGTTATAATTTAATAAGCTTCAGTTTTCATGGTTGTGGTTGTCCTTTCCATTTATATTTTTGTAGTCACTGAGTATGCTATTTTCTTTGTTCTGCTCACTTAGTTTTATATCAGTTCATATAAGTTTTCAAATGCTTCTCTAGAGTCAGACATATTCAATATATTAATCATTTTTACAGTGTAGTAATGTCTTATTACATTTATGTATCACAATTTATCAGTTCCCTAGGCAATGGATATATGCTCTGTATCTAGGTAGTAAAGTTTATCTTAAAAAGTCTATAAATGAAGACTTTTATTTTTATTTTATATATTTATTTTTTAATGTTTTTGTTTTATATTTTAATGTTGAAAACTAAAAAGTTTTCAACATTCCTTTCCACAAATTTTTGAGTACCAAATTGTCTCCCCATCTACCCTGTTCCCCATCCCCAAACACTGTGCATTCTGATTATGCCTTCCCCCAATCTGCCCTCCCTTCTACCACACCCCTCCCTTCCCTTATCCCTATCTTCTCTCTTTTCTTGTAGGGCAAGATAGATTTCTATACCCCATTACCTGTATTTCTTATTCCCAGTTGTATGCAAAAATAATTCTCAACATTTGTTCCTAATACTTTGAATTCCAACTTCTCTCCCTTCCTCCCTCCCTGCCCATCCCCACTGAGAAGGCAAGCAGTTCAATATAGGCTACATATGAGTAGTTTTGCAAAAGACTTTCATAATAATCATGTTATGTAAGACTAACTATATTTCCCTCCATGCTATCCTGCCCCCCATTTACTCTATTCTCTCTTTTGACCTTGTCTCTCCCCAGAACCGTTTACTTCTAATTACTCCCTTCTCCCATTTGCCCTCCCTTCTATCATCCCCCTCACCCCACTTGGCCCCTTCTCCCCTACTTTCCTGTAGTGTAAGAAAGATTTTCATATCAAATTGAGTGAGCATGTTATTCCCTCTTTAAGCCAAATGTGAAGAGGGTAAGCTTCACTTTTTCCCTCTCACCTCCTTCCTCTCTCCTCCATTGAAAACCTTTTTCTTGCCTCTTTTATGAGTGATAATTTGTCCCATTCCATTTCTCCCTTTCTCCTCCCAATATATTCCTCTTACCCCTTAATTTTATCTTTTTAGGTATCATCTCTTCCTATTCAACTCACCCTGTGCTTTCTGTCTATATGTGTGTGTGTGTGTGTGTGTATGTGTATGTGTATGTATAATCCCTCCAACTACCCATATACTGAGAAAAGTCTGAAGAGGTACAAATACTATCTTTCCATGTAGGAATATAAACAGTTCACCTTTAGAAAGTTCTTTATGATTTCTTTTTCCTGTTTACCTTTTCATGCTTCTCTTGATTCTTGTGTTTGAAAGTCAAATTTTCTATTCAGTTCTGATCTTTTCATCAAGAATGCTTGAACGTCCTCTACATCATTGAATGACCATTTTTTCCCCTGACGTATTATACTCGGTTTTGCTGGGTAGGTGATTCTTGGTTTCAATCCTAGTTCCTTTGCTTCTGGAGTATCATATTCTAAGCCCTTCGATCCCTTATTGTAGAAGCTGCCAGATCCTGTGTTATCCTGATTGTATTTCCACAATTGATTGAATTGAATTATTTCTTTCTGGTTGCTCGCAAAACTTTGTCCTTGACCTGGGAACTCTGAAATTTGGCTACAATATTCCTAGGAGTTTCTCTTTTTGGATCTCTTTCAGGATCTATTTCAGTGGGCTGTGCTCTGCAGGCTAGGTTGCTGCACTCCCAAGACTTTTATTTTATCCAAATTATTTCATATGTTTCTTTCCTCTGGAATTTTATAGAAAATGCTGGGCTGGGAAAAGGAGGCAATTAGCTTATAAATTGGTAGTTTCCTTTGATTGTTTAAAGAAAAGTTTACTATCATGGGAAACTTTCTATAGATCAATTCCAGATCACAGCACCAACAAAATGTAGGATTAGAAATTTTTTCTAAGCTTCATGACTACTCTAAAATAGGAATTATATGCAAGAGATAAATCAATTTCAACTTTTATCATGGTACAAAACACCAAGAATCCAATCCTGGTGTCAGTCCAGTGAAGTAACTGAAAATCTATCCTTAATTTTGAACATGCTCACTCAGATTATCCTTTGCTGTAAATCTGTCAACTAACATTCCACCACATCTGCCCTCACTCCACCATTATATGGCAACAAGTAACAGAATGCAAATTTGCTCAATCCCTTACACATTTTGAAAGAGGTGGAGGTACAGGACAGCATTGAGTTTGATTTGTCTGGGCCTACATGTCTTACACTGAACTAGAGTTGAGCCAAAGAATTAATGAAGAAATGAATCTGAAGCAGGGTAGCAGCATGTGTTGCAGTGGTTCCATCAGGTCTGAAGGAAAGGGAAATGGCATTCATCTGAGGTTTGTTTTGTTCCCCTCAGAAGACAGAAAGAGGCCAGAAAAAAGTGTATTCCTGAGTATGAGAAGAGGTTGAGGTCTTTCCCTCAGGGATTCACCATCTAAGGGGAAGTAATCAGAAAGTGAGCAATAAGGTAATAGAAGGGAAAAACATATTAATACCAAAAGTCATAGGAGGAAGAAAACTTAGTTAAAAATCTTGAGCATAAGCAGATAAGTCAATAAGGGATTTAATACAGAAGAGAAGATGGTCTCAAGAACATTGGAATGAATCCAACCATCTCTGAATACGTTTTGTAAGACAAAGAAAACTAAATCTATACTCAATGAAACATAACCCAGTAGAATGCCATGCAAACATAACAGAATGTCCATTTAATGGTTCAAGGGAAGAATAAGAACAGCAAAGGCAGAATTATTGGTCTTCCTAGCAGAATAATCTGTAGGATAGAAAAACTTGAATTCATGATGGCTAATATCACCAAAGAAATAAAACACAGAATGTATTAGGAATTCAAATACACAAAAGCAAAGGATAATTTGATAATTTTTTCCCACTTAATGACATTTTATTTTTTCCAATTACATGTAAAGATAGTTTTCAACATTCACTTTTATAAGATTTTGAGTTCCAAATATTTTTTTCTCCCTTCCTCTTTTCCCTCCCCTTCCCCAAGATGGTAAGTAATCTGTAATAGGCTATACAAGTACATTATTTGCAAAAAGGAGGAAGAGAAGCAAAAAGCAATAATAGAGAAAACATGATTTCTATGTAAGAAAAACATAAAGATTGAGAAGATAGAATGCAAAGACAAAACTTAAGGATTCAAAGTCTTTCAAAAAAAAAAAATGACAAGCCAAACTATCTGATTACTATCCTGCTCTGAACTCAGAAAAGTGTCAATCAAGAGAATATATAGATTGTTTTTTCAAAACAAAACCCATGTTGAAAATGCCAAGATATATAGTAGTTAAATTTTACAATTTCAATGACAAACACATTTCTAAGCAATCAGGAGAAAGACCTCTGAATATAAAGAAAGGGGAATTTGAATAAAGCAAGATTTATCTTTTACCCACCAGAAACTACTGGAGGGAATGTAATAATTTATTCTAAAGAGGATGGATGCAACCTGAGATGACGTACTCTTCAAATTTGAATCTAATTATTAATGGGGAAAAGAATGACCATTCAACAAAAGAGAGGCATTTGAAGCTTTCTTACAAAAATAAAAGTTTGGCATTTTATTTTCTTTGGAAACACAGATGCAATAATGGTTTTATAAAATGGCACCTAGGGAAGACTTTCATTTTTGCATAGTTAAAAAAAAAAATATCCCACGAGGAAAACGGTAAAAAAAAAAAAAAAAACTAGAAAAGATAAAAGACATTTTTTTTTGTTAAAAGTAACAATAACAGCAAGAAAATAAAAACAAAGGCACCATTAAGAGATTCCTTTCTAAGTGGAAATGATATAGAAGTGATAATGAAGGAATGGGTTTGAAACACCATTGACTACCTTGCCCATAGGTGAACAAATGTTCAGAAAGGGAGGCCACAATGAATGGAAGAGGAGAATAACGAGAGGGAGGGGAAAGTGTGATGTACTCAAATACACTCAGTGGTAAAGAGTGAGGGAAAAAAAAATCATTTTTATAGTCTCTCAAGAAGTAGAGACCTACAGGAGAATGGCAGAGGAGGCAAAGGGATGGGTTAAGGGGAAACAAAGAAAGAAATCTCATTCAGTAATGAGAGGTAGTTGCACTGAAAAATATTATCATGCTATCATGGTGGGAGAAAGATTATCTCCTATGGGAGACAGAGACCTTCTAATGGTTTTAATCTGCAGTAATTTGGTGCTTAGAGGGACTACTTATCTCTGAGAGACTCTTGTCTTTCCACAGACAGCACCTGTCTTCAGGAAAAGGAGAATCAGAGTACCTGGGGAAAACTGATATCCAGAAAAGTGGGAGGGCATGGAGCCGGAGAAATCTGAGGTCAAATGGGGAAAAAAAAGATCATAGAGAGGGCACAGGAAAATTTCCACAATGAGGTCGTTCTTTTCTCTATTTCTTTCTGGAATTGATGCTTCTAAGAGTGAGGAACAACATCAAAATCTATAATGCAATAATATAGAAACTCCTTTAAAAAGCAAATTTGAAATATTTTAAAATCTTACTTTTAATTCCATTTTAATTCTAATTTAATTCCATTCCTTTTAATTCCATGAGGAATATAGAGACTGAAAGAAGAAATAAACAAGTATAAAGATCATGAATTTCAGAATTAAAGACTAGAATAGAAAGAAAAGGAGGAGAATTAATGAAAAGAACAAGAGAAAAATCACCTTTTTAAAAAATGGCATAGAAATTTTAAAAAATAACTAATATGCAAAACAACTTAAAGGTGAAATGAGGAAGGAAGAAAAGAAACAAATGTTTATTAAATGCCTACTATGTACTGAGTTAAGCACTTCATAACTTCGCCTCATTTGATTCTCACAATTACCTTGGGAGGTAGATGTTAAGATTATCGATATTTTATAGTTGAGGAAAGAGAGACAGAGGTTAAGTCACTTTCCTAGAATCACATAGCAAGTAAACACTGTAGCTTGGATTTGAACTTAGGATTTGACTACTTAACTGAAAGAAAAAAAAAAGAGAAAAAAATACATAATTAGATAAAAAGAATAAAGAAAAGAGTACTAATAAATTAAGCAAACTTCAAAACCATGTAAATGGGTAGAAAATGGAAGGATTGTCGAGGGTGAGGGGAAAAGAGTCTATGGAAATAGGATTTCCTTAAAATTGATTAAGCAAAATAATTGAAGAAACACAGTGCTCTTCTTTACAGAGGAAGAGGAATTAAACAAAAATCTTCATTCATTAAAAACAGTAAGGCAAAAGGATGAAAATGTAGTTTTAAATTTGAATGAATTAAACAATGCAATTAAACCAAAATAGTAAAAAGTTGGATAAGAAAACATCTCGTAATGATAGACCAGGGAGGAGACTTAAGAACCTAAAGTTCTAATCTAGTTCCCTCATTTATTTTTAACATATGTATCTGAATACACATACACATAGGTATATATTTACAGATTATAAGGAAAATGAGGGCCTTAGAAGTGACATGACTCAGCCAAGTCTACACAGATAGGAAATAGCAAAACTGAATCTACATCCTCAGACTTCTAAATTTATTGCTTTTTTTCATGAAAAACAAAAACATTGTTAAACTCTTAGCTTCCCAAGGAAATGTCAAAATATACTTTAGAAATCAAGATGCTTGTTCTTATTAGATTCTTAAAAAGTGGCAGAGGAGAGACTTACCATATGCAGTATTCCTTGTGGATGGTACATTGGACAGGAATTTAGGTTAACTGTGAAGCTAATTTGGATAACTGAATACCTGTTGGAACACAGATATAATACCTGACGGGGAGACATAGAGAGCAACACTTGGCAAGGTTCAGGCCTCATAAAGAGCATTAGAATAACAAAATCAGAAACCATCAGTAGTACTGTTTGAGAAATGAGTTATTCTTTCCATACATATTTTGATGTGTCTTTTCCATGTTTGTATGCCCCACGCATGACCATATTGCATTTTACTTCTACCACCAAGACTATATATGGGAGAAAGAGAGCTCAATATTTGTAGGGGAAATTATGATTATTTATTTATACTACGTTATGGTAATGAAATGCATTTGCTTTTAACTAAATGTATCCTCCGACTGAGGAACTGATATGTGAAAATAAACACATTAGGGGTGGTGGTGGTGGTGATAGGCTATGTTTTAGAAAAGATTTTGATTCACAAAAGCATTTAGAACTTAGTTTAGTGGGGTCCCATAGGTCAAGGTGGATATGAGTGCTATCCTATGACAATTTTTTAAAAAAGTCATATTTATGAAACATATTAAGATTTCAAAATAATTTCTTCACAGCTCTCTAGGATGGCTAGTGCACATATATTTTAATCTGTTGCTAAATTACTAGGGTTTGTTTATAATTTAAGCAATAAGGCTCTGATCTAAATGCTGAGAGGGAAGGAATAGAGGAAAGAAGGAAGAAAGGAGTTAAGGTTAGAATGGGGAATCTCAAGTTCTGACCTTCCCGGTGTGATTACCGAACACTCAAAATGTGATCTATCAAGAAGGCAATCACAAAACTTAAAGGGGAACCTCTAGGTGATAGCAAGATAGACAATGCAAATGCGTCCCTCATTTTTACACCTGAGAGTCAAGGAGAAAATTACAAGGTAAGCATTCTGATACATTAATAATGATATCAAAAGAAACCATATTCCCTGACCTGAAGTCCTCTGCAAGGAGGGAAATTGCTTCATCTCAGGTAAAAAACATAAGTAATAAGAAAGATAAACTGCTTCATTGCCTTTGCCCAGTTAACTATGAGCATGTAAGAACATCAAAAGATGCATTTTCAGGGATGATGAAGGAAGGACTAAGGGAACTCTGTCAACATATTATAGCAGAGTTAATCTGTGCATTGCCTTGGAGTCAGTACTGTTTTCAGAATTTCAAGGAAAATCTCATTAAACAAGGGACAAAGGATTTTCTTCTTTCATGTTTGGAGAAACTTCTAACATCCAAAAGGCCATATTGTTATCCATTGATTATGCTCACAGTGACTCTAGTGGAATTGATTTATTGACAGTTAAATCATAATGCTTTTGATTTTAAAATATTTCTAAGAACAGCAAAAATAAACACTTGGGAATGATATAAACATGGTATCGGCATAAAGGGAAGACCAGAAATACTAATTCTACCTTCCCCTTCTAGCCTTTTGAAGTAAAACTCCAGGAAGTTGATTTGCAAGGAAATGATGGAAGTTGAAAGGCATATTCTCACTCTAACTTGAAGAGCATTGTATACTGAATTCAAAGAATGGCTACATATCATCCTTAGTTGTGTGTATTTCCTAAGCCAGTATCCTTCCGGCCATGTGAGCTCCACTAGTGTATGTCCTTTCTACTTAGGTACCCCTACGTGTGTGTTCCATGTCTACATATGTCCCTTATATGTGGACCTATTTCCATCAATGTCCCTAACCTATAAATGCATGCACATAACGCTGCTAATATAGTTTACCACTTGGAAGAGCCTGGGAAGCCCATTTCTCAGAAAGTTACCATGACAATGTAAGGAAAGTGCTTTGGATAGATTTGGAGCATGTATATAAGTTATGGAACTAGTCCAAGTCTGTCAAACATAATGGAGAAGAATCTCTTTGAATAGCTGTGTCTATGTGGTCAGAACTGGGTGAGAAGCGGAGAAGATAAAGGAGAAAAACTCAAAAGGCATTAGGCAACCTTTTCAATCTAGTCACCCTATCTTTACATGTGACTTTTTTCTGCCTGATGGCATTATGGTAAGAAAAACTAGACACAGAATGGGAGAAAGCCTTATGTTATCCTATCCAAGGATAACAAGTAGCCTATGAATAAATACATGCCTTAGTTCTTAACGTGTGTGTGTGTGTGTGTGTGTGTGTGTGTTAGGTGAAGAATTGGAGAAAACTATAACTTTTTTTATTTTTGTCAGTAGATTAAGCCCCTGGAGGTTTGAGAGTTACATCCAAGCTGCATTTTGCGCTTAGCCTAACTTAAAAGTCTCTATGAATGTCTTTTAGGACCCAGGCAGGGACTCATCCAGCACTGATGCCACATTTGGATATAAACTTGATGAGACTAATCTCTATAGGATCTATGTTAGGTTTGATCCTATTCTCCTGAGAAACCAGGGTGAGATGGGGAGATCATGCCCCTGAGGTATTTAATAAGAAGGATGTTATGAGTTTCATAAAGACCAGAGAATTGGGGAACTATAGAAAAGTCTATATGGGAACAAAGTCAGGAGCATCTGCTAAGGATATTCTCTGTGAATTCCCAGTTATTCACTCATTTAAGAATATCTGAAAAGATTCAGAAAGAGGGCAGTACTTGGAAATTAGCTCTCAGGCTTCCATTTGTGGGAAGAACAAAGTTAACTAAGGCACTGATGAATGAAAATAATGACTCAGCACAACAACTGAGGTTTGGATTTGAAAAATAGGTTTGGTGTTTCACCTGAACAGTACTCTTCCAGGAAGAAACATGTTTGAGTGATGTTGAGTCTATACTCACTTGACCAGTGTTCTTTCTCCTACCAACACATAGGTCCATGGAAGATAAATTTATCCAACTCAAATAACAGTGTGGTTTTGGGGAGAAGACCCAAAGATAGTTTAACACTGATCTACAGAGTCATCATCTACTGCAGCTTGTTTACAAATTATATATGTTGTCACAGACAGAAAAGATATATACAATTTAGGAATAATTTTATGAAAGAGCCCTACTGCCCCTGACAAAGACTTTATAGTGGACTAAGCTGATCTGCTTAATGGAAGCCTTAAAGGAAGCACCATTCTGGTAAGTATTTAACAACTGGTTCTCCAGAGTATGGTCTTGAAAGATCATAAAGAATTGGTTAAAAAAAAAAAGATTTTAAAAAATTGACTGGGCAAGTTAGATGAATTTAGATTTTCTAAAGCAGATAAAAGTTTTTGCTATTTATTACCATATTAATGTTTTCTATCCTCTTCAATTCCAGTTCTTTTAAACTTTGCCCTTTTCCCTTCTTCTTACACTGACCTCTAATCATGTCCCTTCTCCTCCACTGCTAAACATATTACATGCTTGAATAATGGAAGGATGAGGCTACTAATAATGAATGACTTCTATCTGACCTCATTTGCCCATAACAGATGAGGCAAGTAAGCTAGCACTCATTGGCAAAAGTCCTCAAAACACCAGAATAACACAAAATGTGTTCCTTGATGCAGGAGTAAATCAGAAAGTATCCTTGCAGAAAGCTTTCCTTTTGGAACGAGAGATGGAAGTGACCAAATTGATAATCACAGAGAGAAAACCGAGTGCAACAGTGGGGGAGATACTGAAGAATTCCAGAGGCTTTGTAGGCAGAGAATCAAAACAGAGCCTTCTAATTTCATGTGCTGTGAGCTATCTATATCATTTGCCTCTTTTACTTCTCCTCACTGCCCATTTTAATCTGGCTTCTCATTCCAACCCTCAAATGAAACTTCCCTCTCTGAGGTTAACCTCTCTGAGGTTAGCCACAATCTCTTCATTGCACCTTTTCTCAGTCTGTATCCTTCTTGATTTCTTTGCTATGTATGATCCTATTGACTACTTTTCCTCCTGAAGGAAGATCCGTCTTTACTCATACAACCCTAACTCATCCCCTTATTACTTTCTCTGTACACTACTACAACATCCTCCTAATGGAATCCCCAGTTTGCACATGCTTCCCTCTAATCTACCCTACATATAGAGGTCAATACAAGCTTCCTAAAGCATGGAATTGACTATGACATGTTTCTGGCCAACAGCTTTAAGTGGCTCTTTTTTGCTCCTTGTACAAAATGCAAACTCTTTTGTTTACCATTTAAAGTCTTTTACAAATTGTTTCTGGTCTGTAGGATTGTTTTACTTCCGGCTTCCATGGCAAAAGGTTGAAAGAGAAGGAATGAATGAATAGGAGAATTGAGTCAAATAACAAGGAAATATTATAAGTTGTGTAAAAGGGAGGGTTGGACTACTGAAGAAGACCAACGATTGAATTTGAGAGAAGAAATTGAGGAAAATATGAATCTCCAGGTCCAGATATTGATCCAGATTATGTTTCTGGGTTCTGTAAAAGAAGAATGAAACAAAGGAACAGGCATCAGGTAAAATTAAAGAGCATACAAAAGTACTAGAGAGGATTACAGAGGATCAAGGAGGATTATGAAATAAGGGCCTGAAAAAAAAGACTCAAGATGTCTAAGAAGAAGGTAGTTATTAAGAAAAGGAAGTTGAGTTGGTTGTCACATTGTCAAGAAGGGCAAATTGAATGCAAAACATTTAACCAAGTGTTTAATGATCAGGTATTAGTACAAAGAAGGCTAGAAATGTCAGTGAGTATGGAAGATAGGGGAAATTGTATAGTGACTTACAAAGAGGTTGTGATATTTGTATTTGCCATGTATTGAGTGACTGTTATATTTATTCTAAGTGAAAGCAGATCTTCCAGCCAAAGTTGATAAAGAAATCTAAGGAATATCTCTCTGAACTCCAAGTTGCTGTTTTTAAATTGAAGTATGGGGATAGGGTGGGGAAGGAATTTTAAAATTAGAAAGGAAAATATGAGCAATATAAAAAAAATGTTGCCAAGCTGATTATGGTGGTACTTTTGTGATTTTTGTTACCAGGGAGGTTAAGGCTGGTGGATGACTTGAGCTGAGGAGTTCTGAGTTATAGTACCTAAGTAGATCATCCCCACTAAGTCTGACACCAGATTTACCCAGAAGTTCCTAGGAGATAAAATTCAAAATAGTGAACAATAGGCAAAGACCTGGCCTAAATGTTTATATAGGTATACACAAAGTATAATAAAAAAGTAAGCAATATTAGATGTCTTAAAGCAAGGAGACAAATTTAATCTGATAAGTGTCATTAAGACAGTTCTATGAAAGCTAAGACGATGGTGTTAGATGATTATATCTTACTCAGAAAAATCAGAACAGTTTAAAGGGGGAAGGATTAGCATGGTATATTAAGAAAGCGTATTTATTTAAGTAGTAGCCTGACATAGTGAAAAGAGACATGGACTTGGTACTAGGAAGATATGGGTCAAATTCTTCTATTGACTCACACTCACTGTGTGGTTCTGAGCAAGTTACTTAATCTTTTAGAAGTCCAGGACTTTAGGCAGCGCTAAGACTTTAAGTTAGAAAGAACTGATTTGAACTTATGGAATAAGTTTCTTACTGAGAACATTCTATGATAATGAAATCAAAAGTCCAATTCCTGTCCTATTTCAATACTTAAATAAGGAAATCTAGGAAGCAGAGAATATTTAAAAAGGTGAAAGGCAATTGTGAAGGAAACAAAAATGATTTTTTTTGCTTATTACATTGTACTACAAATCACCTGAACAGAAAGAAGAAATGGATGAAGTATTTGGGCAAAAAAGAATACCATAGTTTAACACATCTAATCTTTAGAGAGACCACTCAGCTGAACCCACAGTGGTTAGAGCACATAGTCTTCTTTGTATTGTACCCTCTGTTTTGTGAACAGAATTCTGTCCTGGGGAGCTCCGAATTTTAATCATGGAAATTAGGATACCCATTCTCATACTCATTGGCTCATTAAAACCAGTGAAAATACCAATTTTATTTTTAAAAAAAGGCTATGACTGGAGTCTTGAGCTCCCAAAGAAAGGAATAAAGAGATATGTAATATATGATATAAAATGGATAGAGAGCAGGTAATATATTCCTACACAAATGCTAAGCAAAAAGAATAAGCACGTATCAACAGACAGATGATAGCAGAATTTTGTAACAGTTTAAAACTATTGATACAATTGACTAGGAGGCTGAAACCAGTTTTGTTATATTGATCATTAGGTACCTCACATTTCACCTTGGCATTGAACTCTCCAACCAACAAACTTCTAGTTGATTTTTTTTTCTAGTGACCACTGTCTCTGATGAAGCTTCCCTTTTGGTCATCCCAATATGACTACCACTGAAACTGCAAATAATTTCTCCTGTCAATGCTTCTGCTGCCACTACTATGCTGATGAATAATGTTATTACTGCTCTAATAAAACTCTTTGCCCTTCAGACTCAAAAAGTTATCTAATCAAGGAAAGAATACACAAAAGAAAGAGTCCCCAAAAAGCAAGACATGAGTTCACAGCAACATGAAAACTGGTAGGGAGTTAGGTGTAACAGCCCTTTCCCCCACTTTCTCAGAACACAAATTGAAGCAGTACATATGTTTCACAATCTGAATGGAAGAGAGGGTTGGAGAGAACACTAGCTCACCTTTCTATATCCAATTAGTCATTACTTCTTTCAGTTCAGTAGTCAATTAGCAAACTATTCCTCATTTTCCCTTTCAGTCACTGAGTCGCACATGGCAAACAAGCAGGCTTCTAGAATTTCCACATGATTGATCAATAACAGGCAAAGAATATCTACAATACATGACATCTTACACATGTGTGGTAAGTGCAAGTTTCCCTCTGTTTCCCTGCAACTGATAATTGGTTTTCTCCAGAAGACATAAAAGCTCTCCCCCAAGGTGATTGGCCCATGCTTCCCTTGATGAGTTTTCTTGGTCACCCAAGGGTATAAATATTCTCATCCTATATGGGCAAGAAAAGTAGAATCTTTTGCAGTTTTTGTTTTAGTATAATCAAGTGCCACTAATTGAATCTTGCCTTTATCAGCCAAGAGTCTTTACTAGGAGTAAAGGAGAGAAACAAGAGTTTCTTTAACTAGAAGCAGTGCATTTTTATTGTTAATGTGATTAAAGATCTTCCCCACCCATTAATGGATCTGCCCATTAAAGGGAGTTTGATTAGGGAAGATTTGTAGGAGGGCCCATACCTTTTGTTAATGAGGCACTGGTTCTCAGGGTTGGGGTGCCCTTTGTCTCTAAGAAAAGTATAAATACTCTGAGGTGAGATTTTACTTTGAGGCTTAGTTTTTGGATGAAGCTTTGTATGACTACTAAGAAGCTCACTGGCTTTGAAAACCTAGATGTTGGTGTTTCCCTCTCTGGCAACTATGGTTAGACAATTGGACCTCTTGATTTCTGACATATGTGTTGCTTTTGTCAGACAGTTTGGAAGTGCTGTCTGTTGATTTCCTGAACTAAGTGAATGATATATGTGCTTGATTAAAGGAGATTGTTAACTCCTCAGAAGTTGCTTTTCCTTTGAGAAATGCAGATCAAAGAACCTGTGATAGCAGGCTTCCCATGTTTGTTGGGATGCTTACTGACACACACCCTTATGGAATCAAGACCAATCTGACCTGATGGATGTCTGAAGATCATGTAAGTAACTACACCCTGCCCTGTTGAACAGACACATTTCTCTGTTTGAAAAAGGGGGACCACATCTTTAGAAGCTGTGTCACTGTATTCTTATATATTCTTGTTTTGTTAGTTAAGGAAACCTCCTTTTGTTAAATGTGCAATGCCTTAAAACTGCTTCATTTTGTTCCAAAATCAAATTTGAACTAATAGGATAATGGTATCAATACCACCTCTAACAACATGAATGCTAGATTTGCTAAAAACAGATTTCAAAAGTTTCAGAATAGTTAGTATATTGTGGAATGAATTGTGATAGTCATCCCTGTAGTGATGGAAGATGTTCCAGAATGTAATTATGAAAACAAAAGTCACATCAACTTAATCATTGATTAAGTTCTTCTTATCTGGCAGGTATGATACTGAACATTGAGGATACAAATAAAATAAATATACAGTCCCTGCCAAAACTAAGGTTTCTAATGTCGGAGACACAGGTCAACAAATGGGTAGATACCTGATATATACAGAGCAAATGAAAGGCATTTTGAAAGGGTAATCCATTAGCAGCTGCTGGGGAGGAAGGGCAAGAAAGGCCTCCTGGAATAGGTTACACTGGAACTGAGTCTTTAAGCAAGTCAGAGAAATCAGGAGGCAGAGACGAGAGGCTATACAATTCTAGGAGGGGAAGTCAACTACTGGAAAGACTTGGAGACAAGCAGTGGAGTATTGTAATCAAAGGGCTCTGAGCAGGCCTGTACTGCAGACATGTTGAATGTTTGCAGGACAGTAAAGTGTAAAATGATTATAAAGGTTGAAAGAGACTAAGTTATAAACTTTGAATGCCAACAAAGAACTTTATATTTGGTTCTGGTGGTTATAAAAAGCCACTGAAGCATATTGAACAGGCAATGAACATGACCAGCCTTACACTAGAAAAATTACCTTGGCCCCTAAGTGAAAAATGGATTATTGTGGGAGCTAGCTAAATGTTTATTGCAATAATCTTAGTGAGAACTGATAAGGGCTTAATTAGTTTTGAGGCTGTGTAGTGGGGAGAAGGGGAGTTATATGAGTGAGAGAAATTAATATTATACTATTATATTAATAACTAATTATTAATTTATGATCCATCCTTTTCCTCCTATTTCTCTTAATATCCCAATGCTGAAAATGTCAGCCAGTCTCTGAAAGGTGTGACTGAGTGATAAAATCACTTCGAGCCCCCAAGGTATGGAATCCTTAACTAGGTTGGCAGGGCCTCACACAATTGGGAAACCTAATTTAAGTTTAGTGCATAAATAGAATTCAGGCTGGGTGAGCTCTTACCCAAGGGAAGGAACCCTGTCCTTGATCTCCACCTCTCAAGTTTAGAGCAAGTCAGCTCATGAAGGAGAAGACAAGCCAGAGAGGTCCAGATGGAAATGCCTTCCTCTGTCCAGATTCCTGGAGGCTGTTCAGCCTAAAGATCCAGACACATTCTTGGCAGGAGGAGCTAAAGACTTTTAGCCCACCTCCTAAATAAATGTCCACCAATCAGAGTTGTGTTTCACTTGTCAGGGGAGTTCCCCATCAGAAGGTACATATTTAAGGTATTTCAGTGTCTCTTGACCTCTTTGGTTACGAAGAGAAACTACTGACCATCATTTTATTAATTAGCTAGCCTAATTAATGAATTATTAATTGTCTAAAAACTCTGTCTCCCAGGGGTTTTATTCACTACATAAGAGATTTTGTGAAGGTAGGAATAAATAATAAAATAATAAATAATAAAATAAAATTTTGGCAATGGATTGAATATATGGGATGAATGAGAGAAAAATTGAGAATGACATCATGGTTGACATGTAGAGTGATAGGAGGATGATGATCCCTTTGGAACTAATAGGGAAGCTGGGAGGAGGCTGAGGGGGATAGAATACCAGAATGTGTACTCAAAGACACAACAACAAGACAGATCTACTGTATGTACAGTGGTAAATTGAAACTACAAGCACGTTGACAGTTGGTATCAGCAACCAGGTGGCATAGTGGGTAGACCCTTGGGCCTGGAATCAAAAAGACCTGAGTTAGAATGCAAGCTTAGATACTTTACTAGCTATGTGACCCTGAATAATTACTTTATCTCTGTTAACCTCAGTTTCCTTATTTATAAAATGAGATTAATAATACTATCTACCTCCCAGGGTTGTAATGAAGATCAAATGAAATCAAATGAAGACCAAATCAAATAACTGTAAAATAATTGTAAAGCATAGAACAGTGCCTAGCTCATAGTAAGAAACATGTAAATATTAGCTATTATTGTTAAAGTATAAACAGATATATATCTTCTTAGGAAGTCAGATCATGGAATCAGGAAAATTAGACTGAAGACAATAAGTTGCCAACTAAGTAGGCAATTTTATTTCTCACATCAAAGAGTAACAGCTGTTGGAACTGGTGTTCAAGGACAGGACTTTAATTTTGAGGGTTACTAGGATAAACTAACACAGGAATTCAAATACAGTGTGTAGGATGGGGACTACATATATGCACATATATCTAGAAGGTGCTGTTGTGCAACACAGAGCATCTGATAATTTGTCCTTCACTATCTTACTCCATCTTAGAAAAGAAGCAGAACACAAGCCTGCCAGACCATGCCTATCTCCTCCCACAAGGATTGGAGTATCCTTTTTGGCCACCATTCTCTCTTCTGATTTTACCCTTTTGTTTTGATTAAGGAGTAGAGACTTTTTCCATGAGAAGGCCACCCACTGAATTCTCCTCTCTCTCCTTCCTTGGGATTGTGGATTTAGTCACCACCAGCACCGTTGTCTTTCATTCTCTCCTTCATCCTGAGTGTCAGAGGTGATGACAGTCATTCCTCGTTGCTCTTGTTCAACACTCTGTCATCTCTCTTGCTATCAGCTGAATTTTCTGTTCCCAACTTCTTCAAGTTTCCTGTTGGGGTGTGTAATACTGTACAATCCAGTCTCAAGTTGCAAAATATAACATATTCTTTCCTTCTTTTTTAAGAAAAAAAGAGTAGACACTACAAAGCAACAACTTTTTTTTTTAATCTTGCTGCCAGCTGAGGAATACTCACTGCTTAGCACTTGTACCTCCTCCTCCCATTTCTTGGATAAGTCCACTTCCTTTAGTTCTATGTTTAGACACCATTCCTATCAATCCACTATTTAGAATGCCATAAATTCAGTATTCAAAAGTTTGGGAAATAATATAGATAAAGTAAATTATTTCACATTGGTCTCTCACCTCTACCACAAAACAACAATTTTTGAGTCTTTACTGATCTAGTGATAGGTGAGAAACTCAACTATGCACGTAGCATTAAAAACAACAAAAAACCAGGTTTCGGTGATATGATGAGATGAAAATTCCTCATTAAAAAGCAACTCTGACATTTTAAAAGGTTAAAAATGTTCCTTAAACATAATTTCAACTGGTTAAATTGAAGTGGCTGAAAATTGTAATAACATTTTCTTTAGGTCAATAGGATTCTTTTATCATGAATCACAATATTTTCATACACCTCATCTCTTGCTTTCCAAAATTTGGCTCAGAAATAGTCAAAGAACTGTCAGTAGTCATATTTGATTTAGTCACACTCCTTCCCTTATTCAATGATCTATTTCTTTAATATTGCCACTTGAAGATGACCTTGGGCTTTACTGAAGTATTTGCAGTGATTAATTGTATTTGAAATATTGATATTTTCATATACTGTTTCACTTTTTCATAGATCTTGTTAGTTCCCTGTGAAGCCTCATCAGAGGTGACTGTGTCAGATTTAGGAGATCAATGAAGTCCTATATTCTGATTCTCTCCCTATTCAAAGTAAGGAAAGCAGTGCTTTCTGAGGGAGTCAGTATGTTATGTGTTAGATTATATATAATTTTCATGGCTATAACAATATCTTATCACGTAGGCATCTTTCTAACAGTTTATGCATTTGCATACACTTTAAAAAGGCTTAGAAGATTGTCTTTTTTCTTTTCCTTTTTTTTTTTGTTGGTAGAATGTCAGAAGTATTTCAGTAAGTAGGTCATTTATGTATATTCATGATTCAAAATTTCTAGTTCTAGTTATCTAGCCTTATTTTCTCTCTTGAACTACATTCACACATCACCAACTGCCTCTTGGATACCTTGAACTGCATGTCTCACAAACATCTCAATTTCAAATGTTAAAGACATAATTTATATTTTCTTCCAAACCCTCTTCTCTTCCAAATTCTCCTACTACTTGGAGCATAAAGTCACCCAAACACTCAAATTTAGTTTCATCCTTAACTTTTCTGTTACTCACCCCACATATCCAAACCATTGCCCAATCTTGTTTTTACCTTTATAGCATCTCTTATTTATATACCTACTCACATGGCCACCAATTTAATTCAAGGCCTTATCACTTCTCACTTGAACTGTAAAACCCTTCTAAGTGGTCTCCCTGACTCAAGTTTCTCCTCACTGTGATCCATTCTTCACATCTGTGCCAAAAAAGCTATTAAAAACAAAACAAAACAAACCATTTGCCTGACCATATCACCAGTAATCCCTATGACTGTTTATTACCCATATTTCATCCCCTTCCTCCACCCCAAGCGAATATGAATCCTTGGATTTTAATTTAAAGCTGTTTAGAACTTGGGCCACCTCTCTCTGCTAGTATGAATTTCTTCCTCTGCCTGATTATAATGGTAATTTAAATGAGAAGATCTTTCCCATTCATTAATAGGCACATGTGACCTGCTAAATCACATGGAAGCCAAAGTCATATGTGGTTGGAGGAAGTTGCTAAATGGGTGGAACAGGAAGGGGTAGAGCAGAGTTGAGAGGAATTTGGTCAGGCTAGTCAGAGATGGGAAGGACATCGGTAAGCAGGCACAGCTAGGCCCATGTGTTGGTGGGAAGGCTCCAGCAAGGGGAAGTGGGGAGGAGGTGAGGAAAGCTTGGAAATGCCTTTACCTCCTGCAGTGCTAGTCTATTGACTTCTTGGATACTATGACGGATTTGGCTTTTTGGTATTGGGATTTGGCTTTCTGTTGTCTGAATAAATGTTTTGGTTCTGTCTTCCATGTGGAGAGTATGTTGCATTTCGCAGTTCAGAATTGTGCCAACATTTTCATGACCTCCATAGGCACTGTGAATATACTGATCGCTGTGGAGAGTGTTGCCACTCTCATACTGCTGCAGCTATGGCTGGTGCTCTGCTTCTGAATAGAAAAGCTACAGACTATGTCCATCAGGGTGCTGGTGGTGGCTGGGTCTGGTGCACATACCACAGAAATTATGAGATTCCTTGGTAGCTTGTCCCAAAACTATACTCCAAGGCATTATGTCCTTGCTGGTACTGATAAGATGAGTACTGTTAAAATACATTTATTTGAAGAGAGCTGAGAGAGACTGAATCCTTGTACACTACTCATTGCATTCCAATCAGTTGGGAGGTGCAGCAGTCTTGGAGTTCTTTAGTGTTTACAACCCTGTATACTGTGTGTTTCTTCCTTTCTCTGACTTTTCGACTCAAGCCAGACTTGGTGTTGTGTAATAGACTAGGAACATGTATTCCTATCTGTACATATGCCCTTCTTCTTGGGATACTGGGAATAAAGAAAATAATCATTGTTTACATTGAAAGCATCTGCAGAGTGAAAACCTTATCCCTTTCTGCAAAAATTCTTTACCACTCTTCAGATTACTTCTCTTTTCTTTATATATATATATATAAATTTTATTTTCAGTGTTCTACAATCACTACCATATAACTTAGATTATTTTTTCCCCTTCCTTCCCCTCTCCTTCCCCCCTCCTTCTCCAAGACAGCATGAAATTTTATATAGGTTCTATACATACATACATTCCTATTAAATACATTTGCACTATAGTCATGTTGTGTAGAAGAATTAAAATTAATGGGAGAAATCATATAATAAAGCAAAACATAATACAAAAGAAAATGATCTGCTATATTCTGCGATTGAATTCCAAAGTTCTTTCTCTGCATATGGAAGGCATTTTGTCTTAAAAGACCATTGAGAATTTTTATGTCCTTGCATTGCAATGAAGTTCCAAGTCTACCAGAAAAAAACTCTTGCACACTGTGGTTGTTGCTGTGTACAAAGTTCTCCTGGTTCTGCTCCTTTCACTCAGCATCAGATCATATAAGTATTTCCAGGCCTCTCTGAAGTCTTCCTGTTCATCATTTCTTATATGGCAATAATATTCCATTACATTCATATACCATAATTTGTTCAGCCATTCCCCAATTGATGGGCATCCAGATTACTTCTTTTTTCAGTGGCCAGTCTTTAAGGGAAAATATTCCATATCTTGGGTGAATAATTGACAGAGGATAAATGGTGTTTTCAGATTTCTGCAGTCAACTATGATACACACACACACACACACACACATAATAGAGGGGTAAACTGAGGTAAGGAGAGATGTAATAACTTGACCATGGTCACACGAATAGTCAGTGTCAGAGACAGATTTCAAAACCAAGTCTCTTCTGATCCTTCCATTACTCCACATTGCCTCTTCATTTCCAGAGGGCCCCCTCTGAGGAATACTGGAGAGTAAAAATGCCTGCAAAATTTCTGGGATATTTCTCAGAAGACAATGGAATGAGAGAGGATGCAAAGAATGTGGATTACTAATGATCTACTCCCAAAATAGCAACAGAAATGCTGAAAACAACATAACCAGAAATTTTTACAAGAAAATTAAAGTTTATCAAAAGACAATGATCAAACCTAAGAAAAAACTGTAGATTTAAAAATTTCGTGTGTGTGTGTATGTATATGTGTGTTCATCCTTTGTTGCTGAAGAAGACCATGCCATCAGAGAAATGATGACATGACTTGCATTTGACTTTGTTTTGAGTGAGGGAGGGCTACAGTTTTTTAAATTACAGAATAAGAGAAACAAGAAGTGCAGCAACAGTATCAAAAGTTGCATTCAGAACAAGACAAGAAATGGAGATGGACTTAAGTGGATAACAAAATAAAAGGCAAAATTCACATATCTCTTCCACTTACCACCAAAAAAAAATCACAAGGAGTTAAATAAATAGCTTAATGGAAGTAAAGAAACATCAGGAAGAATTAAAGGAAGAATTAATGTAAGCAAAGAATCACTAGATGGGATCATGGAAAAACTTCTCAAGATGGACAATGAAGAGAATTTAGAAAAACTCAGTGGGCATGGCCAAAAAATAGAATTAATGCTATGGAGCAAAGAATAGCTGAAGTGGAAAAACAAGGTCAGAAAATAATCCAATTGGAAAAATATTTGGAAGCCATGCAGGTAGAAGTTTCAGGTTTGGAAGACTGCTCTAGGAGAGAAAAATCTTCAAGATTTCAGGGTGAGGGAGTGCCAGAAAACATTAGAAATGTTTCTACCCTCCAATTAACCCCTTTATTTAAAGAGTCACCCACATTATTCATATAAATAAGAGGACTTTCGTCATGAGCATGAGTAACCATGGACAAGTCATATAAGCTCTCTGAATTTTAATTTCCTGATCTGTAAAATGGGTGAGGAGAGGAAGGGGATGAGATAAGAAGTAGGATAGCCAGAAAGCTTATCTTTCAGGGTTGTGGATATCAAATGTGATGAAGCCATTGTGAAATGTCAAAATTTCCTAAGTTAATTTAATACCAAAGAGATATTTGAATTAAAAAAATTAAACTTGAATAAAATAAAGTTCATTCTTCCTATTGAAAAAACCAGCAAACTTTGAGCCATTCTAATCTGACTTTCTTATATTTTACTTCCCTCCCCATAGTCTAATTTCCAGTTATACTGATCTACTCATAATTCCTCAATTAAAACACCTTACCAATTATCTATGTCTTTGTACTATCCTTTTCCCATTCCTAGAATGTCTAGAATACCCTGAATCCTAGTATCTCTGGCTTCATTCTGGATTCTGATAAAATCTAACCCCTTACAGTTATCCTTTCTAGGTCCCTCCCATTTGTTAGTGTTTTCCCCTTTCAGATTCCCTTCCAAGATAGATAGATGGATGGATGGATGGATGGATGGATGGATGGATGGATGGATAGATGGATGGATGGATGGATGGATGTTTATTACTCATATTTATTACCCATAGATAGATTGAATGATCACTAAGTGATCATTCAATTAACTGATAGATAGACTGATAGTTCAGTTGATAGGTGGATGTATTTTGTATCTATTTAGGTTTTTTTTGCTGTGTTTCCTCCATTTAAATATAAGTTCTTTGAAGGCAGGGATTGTTGTATTGTCTTTATTTGTATCCCAAATATCTATATCCCTAGGAATTTGCAGAATATCTGGCAAATAGTAAATGCTTTTAATAGATGCTTATTGAGACTGAAAATAATTTTATATCAACAGTTTTTATGGTTTACAGTAATTGGAAATAGAACCTTGTGTATTATCACAGTCCTGCCTTTTTGAATTTAGCATCCTCTAGGAGTTTTCTATTGAAGTAAATTTTCTTCATTTCTCTCAAATATTTAATGGATCTATCACACTGCTTACTGGGTCATTCCCTTAGAGTTATAGCTCATAATCTATCCATACTTGTCTATCCATAAGTTCATCAGAGTAGAATCTACTTAGCATGGTTAAGACCTCTTCCTAAAAGCAGATAAATTTTTTCATTCTTTGCAGTTTTATGCCCAGAGTTTAGCACAGTGTTTGGCACAGAATAGGTTCTTAATATGTCCTTGTGGATTCATTGATTAATCGTGAAGATACCAATTCTTTTGGCCTAGGCCTGTCTTAGACCAGTCCTTTAGTAAATTTAGGTTTATTAATACAACAAAATGAGATACTTAAAGATCATTCAACAGTTAACAAAAACATAAAACAAAACAAAATGAAATCTTAGTCCTTACAGAAGTATAACATTGAGGTTACCTTGAGTTGATTCAACTGAATGAAGTTGCTTCCTTGAGTTGCTCATTACTTTCCATCAGTCAAGCACTATATTTTCTAAAGTTTCCTGTGGCTGTTTTACACCCAGACAGTGAGAAAGCAGTGTTTACAGAATGAATCTTCAGTTTCCCGTGCAAACCAAGACATGAAGATGTTCTCAGTACCTTCTAAGGAAAACCTTGCCTCACTTGCTTAGGGCAAGCATTAGGGTATCCCTCCTATCACATCAATGGAGTACAGAGGCTTGATTTAAGTTACCCCTTACTTTCTCCATGTAACCAAACACCACAATACACACACACACACACACACACACACACACACAAACACATTTCTTTTGTGACACTTTTGTCCCAATTTTCCTTCCTTACTCCTTGATTGTAATATGTGGTAGCTTATTCACACTTTCCATGTACTTCTTTAAATGCTGTGTGGGTAATAATCATTTTCTAAGTTGTAGTGAGTGTATCAGTGTACATTGGTACAAGATGTCATGGAACTGAAAGTTTTCAATAACAATGAAATTATAGGTCTAATCACGTAGGTACAACATTATCTTCTACTATCTATCTATCTGTCTGTCTGTCTATCTATTTATTTATCATCTATCTATTCATCTGGGGTATATGGGGTATTCAGGGAGAACTAGCACCTTTGATATGATGGCTTTCCTAGTCCTTTTTCAGGGCTGCTCATCCACCTTTGGTGTGCACCTTCACCTAACTCTCATCTGTGGTTCCAAGGAGCTGTAGCACATACAATGACCACTCTCTGGAAAAACTGTCTCTACAGATGGTTGAGAGTGATAGGTAGGTCTCAAACCTTCTGATGAGTTAGAGCGCTGTCTACTCCAAACATGTGAAGACATTCCCCAGTGGCATGAGTGAATGAGAACAATTACAATGACTTTGAAGGTTACTGAAGCAGGCATTGTGGAATACTTAGTATCAAAGGCACTATGGTCATCCACTGCATCCTGGGCCATTGCCCAGAGTCTTGAATTTTATCTTGCCACTGGATTTTAATGACTCTGGAATAGAGAGTGAGGCTGATGACTTTGTGTAGCTCTGCCTCATTTAAATCCAATTCATGGATAAGTCAGTATATCTCCCTATGATATTATTGGTCCTCTTGGAAATGAAAGACAAATAAAAATCTGTTTATCTTGGTGAATGAGTTCTGTAGCTTGTCTGTCCAATTGCATGTTATCATAAATTCCAGGCAATAAATATGTAGTTTTACATGTGTAGTTAACATGTAAAATGGCAGTGACATCTAGGTGGTGTAGTGGATAGAGCTCTGGCCCACAAGTCAGGAAGTCTTCCATTCAGATCCTCAGATATTTACTAAATTGTGTGACCCTGAATAAATCATGTAAGCTCTGTTTGCTTTAATTTTCTCATGAGGACCACTGAAATGAGGGTATACTGTGAGGGACAGGGAGCCAGCAACCTGAATTCTAACAGTGCCATGGCAAAAGAGCTGTTGGAGGTGGGAGAGTCCCAGTCTTTGAACCAGTTAAGCCATAGCATACATGTATCTGGTGAACTGAGGGGACCAAACCAGAGAAAAAAATGTTTCTGTTGCCCAGAGTCACATGGTCCAACAGTATTGCTTTGGCACCATTCTTGATTTGTGCATTGATATTCTCTATGAACATTGGTTTTCTGGGTGGTGTCCTTAATCCATTGAGTTCACTCATGTCTATAAATTTTCCTTCTTAGTGCAATGTATCATACTAGGGGTTTTGCCTTGATAACTTTTACAATAACTTCTGTCTAACAGATAGACCTTACAGATGTCTGAGCCCAAATCTGAGGATATTCAGGAGCTTTAAGGAAAATGAATGATTTCCCAGATGACTTTATAAAGTATCTTTCAAATATGACTTTAAAGTGTCAAAAGCAATTCCCAATACTTCCTTAGCTTTTAACTCTGGATATGAATGTAGTACCTGATTTGGGAAGCTTTTGCAAAGTACCTGTCCCTGACACTTTTTGCTTCCTTCTCTGGTGCTTTTCCTTTCATTTTTAGGTAGGTCCCAAAGAAATAGAAGTGGAGATGGTAAAACTTGGCTGTCTTAAAGAGTGACTGTCAAGGTCACTGATGTATCACTAAGTTTACAATGAATTTAAAAAGCCAAGGCAGGCAAGTGTGTGTATCCATGGCAGGAATTTTTAATATTTTTATTTGCTTTATTGACCTCTTTCGTAGTCTGATGAAAGTCAAAATGTTTTAAATTGCATAAAATAAAATGCATAGTATTATAAAAGAAAACAATTATATTGAAATACAGCTGTCAAGATGAAAAAAAAACAAACAAAAATTAATTCATTAGCCCCAAATTAAGAACTCCTAACCTATGCAGATTTTCCTTCCCTAGGGTGTTCATGGGTCAGAACTACCAGCTTTCAGGGTCACGGTGTGCTCTGAGAAGCCTGGCTAGCAAGAATGCCAAAGAAAAATGTTGGAAACCTGAGGGAAGCGATAAAAGAGAATGTATTCCCTGAGGCAATTGGTGTTTGGTAGTAGACATGCTTACCTTCTGACTAGGAACTGAAAGCAATTACTGCTAGAGTTGGAAGCAAGACCCTCAAGCTGGCTTAAATAACGTGGATCTGGATGGTAGTAATATCATTTCTTCCTTTCTCCATGAGATTTTGAATGTGGAGCTCTGGATGAACACTTTCCCTTCCCTATTCTCCTGGCCTCCCCTTCCCAGGGGGCAGGAATGTATTTGGTCAGAAGAGCCCTGGGGGAAAACTGAGATTTCAGACCTTAATAAGACCAGGGTGCCACTGCTCAGAAATTTAAAAATATGCATTGTCATTTCCTTTTTCCTGTTTTAAAGTACTCATCACATTAAATGAGTAATTCTTTTGGGTCACACAAAGATGGGGAATGGATTAGAATATCAATGGCATGGGGGGGGGAACATGATCCAAATAATCTATAGATAAGGTTTGGGAATATTCACACCTATCTGTGTGACCTTGAGCAAGTCATTTAACAGTTCAGTCAGAGGTTTTCTAAAGGAAAAAAAAATCTTTAAGATTTTTGGATTATAAGACTCAATCTGGATTATTTAGTTTGCACTAGACTTAATTCAGTTCTTGGTACTATAATAACAGAAGGTAAGGGATACATCTACACAAGAGTAGAGTATTCCTCATCTCCTCACTAAGAATTAAGGACATGGAACTTGGTCGTGCTTGACCCTACATGGAGGAAGATAGCTGGAACAGTCTGAGCGCAGAGTATCTTCTGGTGGGTTTTGTCAAATCAACAAGAATATGTTAAAAGCTTCCTTATGTCAGGCACTGAACTAAGCATTAGGGATACAAATATAAGAAGAAGAAAAAATAAACTCCCTACACTTAAGAAGCTTATATTCTATTGGAGAAAGACAAAACATAAAAGAGTGCTGAAAAGAGGAGGGGGAATTCAGTCTAGCTTGTTCTGTAAAATTTGGATTCAGTATAAAGGCCTCACTTAAGGATCTAGAAGACCACATGTGACCTTAAGGCTGCAGGTTCTCCACCCCTGGGACTCTAGCACCTTCCAGGTGAAATTGTTGGAAAATGGAGGAGGTTTGGAGGGTCAGCAGTGGAGACAGGAGAGGAGTTCACATTGCCTGGATGGTACAGGAAGATCTTTGGTTTAGTGACTTTTAACTTGGCTGCTGCCTCCATGGCAATGTAAAGCAAGTTGTACTGTGTACTCCTCATGCTAAGAGCAAAACAAACATAGGTCTAGGTTTATTGCTTCTTGTAAAATCACGGGGTGCTTATTGCTTTAAAAGATATTAAATCTTTCTTTTCTAACTGGAAAACGATAACAATCAAAACTCAAGGAAATGAAGTATAGAATTGAAAAAGGTCATTATCAGCTTATCATTTACTCTCATTTTATATCTTTTTGTTAAACTGCCAAGCATTCAAACTCTGCTTCAGAGAACACAACTCTGATGGGCTGGCCACGTTGTTTGAATGCAAAACATACACTTGCCAAAAAGACTATTTTATGGAGAACTCATACAGGGCAAGTGTTCACATGATGGTCAGAACAAATAATATAGGGACAGTCTCAAGGTCTAACTTTGGTACTGATTATGTAGCATGGGAGATTTAGCATGATGTGTCCACATCAGAGAGTTGAAAGAGCTCAAAGGAATCGCAGGATGCACAAATTTGGATGATCCACTCCAAATGTTCACACCAACTATTTGTGCCCGAGCTATGGTAGAACATTCTGAGCTCATACTGGTGCAATAAACCTGAAACTTGAATTCAGCATAATGGTGTTATTTTGGATCTCTTCAAGAACGAAGGACAACAAACAACCGATATCTTTTTGCCCTGCCCTGTAAAAAATCTGTAGAAATTTGCTTTTTAATCTCAACTAATGCTATGAATTACAGAAATGCTTAAGACCACTGGGCTTTGGGCACTAAAAATAAAATCATTTAAAAAGACCTGAAAGATCAGTTCTCTACTCAAAACAAAAACAAAGCATACACTTAAAGGGAAAACAGAAAGAGCAAAACATTGCTAATGGATGTGAGAAAAACATGGAGTAGGAACTTGGGTCCATCAACCTTGACCAATGAGCCTATAGCTGAACTCCAGAGGTTTTGCATAATTTCTTATGTGTTGAAAGAATGTTGCTTATTTACAAAGCTCTTTCTGAAATCATATGGGTGATGTGTTTACTTCAGATAACTCTGGATAAGTGTACTTGCCATGAGACTTTATATGAATATTGATTTCTTAAGTGATAATTGATCTTTTTGGCAGTTCTGACTTATATCTCTTAAACAGTTACTTAATCAGCAATTACTTTCGAGATTGGCTGCTAGAAAAATTGCATAGGAGCAACTGCAAGGGAACCAGGAAAGGTTGCTTTAAAACCTCACATTGCGAGCCCTCAAGTTAATATCCCAATAGAGTATTTACAGAATTGAACTGAGAATCTCAACATTAAGGGGTCTTTCAGACTTTATGAGGGAAAGATGTACTTTGGCTTTCTTGCCATATATGTCTTTCTTCTGAGTTTTGGAAGTGAATTATTCATGTCATAAATGTTAGTAATGATGTGTCAAGGTTTAATGTATCAATGAGAAGTAGCTTGATGAAATGACATTTTGAGAAATATGAAGGCAATCTGGTATCTGCATATAGTACAATTCTCTGTAAACATTTCCATATATATTATCTCTCACATTTACATAGTTTATAAAGTTATTTTTCAAAATAATCCCGTGAACCCTGACGTTCAGTTAAATAGCTTGCTTAAGACCATGCAGATTGTAACTTTTTGAAGCTGTTACTGAACATGACTCCTCTCTCTATCTCTGTCTCTGTGTCTCCCTTCTTCCTTATATCTATCTCTTCAGCTCTGGCTCTCTGCCTTTGTCTCTGTCTCTCACACATGCAAACACATGCATGTTATATACATACACACATAATTGTTAAAGAAGTAGTAAGATTGTCAGGAAAAGAGCTAGTTATGTAATAAGAATGAGGCATAATGGCTTATTTAAGAAAGTTCTGAAAAATCAAAAGAAAAACAAGAAAGTCTATAGCTCATTGAGTTAGCACTCTATGGGGAACCTGTGTACAAAATGTGAGTGAGATAAGAGTGCTAGATGAAAATACATCGATGAGCTGTCATCTGTAGTGGTGGAGGGAATATTCTTGTTAATGAGACATTTATCCATCAAAATATTTAAATGTAAATTTGCTGTATAGATTCTACTCCCAGCTTCTGTGGCAGGAGGTTTCAGGAGAAGAAATGGGACAGGAGAAGGACTTGGACATGAATAAAGAGGTAGAGGGAGAGAATCAAGAAGAACTGAAGACAAAGAGAAAGAAGGTAGTTTGAAAAGGTAAGTGGAACAACTTTTGTGGGTAGCAGAAGTTGGTAAAGATGATTTGTTGTTGGAGAAAATTGGTGAAATGAGGTTGATTTGAGGCAGGGTAGGGTGGAAGGGAGGTGTGACTATGAACCGGTTAAGGAAAGGAAGCTGAATATGGCTGTCTTGTTATTGAGGGGTGATAACTGGAAATACAAGTATAAGGAAGGACTTCAGGATGAGATAGTAATACAATTAGATTTTTTTTAAAAGGCTGAAAATTTTGATTAGTCTAGAGACTAGGGAAATTTTTGCAGTGATTTTCACTATATTCCATGTTTGCCTTTTTGCCACAGTCAAGTGAATGCTCTATATTTCAAATGTAGGCTGTTCTTCAAGGAAGAAAAGAAGGTGGAAGGATTTGAGGAGGAATTCCTCTCCATACATCAAGTTCTTAGGGATCATGGGATCATAGATCTAGAGTTAGAAGGGACCTTGGAAACCATTTGGTTCAAACTTCCTATTTTACAGATGAACATTGAAAACTTAAGGAAGTTAAGTGACTCATCCAAAGCTTTGTTGTTGTGTTCGTCCTTCATTGCCGAAGAAGATTATGCCATCAGAGAAATGATGATTTGACTTGTACTTGACTTTGTTTTGAATGGGGGCTGTGCCAGGTCTGCAGCCTCACTTTCTCCTCCTGAGCCATCTGAATCCAGTGACCTGATATTCCTCAGAATGACTGGAGATGATCCAGGATTCACTGGGAGATCTTGACCCCTTTAGGCCAAGGCCTGTTGGGTGAGGTAATGCCCATTCATTGAATAGGCCTCTTTAAGAAATAGACAGGTCATGACCCCTTTAATGAGACGAAGAAAAGACATCTGACTGGGAAGGAAACAGAAGAGAGCCTTTAGGCATGGGACAGGAGCCCCATGGTGTCTGAGCTTCCAAAGTAACATCAGTAGGGAGTAGTAGAAGTTGAATTTGAATCCAGGTACTATGAATGCAGTTCAGTAAAATAAAATAAAGCCAACCTCACCCCACCCTCAATAAAAGAGAAAGAGAGAAACAGGGCTTCAAACATGTTTGATACAGAGAAAGAGAAATAACCCACTCCTTTTTATTTGTGAGACTGGACAAAAGAGGAAAACAAGAAAAGTGATTTAGTATTTGGAACTAAAATAATCTGAGGATTTTCCTGAAATGAAAGGAGCTAGACATTCTGAGAAGGAAAGAAGTGCTTATTTTTAAAGTCCTGTACTGATTTGATTCCAAGGAATGATAAAATGGAGACAAATTATCAGGTCAGAGAGGAGAGACCATCCATTCATGGTCAGAGAAAGATGGGAATAGTGGCACTTGGGCATTTCTTGCTTAAGATAATGAGGAAGCAAGTTGTCAACTTGGTAACTACAAAAACAGAGAAACTCTTTGCCTTTCCAGGATAACTGTCCTTAGAAAATAGAAGACTAATCTTTAAAATAGTATTTTATTATCTCCAGTTACATTTATGTAAAGACAATTTTTAACATTGATCTTTTAAATAAACTTTTGAGTTCCTAATTTTCTCCCTACTTTCCTCCTTTCCCTCCCCTGCAAGACAGCAAGCAATTTGATATGAGTTATACATGTACAATCATGTAAAACATATTTTCATATTAATCATCCTGTGAAAGAAGAAACAAAAGAAAAGGAAAAAAATTAGGAAAAAATAAAGTGAAAATCATATATTTTGATCTGCATTCAGACTCCATTAGTTCTTTTTCTGGATGTGGGTAACCTTTTCTGTCATGAGTCTTTTGGGATTGCCTTGGATCTCTGTATTGCTAAGAGTAAAGTCAATCGTAGTAGATTGTTGTATATTATTGCTGTTACTGGGTACAGTGCTCTCTTGGTTTTGCTCTCTTCAGGAGAAAACTGAGGCATAGAGAGGTGAAATGAGTTGCATAGGCTCATATACGTATTAAATGGTGGAGGCAGGATTTAAAATATCCTAAGTGACTAACTTAGAGTACAATGGTAGTGAGGCACAAATGCAGGGAATGTGGGGGAAAAGAACAACTCCTGGTACCTTTTTCAGTCTACAGTATCCTCACACAGCTTTCCATTATTGTGTCTAATTAGGGGCAAATAGGTAGAGCAATGGACTGAGTGCCAGACCCAGACTCAGGAAGATCTGAGTTCAAATCTGGCCTCAGAGAGTTGCTACCCATGTTATCCTGAGCAAGTTACTTAACCTCTAGTTGTCTCAGTTTCCTCATCTGTAAAAAGGAGATTATAAAGGCACCTACCTCCCAGGGCTGTTGTGTGAGGATCAAATGAGATAGTAATTGTAAAGCTAATTGTAAAAGTAAAATTGTAAAACATGGTGTCTGGCACATAGTAATTGACAGAGATATGTACATGTGCATCATCATCATCATTATTAATTATCAGTGTCATAGTTCTCTGATTGGCAGGTCTCTCTTATTAGACCAGCCTTTCTGATGACATAGTCAGTGGAGGGGAAAAAATATAATATTCTTTCTGGGATCACTCCCTTTCTCTTCTCTTAGACTTAAGAATAAGACTCCATAGCTCCCAAATTGATGAACTCCTGAACTTCAGATTATTCATTGATGGATTTCCTAATTCTGGAAATTACTTGCTGCTTTTATACATAGATACAGAGGTGTGTCTGATTCAGTCCATTACAAACTGTTTCCTGTGTTGTGTCACTTCTATGTGCAGGTGGATAGAACCCTGGCTCTGGAATCTGAGTTCACATCCAGCTTCAGACATTTGACGCTTACTAGTTGTGTGGCCCCGGGCAATTAATGTCAATCCCAGTTCCCTTGCCAAAATAATAATAGTAATGATAATAATAATAATAATAATAATAATAATACTATAGCCCTATAATTCCTTGGAGTTGATGAAGAACCTATTCACATATTATGAAGTTGTAGGAAACTTCTGTAGAAGTTTGGTTGAATTATTGATTCAATGGAGGTGTCTGAGCCTTCTGTGATTACACTGAGATAGAAGAGGAGATATGTAGGTGGGGAGCAATTTATTCAGAATCTGCTGAAAGTTCTCTGTGGAAAAAAAAAAAAAACAAGAAAACATACAAACCAACAGCCTGTAGTCTAATTTGGGAATGCTTTTGGTATTGTTTGTCTGGATTTCCTTAAAAATTTGATAAATAAGCTCACAGTATCCTTGTGAAAAAGATGGAGATGTGTGGACTATATGATAATGCAATTAAGTATACTAGATATGGTTTAATGGCCAGATTAGAAGAAGAGTTTTTAATGATTCAATGTCAGCTTGCCTGGAAGTGCTTAATGGAGTGCTCTAGGAATTTATGTTTGGTCCTATGCTGTTTAATAATCTTATCATATGAATGAATGAATGACTAGATGGAATGCTCAAAATAAGTTTGCAGATGATACAAAGCTGGGAGGTATAACTAATACATTGGATAACACCAGATTCAGCATCCAAAAATAACTTAATAGACTAGAAAACTGGACTAAATATATTACAGTAATTCAAAAGGGAAAAAAATGTGAAGTCTTACACTTGGGTTCAAGAAATCAACTTCATTAAGTATAGACTAAAAGGAAGAAAAGTTAGGTAGCAGAATGAAATCTAAGGGGTTAGTGGACTACAGGCTCAATGTAAGTTGTGCCACCAAAAAAACTAAAGCAATCTTGGGCTCTGATGAGTTGCATAGCTATCAGGAATAGAGAGATGATAGAACTTCTCTATCCTGCCTTTATCATTCCACATGTAGAGCTCTATTCTGAACATTGCCAATTTGGGGAGGATATTCCTATGCTGAATAGCATGTAGAAAAGCACAAACAGGATGGTGAAGGACATTGAATTATATTATTTGTGAATAGACTGTAGGAGTTAGGCATATTTAACATGGAGAAGAGAAGACTCATGGGGAACATGATAGCTGTCTTCATGTATTTGAGTGCTGTCATTTGGAAGAGATATTAAATTTGTCCCCTTTAACTCCAAGGAATAAACAGTGTGTGCATGTGTGTGTGTGTGGGGGGGGGGGGGGGGGTGAGAGATTGAAAAATGCAAATTGAGGCTGGGTATAGGGAAAAACCATACAAATAAACTTCCTAAAAATTAGAGATGCCCAAAAGTGGAACAGGAGGCCTTCTGAGCTCAATTGTTTACCTGCTCCAATCTTCTCCTATTTTCATTCTCCTCTATTGCCAGAGATGTCCAGGTGATTCAAATGTTCATTTAATCTAACTATTGCTTTTAAGATTTCCCCCAAAAATCTCTTCTCCCTTTCAGAGTCAAATTATTGGAGAAAGACAGAGAGAGAGAGAGAAAGAGAGCAAAACTTGTCTACACTTGTTTCCTAAAATTCAATCTTTCTCTCAGTCGCAATACTTATATAAAAGTGTCCTTTCCAAAGTTACCAATGTTTTAATTGCTAAAATTGATTGTTTTTTTCAGTTTTCATTCTTTTTGTACTCTCTATAGCATTTGACATTGGTGATCTCCCTCTCTTTGCAAATGTTCTGTCTGGGCTTTGTGACACTGATTTCTTGGCTCTCCTCTTTTCTGTGTGACCTTCGAAGTCTTCTTTGCTGGATCATCATCCATTTTTCACTTGCTAACTGTGTTTGTATTCCAAGGCTTTGTACTGGTCCTCTTCTCTTCTGTTTCTCTATGTTTTCCCTTGGTGTTCTCATCAGCTATCATGGGTGTAATGATTGATTCTATGCACACTACTCCAGATCTATATATCCAACTCTAATCTCTTTTGTGAATTTTAATTCCACATCACCAATTGTCCAAAGCGTATATCTTTTAGGCATCACAAACTCATAATATCCCCAACAAAAGTCATTATCTTTTCCCTAAAAGTGAACTTTCTTTGTTGTTTTTGAAAGATCCTTCATACTTCTAGTAGCTCTGGTTTGCAATCTTACAATCATCTTTAAATAGTTAACTTACCTCACTTTATCTATTCAATTGATTGCCACTTCTACAACCTCTCTTACAACCTTTCCTTTTTCTTTATTCACCTGGCTACCACTTTTGTTCAAATTCCCATCAATTCTTAAGAGGTTTTCCATTGACCTTCCTTTCTTCTTCCTCTGATCTATCATACAAACAACTGCAAAAGTGATATTCACAAAGCACAGGTCTGACTGTGTGACTCTCCCTTGTTCAGTCAACTGAAGTGGTTTTTAGTATCAAATATAAACTCTACTGTTTTTCATTTAAAGTCCTTTATAACTCAAATCCAAGCTACTTTTCTACACTTATACATCACTCCTTTTGTCCAATGTATGTTACCGGCAAACTGGCCTTGGTGCTGTTTCACACCTCACATATAACATTTCATCCCTCCATGTCTTTTTGTGGGCTGTCCCTCAAGCCAAGAATGTATTCCCTAGTAATCTCTACATCTTAGAATTTCTAGTTTTCTTCTAAGCTCATCTCAAATGTTACTTGCCAATGTGAGGCTTTTCCCAATCTCACTTGTTAGTAGTGTTTCCCCTCCCCAATTTTCCCATCTACATACATACATACTTTAAAATGTTCATCTCGTCTCCCATGAAAGAACATAAGCTTATTGAGGACAGGTTCAGTTTCATTTTTGTCTTTGGATATCCAAAGCTTAGCAGAATGTCTGGCACAAAACGGATGCCTAATATTTATTGATCAGTGAGTTTTCCCTCACTGGGCCTCCTTAAGGAGAGCCTAGGTGACCAGTCACATTATGATAAAGTGAGCGTTATTTTCAGGTATGGTATGGGCCAGATTGAAACAGACCCAGCAAGCAAAGACACCGGGCTAGACACTTTACAATTATTATCTCATGTGATCCTTACAATAACCCTGAGAGGTAAGTGCTAATGTTACCCCCATTTTACTGTATGTAATCATATTTTGACCAATTGTAGGTAATATTTTAAGTGCTTCCTCAGGAATTATGGAACATTAAAATTTGATTCAATAACCAATATTCAGTGCTTACTCTGAGCAAGGTACCATAGCTTAGGTGACAGAAAGCTGGCCTTGAAGTTAAGAAGCCTCCCAACTCTGGCACGTAATAACTATGTAAACTGGGGCAACTTTTAATGTCACAAGTAATTTTCTAAAATTACAAATTGCAGAGAAAGGATAGTTCTACACTTGTAAAAGGCATTTCTTTCTCAGGAAATCCCTATGCTAAAGGAGATTTGCATTAGGCAGAAAAATCATCTTAGTTATAATCATGTGCAAATTCCTGGGGAAAAGAATAATTCTGATATGGTTACATTTTATAATAGCAAGTTCTACTGACACTAGGATAACTAGTGTGACTTTGAAGTGATAAAAACAGATTTAGCTGGTTTTCCATGTTTAGCTAGTGTGCAGTTAATTTAGTACTGGATTTCACTCTATATACATGTAGGATTGGACTAGATTTTTCCTGATGCAACTTCTTCCCACCTATAACATGATAAATCTTTGCCTAAAAGATGTAAAGGTTGCCTCTAGGATCTGATTGCCCTCAGTTTCTCTGATTCAGCTTCCTAACCCACTCCTCTTCTCCTCCCTATGCTGACTTAGTATAGGGCCAGGACAAAACTGCCCCTAGGATGTAGGCCTTGGTTTTCCTGATGAGGTTTCCTGGTCATCTAGAGGTATAAAAAGTCTAGCCTTGTGGAGTATGGGCATTTCTCACTTGGTGGGTACCCAAACCATATCCCAATGATCCACTGATCAGAAACATTTCCATATGGAGACTGGAGGTGGGGCAAATGGGGCATGTCCAAGAAAGGCTAAGTGTTGCTCTATTTTTGCTGTGTTCAAGCAAAGTAAGCCTCTTTTTGTAAATATTCAATGACTTGCAAGTGCCTTATTTTATCCCCAAATCTAAACTAAATGGAGAGCATGCTTCTAACATGTTTCAGTGCTCCCTTTTGTTGTATTTTTAATTCTAAAATTAAATTTAATTCTAAAATTAAAATTTAATTTTAATTCTAAATTTAATTTTTAATTTCTTTTAAGGATATCCAAATAAATATGCAAAAATTGTGCCTCTTAAAGAGCACACTTCAAATATTGTTAGAGATATTGGAGCAGCTCTTGACACAAGAACTCAAGTATTTCAATTATTTAAGCCTGCAATGAAACAAGATCTGTTGCACTGAAGCTTAATGGAAAGTGTAGTTACCAATGAAGACAAAGCCAAGAACTATTATTATAAAACAGCCTAATTAGTACTTAGAAAACAAAGGGACTTATCTGTGAGAGGGTTGTTATTCATTCCTCTAGAATATAGAATAGTCTGATTGTAATAGAGTAGGGCTCCAGATGAATTATTTCTCACATATATGCTTAGTGTCCAAAATGATAAAAGTATAAATTCATGAGAAGAAATAAAGGATGGGTGTAAAAATGTTTTGAATTCAATGCCAATTGTGAAAAACAAATGATTGCTACAGAAAGAGGACATATTACACATTAAAAGTTGTTTTTAAATGTAAAAAATATATTTAAGCTTTATTGTATAATGCATTTTTGATTGTTTTATCTTGTCCCAATTAATTTTTCTACCACTGTGGGTATAATTTGATGTGCTAAGTTTAAGAAATCTACTAGTGTTCTTTGCTAGTATTCCAGAGTTCTGAGCTATTTTATGAAGCTGATGTTCTGTGCATCTTTACGAGTTTTTCTGCCCTCCTTTTGCCATTCATCCACTTTGCACTTGGGTTCAGCTGAGTTTTCCTGCAGGCAGCATTGCTCCCAAATGGGCATATGAGTTTTTCTTATAACTGCTCAGAACTGTTGGTTTCTACATTTTTAGTAGATGTATTTACATACCTTTGGCCCTTCACTGGTTTTAGAAATGTAAGGCACCAATGCAGCCAATAATGCATTGTTTTATATTCTTCAGGAAAGAGGCCAGTTACTATAATATAAGCCTTCAGAAAGCCCTGTGGCATGGAATGATCACCCAGTATTTGTGATGCCTTGGATGATGTCTCCTGAAACCCTGAAGTGTAATATTTCCCTCATTCTCTTGCTCTGGCTTTCCTTCTACAGTTAATAATATTCACAACCCTTCAATTTCTTTTCTAGTTACAACATTTTAAAATATGACAATGATCGTTTTTCATCCATCTGCTCAATAAATGACTACTGTGGAAGCAACTCTATTTAGGCAGAAAACTCATTAAAAATTGACTTTCTGATGAGGCTCAGCCAGAAGTTAGACTCATATTTATAATCTTTACCTTTTTATTTAATGGTCTTTGCAACTTCTAAAGATCATTTATTCACTTCTTTTTAGTATTGCTTCAGCATTCAAGGAGTTCCTTCTCATTGACTGACCTGAGTAAATAAAAGGAGCTAATGCAGAATTTAGTTTCCCTTTAGAAGCTAGCTCTAAGGATTCATTTATTGCAAAATATTAAGAAATGATATTATAGCAGTGTCCTTGTGTGAAGCCCTTGGTTAGTTTTCCTTGAATAGATGACAATCCATTTCCAAGAGTGAGTCAGCTAATGAACATTTATTAAGCACTTGCTATATACTGGGTACTATGCTAATTTCAGGGGATGAAAAGAAAGGCAAATTTTAAAAAGAGGGGGGAGGTACAGACTGGTGAAAAGAAAAACATTTAGACAAATAATGAATATACCTTAAAGGACATGAAAGGGAGAGCTGGAGTTACAAATCTGAATTCCCAAGACAGTCCATCCAAAGAAACTGGTGGATGCCTTGCCCTATGCCCCCATCAACACCCAGGGCTTCTTTTCCAGATACCCTGAAACTGAGCTAGGTCTTCACAAGCTAAGTCTCTCTCTCATTTTTCCCAACAAAAGTGGAGTCCTATGATTTAAAAAAACAAAAAACAAAAACCTGAAGTGGGATTAAAAAGAGAAATCCTATTTTCCCTGTCCTATAAGGAGGGGTGGCATTTTTATAATAAATGCATTGATATCACCCCGACGGCCACGCACATGCAGGAATGCAGTCCCTGAAATAGGAGGGGGCATTTTCTAGGACTAGCTGGGCTCCCCTAAGAGCACTGGGGTTGAGTGTCCAAGCAGCACGTGAGGTGGTAGTGGCAGCTCCCCGACACTGGGAACCCAGCACGGAGGGCAATCCCTAGAACAGAGGTAGAGATGAAGAGGGAGAGCTTTTCCACGCATGCAGTTGTTATATTCGTCCTTCATTTTAGAAGAAGACCACGACATCAGAGAAATGATGACATGACTGGCACTTTGTTTTGAGTGAAGGAGGGTTGTGCAAGGTGACCAGCCTCACTTTCTCCTCCCAAGCCCTCTGGATCCAGTGACCAGACATTTCCCAGGCATGTAGGACACTCAGAGGAAATGTCCAAAGCCTAGAGATGGAGTGTCTTGTTTAAGGAATAGCAAGAAAGATGGTATCACTGGAAAGGGATGTGAGGTGTAAGAAGTCTGGAAAGATGGGTAGGGGAAGGAATTCAGTTATGAAGGGCTTAAACTAGCAAACAAAGGGTTTTATATTTGATCTTGTATGTGATAGGGTAGAATTTAGGTTTGCTTATTGTAGTGCCAATGAGATACCCACAGCAGCCACCATGGGTATGCAGGTGTTATTTCCAGGGTAAATTCACAAAATATAAACTGTCTTTGTCAAAGACAAAACCAAAATATGTATTCAGGTACCAGAAAACCAATTCTACCAGGGTAACAAAGAAGTTTGTACACATTACCAATAGAGGAAGGACTCCTATGCCCATGCCTTCCTTCTGTCAAGCCTCCCCTTAGGCAAAATACCCCTAGAGGCCTCACCCAGGCTAGGTGCTCTGCTTGCTGCCTCTCTTTTAGCTCCACCTCACTCTTTCTTCCTGCTGTACCCTTCCTGCTTCACCCCTTCAGCAAACTCCTCCCACCATGGGCTTCATATGACTCAAGTTGTGGAATGGGCCAAAGCTCAAAGCAGGTCACATGGGCCTATTAAGGAGCAGGCAAGATCTTCAAAATTCTCTTAACTTTATACTTATGGGGACTGAATTTAAATTGGGAATGTCCTTTTGTTTATTCTAGTTAAAAGGTCATCATCTCTCTTCATTTCTAACTATACTGAAAGGAAAATGGTTGAAAATGGATTAAATGTTTTCAGGAAGAAATCCCAACTAGAGTTTGTATGTATATATGTTATATATATATGTTTGCATATATGTATTTATGAATGAATGAATGAAAAAGCATTCATTTGCTAAGGACTTTAAGAAAAAGTTGTTTTTATTTTGTGTCAAATAGGAAGACAAAGAAAGACACTTACCTTCCAATTGGGGAAATGTCACACAACGAGTATTAGTTACTGAGACCATAGGGGAGTACATAAATTTCCCTCTTCTATGAACAATGGCAACGTTGACTTAATTCTGATTCCGGAACTTTAGAGAGAGGGAATGATGTGAATCATGGATGCCATCTGCCTGAAATAGACGACCTGGTGAGGGAATCACCAATAAAGATATAAGGGACAGAGTTCTAGCTAGAAACAGGTTAAATCTTCAGGCCATCCTGGGATGGTTGCTGGCAAAACTGCCAAGATGCTATTGTAACATCGTGATCGTATAAAATGGCTACTCTTCACCATGATATTTTGTGAGTACAAAGGAACCTGTAGTAGAGGTCTTCAAAAGTGCTAATACAGAATAAAAAGGAAGATTTAAAATATGAAAAAGAAATTCAGAAAACAGAATTCAAGAAAGAGGGTATGTAGTAATGATAAAGTACAATCTGCTAACATCTTTAACTTGAAATATAAAAGCCCTACTGCAGACCCTAGTCATCAACCTACTGCAGATTGATCTCTAAGCAGACTTTTGTGTTCTCAATATGGACATCCCATATAGGCTGATTAATAGGATTGATTGATAGAGATTTGCCAGACTACTACTATGGAGGAGAGCCATAAATCCTCTGAGTGGTCAATAAAGAAGTACGGCATGAGTACTGGTATAAAACATACTTACTAAAGGCTGCAGGTTCTATTCTAGAGGGATTGATATTTGTATTGGAAAAAGAGTGATTGCATTCCTTAATCTGGTTAGTTTATCTTAGTCCTAATCAGCCTATGTAACCCTAAACTGGTTTTGAGGGCACCCTGTGTGTTATAGCATGCCCTTTTTAATAGCTTACATTTGAATCCGAAGACTTGATCATTTCAGATTTTGAAGATACTTTAGAAATTACATAGTATTACTACATAATTTCAGAAAAAAAAAGAGAGCCTTAGAAAATGTGAGTTAAGATCACTGGATACACCTAGAGGAGATTATAAAGATCATCCACTCCACTAACTCATTTTACAGATGAATGTGCTAAGACCCAGAGAGAATAATTAAATTACTCAAGTAGTAAGGTAAGGATTAAAACACACATTCCCTGGTTTTATATCTGGGTTTCTTTCCATCATGCTGTGCTGCTTCCTTTGCCCATGGTGCTTTTCAAAACTTTTCTATCTCCATTACCTCATTTAACTCAAAACATCTGGTGAAACAGACAGGAAGAATGTTATTCATAATTTATGTTCATACTTTGTTTTTGAAGAGGATGGGATTTAAGTTAGGCAGAGTTGAGCAAAGCTGTGAGTTCCACTCTCTCTTTCAGAGTCATCAAAGTTCAATGGCAAGACAAAAATTAAGAGGACTGGTGATGGCCCAGGATGCAGTGGATGACCTTGGTGTCTTTTATGTCTGACCAAGCTTTAAGTGCTCCACAGTACCTGCTTTAGCTGCCTTCATGGCCATTGGAATAAATTGTTTCTATCTGCCCATCCCACTGGGGGAAGTCTTCATTTGCTTGGGGTAAACTGTCTCAGCAGATGGGCTAAATCAGGTTGAGGGTTATTGATACGCCTCACACCTGTTAATGAACTGGGGGAGATATTCCTAATTTACAAATGAGGTTAAGTAGAATGTTAAAGGAAAAACAAATAGGTACCAACATAGGCAGGGTTAGCGTCCAATTTTTCTTGTTCAACATTCTTCCCTTATACCCACTGCCCTTGTACAGGGAAGAGACTAGGAAAGGAAGAGTGATGATTATCTATTATTGAGAATAAGACTAGATGATTATCTAGTATTGAGAATAAGAATAAGATGTAATGAAAATATCATCATGTCTGCTACCATTCAGATAGTCATTTTGATATCTGAAAAGTTTTTTGCTTACGTTATCTCATCTGATCCTCACATTGATCAAATGAATTATGAAACTGAGTTTCAGAGAGATCATAGAGCTGGAGTCAGAAGAGGATTTCTGATTGAAGTTTTTCTATTATACCATTGGGTTTAAAGTTTCTGGAAAGATAGGAAAGGATAGACAGAAAGATAGGAAGGAAGGAAAGAAGGAAAGAAAGAAGGAAGGAAGAAAGAAATCTAGCCAGTAAACACCAAGTTAACTGGGCATCCTCTGGCCATCCACGTTTACCTTCCTTTGGAGAGGAGAAGGAAAGGGAGAGGGAGATAAAAAGGAGATGAGTTGAGTTACCCAGCTAGCTGGGTCCCCTTTCAGGCATCTTAGTCTATTCACAGGTTGTGTTCATCCTTCATTTTTGAAGAAGACCATGACATCAGAGAAATGATGACATGAGTTGCACTTGACTTTGTTTTGAATGAGGGAGGGCTGTGAAAGTGAGGCTGTGAAAGACTTTCTCCTCCTGAACCATCTGGACCCAGTGATCAAATATTCATCAGGATGACTGGAGAAGGCCCAGGATACAATGAGAGACCTTGGCCTTTTTCTGCTTAGACCTATTTAGGGACTCAGAGTGAGACAACACCCATTCAGTGAATAAGTAGTCAGGGAATGCTCCCTTTAATAAGCAAAAGAAAAAAATATAACTAAATCAAGCTGGAAGGGAAAGAGCAACAGTTAGTATTCATAATCACTCTTAAGCCAGGAGGGAGTTTGGGCAGGGATCTATTGTTGTCCAGTCTATGGGCTTCAGAGTGCACTGGGCTTAAGGTTTTGGGAAAGAAAAAAAAAGGAAGGAAGGAAGAATGGAAGGAAGAAGGAAAGAGAAAGAAATCTACTCAATAAACCTCAGCTTAACTGGGCAACTTCTGGCCACCCAAATTTACCTTCCTTTGGAGAGGAAAAGGAAAGGGAGAGTGAGAGGGAGAGAACTAGCTGAGTTTCCCCATTCAGGCAGCTCAGTCTACTCGCAGGTTGTGTTAATCCTTCATTTTTGAAGAAGATGGCTCAGGAGGAGAAAGTGAGACTGATGACCTTGCATCTCCCTCAATAAAAACAAAGTCAAGTACAAGTCATGTCATCATTGCTCTCATGTCATGGTCTTCTTTGAAAAGAAAGGATGAACACAACAACCTTCTATTATACAATACTATCATCATATCCACCTGAAAAGAATATTGGATTTGGGATCAATTAGGCCTGATTTTATTGAATCTTGACTCTGACACTATTTTGGTGACCTAGAACAAATTACTTAGTGTCCCTGTACTTCAGTTTCCTCCTTTGTAAAAAATAATGGATTGAATAGTATGATTTATGTCCTTTAATAGCTAAGGTTGAGACATTATAAATTGACTGAGGGCTAAGGGTTGGATTTGGCAGTGGCAAAGAATGATGAACAAAGAGCTTAGCAAGGGAACTAAAATGTTTTCAAATGCAATGTTAGGTTATAAGGCAAAGAGAAAAGACAGGTAAAGGAAAGAATCAAAGAAAGCAACAAGGAGAGAGAAAAGGGTGGGAAAAAAGAAAGGAAATGAAGAAAAAGGAAGAGCAATAGCAAAAGCGTGAAGGAAGAGGTAACAAAAAGTTAGCTTTGTAAGGAAAGATGATGAAAGCCAGAGCAAGAGATCCCCTGATATCCTAATAGCTCTCTGTTCCATTCACTGCCTCTACCAATGATATTCTGAATTCTTTCCCAATCTTTATCCCATCAACCATGCCTTCATTCCATATCTTTAATTCTCAATTGAAGTCAGATGCATACAGGAGTGGAAACAGGGGTTGTTAAATACTCAGGAAGGATAATTGAAGCACTGTTAAATGAAGAGTGCTTTTTACACTCCTAGGACAGGACAGTTGCCTTGTAGGTTGGCAAATCACTTTAGTGCCCTTATACTTCTCTTATACAAACTAATGTAACCATGTTTAGTATACAAAAGCGTAACTGGATTTTAGTCTGCTAAAATGTACTATGTTAGAGTCAACAGGAGATTTACTAAGATGGGTTTTTTTGTGCTAGAAAGTTAGATCTTAGAACATTTACAAATGTTCTGGAGAGAAATAAACTGCTACTTAGAAGTTCGAAAGCCCCTGTTCAGGTCTGCTGTACTGGAGAGAAATTGATCTTTCAATTTCATTATAGTTCAATCTATGCTGGTAGGTAGTGCATGTAGAGGGGTGACAGGACTAGAGGCCTGGATCATTAGCAATTAGCTCTTAGTATCACTCTGTTACAAAATCTCCATTCTCACTCCCAGTACTGTCATTTTAAACAAACTAGAACACTGACTGCCAGGACTCCCAAGGTAATAATCCACGATTCACTTGGTCTCTAGCAAACTGCATACAAACAGCCATCTTCATGCTAGTACCTTTTCTACTCAGTCCTTTAATCTCATTATTGTGGTATGGTTATATGTATTTACACCACACTATCACAATTTTTTATTCCTTTTTATGTTATTTTTTGTTATTCTTCTCCAAGTGTTTCACACCCACTTGCAAACCATCTGTGTAAGATCCAAGGATAATTCCTGCTTCCCTCTACTCCACACCCCAGCCTGAATCACAGACAATTTTTAATTGAAACTTCCCAGTGAGTAGTCATGGAGAGATGGAGAGGAAATATACCATAATAAGACACAACTTTCCCCTTCATGGCAACCCAAGATCCTGACCTACCTGGTGTAAAGCACATTCTTAATCTTGGATTTATATACTATGAATGGATCCACATATAGATTTCAGGAATTATTTTAATTTAGATCAAGGGAAATAAACATTACATCTTCCCTACACATAAACACACACATTTTTTATTTTCTTTGTAGTTCTATGTGTTTTATTTTGTGAATTTAGAACCATTATTTTCAAGTGTCCATAGGCTTCACCAGACTTCTAAAATTATCTGTCTGTCTCTGTCTCTGTCTCTCTCTATCTCCCTCTTGTCTCTCTGTCTCTGTCTGTCTCTCTGTGTGTCTATCTCTCTCTCTTTTACACACACACACACACACACACACACACACACACACACACACACACACGCACACACCTAAAATTCTTTGTCTAAAGAGAGGAAAGCAAGAACTCCATGACGTTTCTGAGAGGGCATGATAGCCTGTATAGTTCAGGTAAAGAGGAAAAAAGATGTGGTATGATGTTATGATAAATAAAAATAAGAAATTATTCATAAAACTTAAGACACTGATCCTGCAGTATCAGGTACTAGTCTACTTCAAACTGATTTTTACAAACCTTCAGTAGCTATTGGCAAGGAGTTAAAAACATGAGACTGTCAACTCACAGATGAACCAGTGTTAACTTTCCCTAGACTATAAGATTCTGGAGGATAGGAAAGGTCTTTGTAGTCTTCTCAATTATAAGATGTCAAACAGGTTTATTGATAGCATATTAAAGACAGCAATGGTACTATTAAGAGCATTAATGTAGTTGAGATAATGATCTTGACTACTGGCCTGGGCTTTTGTTTCTGTGCCTTTCTTCTCTTCAGTTATTTGTACGGGGTTGAGAAATTGGGAGACCTCAAACCCCAAAAGTCCTTGATAGTTTACTTGAAGAGTATCCTCTAAACAGATGCTGCCCAGATAAAATTTATCAATTAGAAAAAAAGGAAACACAAGGCATTTTTAAACTTAAGTTGGAATGAAGTCCCCAGTAGAAAAGATGCCCTTGATATAAAGTAGCTAAGTTTAAAAAACAGACCTAACTCTGAAAGTAATAGTGAGTCATGGTAACTCTGTGCTCCAGTAGCTTGGTATTTGGGGTGGTGGTGAAGGGGAAATACTTATTCTAGTCAGGGTTTGAGGAAGAACAAATTGCTCCCTTATCAGAGGAAAATTCCCTGAGGGAGTTTTTACTGGTCTGATAATGGGATGTCTCCTGGTTTTACTTTTTTTTTAATTAATTAATTTTTAATTTCCAACATTCATTTTCACAAGATTTTGTGTTCCAAAATTTCTCCCCATCTCTTCCCTCCCCCCACTCCAAGACACTGTGCATTCTTACTACCCCTTCCCCCAATATGCTCTTCCTTCTGTCATACCCCTCACTTCCCCATTACCTGTATTTCTTATTTCCCAGTTGCACGCAAAAACGATTCTCAACATTCATTAATAAAACTTTTGAGTTACAACTTCTCTCCCTCCCTCTCCACCCATCCCCACTGAGAAGGCAAGCAATTCAATATGGGCTATGCATGTGTGGTTATGCAAAAGACTTCCAAAGACTATTTCCCTCCATCCTATCCTGCTCCCATTTATTCTGTTCTCTTTTTTGACCATGTCCCTCCTCAAAAGTGTTTACTTCTCATTACTCCCTCCTCCCATTTGCCCTCCCCTTTATTATCCCCCCACACCCCACTTATTCCCTTCTCTCCTACTTTCCTGTAGTGTAAGAGAGATTTTCATACCAAATTGATTGTGCGCGTTATTCGCTTCTTAAGCCAAATGTGATGAGAGTAAGCTTCACTTTTTCCCTCTCACCTCCTCCCTTTTCTCCTCCATTGAAAAAGCATTTTCTTGTCTCTTTTATGAGAGATAATTTGCCCCATTCCATTTCTCCCTTTCTCCTCCCAATATACTCCTCTGTCACACCTACATTTTATTTTTTTAGATATCATCCCTTCCTATTCAACTCACCCTGTGCCTTCTGTCTGTATATATGTATATAATCCCCCCCAACTACCCAAATACTGACAAAAGTTTCAAGAGTTACAAATATTATCTTTCCATGTAGGAATGTAAAGAGTTCAACTTTAGTAAGTCCTTTATGATTTCTCTTTCCTTTTATTTTTCCATGCCTCTCTTGATTCTTGTGTTTGAAAGTTGTATTTTCTATTCAGCTGAAGTACTATACTCAGTTTTGCTGGGTAGATGATTCTTGGTTTTAATCCTAGTTCCTTTGACTTCTGAAATATCATATTCTAAGCCCTAGATCCCTTAATGTAGAAGCTGCTAAATCTTGTGTTATCCTAATTGTATTTCTACAATACTGGAATTGTTTCTTTCTGGCTGCTTATAATATTTTCTTCTTGAGGTGGGAACTCTGGAATTTGACTACAATATTCCTAGGAGTTTTTCTTTTTGCATATCTTTCAGGAGGTGATCAGTGGATTCTTTCCATTTCTGTTTTACCCTGTGGTTCTAGAATATTAGGGCATAATTTCTTAGATAATTTCTTAGAAGATGAGGTCTAGTCTCCTTTTCTGTCCCATAATTTTTAAATTGTCTCTCCTGGATCTGTTTTCCAGGTCAGTTGTTTTTCCAATGACATATTTCACATTTTCTGCCCTTTTTTCATTCCTTTGCTTTTGTTTTATAATTTCTTGGTTTCTCATATAGTCCTTAGCTTGCAACTGCTCCATTCTAATTTTTAAACAAGTATTTTCTTCAATGAGCTTTTGAATTTCCTTTTTCCATATGGCTAATTCTGCTTTTTAAAGCATTCTTCTCCTCATTGGCTTTTTGGACATCTTTTGCCATTTGGGTTAGTTGTTTTTAAAGGTGTTATTTTCTTCAGCATTTTTTGGGGTGTCCTTTAGCAAGCTGTTGACATGCTTTTTATGATTTTCTTGCATTGCTCTCATTTCTTTTCCCAATTTTTCTTCCACCCTTTTTACATGATTTGCAAAATCTTTTTTGAGCTTTTCCATGACCTGAGACCACTGCATATTTTTTTTGGAGGTTTTGGATGCAGACGTCTTGACTTTTTTGTCTTCCTCTGATGGTACACCATGTTCTTCCTCATTCTGGAAGTATGGAAGAAACTACCTGTTCACCAAGAAAGTAACCTTTCATAATTTCATTTCCCTGCTTTTTTGGGGGTATTTTCACAGTCTGTTACTTGACTTTTGAGTCCTTTGTCAAGTGAAGAGTATATTTCAGGGACTGGTAAGTTCTTAGTTCCTCCAGGGTGGGACAATCAAGGGAGAGTAGTGTATTTCTCTCCTGGCCTGTGCTCTGGTCTAGAAACAACCACAAGATTTTCTGCTCAGGATCTGTGAGAAGGAATTCCCTCTCCAGAGCCTCCACCAGCTCCACCATGCCAGTGCTCCTCCTCACCCCAACACTACCCCTCAGGACTAAGACCCAGGTCAGTTGCTCAATTCCCCCAGAGTCTTTAGGCTGAGGGCTCCAAAAATGGAGGCTGCTGATGCAATGACTTCTGACACCCTGAGGCAGGGTCTAGGGCCATATCTTGCTCCCTTCTCACCCAGGTGAAAGAGCTTTCTCATTGACCTTTGAAGCTGTCTTTGGCGTTTGTGGGTTGAGAAATCTGGCAACTATAGCTGCTGCCCATGATTCTGTTCCCTGAAGCCTGCTCCAGTCCTGTTCCTGTCATGCTGTGCATCCAAGGCTGGGCTGCACTCCACTCTGAGCCTGGTGTTTCAGACCTTTCCTGTCAGCCTTCCAGGCTGCCTTGAGCAGGAAATCTGTTTCCTTCCATTTTGTGGCTTCTGCTGCTCTAGAATTTGTTTAGAGTCATTTTTACAGGTATTTTATGGGCTATGGGGATAGAGCTAGAGCAGGTCCATCCTTCTATTCTTCTGCCATCCTTCTATTCTTCTGTCTTGCTTCTGCCTCCTTGGTTTTTCTTTTCTAAAAGAGATGCAGCAAGAGGCTTCTGGGTTTTAAGTTAAAAGAGTCTATTCTTTTACCTAGAAGGAAGACTGAACTGAACTGAACTGCCTCAACTGAAATCAGCAACTGGGAGAAAAGTTCTATATGTCATGCTCTGTCCATCCATTCCTGACAGTGACCAGAAACAACTATAAGATCATGTCATGTAGTAACCAATGTCTATCAGAGACTTTACAGCATATCAATATGCTCTACAGAGTCCAAGTCTAGCAAGTCTGGCAAGAGTAGCACAGTGATATCAATAGAAAATGCTGGTAGTGTTGGATGTATGAATTTCCCATGTAGGCATGCTTTCTTTTCTTACTTCTTATCTGCATGTGTACTGTATGTGCCCATTTCTACCACCTTTAAAAAATAGATAATGCTGATCTTCCATTGTATACTTCTGCTATTTATATTCCTCAAATCTAAGAAGGGATTTCCATTTACTCTCCCCCTTACCTCTAACTCCACCCCCTTTACTCTCTGTTCCTATGTATTGAACACATATACCTTGAGGAATAAAAAAAAATCAAATAGTGAAATTTTGAGAAATTAAATTACCTGAAGTGTATAATTCAGACATAAACTAGTGTTGCATACACAGACACACATGGTGATATCTTAGTAATTACTACATAGAATTAAAAATAGTTATTAGAATACAGTTTTAAGCTATTTTTCTGCTTTTCTGTTATTATAATTAATATTGGAGTCAACTTTTCATTTAAATCAAAGGGCAGAAAGGAAAATAGAACCAGATATGAAAATTGATTTCTAAATCATAATTAAAAATGACTAACTACAGCATTTAAATATAGTTCATGAAAAATTTTATACATAAGAGAGCTTTTCTTTTCTCTTTTTTCCGCTCCATCACATCCAGTTTTAGAAATCAAAAGACCAGAATTTCTGAGAAAGTTCATATTTCAAGGATACTTAACCATTTCTGTATAATGGATGCCTTTGGAATTCTGGCAAAGTCTATAAAACATTTCTCAAAATAATGTTTTAGTGCATAAATAAAATGTGTAAGAGTATAAAGGAACCAATTATTTTGATATAAAATTATCAAAATAAAAAAAGTCACAGAACTCACATTAGAACATTTGCCTTAGGCTAAGTAAAAGGAATCAGGTCATGTGCTTTGATTTCTTTTTGTAAATGACTACTGTAGCTGATGGTCTAATTTATAAGAATATGAAAAGAATTATGAGTATTAGTAATGAAATGGAAAATATAAGAAATGATTCACAGAATCTAAGCTTGCCCAATTTAAATTATAGACAACAGTAAATAAAAGTGAAAATGTTGAGACTTTGGTCTTTTAGTAAATGCATACAAAATGCTTTCTTCTTTTAGAAACTCATGCAATTTTGTATAATTTATTTTTAAAATAGAAGCAGTATAAAAATTCTCCCCAATGTACTAATTATCTGGCACTTACAGGTATAGTGAATAAAAGTTCTTTTGTATAAATATTAGAAGATAATAAAAATATTCCTATTCCATTTTTTTTTGTTAATAAAAAGGTGTTAAAATTTTAGAAGTTATTTATATATTTCATTCATAGCCTAGTCCCTTCCTTCCCCCTATAAGAGGGTCTGAGTTCTGGGACCTAGATATGATTCTGGGGGCCTGACCTTTAAAGGTCTGTTATCTCTTTTGGGCTTTGCCCCAATATCAGAGTAAAACTTCAGAGAAATCTCTAAATCAAAGCTAAGGTATGGCTCACGTCTTCCCAAATGTGACTAACAAGGTCCTCTCACATAAAGGTATTTAAAGTGCAATATGGATTTAAAATAAAGGACAAATTTTATTTTCTCTGCCATAGAAACTACATGCCACATAGAACTTAAAGGTAGAAATGAAGAAGAAATAGAACACACTTAAATATGTCATTCTGGGGATTAAAGATCTTTTTCAGGACTCCTGAACAGATAGTTTATATTAACCTGAGACTTGTACTTTCCCAGAATTTCAAAGCAGTTATGATGGAGGCACAGATCAACTGGCTAACCATAGCCTAACTTTTGTCCTTTAGCTACAGGATACTCCTGTTGATGATCCTCTTCTCTGAAAATTGTGTTAAGGAAGCTTTTTTTTTCCTGTTGGATCCTAAACTCAGAAACTCTCAACCAAATAGATAGCCACCAATGCTAGAAATATTCATTTTTTCAGATTTATTAATTGCTGACTTATGTAACATGAAGTTTTCTATGTAACATGAGGAAATCTGTCCTCTCTTTATTTCTCTCCTTATTTCTCACTCCAACTAGAAGAGAACTAGAACCTAGAATTCTGACTCTTGGACATACCCCAAGGTGGTGGTAGTGGGGTTGAGGGTGCACTTTCATCTTTGTCCCTCTTGGATTCCTCCTACACACCTTCAGATAAAAGATGCAGAATTTATTCTTCAGAATTAGCACTGAGGACTCACACCCTCAGTGGTACCATGATTCTAATCAGTACTGTCATATTTGAACCATTTCTGTCATGTTCCTAGTCTTCCACTAAAGTTCAAATTACATGCCATGTTTTCTCCATATTCTCCTGGGCTGAATGGAAGCCTGTGTGAGTGTGTGTGTATGTGTATGTGTGTGTGTGTGTGTGTGTGTGTGTGTGTGTGTGTGTGTGTGTGTGTGTGTGTGTGTAAACTACAGTTCCAAGATGCCTAGCTATCATTAAAAACATTTGATCTAGTGAGGTCTCTATCCCTGTCTGTGTCTGTGATGGTTTAACTTCATACTCATAAACAATCTCATGTCTCCAGCTTATAGGTGCTTCTTCTGTAAGTTGTCATTGCTCCTCTAAACTGGGAAGATACTTTCTCCGAACCCTCTTTCTTGATGGAATTTCCAGTCCAGGGTAGAGAAATATTGTTTCAATGTTGTTTCAAGGGAGAATAGTTCAAAATAGAAAGGACATTTTATTTTTCTTTCTTCTTATACACTAGACAGAGAAGGGAAGTTCCTCTCATAAGAGTTTGTCCCTTCCCTGACTCTCAGTCACCAATCATCTTTGTTGCTTTGCTGGACAAGGATAATCAATCAGATAAGGTCACTGGGCTGTCCCTCCCTGCTTGAAACACATCCTTCATAAGGACTAATTTCATGCCATGGCAGAAAGAAAAAAAGGGTGTATGTGTGTGTGTATGTGTGTGTGTGTGTGTGTGTGTGTGTGTGTGTGTGTGTAGAGAATAACTTCTTGTATAAGTGTTGATATCTTATCTGTGGAACCAGAATGACCTGATGAAGAGTTCTATGGGAACATTTGCTTCCAACAGCCATGTGTTTTGCTAAGGGAAGTCTAGCTAAAAGTAAGTAAGTGGTGAAAGACTTCTTTCCACTCATTCAGCTATGTATAGGCCAATTGTTGAATCATTTGGAGAATGTCTTTCATGTTTTCATGGCCTTTTATTAACTCCTCTTTACCTTACTAAGATGCTCTAAGGACATCTGGACAATGCCCCCAAATTCTGAGGTCCTCTAAAAGATGTAATTTTATATATACCACCTTGTAGAATAATAGGGGTGATATATAGAGGGTACAAAATTCATTTGTGCATCTTTTTTTCTCACAATTTTGTCTTTCTAATGCCCTCTCCAGTATTTTTTTTTCTGATTTATGTACTTTTAAGTACTTAGGGAGGTTCAATTTAATTCCAGCTGTTCATTTCCTCAAAACATAATTGTGTTAATCTTAGAGGGAAAAAAAAAAACAACCTCATTTGTTTTTGTTCCAGACACAACCTTGTCTCTTCTCACCTTCTGTCAACACAAAGCAAAGCCAAAGTCCACATTTTTTTCAAACTAGGTTTCTTTACTCAGAACTTTTGCCCAGTCTAAATTGGATTGTCATAAGTCCCTGGGCCTCCTTTCTAAATATGCCAAGGTCACTTTCACAAGACATTTTCCCTGCTCAGTAGGTTGTGATTTAGTCAGCCTTGCTCATATCATATGCAACTGAAGTCATAAAAACTCTAAATCCCCACAAGGGCTAATTACGTGAAAATTTGTTAGTTATTATGCTAAATTTGCCCTTTGACCTGAGAAAAATATTTCTGAAATGTTTTGTTCACAGAGAAATATAAATGAGATGCATCAAAAGTTTCTTAACTAATTGAGAAATGCTTGAATGATCTTGTCTATTTGACTGCTAACTACTGGGAGACATTTTATTCATGCTATGAAGCTTCAGAATCAAAACCAGTAAAGCGAAACATTTTTGAGCAAGTAATTTAGAAAGAGAAGAATTGTACAATTTAAACACATCCTAAGAAAGGAAGAAGAATACTATAGATCAGAAAATGTGAGCCAAATATGTATATATATTAAAACACATACAAAGAGGCAAAACATTTAATTTTTAAAATATGTTACTGAGGGAAATCATGAAATATCCTTCTAGGGACCATTTTAAAACATAGGGACATATGCTACCATTACTCCTTGTAGTTTCTGTCTCCTCCGATCCCTAGTTAAACCATTACAAGCTTCATCTTTTTCACACATAAGTCTAATTATGTCACTGCCCAACCCAATAGCATTCAATAGTTCCCCATTGCCTGTTGAATCAAGTTGAAAGCTTTCAACCTGACTTTTAAAGTCTGCCTTTTAATCATATTTCCAACTCTTTCCAACATTTACATGTCATAGCCAAAGAAACTTCTTGTTTCCCAAATATCTCCTCTGCTTGCTTCATTTGATGTTTTTGCACATCTCAATTGTTCCTCCCAATTGCCCTTCCCCCATCTTTGCCTTTCAAATCATAACTATCTTTTAAGGCCCAGATAAAATGTCATTTCTTCCAAGAAGACTTCTCTAATCATTTCAGTCAGAAATGATCTCTCACTCCTCATAATTCTTTGATTTCTAATTGTCCTTTGTATACTTTTCATTTTCAACTTTAAGTCTTATGCTTCTGTACTTCAGTGGGTTGGAGATCTTGCTGATATGGATATTTGCTTCAAAGGTACCTAGTATAATGTGTGTTCTTCTTCAGCCTGTACATACTTTTTCATATCTTACCAAAAATAATACATAAAGAACTTACCAGCATTGTGGAGGCATTTTTGTGCGTATTAATGTAGACCTTGGGCTAACTATTCGTTATAGTTACATGACTGGTCAAACTGCTTTTATTTCCTGTATGATTATGCTCACACACTAATTTGTTGTGTAGGTTCATCATTTGGTGATACATATGTAATGCCCCTGGAATTCCCTGTCCCTACTTGCAGTACAGTACTCCACAGAGAACTCATCACCAAATAAACTATGGGTTTGCATTGGAATTATAGCTCATAAGACCCAAGTGAATGTTTACTTTTAAATAATTAGTCTAAGGACAGAATTAGCTCAAAGAAAAAGGATTTATTAAAACAACATGAACCACATTTATAATTGAGTGTAATAAATGCATTTACTGAATGTGGGGGACTATTGGCTAAAACATGTCAATGCGCAACTCACATCTCTAACACTCCAGCACTCCTGAGTCCTCTTGTCACTTTTTTCATTGTAGAAGATTTTTTAAAATCTAAAACCATTATATTGTCATATTTATAGTATCTACTCCCTTCAAGGTATCTTTGCTGGTTGACTATATTCTCCATAGTCAATAGCTTTTGGCTAGGATACCATAGACCTTCCCAAAACAATGTCCTTGAATTTTCCTCACAGGCTGTGTCATGGGCTTCTTCTCTGAGACCCCATTGCTAGAGGTGGATGGAGAGGGAGGGAGGGTTGGATGAGAGAGAAGTCCTCTGTTCCTTCTTGCTACACACTCAGGAAGAGGTATAAGTGAGTCCTTGATATAGAAAGTATCCTCAAGAGCTAAGCTTTCCCTCCATCCCCTCTCATTTTAATTCCCTCAATCCCCAATTTTAAAACTCTTAGTTTCTGTTTATCTATTTAAGTGAGTGGATGGAAAAAAGGCAAAGTCAAATCCATTTTTGTTTCAAATCCTCAGTGGAGTTTCCTAATCCTTTCATGTACAAATCAGTCACTCAAAAATTGATGTCCTTATTTCCATGAAGCATACTGGAAAACTCAATTCACCTGGGAATTCCTTGTTCACTTCGTGTGTTGCATGTTATAATTATAGTTAACATACATCTCTCCATGGCCCTTTGGGCTACTCTTTGGAAAGACTGTGTTCCATGATATAAAGGTAAATAAAGAAGGGGAAGAAAGGAGGGAAAGGAATAAGAATTTATATAGTACCTGCTCTATGTTAGGCGGTGTCCTAAGCACGTTACAAACATCATCTCATTTGGTCCGCAGTGTAACCTTGCAAGGTAGTAATATTATTCTCATTTTACAGTGGTGGAAATAGATAATTGTAGGAACACTGGTCATATGTGACATTTTCTGCAGATCTGTTGCCATACGATTAGCTATGTCCGAAGGGAATGACTTAGCTTATTTGAGTGAACTCTCTCCTGCCACAGAATGAGGCTAGTCCTTAAATAACAGCCCTGTGTCACAACATACTGCTTGTGCAGAGAGAGATAGATACTTGTTTTTAGCTGAGAGACTTCTTAACCTGGTGTATTGGTGGAGAGACCTTAGAGGCCAAAGAGAAGCAGAATCAGAGAGAGACAGAAGAGAAAAGCAATGAATGAGGTTAGATACAAACTTTTGAATGGCAGATGGAGATCTCCCTGGGGTACCAGATAGGTGGGGAAGCTGGCCCCCAACAAATCCCTGAACTTCTAATGATTACAGCCATAGAGAGTGCTGGGTGCAGGTTTCCTCGATGAGATTGCTCTCTCTTTGGTCTAACTGAGATTATTTTATTGTTCCAAATCAAAGAATTTATTTATTGTGGTATAGTCTATTATTTATGATTAAAATTTAAAGAACTTTGCTAGCTATCCATGATTGTCACCTGGGCTTCTTCAGTACCCTAAAGGGTGCTTAGGAGTTTCTGATCTCTACACCATTGCTCCAGCCCTTGTCAATTGAGTTCCCATAATCTTAGGGGTCCCCTGCACCTCAGTTTCATTTAACCACTTAGCAGTCAGATTAGATTCTATAAAGGAATATTTGCTTCAAAAGTATAGGACAAACTAACATACAAACATTACCTCATTCTCCCTAATACATGGGTCAGTAATCCCCCAATACACCACCTTGTTTTCTGTGGAAGGAAGGGAGATTAGTTGAGAGTTTAATATAGTTCTTATATAGCCTAGTAATTCTACCAAATTCTATATCCAAAGTTCCCCTTGGGCTAAAATTCTGGTCTCCTGGGCTTCTCAAGGTTTCCCTGATGGACTGAAAGAATGATATGGCCTGGAATCTTGCCTACAAAGTTGTCTTGCCTTGAATTGGAGTCTGGAGACTCCAGTGATTGACAGTGAAATAGGCAAACAAAACAGAACAAAACTCTAAACCTGCTTCTGAAGCCACAGGGTCTAAAAAAGGAGTTGGGGAGGTAAGACTTCCCCTTACTTGTTTAGTTCATAGGTTTTCTTCCTTATAACACATGTAGATAAATAGATATAGACATCTATATCCATCTATAAATACTTATTTCTCTATATTTAGGAATTTTTAGGAAGGGGTAGATAAGCAGGTAAGTAACGGATATATATATATATGTACACACACACATATACATTTATTTTAAAGAACGTCAAAAAACATTTTTTAAAAGTTGTAAGCTACTTAAAGGTCAAGAATGTCTCACCAATCTATGGGCCCCTCTCCCCCGAAGTAGTATAATTTCTTGCGTATGATAAGTGCTTAATCAAAAGTATATGAATGAATAAATAGTAAGGGGAAAACTTATTAACTTATTCATCTTACTAATGATTTTAATATAATTTCTTTCTTAAACATAAAATATGATAGACAATGTGAATTAGTAGAAGGAATTCTGATTTTAGGATCTGAGAACCTGAATTCAATTTCCAGCCCTGCTACTAATTGCCTGTGTAGCCTTGGGCAGATCACTCCATTTCTAGGACCTTAGTTTCTTCATCAGGACATGGAGAGAAGGTTTTAAATCTATGATTCTATAAATATGAACTTAAGCAGATATTGTGTGTGTATGTGTGTCTGTGTTTGTGCATGCACACAAATTCTTGGTATAACCTCTCTGCAGAGTTTCTGTGACATATATCTGATTAGATATTAGTAGTGTTTTGTTTACTCTGGATAATTTAACTGACACTCTCTGAATATGAGCCAAGGAAGTTGATTCTCTTCCCAGTTATGGAACATGCAGGGTTTTCCACCTACTTTTCAATAAAACAAACAGAAATTCTTACTAAGTCTTGACTTTCAATCCAATAATTTATGATTAATTTTGTGAATCAACAGGAGAATCAAAATGTGAAGAGTACCAGACTTTTGGATAACATTTTAAATCACTACCAGGGAAGAATGCCAGTCAATGTTATTAAAGTAAATGAACAGGGATGTTTTGGCTGCAAGAAGGAGGAAGGATGTTAAATTATGTTGTATAATGCAAGAATATCCCATTGAGTTTCAGTTGGATGTATCTGGCAACTTCCCTCCTGTGTGTTTGGGTTAATACATTGTACCACATGTAGCCATCTGCTCCCTACACTGAAGAAAGGGAAAAATTCCCCCAAACTGAAAATGCTTTCTTTTTATGGTTGGACAGGCTATTTTAGGCCTCAGGTAATTTGTAATCTCCTTTCCACCTCACAGATAAATGGTTTTTCTGCCCTAAGTTGCTTATGCACATTTACTTTCAAGCTATGTAAAAGTTTTGTTGAATAAAACTTGGCTCCTCACTTTTAAACTTTTGGAAAAATCTATTTAGCAAGCACAAAGAATCTTTTCAGTGTTATGTTTCATATAATTTATATGTAAAACACACTGACTGAGTTTTGTTTTAAAATTGGGGGTGATTGGGAGGCTTAGTCAATTTTCCTATTGAGTTTGCTGGAAAGAAGGAAAGTTTAAGCCACACTTTTGAATTTCCTTAGTCTGTTCACAAGATATTGTCTGAATTTGTTGTGTAATTAAGATTCCAATTCCCCCCCTTTCTCCCTCCTCCCCCCCCCCCCCCCCAGTATATCTGCTTAGGAATCTATAGGAGAGAATACTTTGGTGCACATGTGTGGGGGTGTGTGTGTGGGGGGGGGGGGGGTGTGGGTGGGGGGGTGTAAGAGAGAGACAGAGACAGAGACACAGAGAGAGGGGGGAAGAGAGAGAGAGAGAGAGAGAGAGAGAGAGAGAGAGAGAGAGAGAGAGAGAGAGAGAGAGAATTTTGGTTCTTGCCTTATGAAAGGCAATAGGAGGTTGAAGAGAGCCAGTACTGAAGTCAGAAAGGCTTCAGTTCCAGTTTGGCATCAGACAAATACTACCTATATGACCTTGGGTGCTCTAGGCAACTCCTTAAGACTGTAAAATGCATAGAAGGGACTGTCCTACACTGATGGAGGGAGCTTCATCACTAGAGAATCCCCTACACCAGTGAAATCACAGGTCCATTCCTATCTCTATCTGCTTAGAAGGTAGTGTGGCACATTTTGCATTATGCTACACTTAGAATTAGAAGACTGGAGTTCAAATCTCTGCTCTGTTATTTCTTAACTCTGTAACTTTGATTAGGTCCCTTAACCTCAATTTCTTCTTCTGTGAAATGGGGATAATAACTACTGATTATAGAAGTGTTATGAAGAAAGCTCTTTGTACCCCTTAAAGTGTAGTACACATATAAACAAACATATTAGTTATTTTAATTATATTTAAAATACAAAATAAGAGAAATATCTCACTGGGAAATATATTTACTTTAAGTTCAATGATCTATCCTTGGTGCAAACTCTAAGAAAATTGACAGACAATATTAATTCATTCATTTGGAGCAATTTTCTATTTTTATGTCTATATTAAGAAACAAAGCACATTATCTCAATTTTCTGTGCTTTATCTGAATTAAAAAGTTCATAAAATTGAGTGAAGTAAGGCTTAGTGGAAAGAAATACAGAGCATTCCCATCTTTAACCCATTACCAATATCTAATTATAAGGTACGGTTTTTCAGGAGCAATATCAAGCAAAAGACTCATGAAAAGTGAATAGAATTTGCTCTAGGCCTTGGACCAGAATCTTTTTGAACAAAAATGCCTCATCCCAGTCACCAGATTCCTATTATTGGGGACATAATGGGCCCCATCAATAAAACACTAGGAGTGTGCAGTGGCTGTGTGAGTGACTACCTTACGCTCTGAGTGATGTAGATTTCTCCTTTACCCCCTCATCTTTTATTTTGTAAAAAGGTTTTATGCTCACAAAATCTAAGGGGTTGAAGTTGCTTTAGCAGATAACTAGCCCAATATGAACTCAAAAGGAGTTTCCACTGTAATATCCCAGAGAAGTGATCACTGGGCTCTGCTTGAAGAAGAGGAGCCCCACTACATCTTGACACACCCCATTCTACTTTGGAACAGCTCTAATGGTTTGGAAATTTTTCCTAAAGTCAAATTTGCCTCTTTACAAGTTCCTTCCACTGATTTTGGTTTTGATCTCTGTGTCCAAACAGATCAAGTTTAATCCTTTTTCCACATAACAGTCTTTCAGATATTTGAAGGTAACTGCCATGTCCTCACTGAATTTTGTCTTCTCCAAGCCAAACATTCAGTTATCTCAAATGATCCTCATATGACATGGACTCAAATGAAAACTGCAGAGAACATTTTAACTATTGCCTATCTATTTCTAGAAGTCATACCTTTCTTATTGGAAACCAGGATCCCATTAGCTTTTTTGGTCTTATCTTTTCACAGTGTTGACTGATTGAGCTTGCAGTCAACTAAAACTTTTTTTTCCAGACATACCATTATATGAGTCTTTTTATTTATTTATATTATATGTCTTTGCTAAGTTTGCTTATGAAGTTATTTTTTTTAAACTTGATTAAGACTTTACATTTATTTTGATTTCATTTCATTTTAAATTTGGCCTGATGCTCAAGTCTATTGAGAACTTTCTGGGCCCTGACACTGTCATCCAGTGTGTTAGTTGTTTTTACTGGCTCTGTGTCATTTGTCAATTCCATTAGTTTGTTGTCTATGCTTTTATTCAACTCATTGAAAAAATTTTGATGATAGTTAATACTTTTTGGCAATTTTACTTTTAATAATTTTAAATAAAATAAGCATAAAATTTTATAGTTATAAATTTTTATACTTCAAAGAATTTGCATGTATAATTTATAAAATTTATAAGATTTTTTGTCATTTTAACTATAATTTGAAAATAAGCAAGCACAAGTCCTTGTAGTACTTGATGATAAACTTACAAAGTTGACACTGAATCACAAGCAAGTCTTTGGGGGTGACAATCCAATCAGTTCTAATGCCATTTAATTGTATATTTGTCTAATATACACCTCTAGATGATAATACTTTGGGGATTTAATAGGAAAGTATTGAGAATACTTATTTTTAATGAAGCTAGTTCTCACAGGATGTTATATAGATCCCAGCTGAGAATCTCCACTTGTCTTGGCCCCTGTTTTAAGATGAAATCCTCTGTATCTTACCTTCTGGAGAACTTGCATCAAGAGAGGGGTCAGGAGCTGGGGAAATAATTACATGACTTTTCCATCTTTCTTGGAAAATCCAATCATTGGGAGAAGCTAATTCCTGGAAAGTAGGAACTTAAGCAGAAAAGTCAAACTTAAGATGTCATTCCATCCATGTCAAGGACTGTACCATGACTTCCTAATTTTGAACGCATGAGAGTGATAAGGGAAAAGGCTTGTTCTCAAGCTTTTCTAGTGTAAAGTGAGGCATGACTTTACATTGTTCATGAATAGACACTGAGATAGATTTTCTTTTGTTTTATCCTTTGTTTTAAATGTTTTACTATTTCAGTGTGTGTTCCTCGGCTAATTCATTAGTAGGATGAAGAAGTACATATGGTGATTGTGGAGTAGAAGCAGGGACCTGCTAGAGCTCTCCCCCAAAACTCCTCCAAAAACCTGTAAAATGACTCTAAACAAGTTCTAGAACAGCCTAAGCCACAAAATGAGAGACTGAAGCAAATATGCAGGCCAAGACAATCTGAAAAGTTCACAGGAATGGTCTATGGCACCAGACTGGGAGCAGAGCTCAGTTGGCACTGACAGAGCTGGAACAGGCCTTAGGGGACAGAATCACTGATGGTGACTGTAGTTTCTAGACTACTCAACCCACAAACAACAGACAGCTTCAAAGTTCAATGGGAAAGGTCTCTCACTTGGCTGAGAGGGGAGTATGGTTTGGGCCCAGGCTCAGCCCTGCCCCTGCCCCAGTTCCAGCCTCAATCCCAGCCCCAGCCCCAGGGTGGCAGGAGCCACTGCTGAAGCAGAGGATGCTTTTGGAGGCCCTCACTTAACAAAGAGCTCAAAAATCAAGTAATTAGCTGGGCAGTTCCCTTTGGAGCCCTCTACTTAACAGCTCAAAAGTCAACTAATTGACTAGGAAAATGAGAAAACAGGAGAAAAAGAAACAGACTATAGATTTTTACTTTCTTGGTGAAGAGGTATTTTCTTACATCATTGGTGATGAGGAAGATCAAAACATTCAACCAGAAGAAGAGAATAAAACCAAAGCTCCTGCATCCAAAGCCTCCAAGAAAAATATGAATTAGTCTCATGCCATTGAAAAGCTCAAAAAAGATTTTGAAAATCAAGTAAGAGAAGTAGAGGAAGAATTGGGAAGAGAAATGAGAGTGATGCAAGAAAATCGTGAAAAATGAGTCAACAGCTTAGTAAACTTAGTAAGGAGATCCAAAGAAATGCTGAAGAAAATAACAGCTCTCTTCCTCTCTATACATTTTTAGAGACCTCATTTGGTTCCTTTGGGTTTGATTATTTGCAGTTAACTCCCAAATCTACATATCCAGCCCTAATCCATCTCCATATGAATATGCAAAATAGGACTTATTTTTGTTTCCCATTCTACTCACTGCTCTTCCAGACTTATGCATTTCTATTAAGAGAACCTCCATCCTTCTATTTATCTTAAATTACAATTTCAACCATCCTTTATTCTTTTCTCTCTTTCATCACTGCCCCAAATTATGTGAATAGTTTGGTTGTTGAAAGAGAAAATAATTTTTGTCCACGTTAACCTAATACAATCAATGTGAAAAGAAACAGCTTAGATAAAATGTGAGGAGAGATAGACTGTTAGCTGGACCAAATAGAGAATTTACCCTTATATAAATATATTGAGTAGACCTGTTTGATGACAGTGAAATAACTCAGGTTTTAGGGCACTGTGACTTCTCAGTACATTTGCATTTGACATTTTTGTTTTTTTGAATTTGGAAGATTATAATTTGAACGTTCTAAACTAAGTATTTGGAGATGACAGGAGAGTTAAATAAGAACTATTCGTTTCACAAATTATAGAAAGGTGTATTTAATTAATTTTACCTTATAATTCAATGATTTGTTAGTAGGAGTTAGTATGAAGTTCTTGAAGGTAGATAAGGAGCTGTCTGGGAGAGTATGAAGAAGCCAGTTGGAAATTCAGCTAATAGGAAGGCTTCAGTTTCTATTCTAAAGGCCTGTTGTTTGACATAGAGCCACTGTTTGCAGATTGACTGACGAGTAGTCTTAGAGCAACTGTTGTGGGTTGAGCTATTATTCTCTAATGACAACTATAGTTTGACACAGGTAAAATCTCCCAGATATACCTGGCTATTCTTTCCTGGCCTCTCCCTGAGGTTTTCTATCTATTTTCCTGAAACATCACATGGAGCTGATTAGACTGAAAAATCCCACTGAGTGAGAGCTGGCTGAGCTTGTTTAAATTGCCTAGAGAACCAACCTGAGCAGCTTGGCAGTTATCTGCCTTAAGGGAACTGAATATCACTAAAATAGCTTCATACTTTCTTAGCAACTTGTTAAGGATGATTGTGTGTAAAAAGAACTTGTCACTGCTTTTTTCCGCTCCAGAGAAGAGAAAGGGAGGATTTAACAATGAGAAGATTGGTGAAGAACAAAAGAGGACCAGCACTGAAACAGAATCTTGTAGTGTAGATTATTGATGAAGAGACCTGGAACACCAAGACCTCCCATCCAAAATTACCTTTAGAGCATGGGTTTCTATACTTATGTACCTTCCTGCAAAGTTTCTGTAAATATTTGCCTACTTTCCACCACTTACATTGTGTGTCTTGGTGGAGGAGTATGACCCCAAAATATCAGAGGTGGGAAACCTGCAGCCTTGAGGCCACATGTGGCCCATTCACATTTGAGGACCTAGAAGGACACATGGCTGCAAGTTCCCCTGAGTAGGTGGTGGACTCCACTGTGTTGATTTTTCCTACATTTGCCTCAGATTGATTTACTATGATATGATTACTCTCACTTTTGCCATATAGTTAAGCAAATATTTTATGTTTAACAATTAATACTGTCATGGCAAATGATTTTGCATAAATGGAAATCAAACCAATGGGGATTCAGGTGCTATAATGGTAACAGGAGTATATTCCCACAACAACAGTTATCCTAGGACCTTGAAAGACACTTCAAACTTTTGTGCCCATGTGAGAGCAGGGTGAAGGAACTAATCTGTAAAGTAAGAGAGGTTGATGAGCCCACTTGAAATGCCATATAATCGATCACTGGCCAAGTCTTTGACTCTATTTCCCAATCATCTTTCACATCTTTCTCATTCTCTCCTCTCACATGGCCATTGCCCTACTCTAAGCTCTCTCTCAAGGACTGTTGCAATAACCTTCTAATTGGTAACAAATCCTTCCCTTCTCAAATTCATACTCCACACAATTGACAAAATAATACTCTTAAAGCAACATTATTCTCTTATTTCTGCATTTTTATTGTGAATTTAGCAATCATTAACAAAAAAGATATAAAAAATAACAAGAATGATGATTCAGGACAAAAAACCCCTGATATTTAGGTTTTATAGAGAAATGAAGGAAAAATACAATTAGACTAACAAGTTAGCAAAAAACTCACCTTGTTTTTTGTCACATTCTCCAATTTCTTCTATGAAACTTTAAAATATTTTTAATGTTTCTTTTTCATGTTGATCACCACTCACTAACTCAGTGACTCCGTCCAAAAGAGAAAACCTTTCTTTTAACAAATATGTACAGGCAAGCTAAACAACTCAATACAATGGGCTATCTGAGAATGAATGCCTCATTCTTCACCCCTTCCTCATCACCTCTGCCAAGTGGTGGGAGGAATGTTTCATTAGCAGTCTTCTGAAGAAATGATTTGTCATTGCTTTAGTCAGAGTCCTGAGGTTTTTCAAATTTTTTACCCTCACATTATTATTGTGGACAGAGGATAAATTGTTTTTCTTTTTAATTCTGTTCATTTCACTCTGTTTTCACTCTGTTCACGTGTTTTCCATATTTCTTTGACTCTGTCATATTCCTTTCTTATGGTAAAATAAAATTCCATTGCATACCACAGTTTGTTCAGCTAGTTCACTATTGATGGATACCTATTTTATTTCTTGTTCTTTTCCGTAAGAAAAAGTGCTGCTATAAGTATTCTTTTAAATGTAGGCCTATACTTTCTATTTTTGCCTTCCTGGGACACATGTATAACAGTAGAGTCATTGGATCAAAGGTACAGTTTAGTCATTTTTTGGGTATGATTCCGTATTGTTTCCCTTGATAGTTAAACCTACCCACACCTGTACTAACCAAATATTGTTGTGCCTGTCCTCTTTCAAGCCCTTTAATTATAGTATTTTTGTCTTATTTCATCTTTTCTAAATTGGTGGATATGAGGTAGAATCTAGAGTTGCTTTAACTTGTATTTATGTAATTCTTAGGTAACATTTAATTAATTAATTAATTAATTAATTAATGCTTTAAAGTTTGCACATGTTAACTCAGTATTTTGGTTTTTATTTTCATATGGTTGTTTATAATTTGCTTTTCTTTATTTAAGAAATACATGCTAATGATATTAACAACAATAATATTAATCTATTAGGGAATGGCTCTTATTCTTATATATTTGCAGCTATTCTTCATAGATCTTGAATGTTAAAATTTTGCTAAAAGAATTTATTGTGAAGACTCCCCTAATTAATGTTTTTACTTCTAATTTGATTTGCTTTGTATATGCAGAAACTTTTCAATTCTAAGTAACTAATATTATCCTTTTAATATTCTATGATAATCTCTATGTCTTATTTAGATAACAACTCTCTCCCTAGCCATAGTTTTGAAATATATATCTCCTTTTTTCTTTCAATTTTTATTTTTTAAATTTATCAGACTTGATGATATGACTAGTTATACTTAGGTGATGTCCCCATTTGGACTGTATTGAGGTGTATGGTATGGTATGTTGCTCTAAACCTATTTGATGTTACACTACTTTGCATGAGTGCTTGGTGTCCATGGGTTTATCAAACATTTTCATGTCGATTGTTCTGAGATGCCTTTCCATTCATTGATCAACTTTTTAATTTATTTTTCTAATCAGGACCACAGAGCTGTTAAACCACTAGATTGTGAGCTCCTTGATGGCAGGGACTGTCTTTTGTCTCCCTTATATCTCCAGTGTCTGGCACATAGCAGGTGCTTAATAATTTGTTTCATTATTTCTATTGGGATTCTTGATCTTCTCTTCCTTAAGGTTAATGTTATCATTACTTTGTATAGATTTTAAAAATAACTCCTAATACTTAAATTGACATGACACACTAATTTTGTATATTAATTTATATATAAATCTTCATTTTTGTTATAGTGGCATAAAACAAGCTTTGTTTGTGTCACTTTTTTCCTGTAAAATTCCTTTTGTTGTTCTATTCATCTAATTCCTGGGCCACTAAGTGCTGGCCCTGGAGTCAAAAGAGCCTGAGTTCAAATCCAGCCTCACACTTTTACTAGCATGACCCAGGGAAATTCACTTAACCCTGTTTGCCTCAGTTTCCTCATCTGTAAAATGTGCTGGAGAAGGACTTTCCAAAAAATCCCAAATGGGGAAATAAAAAGTAGAATGCAACTAATCAATGAAGCAATCACAAACAATCCTTGTATATGTTGATAATTACCTCTGTCTTGATAAATGAATTCCCAACTGTTCTATACAAATCATTTAGCAAATTTTCATTGAAATTATTTTTCTATTGCTTCCTACTCAGTAGTAATACAACACCCTTTCTTGTTGACTTCTCACCTTGCTCTTACTGTCCCCATTTGGGGTCCCCAGGAGTGACCGACTAGTAGTACTCTCAAGTTATAGGGTTAAATAGGAAGACCTACATTCTAGTACTGATATTTTTACAAACCTCCCCCTGGCCCTTTGCCCTGAATGCTTCTAACTGGCAAACAATTAACCCTCCTGACTTAGTTATCATGCTCAGGCTAGACCTGGAGGGTGTGTTCAGAAACCTAGTCCTGCTACTGATAGGCATAGGAGATTTGACCTGTCTCACTTCTGGTCTGTGGCAGTTTACTGCACCATAGGCATGGTGATGTTCCTCTGCTTCAAGGGCTCACCATACTAATGCTGAATTTAGGGTAGACACTTGATCACCACAGTGCCACTGGAGCTCAGAAATCTCAAGCTTGAGATGCTCCATCTTCAGCCTTCCTAATGTATCACTATGGGTAACTCTTAATTAGTTTTAGAAAAGTCTTTCCTGAGAAATCATAGGAAGAACAGTTGATACAAAACATTTCTTCTGGGCAGGGCCAAGATGGCAGAGTAGAAAGACATACATACTTTAGCTCTTCCCCAAAGCCCATAAAATACCTGTAAAGAAAGACTCAACAAATTCTAGAGCATCAGAAGCCACAGAAAGACAGAGAGGAGAAGATTTCCAGTCTAGGGTGACCTGGAAGGCTGACAGGAAATGTCTGTCACACCAGACCCAAAGCAGAGCCCAACCCAGCCACGGCTATGCAACTCTTTGAGGAGCAAGACTGGGCAGACTTCATGGATGAAATCCCCAGAAGCAGCAGCACTTTGCAGATCCCTCAATGCACTGGCACCAAGGGCAGTGAGAGGGCTCTTTCAACCTGAGCAAGAAGGGAGTAGAGTCCACCCCTGGCCCAGCTCAAGGAAGCAGTGCAAGCTGGGCAGCAGAGGCTTCTGGAGGCCACAGCAGGCAGGCAGCAGCCTGGGGTCCATTGTTCCATTGTTGGAGTACTGAGCATAAAGCCTCTGGGGGAGCTGAGCAGCTCATCTGAGTCTCGTTCCTGAGCATGATCCTGGGGTGAGCACTAGGACCCTCCTCTTGACAAAGGATTCAGAAGTCAAGTAACTGGCTGGGAAAATGACCAAAAAAGGGAGGAAAATAGAAGGTTACTTTCTTGGTGAACAAATATTTTCTTCCATCCTTTCAAATGAGGAAGAACAAAGCATACTGTCAGAAGAAGTCAAGGTTTCTGCATCCAGTACCTCCAAAATGAATATGCGGTGGGTTCAGGCCATGGAAGAGCTTGAAAAGTGAGTCAGCAGCTTGCTAAAGGAGACCCAAAAAATGCTGAGGAAAATAACACCTTTAAAAATAGGCTAACTCATTGGAAAAAAGAAGTCCAAGAAGCCCATGTGGAGAAGAAAGCTTTAGAAAGCAGAATTAGCCTAATGGAAAAGGAAGTTTGAAAGCTCACTGAAGAAAATAGTTCTTTAAAAGTGAGAATGGAGTTTGGGGAAGCTAATAACTATATGATAAACCAAGAAGTTGCAAAACAAAACCAAAGGAATGAAAAATAGAAGATAATGTGAAATATCTCATTGGAAAAACAAATGATCTGGAAAATAGATCCAGGAGAGATAATTTAAAAATTATGGGACTACCTGAAAACCATGATCAAAAAAGAGCCTGGACATTATCTTTCATGAAATTATCAAGGAAAACTGCTGTGATATTCTAGAACCAGAGGGCAAAATAAATATTGAAAGAATTCACCAATCACCTCCTGAAAGAGACCCCAAAAGAGAAACTCCTAGGAAGATTGTGGCCAAACTTCAGAATTCCCAGGTCAAGGAGAAAATATTGCAAGCAGCTAGAAAGAAACAATTTGAGTGCTGTGGAAATACAATCAGGATAATACAGAATCTGGCAGCCTCTATATTAAGGGATTGAAGGGCTTGGAATAGGATATTCCAGAAGTCAAAGGAACTGGGATTAAAACCAAGAATCACATCCTCAGCAAAACTGAGTATAATACTCATTTTAATAGGGGTAAAATGGTCATTTAATGATATAGAGGACTTTCAAGCATTCTTGATGAGAAGACCGGACTTGAAGAGAAAATTTGACTTTCAAACACAAGCATCAAGAGAAACATGAAAAGGCAAATAGGAAAGAAAAATCATAAAGGACTTTCTAAAGCTGAACTGTTTACATTCCCACATAGAAAGATAATATGTGTAACTCTTGAGACTTTTCTCAGTATTTGGGTAGGTGGAGGGATTACACACACACACACACACACACACACACACACACATACACACACATGCACACATGTATAGACAGAGAGCACAGGTTGAGTTAAATCAGAATGAAAGATATCTATAAAAAATAAAGGTTGAGAGAAGAATATATTGGGAGGAGAAAGGGAGAAATGGAATGGGGCAAACTATCACTCATAAAAGAGACAAGAAAAATCTTTTTCAATGGAGGAGAAAAGGGAGGAGGTGAAAGGGAGAAAGTGAAGTTTACTCTCTTCATATATGACTTAAGGTGGGAATAATATGCTCACTCAATATGGTATGAAAATCTAGCTTACACTACAGGAAAGTAGGGGAGAAAGGGACAAGTGGGATGAGGGGGATGACAGAAGGGAGAGCAAATGGGAGAAGGGAGTAATTAGAAGTAAACACTTTGGGGAAGGGTCAAGGTCAAATGAGAGAATAGAAGAAATGGGGAGCAGGATAGGATGGAGGGAAATGTACACAACATGGCTATTATGGAAGTCCTGTGCAAAACGACACATATGCATCCTGTACTGAATTGCTTGCCTTCTCAGTGAGGATGGATGGGGAGAGAGGAAGGGAGAAAAGTTGGAATTCAAAGTATTAGAAATGAATGTTGAGAATTGTTATTGCATATAACTGGGAAATAAGAAATATAGGTAATGAGGTATAGAAATCTATGTTGTCTTTCAAGAAAAGAGACATGGGGATAAGGGAGGGGTGGGGTATGATAAAAGGGAGAGCACATTGAGGGAAGTGGTAATCACATTGCAAGGTGTTATGGGGGGTAGGGCATAGATGGGGAGAAAAATTGGAACTCAAAATTTTGTGGAAATGAATGTCAAAATCCAAAAATAAATAAATAAATAAACATTTCTTCCACATCTGGAGCATACTTCCCCATAAATACATACAATGTCTATGAAGAGAGTAGGATCAAACTTTTAAAAAAAATTATGAATTTTTTTTTCATTTTAAACTTAAAATACAAAATGAAAAAAGAGAAAGAAAGAGCATTACCATGTACCCAGCGAACATGAGAGAATTCAATATAAAATAATACATTTACATTTCAGGAAAACATATAATAAATACTACACATTTTTTTCAATTTTTGCTTCCTTGTAGGTTTTCTTTCATTCTCTGCTTCACTTTTAACTTTAATTTCCCCTCTTTTTTCTTCCTCCCTCCTCAATCCTGAAGAGGGTTGCAACATACACACACATGCACACACACACATGCACACATATATAAACCTACATGTATACACTCATACACATATGTGTAAGACTGTACTATGCATATTTCCAACTATTATCTCTTTCTCTGAAAGTGATAGCATCATCTTTCACAGGTCCTAGTCTTTCCATGTTTTTCTAAATCAACAAGCTAATCATTTCCTACACCACAGTAATATTCCAGTACAATCACATTCTATCTGAAGATTGTCTATGAAAGTTTTTTCATCCAATTTTCTGCATTTCTTCTATTCTTGGCTACATTGGTTATTTCATACAAGCAACTATTAATTTAAAATAATCAAAATTATTCATTTAACTCTTCCACAATGCTCTTGCCTTATAATATAGTTTAAGACCTGATGCTGCTGAATCTTATTTCTTTGCATCTTTTCCCCTCTGTTTCTGTGAAATTCCTGACCTTTTGTTCTTCCAAATGATCTTTGTAATTATTTTCTAACTCAGATAATTCTTAGTAATTTAATTGGGATGACATTGAATAAATAAATTAGACAAACTGTAAATAATTTTTTATTATATTGGCTTTACCTACTCATGAAGAATAAATATTACTCTATTTAAATCTGACTTTATTTGTATAAAAAAGTGTTTTGTGTTTGTGTTTATGTCCTCTGTCTGTTTTGGCAGGCATACTCTCAGGTATTTTGAATTATGCTTAACCTCCCTCTCTCCTGAGAATCCCTCCCTTATCCTTTCCCTCCACCCTATCCTTTTGCCCTCTTACTTCTTTCTGAATTTAGAAGAGTATTATACCCTTCTAGATATTTATATTGTTCTCTCTTTAGTGCATTCCCAATGAGAGTAAGGTTCTAGTACTACCCACCCACCCCCTACTAGCTTCTTCTGTATCACTTTCTTTTAGGCCTCATTTGCATGAGATACTTATTCCTTTTTAATCTCTTTATACAGAATCACCTCATCAAATACAGCTTTTCAAGCCTTTCCTTGAAATTACCCAAATAATGACAGTCCTGAATACTGATAACATTTTCACATATAAGAAGTAAACAATTTGACTTATGAGTCCCTTATAATTGGTTTTTAATGTTGATCTTATATTTCTCCTGAATCTTAAATGTTGAATTTCCCATTAAGTTCTGGTTTTTTTTGTTACAAAATTCATTAAATGTCCATTTTAAAAGTTCAGGACTTAACTTTGCTAGGTGAGTTATCTTTGGTGTAACCTCACCTCTTTTGGTCTATGAAACATAATATTCCAAGAATTACAGTTTTTCAACAGAGAAGCTGCTGGGTCTTGTGTTATCCTTATTGTAGCTCCATTATATTTAAATTTTTTTTCTTGTTGCTTGAAATAGTTTATCCTTAACCTGGGGGCTTTGAAATTTGGGTGTGATGTTTCTGTCAGTTTTCATATTGTGATCTCCTTCAGGTGATGACATATTTTTTCCTATTTATGCTTATCCAGAATGAGTTCTGGATCTTCAAGGCAATTTTCCTTGATAATTTCTTATAATATTGTATCAAGATTCTCTTTTATTGTAATTTTTAGGTAGTCCAACTATTTTTATATTATTTCTCTTTGATCTCTTCTCCTGATCAGTTGTTTCTCTGATGAGATAGTTCACTCTTCTATTTTTCCTTCTTTTTATTTTCTTTAATAATTTCTTTGTGTCTTAGAAATTCATTAGCATCCCCTTGCCCAATTCTAGTTTTCAAGAAACTATTTTCTTCCTTAAGTTTTTGATTCTCTATTTCAAGTTGGTTGACTTTTTAGAAACAATTTTCTTGATTTTCTTGGATTGCTCTTATTTTTTTCTTCTAAATTTTTCCTTGAACTCTCTTATTTGAATTTTGAAGTCTTTTTTTAAATTCTTCCAAGAATTCTTTTTGTGCTTGAGATATTTGACATTTCTCATTGAAAAAGGATTAGCTTTTTAAGCTCCCGTATCTCCCTGTGAATATGAACCCTGTTTTTTCCCATCCCCACAGTAGTTATGTTTGAGCTTTTTTCTCTTTTGCTTGCTCATTTTAAATTCTAATTTTGTTATATTTTGTTTTTAGTAGTTATTAGTATAATCCAGTTCGAGTCCCAAGGTGTGAGGAGTGATGCCTTAACTCTCAGGTCCTTCTTATTGTTATTTTCTGCTGTCTGTCCAGGGAAGCAGCCTGGGATTTTCCTCTTCATTCCTAAGCCACAGCTGGGGCCCCTGGATACACTGTCCCACAAATGCTCTTTCTTTGCCTTTCCTTTAGTGACTGCAAACTGCAACTGTTCTCTCTGCCATAGAACTGAAACCAGATACTCTGTTCTTCTATCAGTGCTCACAGCCAGCATGGACCCCACCCCTCTGCTTCTGCACTTAACAGGCATGCATTGTCTTCTTGCAGCATCAGCCAGGGACTTGTCTGTTCAACACAGCTATGCTTAGTGTCCTTCAACAGTGGAAAGTACTTCAATCTTCTTCCACTCAGCCTTCTGGACCCCACACTGAAAGTTCCTAAGGCTGATGGCCTCCAATCCAACTGCCCCATCCTGAGCTTGTTGTTTGTAGATTCCACAGAGTCAGCCTGGAGGTGTTTGCACTTCACTCAGGCTGAACTTTGGTCCCTGGAGATCAGGTCTTTCTTTGGGTCTTCTTAAGTTGACCTTGTAGAACAACTACTTTACCCTGATTTTTATTTATTTCTACTTCTCTACATATCCTCTGAGGCAATGTTCTGTCCTTTTATGTGGAGAAGATTTGGAGAGCTGAAAGTTTTCTGACCTACTCTACCATCTTCCCAGAATCCTACCCAGGATCGGACTTGAAGAACAAAGTGATGAGGCAGCCACACAGAGGACATTTGTGGCAAAGTCAAAAATTAACAATGCTTGTATGGAAGTCCTTTTCTCCCTCTGGACAATCTTCATAAAGTTCCCCTTAAGTGTAGCTCTGATCTGGTGTTGGAGGGTCATTGACATTCTAGAATTCATAGACAGAACTTTTCTCTACAATGCATGGTCAGGTTTCCTAAAGTTACCTTCCTTTAAGTGACTATAACTCTGCATTTATATGTCCCCAATATGTCTCTGTGCTCCTAACACAGATGTTGCCATCACAATCACTGTAGAGAATACTGCTACTGCTCCGGTCAGCATGGCTACTGCTCATAGCCATTGTCTCTTAGGATAAAGAATGAACAAACACAAAGTTATGGAGATAGTCAAGTGCTTACAACCTCTATAGCCTGACATGAGACAGAGCAGTAACCCCAATTGCCTCATCCTGGGTCATCTCCAGTCATCCTGATGAATATCTGGTCACTGGATTCAGATGGCTCTGGAGGAGAAGTGAGGCTGGTGACCCGTACAGCCCTCCCTCACTCAAAGTCAAATGCAAGTCATGTCATTATTTCTCTGATAGCATGGTCTTCTTCGGCAGCAAAGGATGAACACACACACACACACACACACACACACACACACACACACACACACCTTTCCTTTTGCCTGGCTCAGTCTTTACCAGTTCAAAATTGTCCTTCCTCCTTTCAGCAAAAAAGGAAAGAGAGTGGTCTGAAGGGACAGTTCACTGTTTTTGTACATTCACTGAGTTTGGCTTAGCAACCCGTGAATCATCTGTTCTTCCAGATCCACAAAAAGACTTTTCATGATTATATATAGTACAAGCCCTCTCAATCACAAATGGCTGAAATTAGCTCTATCTAAATTACTATCCGGTCCCTTTGACTAGAACCTAGGAGGGATTATTTGAATATATTTGAAAGATTGGTGACCATAGGCTAGTTCATTCACATTACACTCATATACAGAAGGGATAAGATTTTATGGGTTTCCACCATGTCGTGCTACTTTATGGAAGTTATTGTTTGAATTAATATTTTAGTTCTATCTCTAGGGTTTTCTAAAGTGCAGATGTCAAACATGTGGACCTCATGGGCCTACAACACTGCCAAATCTGGGCCAAACCATATAAAAATGTCATTGGGAAATATTTAACAAAATAAAGAAAAAGACATAAAACATAGATAATGTTAATATGTGGATTTCTAAAACAATATGCGACTGTAGGAATCCTAATGTATGCTTTAGTGATCCTCATTCCTATTTGTTTGACACAAGTGTTCTAAATAAATTATCATATAATCTGCAAATAGTGATTATTTTGTTTCCCCTTTGCCATAATTTTAACTCAATTTCTTTTCTTATTGCTATAACTAGCATATGTAGAACTACATTAAATGTATAGTGAAAATGAACAGTGTGTCTTTACCCATTATCTTATTGTAAAAAACTCTTTCCCATTACAAACAATGCTAGGTTTGATTTTTGAAAGATGCTGTTTACTATTTTAAGTAAAGTTCTGCTTATGCCTAAGCTTTCTACTATTTTTATTTTTTACATAAATGACATATTTTGTCAACGTTTTTGATATTTATTGATATAGCCATGTAATTGCTATAGTCTTTGTTATTAGTATGATTAGTTATGCTAATGATTTTCCTAATATTGAACCAGATCTGAATACCAGTATATACACAATCTGAACAAAATGAACAATTTTTGGAATCTATTTTGTATCTTTGCTGTCTATGTAAATACTTAATTCAATATTTTTCTATCAATATATCAGATAAAATGTTAGGCTATTGTTTTCTTTTTCTGTTTTACTTCACTGGGTTTAAATCTCAGTATATTAGTTGTTAAAAATGAATTTGATAAGATGCTTTCTTGTTCTATTTTATGAAACAATTTACATAATATTAAAGTTTAGTATTCTTTGAATTTTCGATTTTTGAGAATTAATTTTTAGGTTTCTCAAATACCTTTCCTAAGATTGCATTGATTAAATTCTATATTTCTTGTCTGTTTATGTTATGTGTAATAAGCATAACATTTAATGATTACAATCTAATAAAAATTATAATTAGCAAGGGTGATTTAAAGAGGATTAGGACTTATGAAAACTAAATAAGGCTGTACTAAACACAGTGTGAGTCAAAGAAAAAGTCATCAACTATAAAAGTTGTTTACAAGCTTTTTATTCTCTCAAACATGGTCAGTTTTAGTAAGTATATCATGAAAAGGTGAGAAATATGAATACGCTATATGATTCACATCCAATAAATTCAGAGGTCCATATTATTAAAATTTATGTATTTTATTAAAAATTTATTATCAAAATTCCCTTGATCATTCTGCCTTTTAGTAAGTAGGTATATAAGTAACTAATGTAAATTAACGATCAAGAGGAAACAGGAATTGAGAGTCTAAAAGGGAACAAGCAACCAAAACAAACAAACAAACAAAGAAACATGCAAAAAAAAAAAACCAACCTAAATTAATTAAGGTCACGTCTCCATCTAGTGACTACGTGCTAAATTAGAAGAAGTCAGCTAGGGCCCAACAACAGGCTTTGTTCTGCAAACTGCAGATAAAAGTCCCAACATGCACAGTAAAACCAGAGAAATATTTTGCTAATTAAGGAACCCAAAGTGGGTTCTGATAACTTAGAGATGATATTGACATGGCAATGAGCTAAGCCCTGTGGTGTGGGTTAAGTATCAAGTCATTCACTTCACTTCCCCTATTTAGCACCTTATAAAAATGGAACCCTCATCTCCACTTGTGATTGATCCATGCTGCCCAAGTATTCCTGTCTGATCATAAGTGACTCCACATCTTCCTTTCCCCTTTTCATCTCTTCTCTATGCTGACCATCCTCCCTTCCCTCCCTATTCCCCTGCTGTCCCTGGACCATCTGCCTCTGTACTCTTAGGGATGTCATCTCACAATTGGTTCATAATAGAAAATCATCATAACTCTACTTTTAAAGTTCCATTCAGATTCTTCTTTCTTTCTTTCTTTTTCTACCCTCCTTCTTTTCTTCCTTCTTCCTTCCTTCTTCCCCCAACAGAGGGTTAGAAATGCAAGGACCTTTCAGGAACCTGAACTGATGATTGATTGGCATGCTACCTCATCACCTTGTTCAAGTCTGATCCTGGGTAGGATTCTGGGAAGATGGTAGAGTAGGTCAGAAAACTTGTAGCTTTCCAAATGGGTAGACATAAGTTCAAGTCTTTTCTCAGATATTTTCTAGTTGTATGACCTCAAGTAATTTAATGTCAGTCTGCCTCAATTTCTTCATATGTAAAATAAGATAATATCCATAAAACATTCTGCAAACCTTAAAGAACTCTATAAATGCCAGCTATTATTTTGACTGTCATTTTGCCCCTTTCAAATTAATCAATTACAGTTGCTTTTCATTGACTCTCTTCCACATGTCAGTCTCCTTCATTGTGAACAAGGTTTTCCTCAAGAACTTGTTTAGAACCCTCCTCGTGTCCATTTCAACTGGAAATTCCTTCACTTTACTGTTCAAAAATTTATGTGGCCTCCTCTTGCCTCTAGGACTAAGGTCCAACTCCTAACCCTGGCATTTAGAGCCCTTCACAATTTCACTTTAGCATATCTTTCTAAACTTATCTTGCATTAGTCCCCTTCACATGCTCATAATTTCAAACTGATTTACACTCTCTTTTTCTTTTCAATTAAAACCATAATTCTATTATATTCTTAATGTTAAATATTTCCTCACATTCTCCATTCTATATAATTTGAAAATGTAGAGTAAGAAATGTATGAATGAAACAAAACGTTAAAAATAGAAAAGTCTTTATCAAAATACTCATAAAGGCAGTACCAGAATTTGGAAATATTATAAAAAAGTTTCACATCACTCTGTTTCTTGAATGTGCTATCCTTCTGCCTCTATTACACAGATTGCGTTTTCTCCCTATCTTATGTCTGGAATTCACTCCCTCTTAATCTTAAATTCTTAGAATCTGTGTCTTCTTTCAGGAATCATTTTGGGGACCATTTCATGTTTATTATCTTTGCTAGTGACTCTTCCTTTAAATAATCTCACCCTCCTCAGTCTGTCTCCTCTAGTCATCTGTATTCATGTTGCATCCCCTTAGAATGTAGGCCATTGAAGGCAGGATCTCTTTTATTTCTGTATCCTCAGCACCTAGTATAATGCTTTCCCCACAAAGAGTTTAGTAAATATTTGTTGAACAGAATAAAATTGTGCACCGTAATAATTAAAGAAATTCTGTTCTTGTCCAGGAAACATTAAATCTCTGAGGTTCTTTAACATGTGAACAAGGAAAACATAACTGGGAAGGAAAATTTATTGTAACCTCTGGATGATAGCGAGTATAGATATAAAAGATCAATTCAAGTCTATAAAATAATTAGAAAATTCTGCTTTGGTAGAATGAGTGTAAATACTCAAATAGTTATGTTTTTTAATGTAGAAGCTGCAAGGTCCTGTGTGATCCTGACTGTGTGACCTTGATATTTGAATTGTTTCTTTCTGGCTGCTTGTAGTATTTTCTCCTTCACTTGATAGCTCTGGAATTTGGCAACTATATTTCTTGGGGTTTTGAGTTTGGGATCCCTTTTGGGTGGGGAACAGTGGATTCTTTCGATGACTATTTTGCCCTCTGAGTCTAGTACTTCTGGGCAGTTTTCCTTGATGATTTCCTGGAAGATATTGTCCAGACTCTTTTCTTCATCATGGGTTTCTGGCAGGCCAGTAATTCTTAGATTTTCTCTCCTGGATCTATTTTCCAGGTCAGTTGTTTTTCCAATTAAATATTTTACATTTTCTTCTGTCTTTTCATTCTTTAGATTTTGTTTGACTGATTCTTGTTGCCTCATTGAGTCATTAGTTTCTACTTGCCCAATTCTAATCTTGATCGTATTGTTTTCTTCAGTTAGCTTTCGCATCTCCTTTTCCATCTGACCAATTTTTCCCTTTAAGGAGCTATTTTCTCCATTTAATTTTTGTACTTCTTTTTCCATTCGACCAATTTTCCCAGTTAGGTTTTGGGTTTCCTTTTCCATCTGATCAATTTTCCCTATTAGGTTTTGAGTTTCCTTTTCCGTTTGATTAACTCTTCCTTTTAGGGAATTATTTTCTCCAGTTAATTTTTGAACTTCCTTTTCCATTTCTTCAATTTTCTTTTTCAGAGTGATGTTCTCATCAGTGAATTCTTTTTTTATAGTTTTAAAATCATTGACTAGTTTTTCTTTTATATCCTTCTTCAGACGTTCCAGGTAATCTAGTTGTGCTTGCGAGAAATTCATAGTCCCATCTGAGGTTTCAGATGGAAGTACAGTCTCAGCTCTGACCTCTTTGGTGTTTGTGTTTTGGTCCTTATCCCCATAGAAAGATTCTATGGTTTTTTCACTTTTCGTCTGCTTTTTCCGATTCATGATGTTGGCTGAGTGTTGTAGCTTTTGGTTCTTTCAGTCAGAAGATACAGATCTTTTAAGTTGAGTTGATGTTTGTCTAGGCTAAAAGCAGGCTTTTTTTTTTTTTGTTGCTGTTGTTGTTGTTGTTTCCCAGATCAACCCTGGGGTTAGCTTGATAGGTGTGTGGGAGGGGTGGTCTGGTCTCAGGATATCTCCTCAGCTGACCTGAGGCAAAGGCAAGGTCAGGGGATGGTGATCCCAGCTTCCCTATTCTCTTCCCTTTTCCCCTGGAGGGCTGGGGCACGCCTAGAGGCTAATGCGTGTTCCCGCCCCTCCTGGGGCTCGTCTCCCGGCGCTGAGGCTTGCCTGGGTCTCAGTGCGAATTTTCTCTGCCCTGGGTTGTCTGTCCCTCCAGATAGCCTCCACCACCGTAGGAAGAATCCCCCTTTGACACTTTTCCAGCCTCTGGTGTTATGAGACCACCCGCCCCCTTCTGCTGTTCCCACTGATCCAGGATTAATCTGGGGAAGAATTTTATGGTTCCCTCACGGTCATCGGGGGGGGGGGGAGGAGAGAGCACTTACTGATCACTCCGGCATCCCAGCTCCTGGATGTTCAAGTAGTGACCCACTGAAGTCCCGTCTTTAGGCTGAAGATTTCAAGGGCTGTTGCGCTGATATCGTTGGCTCGGCCTGGCTTATCTCCTGCTCTGCTGGTCTCGCCCGCCACTCTCGGGCCCCTCGGGTCCCCTCCGCCCTGCCGCACCGACCGCGCTGTGCTGTGCGCCGGTGTCTTACCCCCGCGGAACAGATCCCTCCCGTGGACCCTCCAGTCCAGCCTGGGCTCCGAATCCGTCAAAGTCCGTCTCCCACTGGATTCTACACCTCCAAAGTCTGGTCAGACTCTCCCCCCAGAGATATCCAGAGGAGTTTTTCCAGGAGCTTAGGTGAGTCGTTGCTTTCACTCCGCCATCTTGGCTCCGCTCCAATAGTTATGTTTTTTAATGCATATCATAAGTATTGCCATGAGATTTCTAAAAATATTTAAATAACTTTTCTAACTTTTGCCCCACTTTACTAAATTCAGGGATAAGCTCCAGGTTACTTTTAAAGTACCCAAATGCAACAACTGGGACCAATCTTCAACCTCTCTGCACTTAGTTATACAATGGATTCCCAAGTCAAGGCATAGTGTTCAAAGGAACTTTGTGAATTCGCATCCATCTATTTGAAACCATATCTGACAAAAACACTTTGACTCCTTCTTCTAGCCTGTTGGAGAACATAATTAGTTAAAAAATCATCATGGAAGGGAATAGCATAGTAAGAATAATAGTAATAAAACATTTATTCTCTAAAATTGACAAATACCCACAAATGCACATACTAGTAATGGGAAGAATGGATATCTATTGAAAACATTTATGAAGAGGGATACACATATACAAAACACTTATGGTCAACATGCTTGTATGGAGAAACAAATCATGCTTCTGACACTGCAAGGGCCACTGATGTCATTAGGTAATATCACTATATTACTTCTACCTTCTCTCTTTGCCAAGGATATAATCTGTTAAAGATACTGGTCCTTGCTAGCCTCATATGCTCTAGATTTGATAGTATCCTATGCAGCTCTGGAGTGAGAGCCCCTTTTCAGGATGCTCATCCACCTTTGATGTCTACCTGTTACCCAAGTCTCACCTGTGGGTTCAATAAGCTATAGCATACCCAATAGTCACATCCTAGTAAAAGCATCTCAGCAGGTGGGTGTAATGGTAATTTAAATGGGGAGATCTTTCATATTCATTAATATGTCCTTGTAACCTACCTGGGTCACATGGAAGCCTAAATCACATGAATTTGAATCACATGGAGCCTGTGGTGGGAGGGGTTTGATGAATGGGTGGAATAGGAAGAGGAGGAGCTAGAGCAGAGCTGAGAGGAAGTTAGACTTGAGATCAGTCAGAACTAGGGAGGATGCAGGCAGCTGGCTAGTGTGAGTGAAAGGGCTTGTTTGTGATTTTGTTTAATGGAGTTGGTTTGTGGGAAGCCTAGCAAGGGGAAGGCTTGGGTATGGTGCTGTCCTCTGCATTGTTATTGTGTATAGATTTTTGTTACTATGATGGACTTGGCTTTCTAGTGTCTGAATAAATGTTTTGATTCTGTCTTCCATGTGGAGATTCTGTCTATCCAATGTGATATTTTGCAATTCAGAATTGTGCCATGGCTGCCATAGGCACTGTGAATATCACATTAACTCTACAATGGGTTATATCAAGTAGAGGGTAACTGACAAGCCTCAAACCCTTTGGTGAGGTAGAAGGATGTGTCCCCCATACATCTGAAGACTTCCCTGGGCAGAATGTGTAGATAAGACCAACAGCCATGAAGGAAGCTGAAGCAGGTGCTGTGAGTGCCTAGAGCTTGGTCTGACATTAAAAACACCAAGGTCATCCACCTCACTCCAGGCCATTACCAGTTGTCTTGATTTTTGTCTTGCCACTGGACTTTGATGACTCCGGAAGAGAGAGTGAGGATGATGACTTTGTGTGATTCTGGCTTACTTAGATCCAAGTCATACTTAAGTCATGACATCCCCCCGCCCTCGCATGGTATCATTGGTCCTCTTCAAAACAAAGGACAAATAACAACAACCAAATTGGCCTTATAGTCACAGCCAGGCTCAGTTCCATTGGACATAAAGTGTTTGAGCTTTCCTCTGTTTTCCATTTAAATAGAATTTTGAGCTGAGGTAATAACTCTTCTCCAAAGGAGGAAGAATAGATTCTACTATCATTCCTTTATATTAGATCACAGGAGACATTTGTAATATCCATTTCAGAAATTGGCATACACACAAACTCTATTTTCATTTCTATCTCCTTATCTTGATCTCAATTTCATATCTGTATCTATATGCTTAAGAACAAACTTTCCTCTATCTACATTTCAGAAAGAGAGCTAAATATTTGCAGTGCCAGGATTCAGTAACATTTGACCTAGAAGTACATATATTTACTCTTTTGTCAATATACCACAATGTGATTGTAGAGGTGAATTAGCTGATATTATATAGGTTAATGACTATTGGAAATAGAATCAGAAGTTTTAGGTTTGAACCCTACCTCTCTCTTCTATTACCCATGTGCCTTCGGCAAATTATGACCTATATTCTTTATACCTTTCACATCTAAAACTTATAAAAAGAACAGATAGACTATATTTTCACAACAGCATAGATTTAAAGCTGGCAGAGATCTCAGAGATCACATAGTTCAACTTCTTTATTTTATAGGCAGGGAAACTGAGGTCTAAATAGTTTAAATAGTCACACAGATAATAATAGTTGGAGATGGGATTTGAAAGCAGATTCTCCAACTCTATAAGAGCACTATTTCAAAAAAGTCCCATTCACACTCCATTGCTTGCTTTCCACCCATCTCCTTCAGAGGTCCCTCATCAACCATCTCAATTAATGCCCATACTAGAGTCCATACCCTGGAGGAAATTGCATCCTGGAACATTGCTCTTCTGATTTGTGATTGATCTTCTTGGAATACTATTTCAGAAACTCCCACATGTGCTTCGCTTTGCTCTAGGCATCCCTTTCACAGACTGGTCTATTACTAAATGATCACATAATCGTGGCTTATACCTTTTCTTGTCTCTATCTTCCTCTCCCTCCAGTTCTGTATGTATGAACATCACTCAATTCTTCCAATCTAATCTCTTGTAGCCCCAATCATCATTGCTGTAACTTCCAGATAAAATTTACCCTGTCCACATCCCAGTCACCAACACAACTCTGGGTATTTTTTCCCCAATAGAATGGAAGTTCTTTGAGAGAAGGGATGATATTTGTTTTTTGATATGTAAACTAGCACTAAGCAATATAGTATTGAATAATAAAGGATTTTTTGTTTTGTTTTTTTTTCATTCATTTCTGATGGTCACTGCCTCCCATTTGGCTGCATTATGGTTATTAAGTTATTTTTTTCCTATTCTCAGAGGGTGTAAGTTTTCCAACTCTTTCCCCTTCTTTTTGCTTTGTCCTTAAAAGGTAATATTACTTTAAAATTAGTCTGCAGACTTTTTTCTCTCTGAGGCTCTTCTAATGTTAATGAATTTACAAGAAATGAATGGATTTGTGGCAATCAAGAAGGAAGATTATATTTAGGCCATATGTGTTTACTAAGAGTATAGTCAACTATCTACTTTAAAGTTGATATTTTCTTCCTTCTGAATCATCTGTCTAAATTTATTTCCCAATCTGAATCTGGGTAGGGATAATCTATAGATCCCTACCAGAACATTTTCCTTCCTCATCAATGAATTTAGTTCCTATTTTCAGTCTTTTTATCCCAATACCTGCCCTCAAACTGAGGGACTTCAACATACATATCAATACCCTCTAAAATATTCTAATGTCCTACTTTCTCAATCTGCTCATTCCCATAACCTTCTACTTCTTCGCTCTAACTTAGCTACAGGATCAAATCTTTGACTTTGTCATCAACCACAAGTGTTCTATTTTCATCTTCATAAGCTCTGAAATTCCCTTTAAAATCATAACATTTTATCATTCCATCTTTTCTTATGCATTATTATCCCTAAAACTGTTCCTTATATCCTCACTGTAAATTCCATTCCCTTTATGCTTGTGTTCTTTCCCAGGTCAAGGCGGTATATTAGATAAAGGTCTGGACTTGGAATAAGGAAAACCAGAATTGATATCCAGCCTTAGAAGCTTATTAGCTGCATGACCCTGCACAAGTCTATCTCTGCCTCAGTTTCCAAATGTGTAAAATAGAATAATAATTTTACCAAACTCCCAAGATTGCTGCATGGATGGAATGAGTCAATATTTTTAAAGTGCTTGGCAAACCTTAAAATTCTGTATAAATGCTAAATATGTTGTTGTCATCATTGTTATTTTCTCTCTTTCCTTTCTTGACCTTTTGGGGAATCAACCAAAATGTACACAATCATCACGCTTTAATTAGTTTACACTTTGTCTAGCTCCAACACTGGATTCCTACTATCATTTGTTTTCTCTTATTCTATTTACTTGATGATAGAGCCAGAAAAAAAAATCATGAAATTCAGCTGACTGAGCCCATAATAAATTGATGAATTTGTCTTATCTAATCTCCATTAGGACCTCATTGCAGCAAGGGAAATTTTCTGTTCTCCCCTGATTGCTTCACTATTTCATTCTCCCAAGTGGCTGTTCCTAATATCTTTCATCAGCTCTTATGGGTTCAGTAATTTTTCCTACACAGATGATTCCAGGCTCTATATGTTCACCCCTTGTCTCCCTTCTGAGTTATCTCCAATTTCCTCTTAGACATCTCAGACTGGATGTGCTGTAGGCATTTCAGTCGTTATCTGTTCTTCAGACTCTCCCCTGTTCTTAACTTCTCTATTGTTCTCAAGGTCATCACCATCCTTTCTGTCAGTCTTGCTCATCAACATATCTAATCTGCTGACAATTTGCATCTTCACTTTTGTCACATATCTCTCATTGTCTATAGTCAAACAACAGACTAACAACCATATGAACAATTGCTCTAAATCACAAATTGAAAGAGAAATGTAAATCAAAACAACTCCAGGGTTTCACTTCATTCACATAAGATTGGTAAAGATAGGAAAAAAAAGAGGAATATTCAGTGTTGGTAATAGAAAGACAGACATGCTAATGAAGTGTGAATAGAGATATGAATTGGAACAACAATTCTAGAAAGCATCTTGTAATTATGTTATTCAAGTGACAAAAATGTCTCTGTCTCTGTTTCTGTCTCTCTGATTCTCTTTTCTTGGATAGCAGAAATATAATCACATTCTAGGCTTAACACAGAGCTTTTATTGTTTGGTTTAACTTGCCAAAGCTGGTAATCCTTGGCATAGGCTTGTCATAGTCAGTTCATCATTCATAGAACAGACAAGGCAAGAGCTTGACAGGTGTTGAAATAAACTTAATCTGCCCTGCTTGTCATCTTGCTCCCTCTATTCCTTTCCTTCCCTCCAACACCAACACACACACACATACACACTCCTCACTCCCAATCTCTGATCATGGGTTCTTTGGTTCAAGTTTCTAGTGATTGGGGAATGCCACATGAATGTCATATCCTTCTTAGTCCCTTGGCCTTATCCATATAATACTTTTCTCTTGCTCTGTCATCTTGTCAAATATTCTCGGATAATTCTTGTTCTATACCAGGAAACAAAAATTCTATGTTAAGAGTGGTGACACTGTCAGGAGTGGGTAGGTAGGGAGGACAAGAGACTCAAGAGGCTATTACAGAATAAGAGGATTTCTACAATAGTATAATTTATTTTTATGAGATTTATCATGGCATTTTGTACTTTTACTACCTGTGACCTTAAGCTAAAAATCTATAAGTTGTGTTTACCAGAATGGAATTCATTACTTGAATTATCATTATTAAAAGATGTACTACAGAAATTTTAACATGATTCATAGCATTCAAATTTATTCCTCAGTCATAACGTGTAATTGGTTTTTCTATCAGTGATTTTATAACACAAAACTGAAATGTCTGATGACTTGAAAACCTTGGATAGATTTCACCTTGCTGATATTTCAGAACAAGTTTAGAGATTAGGATGGAATTCAGCAATGTGACTGTAATTAGATTTTTAGGGGAAAAATATACAAAGAAAAGCCTCAAAGAGATAACTGGTTTCCTTCTCCACCTCACCTATTCATAGTCTTTGCACTCTAGGGACATATTAGGTAAAGCCAAGCCTGTTTAAATTAAACAGATCAATCATCCTAAAGGACAAGGGCAACCTAATGCTTCTGATGAACACTTTCTTTGAATTGATTTCTTAAGGTTTGTTTTCCTTGGGTTTGTTAATGCTTCTTTTTTGTGTATTCTGGATAGACTCAACTTATAGGCAGCTGTCCCTGTTTTATCATTTGAGACATATTGAAAGGCTCAGTATGCCCCCAAACACTTCCTATAGGAGCCTGCCAGATATTTCAAAACCCACTGTTATATTCATTTCTCTAAGTGAAAATGTTATCAAATGAAGGGAAAGTTAATGTATTAGCTCATTAACATCAATTAGCATTAACATAGATTAATTTTTTTAATTCCTTAGTGGAGAGCTGAGGGAATTGGCAATAAGCAGATTAGTTTTGGTGGGAAAAAAGGAAAATGACTTACCAGAAATATGTTAATCTGCCAGAGGGTCAGGGTGGGGTGGGTCGGCCTTGATGGGGTTCCGAGTATCAGGAAAGGTCATGAGCAGAGATAAGGAATGGGAAGGATAGAAAGGCATAATAAAGGAAAGTCATAGTTGATCTTCATCTATTCCACAGTCTGGCCCAATTTTGATACTCTGTCTGATAATGGGCTTCATGTATGCAGGACAACCAGATATTATTTTCTGCTACCTCAAATAGGAGAGGTAGGGTTACGCTTAAAAGAGCAGATGTTCACATAGCATCTTTATTTTACCAAATGCTCTACATACATAGTTTTACTGGAATTTCACAACAACGCTATGAGGTAAGTACTTACAATTATCCTCTATTTTATGAATAAAGAAACTGAGACTCAGAGAGAATAAGCAACACTTTCATAGTCAAATAGCTAGTAAGTGTCTAGAAGTGGGGAACCAATCCAAGACTTTCTGATAACAAGTTCAGCAGTGTACTCATTATACCACTTATTGATATTGTGTGACCTCGATTGAGCAAGTTCCAGAACATCACTAGGCCCTATTCTCTCATCTATGAGATGAAGGGATTGGGCTAGATGTTTTCTAAGGTTCCTTACAGTTCTCTAGCTATGTTTCTCTTCTTCTAGTTCTTCAGAATGATTTAAATCTTAGAAAGTATCTCCTATTATGATTAAGGTAAATATGGTCTTAAATACTTCCCAGTAAGCTAACTTGGAGAAGTGATAGCCTTCAGTATGCATGCAAATCTAAATAAAAAATGGAATGAAAATTTATGGTATATGTAAAGGCAAAATGCATAAAGGCTTACAATTATTTCAACTTAGAAAAAGCACTGAATATTTTAAAATGTTTTAGGAAAAAAATACTAATGATTTTAAAATAATAATTACTGTATTGTTCTGTTATTTTCTTCTGAAAGAGGAAACAAAGGTAAATAATGTTTGATACAAGGGATAGCCTGATATAAATTGACCAAAAAACTCGGATATGCCATTGAAGAGGCTTAGAATGTATCTTAAGGTGTTGACAACTGCTGTTGAAAACATTTGGAAACTTTCCCAGTTTGGATAATGAGATGGCTATTTGCTTGATTTTGAAGAAGAAAGAGTCTTTCTGTTTAGCAAAAGATATTTTCTTTTTGTTGGCAGTTAATTCATATCACCATGGTGTGTTTGGATAACAACAGACACAATCTGCATGGCTGGAAAGAGGCAATTTCTTTAATCATCTAAATGGATGTTGTTTTCTTTTCTCATTCATCTGTCTAAAAAAGTCGCATCAAAGGAGAACCTAATACCCATTTTTATAATCCTCCACATTTTCAGAATAAACATTTTCCAATCCTATTTTAGTAACATGTAGGCTTTATCAATCACCTGCTTAACCAAGTATGACAGTTTCCATGTATGTAAGCCAGCATCTTCCACCTGGACTACTTTAATGCTTTTGAATTCCCAGACTCCTGCACTAACTGACTATAGTCATTCCTCAAAGTCACTTCCAAAGTTATCTTCTCAACCTTTGTTAACTGTTCCATTAAGGCTAACTTATACAGTGGTTTCTCATTACATTACACATCAACATTGACATATTCTGCTTTGAAGTCTTTCATTGTATCTCTGACAGCCTCGTTGGCTCTTCCAATTTCCCAACATACTTCTTAGAATCAGTTTAGGGTAGTTGCTAAGTGACCCCATTATTCCTGCAGATTTCTAATGTCAGACAGTTTCTGCTTCAACTTATTTGGCCCTGTGATTTATACTTTAGTGTTAAAAATTGATTCATGATCTCATTGACATGGGCATGAGTAGCTGCCCATCTATATCTGCTCACCTTACACAGTTCTTGAACATAGGCCTCCAATAAGTTGGGTAGAGTCCCATGATAGAATTCTAAGAACACAAGGATAAGTATAAGTCAAATGACTCCTGATAATTTTCAAAGAATGCATCTTACTGAAACAATAAATAAGAACGTCATTCCCTCTGACTTACAACGTCCATGATTTTCTTTTCAACAGTCATTCAACCTCAATTTTGGTTTTAAATGCAGAACTACAAGTCATTTTGTTACTGTTGGAAATGTAAAGTAGAAGAAATGAAGAACAAATATTACCAGTTCTACCTGGAAATTTTCAGTCTTGTTTGTGTTTATTTGCCTAGCAAGCAGGGATACTACAGAGTTTTTGAATGCTGTAGAGCCAAAGATGTCCTCCGACAATGTCTTTGGGTACTTTGTTTTCTCCATTCTTCTGGAGTCTTTTTTTTTTTTTTTTTTTTTTTTTTTACTACTCTCTGTTCTGCCTGTCTTGCTGCTCTTTGCTATGCAGTTTTGATGTTAGATATTTCAACCACCATAATGCTGAGTGTCTTTGCTCCTGCTGTTTCTGCTACAAGTATCTGCCAATGTCTGCTGGCTTTCAGCTACTCTGTGACTTCAGGGGGTGAGGGCTTCAAACAACTTAACTGATAGCTCCAAAGGCCATCCTTAGTTCTTTAAAGATACAACTCCCACAACTAGGCACATCTAAGGTTCTTTTCATTGATGTATTGATGGGACAAAAATGATTCTTTTTTTTTTTTTGAAAGAAAAATAGATGACCCAGTCAATACTGAAATCATTAGGACTTTTTATTTTGTCTCAAAGAAACCCAAGGGAATGAGAGAAAGGGAGAGCAAGAGCTACAATTATGTCTATAAATACATGAATGTATATAGAGAGATATATACACATACATATATATGTATATATAATTGCATATATGAACAATTCTCTGTAATCCTAGATCAATATATTTATTTACATATGCATATGAATGTACATTACACACACATTTTTTCATATATAAATAAATACATGCACTGTATAATATATGTACATGTCACTTGTATGCTCTGGCTTCACTTTGACAGGATCAGCTAGGTTATATTTTCCTCTGAGTTCTAGGGCACCTTGACATGCTTGTGTTACCTTTTTCTGTTGCTTCTGGATTGAGTCCCCACTGACTGGGTTACCCTATTGTTAGAAGGACAATGACTGTCATCCTAGTTACATTTAGACACAAAATTTATTTACTTTTACAAAAGCATACTTAATTCTAAGATACAGCAAGAAGTAATATTTCAGTCTCAGTACTTTGGAGGGTATACTCAGTTTCACTGGGGAATAGGCTCACCTTAGCACAGTTCCTCTGTTGTACTGATCCCACCAAGTTCACATGCAGAGCCAGTATCACTGTTAGATGACTCTTTACATCTGCTGCTAGACTGGAATCCTAAAGGTCATTCCTTGCTCTTCGACACATAGATGCAATTCTGGTTGCAAATGTAAATTCTGCAATGACAATATGTTGTGGTGTCCTTTGTTCTCTTTGAACTTATAACATTTTAGATTCAACCAAGCTTCCCCAAGAGAGCTGTGGCAAAAAGCTAGTATGTGAACCTGATACGTCTTTTTGAATCACTCTAAAGCCAATCAAAGAGCCTCCTCTTCAACATATAATTAACTAATTATAGATGTCTATACATGCTCCACTGCCTGCCTGCCTATCTATCTATCTATCTATCTATCTATCTATCTATCTATCTATCTATCTATCTATCTTCCATGTTCCTAGGTATTTACATTATGTCTCCCAGATTAAACTGTGAGCTACTTGAGAGCAGAATTGTTTTTTGCCTTTCTTTGTATCTGTAATGCTTAACACAGTGCCTGTCACATAGTAAGAGCTTAATGTATGTCTATTGACTGACTGACCAGTATTGTTTTTGCTGGCTATATCTCTCAATTTGTCAAGTATGTTTAGTATCACCTAAGTAATGCACTTTTTAGACTCTTTAGACCTCCTTGTTTTGGCAATTGATTTTCATTGATTAAATTGATATATGAAATCACTTTTCTTATATCCATATTACATTTCTCATCATCAATTCTGCCTCTCTCACTTAGCTGTTATTTTAGACAAGTTGTTTAAATTTCCATCTCAGTTTTTTTCCTGTATATAATGTAAGGATTGTGTTGTAATGTCTCAGGTGTTGTCAAGCTCATAATGCAAGATAATATATGCTTAAATTGCCTAGGTTGGAGTTATTATGATGATGTGTTTTTTTCCATTTTTATTCTTAATTCTAACTTTGAACAAATTTTTATTTTGTTTCAACAAATATTCTGACTGTATATTCATGTAGCTAAAATCAGTATTGGGTTATTTTTCCTATTAAAATGGAATCAATTTCTTTTGTCTTTGTGTCAGTGAATCCTAGGAACAGCTAGGTGGTGCAGTGGATAGAGCACCAGTGAAAGAATCAGGACGACCTGAGTTCAAATCTCACCTCAGACACTTGACACTCACTAGCTATGTGACCTTGGGCAAGTCATTTAACCCTAACTACCTCATCCTGAGTCATCTCCAGTCATCCTGATGAATATCTGGTCATTGGATTCAGATGGCTCTGGAGGAGAAGTGAGGCTGGTGACCTGCACAGCCCTCCCTCACTCAAAACAAAGTCAAGTGCAAGTCATGTCATCATTTCTCTGATGGCATGGTCTTCTTCAGCAACAAAGGACAAACATGCACTTATACAGTGAATCCCAGCACAAATCAAATACTTTCCTGAAGACAAAAATTCATAATATATGGATATATGGTTTCTGTGTAGTGTGCAAATCTTCTGAATTTCTTATTCCTTGTTCCTGATCCATGTTTTCCAATATTTCTTGCCTAATCTCTTCCTATCTTTACACTGAACTAACAATATGAAATATATGTTAATTTACTTCAGAAGAGCTTATCAAGTTTATCAAAATATTTCTTTATATCTTTATCTTTTTTAACAGAAATTGACTCATAAGCTGCCATTACTTTCATCATGTTATTTTTGAAAATTCCTATCAGAAGCATTACGAGATGATTAAAAGTATTGTGAAAATATGATTATTTCTTAATAAAAACCATCTCTTCCAATTACTTTAATTGGGTTTCCTGTGAGAACCTGGGAGTTATTCCTTTGTTAGTTACAGTTTCCTTCTTTCTTCTGATTTCATTTATAGTAGGATGTCAAGATCGATATGATTCAGTTCTTTGCTCACTGATCATTGGATGAGAATCTCGTATGTAGAATATGAACCTCTAAGGCAATGATTATATGTGGTCTAAAATTGTGTTTTCTAGTACTCTCAGCTACTAACACTGAAGAAAAACAAAAGGGCTACCAACAACTGAGGATTATTTCCTATTTTTCTTTTTTCATAGGTTGCCATGGATAAAGAATCCATCGCCAATTAACCTACTGCAGATGAAGCTCAGAAAGAAGTCTTTCTGTTATAGTAGATTCTGCTAGATAGAGTTTTCTCTGCATTAACCAAGCTTTTGAATACAGAGTCACAGTTACCCCTAAATAAGGTATGGGAGTAGGAGTTTGTACAGGATATTATATTGCAAAAACAACAAAGAAAAATTATTTATACATGAAGGTGAATTTAAATGTTCAAGAAAAAAATACACATTGACCTGGTTGCAAATGAGATAGATATGAAAGGTTTTTTGTTTTGTTTTTTTATGAATTAGAAAATGCAAGGCAAATGTAAGGTAGATTATTATCGATGTTATTACTAAGAAAATTACTCTTCTTACTCTAGTACTGCAAGCAATCCACAATCTTATTGCCATGGATATTCCTTCTACTGTTGTAGATTACAAGCCAACCATGTTTGTTTTTAATCCTTTATGATTATTGTCCATGTTCTTCTATAGATGGTCCACAGAGCCTTTTCTATAGGTCTTTTTATATTTTATTTATACCAGTGGAGCACTGTTATTATCTTTCATTGTCCTTTGCTTGTGCCACATGGTTAACCTGACTCTTGTTCCAGGAATACATTTAATAATAACTACTATATCACTACTAGAGCATTGATAACCACAATGTGCTTCAATCTTATTGTATATACCATGTGTCTTGTCACTAGTGTTTTCATGTTTGAATTTCTTCCAGCATTTCTCAGGAAATTTATATGTTTTATTTAATCTTGAGAAAAATCAGTCAAAAATAGGGGAAAATATAACTCTGTAAGAATTAAAACTTAACAGTCAATATAGTTATGTTACTGGATCAAATGGTCAACAGTCTAATCTCTTTCCTATATGAAATACAGAGTGTTAAATTTGGTATCAGGATCTGACTTCACTTCTGCCTCTGGCATTACTAAGTATAGGATCTGGAGAATTGTTGTAACCTCTCTGTGACTAAGTAATCTCATCTATAAAGTGTGTATGTGTGTGTGTGTGTGTGTGTGTGTGTGTGTGTGTGTAGTGTTTTTCAAACTTTATAATATATATTGTAAATATGAACTGTTATGACTATTGCATGCACATTTACAAATAAATATGTAGATAAACTGGGCATTTTTACCACACATCCTTGGACATATTTGGATCAGCTTGATTACTATATAACCATCCCTAGACCATAACTTTGAATTAAATTTGAAATATAAAGTACATCTTCAGGAATGTCTGTTCTTCTCCTTGATGCTATGGGTCTTCATTAAATTTCTGATTATGAATTTCTAGCTTCATTGTGACATGATAATTCTGAGGTAGTATGTAGAGAAAAGATTGAAAAACTAATCAGGCAGCAGACACATTTTTAAAAAGACTGAAACCAATCATTTATTTCTATGTTGCCCTATTTCTTCTGAAAAATTTAAAAGAACTGGACAAGAATTTTAGATCAATAAAGGTTAAGAGTTCAGCTGGAAAAGAGTTTGGCGAGTCTCTGATGTACCACACTGACATTCCAAGATAGAGCTAATAAAAGGTCTCTTTTTATGTCAATTTCAAAGGAATGCATTTTCAAAATGTCACCCATTTGGAATATGCATCTCTTCTTTGTACCCATCCACAATTCTTATGAGACTGTGGAAAATTCGTAGCTAAACTCTTTAATTTCTAGGATCTCTTTACCCAAGCGTAAGTGAACTTTGTGCCTTATAAACTGTCAGGACCTGCTTTTTTGAAAATAGGTACCTGCAGTTTAAAATACTTTTGATGTTTTTATTTTTAAAGGCTTGTTAATGCCTTTTATTTGCCAATAATTATTTGCCAATGTGGTCCCCCACCTCATCTCACCATCACCAACAATATCCTACTTTGACAAAAAGAAAAAAAAATTCAGTGAAATCAACTGACACAGAAGGTACATTTGATAATGTATGCAGTATTCCATACTCTTCATCTCTCTACATCTCAGTGGAAATTGTGGTTCTTACCTGTCCTCTACATCCATTACTAGTCATTGTTTTTCTTGCTTGTATTTTCTTTTACACACAGACATGCATACACATAGTTGCACATAAACATGTAATTACACAAATATACACATAATACTAAATAGATCTTTTAAAATAACTATTTTTCCAATGACATATAAAACAATTTAACACATTTTTAAAAACATTGATTGCCAAATTCTCTCCCTTACTTTTGCCCTCTTCCTGTCATTGAGAAGACAAGCAGTTATATATAGGTTATATATGTGCAGTCATGCAAAACATATTTCCGTATTAGTCATGTTGTAAAAGAAAACACAGACCAAAAAGAAAAATAAAGAAGGCAAAAAAGTATGCTTCAATTTGTGTTCAAACTCCATCACTTCCTTCTCTGGAGATGCATAACATTTTTCATCCTAGGTACTTTGAAATTGTCTTGGATCTTTGTTATTGTTGAGAATAGCTAAGTCATTCACAGTTGTCCATAATGCAATATTGCTGTTACAGTGTACAATGTTCTGGTTCTGCTCACTTCACTTTGCATCACTCTATCTAAATCAGGTTTTTCTGAAAGTATAGTGTTCATCATTTCTTATAGCACAATAGTATTCCATCACACTCATATACCACAACTTGCTCAGCCATTCCCCAATTGATGGAAATGCCCTCAATTTCTAATTCTTTGCCACCACAAAAAAGAACTGCTATCAAGGTTTTTGTATGTAGAGAGACTTTTCCATTTAAAAAAAAATCTCTTTAGGATACAAACTTAGTAGTGGTATTGCTGGGTCAAAGGATATGCATAGTTTTAAAGCCCTTTGGTCATAGTTTTAAATTGCTCTCCAGAGTGGTTGGATCAGTTCACAATTGCACCCACAGTGCACTAGTGTCCCAATCTCCCCACATCTCCTCCAGCATTTGTCATTTTCTGTCCCGTTGTAGTAGCCAATCTGATAAGGTGTGAAGCGATACCTCAAAGTTGATTTAATTTGCATTTCTCTAATCAATAATTACTTAGAAAATGTTTTATGTGACTATAGATACCTTTGTATTCTTCATCTGAAAACTGCCTGTTCATATCCTTTGACCATTTATTGATTGGGTAATGATTTGTATTCTTATAAATGTAACTCAGTTCTCTACTTATTTGAGAAATGGGGCCTTTATCAGAGAAACTAGCAATAAAATCCCTCCCCCTCAATTTTCTTATTTTCTTCTAATCTTGGCTGAATTTATTTTTTTGTGCAAAATCTTTTTAACGTAGTGAAAATTAAGTATTTTATATACTGTAGGGCATCTTCATAGTTACATATTGTAAATGTATTCAAATAATGTACATAATTAAATTAAATAATGTAAATATATTTGCATATTGTGATATATCTTTTGTTTGGTCATAAATTCTTTCTTTATTCCTAGATCTTACAGTTACACTATTCCATGCTCCTGTAATTTGCTTATTGGTATCACCTTTAATGTCTGATTCATGTACCCATTTTGATCTTATCCTGAAATGTGGTGGGAGAAGCTGGCATATGCCTAGTTTCTGTCAAATTGTTTTCTAGTTTTCCCAGCAGTTACTGTTAGACAGTGACTAATTTTCCCCAAAGCTTAGATATTAGTGCATTTATCATACTCTAGATTACTATGGTCATTGGCTACTGTGAATAGTGTAACCCATCTATTCCAATGATCCACCACTCTATCACTTAGCCAATACCAGATAGTTTTGATGACTACCATTTTGTCATACAGCTTGACATCTGGTATGTCTAGACCAATTTCCTTTACATTAAACAGATTAATTTCCTTAATATTTTTGACATTTTATTCTTCCCAGATGAAATTCATCATTTTTTCTATCCCTATAAAATAACTTTTCTTAGTTTGATTGGTATGGAACTGGACAAGTAAATCAATTTAGCTAAAATTGTCATTTTTAAAAATTTGGCTCAGCCTACACATGAGCAATTAATATTTTCCCAGTTGTTCAGAGCAGATATTATTTGTGTGAAAAATGCTTTCTAATCATGTTTATGTAACTCCTGGGTTTTTTTCTTGGCAGGTAGACTCCCAAATATTTTGTATTGTCTACAGTTATTTTAAATTAATTTCTCTATCTCTTGTTGCTGAACTTTGTTGGTAATTTATAGAAATGGTGATGGTTTTATGTGAATTTATTTTATATCCTGTCATTTCTCCCAAATTATTAATTATTTTTATAGTTATTTTTGGTTGGTTCTCTAGAATTCTCCAAATATATATACCATCATATCTTCAAAGAGTGATAATTTTGTTTCCATATTTCCATTCTAATTCCTTCAAGTTATTTTTCTTCTCTTATTGCCATAGTTAGCATTTCTAGCACAATATTGAATAATAGTGGTGATAATGAACAACCTTGCACCAACCCTAATCACATTGGGAAGCTTACCCCATTACAGATATTACTTGTTGATGGTTTTAGATAGATACTACTTATTATTTCAAGGAAGTTCCATTTATTTTTACGCTTACTAGTTTTTATCATAGGAATGGATGCTGTATTTCATTAAAAGCTTTTTCTGCATCTGTTGAAATATTCATACAATTTCTGCTGGTTTTGTTATTGATATGGTCAATTATGCTGATAGCTTTCCTAATACTGAATATTTAATTGAATATTGAATGTCCCTAATATTGCAACTGCCCTACATTCTTGGTATAAATTGCACCTGGCCATAGTATATGATCCTTGTCATATTATCCTGCTTCCTCACTTATTAGTCAAGTCTCAGACCTTTTGTAATCCAACTTTAAATCCTAAAACCCAATTGAAACTAATCTTACTAACTAATTGAAACTAATCTTACTAACTAATCTTCCTAACTTCCTAACAATTTCTTAAGTGCTAAATGCAATTGTGCTTATCTAATTTTTCAATTTTCTTAAATGCTAAATAGAGTTTGACACTGTTGATCACAATCTTCCCTCCCCTCTTTTATATGTTCTATATGTTTTATAGGTTTTTGTGAAACTCCTTTACTACTTCTCTGGCCATTTCTCCTCTATATTCTTTATCATATCATTATACATATCCTTCTCCCTATGTGAAGATACAGTCTAAAGCTCTTTACTTTGTCTTCTTATTCCTCAATATTTCTGGACACTATCAACTTACTATTGTAAGTTCAATTATCACCTCTATGTAGATGAATCTTACATCTGAGTATAGCTCTTGTCTCTTCTTTGAACTCTTGCCTTGTATTACTAATTAACTTCCCAGTATATCCACTGAGATTTGTAGTAGGCATCTCAAGCTCACCATATCTGGAATAGAATTTAGCTTGTTTCCCCCTAAACCTATCCCTCTTTGTAACTTCTCAAACTTTACATTAAGGGTATCATCAGTCCAATAGTCACTGAAGCTTGCATCTGGCAAAAGTATATTCCACCATCAAAATTCAGTGGTGTTTTATCCCAGTACTACATTATGTAAGAAGACAGTTAATCTAATAGATCATTCAAATCAAATGCATTAATTGGTTGAATTTTTTAATTCTGCAACAATAAACACTTCTTTCTACTATAATTTTCAGGAACCCAAAGAAATATGGAACATAATAGGAGCAAGAGGAATCTCAAGTCAGAAGTTTATCGATTGGGTCATTGTACTCAACCCCCTCATTTTACAGATGAAGAAACTAATATATAGGGAGGTGAAGTGATTTTCTGAGTCACAAAGCAAAGAAGTATCAGCACTGTGATTTCAACCCAGATCATCCTCACTCTTAAGTTCAGTACACTACCTTTTTAGCTTGAATAATGAATTCAATGAAGTGGTCACAATATTCAAAATGGCATTATTTAACATGATTTTAAGGCAAATAGGGCAACATTATCAGCCAATGGAAATGTGCTACAATTTTTTTTTAAAAATCATTTTTTTTATCAGTGTGGTATAAAAGCAAATGTTAAAATGTGTTTCTGATTCAAGTTTATTACAAAGTAAGAATTGTAGAAAGCAAATTTGTAAAAGAAAACTAAAATTAAAAAATTCGACTAAACATCACATCTAAAGATAAGTCTCCATTGATAATATGGAAAAAATTGTCATTAAAATATTTTAGCAGCAGAGACTGAATTGTCTTTTTTAATTATTCAAATTTTAAAACACTCACTGGCAAGTACAGAGAGTTTTATTCAGGTCTTGGAAAATTTGTAAGCTCGCCTTCTCACACAGTGAACTAAATTTAGTTCAATCACCTAGAGCTTTATCTAAAATCCGTAATGCTTTAAATATAGGACTGTTGTTCTTTCAATATTTTTCAACAGTTAGGCTAAAAGAATTTGACAGCCAGTCTTTGAAAACAACTTTAGCTGCTCATGCTTTATTATTTGATTGTCAAAGAGCTGTAAGTGATCACATATAGCTTTTCAAAGTTCAGGCATTTTGAGCCCATTTAAAGAACTCTGGTTTTAATTTAAAGTGCCCTTCTTTATTACCTTCTAATAAAAGAGTTAAGTTATCCTTAAACACTTTAAATATAGATTGACTTTTTCTTTGAAATGCAAGTATTAGAAGGCACTCTTTTCTACAATAAATATTTCATTAACATTAAAATTTTGTTGATTAGTGTATCACCTTTTTTGGATAATTTTCTTCAAAACATCAGATTACTGAACTGTATGGCTCATATATAATATTATATTATCAGATCTTCCTCTGCATTGACCATTTCTCTGGTAATTTTAACATTATGTAATTGAACTTGATTTTTAATATGATATGCAGCTAATGCTTGCAGTAAAGGCTTCTTCACTATACATTGCTTTGGCATTTTCTTTCACTGTCTTAAATAAAACATGGAGCTTTTGTCTGAATGATTTCTTTGCTCAGAGAAATGTGTTTTTATTGCAATCTTCAATCCATACAGTTAAATGATGCTCCATTTCTCTCACTGTAACACTTATGTTGCTTGCAGTTTTCAAACCACAAAAAAAATGTTGTTGTTTTGCCTTTCTTATTTTATCTGCAAGTTTTATAATATTCTGTACTCAGGCATTCTAACAGATAATCCCATTTTAGAGTTAGAATTATAATCATGTTCATGCTAATCAGTTCCATTAATTTTTTTCCTAATATAAAACAAAGTTTTATTTTGTGTGTATGTGTGTGTGTGCGCACACATGTGTGTGTATGTGTGCTGGAAGTGTTTCCATCTGAAATATTTTTCCTTCAGTCCATTTTGTTAATGTCTGTTCAAAAATAATCCCAGTGCTTATAATATGGTATGTATATTGCCCAGGCAATATTCACAGCACTGAGGGTGACAATGAATATGCTGGCGTAGTTCGAAATCACAAAATATAACAGACTCTCCACATAAAAGGCAGAAGAAAAACATTTATTCAGACCCCAGAAAGCCAAATCCCAATATCAGAAAGCCAAATCCATCATAATAGCCAAGAAGTCAGTACATATTATCACTGCAGGGGACAAAACCATTCCCAAGTCTCCCCTACTTCCCCAGGACCTTCCCACAAACACTCACAAGCTTGCTTGCCTGTGTCCTCTCTCTCCCTCTGCCCTAACTGCTCTCAATAACTTCCTTTTAGTTCTGCTCCACCCTTCCTGATCCACCCATTCAGCAAGCTCCTCTCACCACAAGTGACTTATACTTCCATGTGATTTAAGCAGGTCATACTGAGCCTATTAGTGAATGGGAAAGATCTTCCCATTTAAATTACCATTACAGTATACAGCAATATATCACACCCACAAATGACAAGGCAGGTATACAGTGTACAGTAGTGTCTTAAAATCCTTGACTTGCATATGTCATTTAATATTGGCTGATATTAAATGTGAACTCATATTACTTTATAATTTCCCCATTATTGGAACTCTCATTCAATCAGGACCTGACTGTATTCTAATAGGAATGACAAGTAAATAATTATATGGATATATATCTATAACTATGATTGTGTGTGTGTACACACACACACACATCATGATATACATGACATAGGTATGTGTGTATACTTATGTGTATATACATACATATGTCCTCACATATGACAGAACAGGAGGAAAGTCCTTAATAACAGGGGAGAAGGGCCTGCTGGAGTTAGTGGAATTTAAACTGAGTCTTAAAGGATTCCAGAGAAATTGAGAGGCAGAGATGAGGAGACAGGATATCATAAGTCTGTTGGATAGCAACTTCTAAGTCATGGAGATGGGAGATTGAGTGCTGTATGCAAGCAATTGTAAGTAGGTCAGTGGTGCTGAAACATAAAATGTGTGACAGAGCAAAGTGTAGGAAGACTGGAACTGTAGTAAGGAGCTAGGTTGTGAAGAGCTTTAAATGACAAGGAGTTTATAGTTTATTTTGGAGGCAAAATGAATTTACTTGAACAGGAGGATGACATGGTCAGATCTACACTTTAGAAGAAACACCCTAGCATCTGAATCAAGCTTAATTAGTCATGAGAAAATATATGAGGTGGTGAGGCCAGTTAGAAGGCTATTGAAATAGACTGAGTGATGAGTACCTGAACTAAGGTTGTGGCTATATGACTGGAGAGAAAGCAAAGTATAAGTAAGATGTGGAAATAGAAATAATCTGTACTGTGTATAAGTGTATTTGCATATGGATTGTAAATGTGAAGTGAGTGAGAATGAGGAGTTGAGGGTGATACTAATGTTATAAACCAGGGTGACTGGGAAGATTGTGGTATATGTTTGGAACATAGGAAATTTAAGAAATTCTTTTCTTATTTGACAAGTGTACTTGGCAGAAAAGTTGGAAAGTGGGAAGAATTTGTCTTTGGGAGAGATAATGAGTTCTCTTTTGGGCATGGTGAGATATATATGGAACATCCAATTTGAGATAACAAAGAAACAGAGCTCAGCAGAGAGACTATGGCTGGTGATGTAGGGTGTCTGAAAAGTAATAAGCTCATTTAAATTAAATAATCAGCTTATTTTAAGTCTTAATAAGATAATAAAGGTTACTATTGCACTAAGATTTTGGGGCAGCTAGGTGGTACAGTGAATAGAGTCTGAGGTAAAATTCAGCCTCAGACACTAGCTGTGTGACCCTGGGTAGGTCACTTAACTCCTATTTGTTTCAGTTCCTCATCCACAAAATGGGGACATGTTGGAGAAGGAAATGAAAAACCATTCCAGTATCTTTGGCAAGAAAATCTCATGAATTGTCCATGGGGTCATGTAAAGTCAGAAATGATCAAATAACAATGAAGATTTTGGAGACAGATTGCATAGATCTGAGAACTGCCTTCTTAGAAATGATAATTGAACCTATGGGAATTGGTGAGACTCAAGAAAGTTTTGGGAGAACCTAAGGGGATCCAAGAAAGGGATTTGGGGGTCACACATGCTTACTAGGTATGATATGATTGAAGAACCAACTAAAGTGACTGAGAAGTACTTAGACAAATAGAAAAAGCAATAGAGAGCAGTGTCACAAAAACCTGAGGAGAGTGTATCTAGGAGAAATTAATCAACAATACCCAAAGTGAGACAATGCATAGTGAAAACCTAAAGATGAGAGACAGATAGATAGGCAGACACATGCAGAGGCAGAGAGAGAGACAGACAAAGAAACAGACAGAGACACAGATCCCTTGCTGTCACAAGTGTTACTGTTCCTCACAGGCCCTGTTCCCTTGGGGCCAAAGTAATTGGATCTTAACTTTCATGGAAATGAGCACATCCTAAAATATTAACTAATCCTAGTAAGGCCTGTGACCATGTTTCTGCTGCTGACAGTGGCCTCTATAAAATCTACAATCCTGGCAATGGTAGTCATATATGACAATCAGTTTCTGAAAGTTTGAGATTATCAACCGGTTTACGCTAAGAATCAGTGGTAAGTTGGGGCATCAAATGTTTCCTTAGTTTCTTTAGATTTAAGATAATTACTTTGAATAAGTTTAGAGTCTCAAGCATCATCAGGAACAAATAAGAGGTAACTGCGAATAGCTTTATTTATCATGCTGTTAGGCTTGAACCTGTTGAGTGTGAATAGATATTTTATTAAGTCCCTATTATTAGGTTAAGATAATTACTTTGAATAAGTTTAGAGTCTCAAGCATCATCAGGAACAAATAAGAGGTAATTGCAAATAGCTTTATTTATCATGTTGTTAGACTTGAACCTGTTGAGTGTGAATAGATATTTTATTAAGTCCCTATTATTAGGTTCAGAGATCACCCTGTAAATTCATACTGGATTGGAGTAGTGTAGCAAAACCTCATGCAACACTGAATTCATTGTAGAGCTGTACAGGCAACTAAATGGCATTGTAGATAGTACTGTGCTGTACTTGGAGTCAGGAAATCTTGAATTCAAATTCAAGTTGAGCCAGTTAATAGTTGTGACACCAGGCTTCACTTCTTTTAGACTGAGTTTCCTTCGCTACAAAATTAGGGTAATGATGGCATCTACCTCACAGGGTTGTTATAAGAAACAAGTAAGATAACAATATCTTTTGAGTGTTTTGCAAGCTTTTAAACAATGACTCTGTAAATAGACATTATTGCTGTTGTTATTACCGCTACCAGCATTGACAGAGATCTTTGTGTTACAGAAATCCTTGGAAAGCAGCACCGTTATTCTCAATGTATTTCATTTGCTTCCCATGTGTCTGTAGGTCTTCCCTAACTGCAGTGCTGAACAATGTTGTTTTTCAAATTGTTTGCTTTCTCTCTGATCTTGTCTGTGTTTTCTGTTTGGCTCACATGTATACATATTAGTAATTAAGAAATTTAATGTAGAGCTCTACAAAAATGTAAAGGCACATTCATACAGATATTCATTGATTGAGGAAAATAAACCTTTGCAAATCCAACATTATTCAAATCAAGGCAAACAATGAAACCAGGCTAATAGGTCTATAATTATGAATGGAGTCAGCTTTTTGAAATATATTTAAACTTCTGCAATCAGGTATGAATTATAAAAAATGTTTTCCTTGTTGTAATAATTCAAATCTTTGATGCTGTGATTTAGTTGAACTGTTAGTGTAATCTACTAACTAGAATATTCACATCCAAAAATATATACATGGAGCTTTAAGTTAAACTTACTGAGAAGGATGGTATGAGATGAGGGATTTTGTAGCTCTGAGGAGTTATGCTAATCATGTTCTTTGAGTATTTACTTTCATTATATCCTGGTTAATGATCTTTCCCCTTCCAAAAATTTGCCATCAGTCACCTTGGTGAGTCAAATACTGAAAAATTGGCACTACTATATTAAATTGAAAAATTTTAAAGCAATTTGGATAAAGTTAATTGACTATACAACTCAATTGATTTTGAAAGTTACTTTGGGAAGATTCAGGAAAATTATATCCTGATTTGAGAGTTCCCAGATGAAAAAGAATATACTTAAAGTAGTAAGTAAGGATCATGGAAGATTTAGTCACTACACACACACACACACACACACACACACACACACACACACACACACAATGGATGTCTTGGGATGTGATTTCCAAGAAAGCAAAGGAGTGAAGATTACAATCAAGAATGACCTACTTGGAAAAAACTGAGTAAAATACTTTGGGGAAAGGGGGTAGAGGAAATGAACATTTACTGAAATAGAGGGCTTCCAAGTATTCCTGATGAAAAGACCAGAATTGAATAGAAAAAAATGACTTTCAAATACAACAAGACTCATGAGAAACATAAAAAGGTAAACATGGAAGAGAAATTATAAGGAACTCAATGAAATTAAATTATTTATATTCCTATATTGGCAGATGATAACTGTAACTGCTAAGAACTTTATCATCATTAGGCCAATTAGAGTCAACATAATAGTAAATGAACTGGTAGTAATCTAGTGTTTGATAAACACAAAGATCTAAGCTCTGGAGGCAAGAACTGACCATTTAACAAAAATTGTTAGGAAACTAGAAAACAGTTTTGCAGACAATAGGCATGGATCAACTTCTTATACCGTTTACCAAGAAATGGTCAAAATGAGTGCATGATTTAGACAAAAAAAGACAATACCATATGCAAGCTAGGGAAACTTACCTGTCAGATGTATGGATAAATAAAGAGCTCATGAACAAAGAAGATACATATAGGGAATCATGGGAAGTAAAATGGATAATTTTGATTACATGAAACGAGAAAATTTTTGCAGAAACAAAAACATGAAGTCAAAATTAGAAGGAAAGCAAGAACCTGAGGGGAAAAATGTTTACAGAAAGTTTCTCTGATAAAAGACATTTCTCAAATATGTAGGGAACTGAACCAAATTTATAAAAATAGGAATCATTCTCCTCCATTTGAAAACTGGTCAAAGAATATGAACAGGCAGTTTTCAGAAGAAGAAATCAAAACTATCAATAGTCATATGAAAAAATATTCCAAATCACCACTGAATAGAGAAATGCAAATTAAACATCTCAAAAATGCCATCTTGCAACTATTAGGATACTGATTAACATTACAGAAAAGGAAAATGACAAATTCTGGAGGGTCTGTGGGAAAAAAATGAGACACTTGGTGGAGTTGCAAACTTATTCAACTATTATGGAGAAAAATTTGGAACTCTGCCCAAAGTGCTAGCAAATTGTGTATTCCCTTTGACCCATCTAAACCACTACTAGGGCTGTAAGCCAAAGACATTAAAGAAAAGGGAAAAGGACCTATATGTACAAAAATATTTATAGCAGTCCATTTTGTGGTTGCAAAAAATCATAAATTGAAGGGATGCCCATCAATTGGGGAATGGCTGATCAAATTGTGGTGTATGCTTGTCATCAATGAGGATGAAAATGACATCAAGGTCAGGTATATCATTTATGGTAAATGATTAAGCTTGAAAAGGCTGAAAGCCAAGAGTCAAATGGATTGAAAGTTGATGTATGATCTTTTATTCATAGATGATTGTGCACTCAATTCTGCCTCTGACTTTGAAATGCAATCAAGTATGGATGATTTTTCTGCTGTTTGTGCTAATTTTGACCTAATAATTAACACCAAGAAAACACAGCTTCTCCACCAGCCAGCTCCACACCATCCATATGTGGAACCATTGATTTCTGCAAATGGAGAATTATGAATACTCTGGATAAGTTTACTTACTTTGGCAGTATAATTGCCAAGGATGTACACATATATGATGTTATTGTATGTTTTGGCAGAGCTAGCTTAGTATTTGGGAGGCTCTGAAAGTAAGATTGAAAGAGAAGAGCTATTAAACTGTGTACCAAACTGGATACCTACAGAGCCCTTTGTTTGTGAAATCTGAACAGTATACTAGTGCCATGACAATAAATGGAATTGCTTCCAGTGGAATTGTCTTGGAGACATTCTAAAGATCATCTGGAAAGATAAGGTACCAGACACTGAACTCCTTTCTTGAATTAAATTATTAAGCATTTCAATTCTACTGCAGAGAGCACAACTCTGATGGGCTGGTCATGTTCAAATGACAAATGTACATTTGCCTAAAAGACTATTTTATAGAGAATTCTTAGAAGGCAAGTGTTTATATGAAGGTTAGAACAGGTGATATGAAGACACTCTCAAAATCTTTGAGAAACTTTGGAATCTATTGAATGACATGGGAGACAATGGCAAAGTACTACAGTACTGTGCATCAAAGAAGGCACTGTGCTCTATGAGCAGAACAGAATTGCAGTAGCTCAAAAGAAACATGAGATATGCAAATTTAGAGACATCTCCACTCCCAATGTTCATGTGGACTATTTGTGCCTAATCTGTGGTAAAGCCTTTGAATTTGTATTGGTCTGATGAGTCACAACCAGAAACACTGTACTTTGACTTGAACATAATGATGTCATGTTGGTCCTCTTTGAGAACAAAGGACAACAACCAACTAACCAATATGATTGTGATGGAATGCTATTATGCTGTAAGAAATGACAAGCAGGATGGTTTCAGAAAAACTAGGGAAGACTGAACTGATGCAAAATGAAATGAGCAGAACCAGAAAAATGCTGTACATGGTTACAGCAATATTTTAAAAATAATCAATTGTGAAAGACTCAATAATTCTGATCAATACAATGGTCCACCAGAACTTCAAAGGACACCTGAGAAATGCATCCACTTCCAGGGAGAGAAATGATAAACTATAAGTGCAGATTGAAGAAAACTTTAAAAAAATTTTTATGTTTCTTTAAAAAAATTTTATGCAGCATGCTAATATGGAAAAATGTTTTGCATAACTTCATATATATTATTGATATCATATTAGTTGTCTTCTGAATGGACAAAGGTAGAGAATTTGGAGCTCAAAATTTTCTCAAAAAATATTAAAAATAAATAAGAATTTTAAAAAGAAAGGTTTTTTTTGTCCTTTGTCCTAATAACTATTCTATCATTAACTAGCAATAAACTTGAGTGAATATCTTCTTTGGGCACATATAAAACAATTGAATTAGATTGTACTTTCTAGATGTAATAGGTATTACGGTGTTCATAAGGAACCTCACAGTTCTAATCTTTTATTATTCCATAGCATCTGGAAAGAGTCAGGAGACCTAGGATGAAATCCATGTTTTTGCCTTTCTAGTTGTGCAGCTTTGGACACTGCTTAAACTTTGTGAGAAAATAAGGATGATAATGATTGTCCTAGCTTTCAGGGGTGTTATGGGGGAAAACATTTCATAAAACTAAATCATGAGACACATGTAAGTAATTACTGTTATCTCCTGACGGAGTCCTACTTGATTTCATTAAAAAGAAAGCTGAAAACTACAACTGTGAGATGATTGCAAAACTCTCATTGTAATCACCCAATACCCCTTGTCCCCAGTCTGCTAGATCAAACCCAGACACGAATGTTTTATACTGAGTGAAATCTCCAGGGAGTCTAATGTTTTGTTAAAATCCAGCATGGGAAGGAGCAAAAGAGTAAATTTTTGGCCTGATATGGGCACTGTGAATCTACTGTGACACTGCTCTGGGTAAGAAATGAACTAGAGGATTTCTTTGGTCTATAATGGATGTTTTTCTGCTGAAAGCCCTGCACAATAGTTCTTCACCATATCATCTTGATCTACTTTCGTAGTGGCAAAACACAGTTCACATCATATTTTTATGAATAGTTTGGGTTTCTTTTGACAGTGCAATTTGTATACAAAGCAGAAGGATGTTTTCAACTTCACAAAAGTTGAGTTCCTGGAATACATAATCTCTACTGTGCCACACCTACCATTTGACACAATGGGATGAATTCTCAAAAAGCCATTTCCCTGCTGGCATGCCCCAAATATCTCCTGGGATTTGCAAGATATTTCAAATTCTTACACCTCACTTTCCACCCTGATTGACTTCAGCAATTATTAGTCGACTACAGAAAACCTGTGCCTTTCAATTGTCAACTAGGCACATCTAGGCAGAGCAGGCCTTTGAAGCTAATTAACAAGCATTGCCTTCCCTTCATTGCAGTCTTAGACTATCCCCCCACAAAGTGGTCCTCCTCAGTAAAGTCATAGGCCTAAAATGTGAAAATATAAAATTCATGGTTACTCTGCTTTACCAAGACACAGCCTGAAAAACCTCAGTAAGGAATGGAGAAAGTCATTTTTTCTATTTGTACATGGTATTACCATTATAACAGCATAGTTTGGAGAAAGAACTGAAAGAACATTTGTTTAAGTGCTTGCTCTATTATTTCCATATGCTTGACCTTGAATAAGTCACTGCACCTTTAGTAATCTATTTCCTCATCTTTAAAGTGAGGAACTTGGATTAGATCAGAGGTGTCAGCTCTCCCCAAAACAGGTCATATATGACCTATAATACTACCAAGTGTGACCTAAAACAGCTTAATATATAATTGGGAAATATTCAGTCAAATAAATAAAAATACAACAAAACACAGACAATGTTAATATGTGTTTTTCTAAGTTAATATGCAGGTCATAGGGACCCTGATCTATGGTTAAGTCACTCACAATGGACTAGGTGTTTTCGAAGATCCAAGGGTATTGTAAAGCTCAAATCAGATAACAGATGTAAAGCACTTTACAGTCTTATAGTGCTATGTAAATTATTGTTTATTGTTATTAGTATTAGTGGTACTGGTAGAGGAGTAGTACTGGTATCAGTTCTATTGGTAGTACTAGTATCAGTACTAGTACCAGTGTTAGCCTCCAGTCACCAGTCTGGTGCTGACTTGTTCCTTGAGTTTTCTATTAAACTTTTTATGAATTCAAGGAATTTTTTATTAAATAATCCAATAGTATCAGAGTAAGAGTTTAATAACCAGGCTCTCTAAATAAGCAAAATAATTATGCTCATAATTTGGTTTAATATGAATTGTGAGTATTTTATTAAGTATAGAAATCACCAAAACAATAAATCAAGCCCTGATTGGTAGTAATTGACAATTTCTGGAGTTATAAATGCTCACAATGAAAATTTAAGTTATCCTCACACGTATTAGAGCTAGCCCCAGCACAACCTTGCTAAGATTGCTCCCATTTCTAAATTCTAAATTTCTTTTTTTAAAATTTTTTTTAATTTTTCATTTTTAACAGTTCATATCACATAACACAATTCCAACTTTTGGTCAGGTGATATTTCTTTCAAATCATTTGCAATATAGACCACAAAAGAACTTTTTTTTTTACTTTAGCCAACTGAGACACAAATAATAACTACGTATGCTAACTTCATAAGCCCTTGACTTAATTGTCTCCATACTATTACTAAGAATTAAAGGACCCTACTTATTGTTGTTGGTCTAAAGTCCTAAGCCTAATAGCTTAATTTTAAACTTGACTTCGGATGTTCCCCTAGCAGCAATCTATAATTTAATAGATCTGGTATTAAGCTTACAAACCTTTTGACTATAGGAAATTTCCACTAAGAGTAGGGGTATTGCAGTGAAACAATATCTCTCCAACTTCACGTCAGTTCCAGGCAGGAGTAGATTGTCAACTTGAATTCAGTGAATCTTAGAGTCTGCCAGGTGTCAGTGGGGAAACTGAGTCAGGAGAATCCTGCCTAAACCCAGGCTGAACAGCTGCTCTCCCACTCTTCCCATGAGATCACCTTTTTCAGTTCATACCAACATCTCACAGGCTTACTGGCATCATGGATTGGAGGCTCTTTCTTGCCTTTCTTGCTATCCATACCTGGAGTTAGACTCAGAAGAACAGTCACTTAATAGTCCCATAGTATCTTAAAACAGCAAGTTCCAATGACCAGGTTTCAGATATGACTATAATTTCATTTTGGCTAAGGAACATCTTTTCAGGCAAGTCTTAAGTGGCTTACGTGCCTTTCTATACCTGTTCTAGTTCCTGCTTAAATAACAATCATAAAATCAAATTTACCATTAAAACCTTAACTTTTCCATCCATGCTAAATTTTACCTGAAGTTACCTGCCTTTAGGAGACTTAGACTAAAATTCATTTCCCTAAACTAAAGATGTCTCTGATTTAGTCACGGTAATGCAGTCAATAGTTTTAATACTAATTGCTTTTACCTCACTTTGTAACATGTCAAATTTTTCTCCCCATCTCTCCCCTTCCCCCACCCCTAATGCCTTACATTCTGATTACTCCTTCCCTCAATGAGCCCTCCCTTCTATCATACCCCACCCTTCCCTTGTCCCCATCTTCTCTCTTTTCTTGTAGGGCAAGATAAATTTCTATACCCTATTACTTGTGTTTCTTATTTCCCAGTTATATGCAATAACAATTCTCAACATTCATTTGTAATGCTTTGAATTCCATCTTCTTTCCCTCCCTCCGTTCCTCCCTCCCCTTCCCCACTGAGAAGGAAAACAATTCAATACAGGCTATATATGTGTCATTTTGCAAAAGACTTCCATAATAATCGTGTTGTATAATACTAACTATATTGCCATCTATCCTACTCTATCCCCCCCTTTTTTTATTCCCTCATTTGACCTTGTCCCTTCCCAAAAGTGTTTACTTCTAGTTACTCTCTTCTCCCATTTGCCTTCTCTTCTATCATTCCCCTCACCCCACTTGTCACCTCCTCTCCTACTTTCCTGCAGTATAAGATAAATTTCATAGCAAATTTAGTGAGCATGTTATTCCCTCCTTCAGCCATATGTGGAGAGAGTACCTTCATTTTTCCCCTCTGCCCTTCTCCCTTTTCTCCTCCATTGAACAAGATTTTCTTTATCTCTCTTATGAGTTATAGCCTTCTCCATTCCATTTTTCCCTTTCTCCTCCCAGTATTTTCCTCCTTCACCCCTTAATTTTTATTTTATATCTTTTTTTGTGGATATCATCTCTTCTGATTCAACACAGCCTGTACTCTGTGTGTGTGTGTGTGTATGTAAAATCCCTCTACCTACCCAAATACTGAGAAATGTCTCGAGAATTATAAATATTTTCTTTCTATGTAGGAATGTATACAGTTCAGCTTTAGAAAGTCTTTTATTATTTCTCTTTCCTGTTAACCTTTTCAAACTTCTCTTGATTCTTGTGCTTGAAAGTCAATTTTCTATACAGTGCTGGTCTTTCAACATGAATGCTTGAAAGTCTTTTATATCATTGAATGACCATTTATTCCCTTGAAATATTTTACTCAGTTTTGTTGGGTAGGTGATTCTTGGTTTTAATCCCAGTTCCTTTAACTTCTGGAATATCTTATTCCAAGCTCTTCAGTCCCTTAATATTGAAGCTGCCAGATCCTGTGTTATCCTGATTGTATTTTCACAATACTCGAATTGTTTCTTTCTAATTGCTTGAAATATTTTTTCCTTGACCTGGGAATTCTGCAATTTGGCCACAATATTCCTTAGGAGTTTCTCTTTTGGGGTCTCTTTCAGGAGGTGATCAGTGGATTCTTTCAATATTTATTTTGCCCTCTGGTTCTAGAATATCAGCACAGTTTTCCTTGATAATTTCATGGAAGATATTGTCTAGGCTCTTGTTTTCTGATCATGGCCTTCAGGTAGTCCCATAATTTTTAAATTGTCTCTCCTGGACCTATTTTCCAAGTCAGCTGTTTTTTTCCAATGAGATGTTTCACATTATCTTCTATTTTTTCCAACTTTTGGTTTTGTTTTCTGACTGCTTGGTTTATCTCAAAGTCATTCATTTCCCTGAATTCAATTCTCTCTTTCAGAGAATTATTTTCTTCAGTGAAATTTTGAACCTTCTCCCTCATTTGGCTAATTTTGCTTTTTAATGCCTCCTTCTCCTCATTGGCTTTTTGGACCTCTTTTTCCAATTGAGTTAGCCTCTCTTTAAAAGTGTTATTTTCCTCAGCATTTTTTTTTGGTTCTTCTTTAGAAAGCTGCTAACTCACTTTTCAAGCTCTTCTATTGCTTGAGCCCAATTTAAGTTCACTTTGGAGGCCCTGGAAGCAGGGTCTTAACTTCCTTTGACAATAAGCCTTGTTCTTCTTCATCCAAAAGGATGGGAGGAGATACCTGTTCACCAAGAAAGTAACCTTCTCTGGTCTTATTTTTTTTCCCCTTTTATGGCATTTTCCCAGCCAGGTACTTGACTTCTGAATCCTTTGTCAGGAGATTAGATGGAGCTGCTGGGTTCCCCTGGGCTTTGGGTGGGGCAAGGCCCGTCACTCAGGGCTCAGGTTTAGATCAGCTGCTCCCTGCTACCAGAGGCTTTAAGCTGAGCTGCCTGAACAATGGATCCAGGTTGCTTCTGGGCCACTGTAGCTGCCTATAGTCTACTGAAGATGTGGCCCTCTGCCATCACTTGGGGCTATTGCTAGAGAAACCCCATTCCCTCTGGCCCAGTTGGGAAACCCCTCCCCCTTTGAAACTTTTTTTGTTGCTAGTGGGTTGAGGTATCTGGGCCCTTCCCTGCTAGGAGCTTTTGCTGGAGGTCTGTTCAGGGCCTGTTCCTCCCAGTGCTTTGTGGCCAGCTCTGTGCTCCTCTCTGCTCAGTGTCCCGTGAGACAGACCTTTCCTGTTGGCCTTTTGGGTTACCTTTGGCTGGAAACCTCTTTTGCTCTGTTATTCTGTGGCTTCTGTTGCTCTAGACTTTGTTGAGAGTCATTTTCATAGGTATTTTGTGGGCTGTGGGGGAAGTGCTAGAGTATATATATCTTTCTACTCCACCATCTTGAGTCTGTTTCTATATTCAGTTTTCTTAACTCCAATGCCTAATACACTATGAAGCTCCTTAGTTTATACAACAGTAACTCTGTTAATGACATTCTCTGGAAGAAAAAAATTCAATTGGTGTTCCACAAGAGTGGCAGATTTGGGGAATAATATATTCTGTCATTAGTATCACTCCAGGTTAAAAACTAAGTTCTTCAAAAATTATAGCTAGCTAAATGATCATCTTAAATTTATGGTAATTTAATTGTCATATGATTTTAGCTTTTGACTCATGGAAAACTCTTATTTATATGACTTAGTTCCATATTTTCTTCTTTTTTTTATTAAATTTTATTTATTTTTTTCGAAGCACAGAGATCATTAAATTTTTTTTTCAGTCCCAAATTCTTTCCCTGCTCTTGCCCCACCCAATAAGAAGATGCAGAAAAAAAAAACTTATTATACAAATATGTGGTCATACAAAAAAAGTGTCTGCATGTTTTCTTATACAAATATTCACTGGAGTCAAGAGGAATGAATCGCCATAATCACAGGGTGAAGATGAGCCAAAATCTGCAGAGAAATTGTTGTTGATCAAAATCAAATCCATTCAAGCATATTATTAGTACTGAAGAAATATTTTGGATCATCAAAAGGATACAATAGCAATGCTCACAATCAATAGCAAAGTACATGTATGAAGACAATTCCTGTGTATAATAACAATGCCAAGAGAGAATACTGAGGTTCAAGTGAAGAATTCAGTAGAATTGCCCTGGAAAGATATGGGAATTACACACAGTATAGAAAAAAATGTATAGATAGATAGATACAGACATAAAGACACAGATATATAGATACAGATATAGATAGACCTATTGATCAATAGATAAATAGATAGATAAATATACCATAATGAATTTGGTTTTTTATATGCAGGCTATATTAAATATCATGCTATTCTTTCCTACTAAAGGGGACTCTTAGCAGACCAGTCCTTGAGCTGGCATATCTCCTACTTCCACAATCTCACAATTAGTCGATTAATAGGTATTTATTATTTATTAGCAATATATTATTATTTAAAATAATAATTTTACCTAATTTATAAGTTCATTGCTATCCAAATTATATTACCAAAAAAATTCACTGAATTAAAAAAAGTAATAAAATTCATTTGAAAGGAAAAAAGTCAAGAATATCAAAGGAACTAAGAAAAATGTAAAAAAAAAAAGATTTCTCAGTACCAGATTTTATAGTATATTATAAGGCAATAATTATGAAAGCTGTCTTGTACTGGCTAAGTAATACAAATTTAGATCAGTGGAAGAGAGTCTATATGCAATTTACATTTGACAAAGGGAAAGACAAAATTTTGGGGGAAGAATTCATAATATGACTAAAAAATCTTTTGAGAAAATGGGAAAACAGTATGATAAAAAACAGGCATAGGCCAATATCTTACACTATTTAACAAGATCCAGTCAAATGGATACATGACCTAGATATAAAGAGAGATACTACAAGAAAATTTGAAGAACATGGAACATATTGCTTATCAGACATAAATTGGCAAGCAATTTATGAATAAACAAGAGGTACAGAGTAAAAGAAAGTGTAAAATGGATTATTTTGATACATTAAATTTAAAAAGTTTTGTACAAATAAGATATATAGTAAACACCAGCACAAAAGCATAAAATTGGGGTGGAGAGATTTTTGTAGACATTTTTTTATATCTCAAATTTATAAATAACTTTGTTGAATCTGTGAGAATGTAAATCATTCCCTAATTAATAAATGGTCAAAGAATAGGAATAGGCAGTTTTCTGATGAAATCAAAGCAATGTATAGTCATATAAAAATGCTCTAAATCATTATTGATTACTGAAATTCAAATTAAAACAATCTTTAAATATCATTTTATATCTATCAGATTGGCTAAAATGATTGAAGGGGAAAATAAAAAATGTTGGAGGGTAATGTAGAAAAACTGGGATACTAATTCACTATTGGTGGAAATGTGAACTGATAAAACCATTTTGGAGAGCAATCTGCAGTCATGTCCAAAGGAGTCCTTAAAGTGCTTATACCCTTTGACCCAGCAATACTACTAACAAGTTTATTTCCAAAGATGATTAGAGAAATAGGAAAAGAACCTCTATGTTCTAAAATATTTATAGCAGTTCTCTTTCTGGTGGCAAAGAACTGGAAATTGCATGGATGACTATCAGTGGGGGAATGCCTGAACAAGTTTTGTGGTATATGATTGTGATGGAATACTACTATGCTTAATATTTCTGCTTCTCTGCACTTCTTTGGGAGATTTTGTGTCTTTTAACATAGTTTTTTAAAAGATACCATGACTAGATGAAAAATAGATTATAATCCTTTGTATTTCTATTTAATAATCATCACACATCCATGATGTCTAAGTTTTCTAAATTTCTATTTAGGACCTTAACTTCTTTCTTGTTCATTTTTTTTGATTAGATTTGTCTAGTTCCAAAGGGATATATTGAGATCTCTCATTGTTATAGTTTTATTCTAAATTTTTACCCATTGTTTGATGAACTTTCCCTTTGAGCAATAGATTCTATGGATTTGATGCACATACACACACATTATATATATATATATATATATATATATATATATATATATATATATATATATATACACACACATTATATGTATATCTATACATTATATGTATAGATATATATACATATAATGTATATATATATATATACATATAATGTATATATATACACACACCCACATATATGTCATCATCAATTCTAGTTCATTAACTATGAAAATCTTAAGTATATTGTAATTTCCAACTTTCTCTTTTTAATTTTGCCTATTTTTATTGTTTCTTTTTCTAAAATTATTTTTACTTCCCAGGTTTCTTTTTTTTTTTTGGTTAAAGTGAAACACAATAAATTTTGCTGTAGCTCCTGAGAGTATTTTTTTTTTCTCACTAGAATAGCGAGTTTCTTGTAATTAATATATTATTAGATTTGGCTTTCTAATACATTCTGATATCCTCTTCCTTTTATGTGAGAGTTCACACAGTTCATATTCACAGTGGTTACTGAGAATTTCCCTTCAACCTGTCTTCTCATATTTCTCCCCTTTTGTGCTCTGTCTCTGTCTCTCTTCCTCTCTCTTTCTTTGTCTCTGTCTCTCTTTCTCTCTCTCCCTCTCCCTCCCTCCCATCCTCCCTCCCTCCCTCACCAAAGAGGTACTAAAAGAGAAGTCTAAGAGAAGCATGTGTTCTCTGATAGAAATGATTTGTTTCTGTTCTGTGACGCCTCTTCTTTTCCCTTCTTCTGTCGCCAATCACATAATTTTACTCTTTTCTCTGCCCTTTAATTCCTTAGTAGTACTCTACCTTATCATATTGTACTGTTTTGCTTATTATCACTCCCTTATCTCTTCTGCTTTTGTACCTAAATTCCAATCTTCCTGCTCCCTTTTGTGACCTTGTTCTCTATTAAGTGTAATGTATTTGTTCACTAAACTGTGTATTGTCAGTCAGTCAGTAAACATTTACTAAGTGCCTACTATGTGCCATACACTGTGCTAAATGCTAGGAATGCAAAAAAGAGACAAGAACTGCCTTCAAGAACTAATTATCTAATAGGAAAGAACAAACAAATATGTACACACTACATATAAAGAGGAAATAAGTGAGAGGAAATCATTAGAACTGAGAAGGGTTGGGCAAGGTTTCTTATAGGAAATGAGATTTTAGTTGAGACTTGCAGAAACCTAGCAGGTGGAGATGAGGAGGGAGAACAGTGAAGGCACAGGAGGGGATAGTCAGAGAAAATGCCTGAAGCTGAGAGATGGAGTATCTCATTCATGGAATTACAAGGAGGTTATTGTCATTGCATTAAATAAGAGAGGGCAGGCAGTAAGGTATAAGAAAAATGGATAAGGAGGAGGAGATTAGGTCATGAAGCCTCCCACTGATGTTTGATATTTAGGTTTGAATTATAAATAGATGATTTTATATTTGATCCTAGAGAAAAAAGGGGTCATCTGGATTTTCCTGATAAGGGCAATGGTATGGTGGTATAGTCATGCTTTCACTTCAGGAAAATCACTTTGGTGGCTGAATGGTGGATGAATTTTAGTGGGGAGAGACTTGAGCCATACAAATCCACCAGAAGACTGCTACAACAGTTCAGGCGTGAGGTGATGACAGCAGGCACTAGAGTGGTGGCAGTGTCAGAGGAGAGAAGATGATGAATTAGAGAGATGTTGCAAAGGTTAAATCAGCAGACCTTCACAACAGATTGGATGTGAGACAAGAGAGAGAAAGGAGGGACTAGGAAGAGAATATTGCCTTCAACAGTAATAGGGAAGGAAGGATGTATGGAGGGTTTAGGGGGGGAAAGATAATGAGTTTGCTTTTAGACACGTTGAGTTTAGATGTCTATTGGACATCCAGTTCAAGATCTCTGAAAAACAGTTGGAGAAACAAGATTAGAGGTTAGCAGAGAACTTAGGGAAAAATAGGTAGATTTGAGAATGGTCAGCATCGAAATGATAATTATATAAATGGGAACTAATATCATCACTAAGCATAGTAGTATAGAGGAGAAGAGAAGGCCCAGGGCTGAATCTTGCTGGGCACCTACAGAGGGCATGATCTGGATGAAAATTCAGCAAAGGAGGCTAAAAAGAAGCTGTCTGGTGGAAAGAGTGGTGTCCCAAAAACCTAGACGTTAATCTCTGTGTGTGTATGTATGTGTGTGTATGTGTGTGCTTTCAACTTTCCTTTGTCAGTTCAGATGCAAGTGGGATTCGTGGGATGATTATTCCTTCGTCTTGTACTTTCAGTTTGTATACTCTTAATTTTATCTGTCTCTAATATGTGAATTAGTAAGTTTGTTCCATTTCTTTTTCCTTTCCTCTTCAGCATATTTGTCTTTCCTTCTCATTTATTTCTTCTCCTAAGACAACAAAAACAAAACATAGCCCTCCCTTGACCTTCTACTTTTCTTGTTTAACTTTTTCTATGACTCTTATAGATAACAAAGGTCTAAGAGGACATTTGCTTCTGCTTCTATTAATATGATATCTATTATATGATAATCATCATATGATCTTCTCCAGTTTGTCTAATGCCTTTATCTTTCTCTTGTCTCCTGTATATACATTTCAAAGACTCTATTGAGTTCTGATCTTATCATTAGGAATGCTGGGAAACTCTATTTCATTAAAGATCCTTTTATTCATGTACCATTATCTTTTCCAGAAAGATTGCATCGGTTTGTAAGCCTTTTGTTTTTTATAATATCACAATATTTTTTATAATATCACTTTCCAATCCAATATCACGTTCCTTTAGAGTCACAGCTGAAAATAATTTTGAGTTCATGACAGCTACTTGATATTTAACTCTTTTCTTTTTTCTTTAATAGCTTACAATATTTTGTCTGTGACTGGGAAGCTCTGAATTTTGGCTACAAGGTTCCTTGGAATTTTCACTTGGGGATTTCTTTCAGGAGTACTTTCTATTTTCACTTTGTGCTCTGCTTTTAATGTGCTGGTAAATGCTGCTAGAGGAAGTCATGCAACTGTGCCAGCTGAATTCCATACAAATTTATGTTATTTAATCCTAACTGGACCCACACAGCTGCATGGAAATCTTCGTATTCCTCCCTGGTTTACTCCTGGTCTTCAAAATAATTTATTTTGAAACTTTTCTCTTCAAGCAACCAACAGACTATCAAGCTCTCTTACTTCTGACATTTATGTCTTCCCTTCCTGCTGTTTGATCATTACCTCACTTTCTCTCACTATTAATCTCTCTTTAATCAAAGGATCCTTCCTGGTCACTTGTCTAGATAAAGATTCAATTAAAAAAACATGAACTAAAACAAAATTCTGTACTTGACCATACAATACTCTTCATGTGATAAAACATATCTAACAGTCTCCCCTCTACTCCCAACTTCCTGAAACATGGATTTAATTTTGTTTTTCCTCCAAAGATGGCCCAAGGCTTGATTGATCCAGAGGCACAGAGCCTATGCTATGACTTTTTGGTCACATAAGGGCAAGAAAAGGACCATGAATGTGAAGTTGGGGTCCTTCAAGTTTCATAGAAGAGGATGGTAGATCCAGTTGGATCTTTATCTACACTAAAGTCTTTAATGGAGAGTACTCAGCACAGTTGGGTTTCTACTGCTCTTTTACCTTGTGAATAGGAGCTCTTTTTCCTCTTGCTGGTTCTTTGCTGCTATATCTTCTACCAATCTCACTTGGCTTGCATTACATTTCCTTTGTATGCCTCAGTAGAATCAAGATTTTCTACCTCTGCTGAGTTTCTTTTTCTTTTTTTTTTTTTGGAGGGGGTTCTCAGACTGAATCTTTGCTGTGAATGAAGGATGGAAGGACCATGAATCATGAGCCTGTGAATTTAGATGCACCCAGTATTTCTAATCAGCATGTAGAAAATGTGTGGGTGACTTAAATATTTCATCTCAGATGCTATTTGATAAATTTTTTGCACAGTATTTTTCTTTTTTCTTTTGTTAATTTGGATATAATTAACATTAATTTGATATATATTTTCTTCTTCTGGTATTAGGTTGAGGGAGTTACATTGTAAACAACTACTCAACCATTCTATTATCCTATGATTCTACTGTTTCACCAGCCAAATCTCTGGAACCTTTTTAATTTAAATTTCAAAATTTAAACTTCAATATTTCAAATTGTTTGCACATTCAAACTGTCACATAAAACAGTGACCTGAGAAAGCAGCAGCAGAGGTACATTTTCCAAAGGACTTCAAAAATCTAAGTTAAGATTAAATTCACATATTCCTTGAGGAATTTTAGTTCAATGATGATTATACAGGTGATTTTGTTAGGAGAATGCCTTTGAAATAAGAGCAGTTTCTGATTGATGTAGAATGGACTGGTTTCTCTTTAAAGGATGAAGGAATGGACACTTAAGATTTAATTAGTTTTATGGTACCTAAATCAGTTCTCTATTCCTATTAATCCTTTTTATGGTTAAATGAACTTCTATGTCAAATATTTTATGATACAATAAGTGTCTCATTGCCTTCCAGTCCTGAGCCTGAATCACTCAACTGGACTGGGTTAGTTATGCTTGGTCCAGAATAAAACTCAATGAGATAATCTTTACATAAGTGTAAATCTTTTATAAAATAATTTTTTTATATTGAAGTAGAATGCTTCTTACAGAATATTCTCTAAGAAGCTTGTGTATAAAGACAAGAGACGTTTATATTAGACAATGAAGCTTACTTTCTAATAAAAGTTTAAAACTTTAAAAAAAATTAATACCTTTAGTGAAACCTCTTCAATCCTTTTGTTAACCTTTTTGCTGGCTTGTTAATATTTCTTCTTGTTCTTTCCTGAGTTCTTTGACAAGTTATTCTGTCACAATCTGATATAGGAAATAGTGTGGCATAGTGAATGGAGAGTGGCCTGGAATGAAGCCATGCCTCTGAAATATGCCAGTGGGCATGTATCAGTGATCTAGAAAAGACTCCAAGACATTAGAGAAGAAAAAACAATCTACATTGGTAAAGTTACTGATCTGGGAATTACCTATACTGATGAACTCACAGGACCAGACACAGATACAGAGACAGACATTGATATTGAAATAGATACCAACACAGAGATAGTGATATGACCAGGAACAAAATCTGACTTGTTATTCATCTTTCCCTTTCTCTCAATACAATATCTTTCAAGACTCTATCTTATATTCACGTTCATTTTCTTTATATGTGTTTTTACTCCATGAATTCATTATCTCCTATGAATTTGGTTGTCATTTCTACATAGATGACTCCCAAATCTGTGTGTCCAGCCCTAATCTCATTGCTGAACTACTTTCCTGAACTACCAATTGCATGGAAGATATACCTACCTGAATGCACCAGAAAACAACGTAAACGTAGCATATCTATAACGAAATCCAATGTTTTTCACCAAATAAACCACTGATCTACCATACTTTCCCATTTCTGTTGAAAATATTAGGATCATTTTAGTCATTCAGGTTCTTAACTTTGGAATGTGGAAAAATTATAATTTATTGATAATATTTAATTGAGGGCAGCTAGGTGGTACAGTGGATAGAGTACCAATCCTGGAACCAGAAGGACTCATCTTCCTCTGTTCAAATCTGGCCCCAGACACTTACTAGCTATGTGACCTGAGCAAGTCACTTTATCCTGTTTGCCTTAGTTACATCATCTCTAAAATGAGCTGGATAAGTAAATTGCAAACCACTCCAATATCTTTGCCAAGAACATTTCAAATGTGGTCACAGAGAATTGAACATGAACAATGCAACGAAACAGCAAAAACGTATTTGTACTCTTTAAACCTAGCTTTATATAGCTAGATAATTGTCTAATCTGAAATCATAGGAAATGCCGACCTCTCTAGGGAAGCAAGAGTGTTTATTTTGGGTCTGTTTCAAACATTTCCTAATACCCTAATTTTATTGAATGTTTATATTTACCAGTTAATATACATTTCAAACAACCTTGCTTGGAAGCTGGGAAAAAGTTTGGAAATTGCCTAACTGCCTATGTGCTGGCTAACCAACTGCCTGTTTTATGTTCTGTAAGGAACTTTGTATGTGTGAAACTTAGAGGTTGGAGAGGGAGTCACACCTTTTTTTCTGACTTTCTCCCCTGCTGAACTGCCTTGACAAAAGTCTCAAAATCTCTTTAGGTTTTTGGGTTTGCTCTCAATCAACAGGAGTCAATGTAGGGAGTATTCATTTCCTATAGCTTCCTTGAGTTTAAATGGCCTAGAGAAAATTTCACTATCCAATCAAAAAAAGACCCTATTCTTTATTTTGGGTGTGAAATATTGCTAAAGCATTAGGAATGTATAATGATGTCCCCTGGTCCATCTTGTTTGGTTAAAAAAATAGGCATATGCTCTTTCCCTTTTGTCTTTGGATAAAATAGACAAATTGAGCTCAATTTTTACTTTATTCTATCAGACATTTTGAATTAGAAATTTAAAGTCACTATTTGATGGGGAAAAACACATCAACATCTATTGTAGCTGATTTTTTATTTATATATTGGATTTTATAGCACCTTTCTTCTGAAGACTGGAAAGTGTTACACACATTATTCTTATATTTTCTGAATAATTTTCACAGTAAACATATGTAAACACCTCAATATCAAAAACCAACAAAGAAGAAGCATGATAGAGAAAATAGACAAGGAAACAGAGGTACCTGGGGTAATGTACATAACCTCAATCAGAAGGAGCATACAACATTCCAAGTACCAGCTTCCTAAAGTTATCAGGGTTGTAGCTGTTTTTGGAACAGTCCTTGTTAAGCTAATAATTCCTCAAGACTTCTCTTCAGCTTCTCCCCCAAGAATGACCCCTTCAGATTTTCAGATTGTTTATGTTTTAACTTGGGTAGCTAGGGCATTATTCAATAATAACAAAAAATAATAATTAATATTTATATAGTGCCTCATGATTTGCAAAGTGTTTTACAATTATGATTTCACTTTATCCTTACAACAACCTTGGAAAGTGGGATTCTCTTTCCCACTTTTCAAATGAATAAGCTAAGCTTGAAAGCAAGTCATTTGTCTTGCTCAGGGTCAAACAGCTAGTAAATGTCTCAAGCTGGATATGACCTCAGGTCTTCCTGACTCCAAGTCTACTACTTTTCCCCACTGTGCCATTTAAAAGCAAGGAGAATGTAGGAAATGAACATTCCCTACATTGTTCCTGCTTCTCATTTACATAAATGAAAAATTGCATACATTGTGTTATGATGGGGACAAAGACATTCAAGTATCTTAGAGAATACCTTAATTTTTATTTTAGACCTATAATATGATTTAGGAATTAGAAAGTGACTCAGGAGAGTAAAGAATTAAGATAGAAGTTCATATCATAGGGAAATATGATGACATCTTTATTCCTTGCACTGCAATGAAGCCTCTTATCCAAAATCAGTCTGTCAACAAGCATTTATTAAGCTCTTACTATGTTCCCAGGTACTATGATAAATGTTGCAGATATTTTTTAAAAAGCCCAAATCAGTCCTTGCCCATAAAGAGCTTACATTCTAATAGGAGAGACAACAAAGTAAATAATTAGGAAAATGCAAGATATATACAGAGTAAATGGAAGGTAGTCTGAGAGGGAAAATCACTAGCACAAGGGGGTGCCAGGAAAGACCTCCTGTAAAAAGGAGAATTTTATCTGAGTCTTAAAGGAAACCATGGAACCTATTAAGAGGCAGAGTGTTGGGGTGTGGGGGCAAGCAATGCAAAGATATGTTCATGAGGTATAAAATCATATATATCAGGCACTGTGCTAGAGGCTGGGGATATAAATGTAACCCCATTCTCATTGACTGATGCATACCTGGAGGGAAACACCACTCCTGATTGACTAAGAGATCTCTAAGCTGAGACATTTTTTAAGTGCAGTGACTTCAGAGAAAGATTAGAAAGGGGAGGTGAGAGGGAATCTGATAAAGACAAGAAAGTTATGGAACAAATGTTAGAATGGCAGATGAGAGACCTCCCTGGAGTCATAGACATGTGGGGAAGTGGGGTTCCAAGATGTCCTTTGACTTCCCGGACCTGAACCCTAGAGGCTGCTAATAATGAACTTCACTGGTGAGATAATTTTCTCCTTAATTGAGCTGATTTTTTTTGCTCTGTTGAAGAGCTTATCTATTTTCATATATTCTTTCCTTTATTCTAATCTAATAACTTCTTGAATTTCTCTTTACTGTTTCCTTGATATATGAGATTGTTTTGTGTATAACCAGCCTTTGAGAGGAACAACCAAAGTTAGCCCAAAGTAAGATATGTATTTCCATTCTTAGAGCTCAGAAAGCAGTGTTTGTCCCGAATTTTAGCAGAATCATGTCCCCAGACTTATAATTTTTTGATGTGTAGTAGACAGACTTAATTCTAGCCCAATTCTCATTTTGGACATGAGAGTGAGGGTTTAGAACTATGCTATATGAGTACAAAGGATGAAAAAATCCCTACTTGCAATGAGATTTCATTCTAATGGGGGAGAAAACAAGTACATATAAAAGTATATAGAGCAGAAACATAAATTTAGTAAGTACAAATATATGTAAAACAGTTAAATTCAATGTACTTTCTGAGGGAGGGAACTAGTAGTTGGGACAATAAGAAACGACTTCATGCAGAAGATGGTCCTTGAGGTGCAATTTAAAGGAAGAGATACTTCTGTCAAGAGGATGGAAGGAGAGTACAAATCAGGTGTATTAGCATTAACACAAAGGGAGAAAGACATGAGATGAAGTGAAGGGTGGAAAGGAAGGCAATTCGGCTATATTACAGAATGCAAGAGAGAGATTTATGTACAATGAGACTGGTAAGGTAGGTTGGGCCCAAATTTTAAAGGGTTTTAAAAGGCAGATAGAGGACTTTGTATTTTTTCCTAGCAGTAATAGGAAACTACTGAAGTTGAATGAGTGGGAAAGTGACATGATCAGATCTGCACTTAAGGAAAATAACTTTGGCAATAAGGGACAGGATGGACAACTGTGGGGGAAGTCTTGAATGGCAAGTAGACTAGTGTGGGTTGATCATAAAGTACAAAATGTCTGGAAAGGTAGGAAGATGGTAGGTGACAAAGATCTTTAAATGGTAAATGGGGGACTTTATACTTGATCCTAGAGGTAATATGAGTAATATGGTAATATGATAAGAAGGGAAGTAACTCCGTGAGACTTAATGTTTTAGAAAAATCATGTTGGAAACTAAAAGGAGAATTGGGTATGAGTGAGAAAATATTTGAAGCAGAAAGACTGGTTAGAAGGTTGTTGGAAAAGTCCAAGAGAGAGGTATTGAGGGTGGAAACTAAGACTATAGGTGTGAGAGTGGAGAGGAAAAATTTTTGAGAGTTGATTGTGAAGGTAGAGACAAGATTTGACAATGTGGTGTGAATAAGAGTGAACAATAGAAGATGACCCCAAAGTTGGAGACCTAGGTGACTGACAGGATGTTGGTGACATGTAAAATAATAAGGACATTTGAAAGAGAAGAAGATTGGAGGAAAAGATAAGGAGTTCTGATTTGGACACATTTAATTTGAGATGCCTACAGGTGAGGAGAGATTGGAGCTCAGAAAGAGATTAGGATTGGATACATAGGACTGAGAATCATCTATGTAGAGATGATAATTGAATCTTAGGATGTATGGAATAAACAACTGAAACTGTATAGAGCAAAAAGAAAAAAAGAGACCAGAGTAGAGTACTGGAGCCATTCATGGTTAGTTGGTATGGCATAGATGAAGAATGAACAAAGGAAACTAAAAAACTGTGATTGAACTAATGAGCCCCTGGATTCTGGGAAATTTACAATTAAATGTTTCACAGAATCTTGTCAAGGCCATGAGAACAAATCTAATTAATTTTCTAAAGTAGTCATAAAGTGAGTGTTGCCCCTTCTTTTACTTTAGAGTAACAATTTCCCTTTCAAGTCATCTACAAAACATCTTAATGATTCATTCTAAAGTTTTTCTAGGAATCAAAATCAAATTCACTGGAATACAGTTTGCAAACTTCTCTTTTTTGAAAATCAGAGTAACCATCACTATTTTCCCATTAGAGTGTTCCTCTGTCACTTTCAAACACAGGAATCAAGAGAAGCATGAAAAGGTAAACAGGAAATAGAAATAATAAAAGACTTTCTAAAGCTGAACTGTTTACATTCCTACATAGAAAGAAAATAGTTGTAACTCTTGAGACTTTTTTCAGTATTTGGTTAGGTGGAGGGATTGTGTATACACACACACACACACACAGAGTACAGGTTGTGTTGAATCAGAAGAGATGATACCCACAAAAAAAATAAAATAAAAATTAAGGAGTGAGGGAGGAAAATACTGGGAGGAGAAAGAGAGAAATGGAATGGGGCAGGCTATTACTCATAAAAGAGATAAGAGAAATCTTGTTCAATGGAAAAGAAAAGGGAGAAGGGCAGAGGGGAAAAGTGAAGTTTACTCTCTTCATATATGGCTTAAGGAGGGAATAACATGCTCACTAAATTTACTGTGAAAATCTATCTTATCTTTCCTACAGGAAAGTAGGGGAGGAGGTGACAAGTGGGGTGAGGGGAATGATAGAAGGGAGGGCAAATGGGAGAAGGGTGTAACTAGAAGTAAACACTTTTGGGAAGGGATAAGGTCAAATGAGGGAATAAAAAATAAGGGAGGATAGAGTAGGATAGAAGGTGATATAGTTAGTATCACACAACATGAATATTATGGAAGTCTTTTTGCAAAATGACACATATAGAGCCTGTATTGAATTGTTTGCCTTCTCAGCGGGGATGGGGAAGGAGAGAGGGAGGGAGAGAGGGAAAGAAGGTGGAATTCAAAGCATTAGAAATGAATGTTGAGAATTATTATTGCATATAACTGGGAATTAAGAAACACAGGTAATGGGGTATAGAAATTTATCTTGCCCTACAAGAAAAGAGAGAAGATGGAGATAAGGGAAGGGTGGGGTGTGATAGAAGAGAGGGCTCATTGAGGGAAGGGGTAATCAGAATGCAAGGTATTAGGGTGTGGAGGGAGGGGAGAGATGGGGAGAAAAATTGGACATGTTACAGAGTGATGTAAAAGCAATTAATATTAAAACAATTGAATTAATTACTGAGACTAAATCAGAGACATTTTTAGTTTGGGGAAAAGAATTTTAGTCTACGTTTCCTAGAGGCAGGTAATCTCAGGTAAAATTTAGCATTGATCGAAAAGTTAAGGTTTTAATGGTACATTTGATCAAAAAAAAAACAAAAACAAAAAGAATTCAAGGAAGACTGGCCATTTTGTTCCAGGATTCCTATTACTTATGCACAAGAATCTAAGTTATGCTTATTCATAAAAATAAAATCCAGAATAGAATTTTACCCTTTTGGTTTCTCTATCTTTCAAGAGATAAAAACACCAATAAAGCAATTCAAGAAGTCATTAATTGGTCTATTATTGGGAAAAATAATGTCAACAAATGTCTGGATAGTCCAAGTCATCCAAATAATCTCCATCATACTTTCCTGCTCTGGTTCCTGTATATTCTCACATGAGTTTATTAAGATTTTGAGGAGATCTAGATCTATAATTTTCCTGTTCAGTGGTATAGGGTTTAGTCTATAAACTATTTTAGGGAAAAATATCATTTTAATCATATTAGCATAAACCAACCACAACCAATTAATATCTCCTCAATTATTTAGTCCCTCATTTTTATAAGTGTCTTATAGTTTTATTCAAATTTCTGTGGATGTCTGGGTAGCTTGACACCCAGATATTTTATATATTCTTTTGTTATACTGAATAGAATTTACCTATCATTTCCTGCCAAATTTTATTGGCAATATACGAAAAGGTTGAACATGTGGGTTCATTGCATATCCTGCTATTTTGCTGAAGTAATGAAGTTTCAGTTAATGTTTCAATTGACTCTAGTACATAAAAAATTATGCCACCTGCAAAAATGATAATTTTGTTTTGTCCTTGTCTATGTTTATTCCCACAATTTCTAACGTGTTATTTTGGTATATCTGGAATTTCTAGAGCTATTTTAAATGCTAGTAGTGACAATAAACATGCTTATTTTACACTTGTTCTTGTTGAAAAAGTCCCTATTTGGAAAAGCATTTCATCATTACAGATAATGGTAACTCTCGAATGTAGATAGATGCAATTTACTATATTAAACAATAGTTGCTTTACTTTTATGCATTTTTAATCCTCTTTTTACATGCAAAGGGATATTATTTTGTAAAAGAAGTATTTTCTAATTCTACTATGTTTCCAGTTTTCCTAATATTCAACCAGTTTGACATTCCTTATATAAATTCAACCTGGTCATACAACATATGTTAAAATGTTGCATCCCCTTTAATAGCATTGGATTAAATATGTTTATATCAACATTCATTTGAGATGTTGTTTTGTTTTCTTTCTATCTCTCTTCTATTTCTCTCTGGTTTAGATTTCAGGACCATTTTAGCCCAATGGAATGAGTTTGATAGGATCCTCTATTTCCCTAACTTTGTAAATATTATGTGTAATGTTGGAATTAATTATCTTTTAACTCTGATAAACTTACTTAAAATTAATCTAGTCCTGAAATTCCCTCTCTTTACCTCCCACCTCTCTGGGAATTCCTTTATGGCTTATTAAATTTCTTTTTCTGAGAATTGGTTATTGAATTTTCTATTTGTTATTTTGTGAAAGTAGGCATTTTATATTTTTGAAAAGATATATCAATTTCATTGTTTTTGACACGTAATTGGGCAAATTTATTTCTACAGTTTCCCTTATTATTTCTCACTTGCTATGGGTTTTTTATATTGCCTGTTTTGTTTATCATGTTGACTAGTTTATTATTTTAAATAACTAAGTCCTTGTTTTATTTATCATTTCACTGGGTTTTTTTGCTTTCGATTTTGTTGATATCTTCTAATTTCAGTATTTCTCTTTTGTGTTTATTTAAGGTTTTTATTTGTTTTTATTTCTATTTTTAGTTGCATTTATTGAATTTTTTCTTCCTCTTCTTTAATTGATCAAAGTTTTAGAGATATAATTTTTACTTAACTACTGCTTTGACTAAGTGCCCATTGCTTTATCATATTGCTTTATTGTTTCTGTTTTCTTTAATGTAATTATCTATTATTTGTACTTTTTGTTCTTTGACCTTTAAAATGTTTATGATGCAATTATTAATTCTCTGCTAAAGTTTGAATTCTTTCTTCAAAAAACCTTTATTGATTTTAATCTTTATGGGGTAGAGGCTAGTAAACAATATGTTCAATAATTCTGATTGACTGAATTGGCTTGTGAAGTTTTATGCCCTAGCTGATGGTCATTTTTTGTAAAGTTACTACGAACACTTGTGGAACACAAACAGGTGCGTACATATGGACACCCACACCCACACACCCACAAACCGACATCCACACACCCCCACCCCCCGACACAAACCCACTCATACACAGCTTTTTATTCCTTTTGGTAATCTCCAGAGCTTTTTACCATCTAACTTTTCAAAAATTCCATTTACATCCTTAATTGCTTTCTAAATTGATCTTATTGTTATAATGTTCTAGATCTGAATGAAACATGTTGAAATTTACAGTAGTTATACTTTTACCACCTATTTCTCCCTGTGGTTAAATTACCTTTTACTCTTAATTCCTTACTTATTGTTCCTTTCAGCATAATGTAGTTTCCTGCTTACTTATTTAAAGGACACCTATATTTTCTTTTTTCTTGTTTCAGATCAGGATTGCTCTCCCTGCTTTTCTGAATTCACCTTAATTATAATAAATTTTGCTCCATCCTTTTATTTCACTCTGTATTAATCTTTGTTTTAAGTATTTCTTGTGAGCTTTTTAATTCATTCCAACCCTCTGTTTATAGGTAAGTTCTTCCCAAGCAAATTCATTTTTATGATTATTAATTTTGTGTATCCATCATAATTTCCAACACTAATTTCTCTCTTCTTCACACTCATCTTTTTCTTCTTTTCCTAAGAAGTGGGTAGAGAAAGAGAAGGAATCTCATTTTCTTTTTAAATTCTATTGATGTCTTTCATTTTTATATCACATTCATTACTGAATATTTCAATTTAAATTCCCCCATTCAGGAAGCCTTCCCTTTGAAACAAAAGTTTAAAGGAAAGAAGAAAACTGGTTAAGCAAAGCTAACTGATATATTTGTAGAATCTGGGCACTTTAAAAAACAATCGACACTCATAATCTTTCAACACTGCAAAGAAAAAAAGTTACATTTTCTCAACTCATTTTTAGGTGCACGATTACTTAATAATATAATTTTTAAAAAAATTCTTCTTCCTATTATTGAATGTATTATGTCCCTTGTGTGAGTTCATATCTTCCTCTGTTTCTATAAATATTTCACATTATTTTTAAAAATTATTTTTAGTTGCAAATTCTCTCCCTCTCTCCACCCTCTCAGTCTCTCCACTCCTACCCCTACTGAGGACCCAAAAAATATGATATCTATTATACATATGAAGTCATGCAAAACATTTTTCATCATTAGCCATGTTCTGGGGGGAGGGAAGGAAGCAAGAAAAATAACATTTAAAAAAATTCTTCTATGTATAATTGAAATTCATCAATTCTTTATCTGTATGTGGATGGCATTTTTCACCATGCAACCTTTGGAATTGTGGTGGATCATTGTTCTGATCAGAGTTACTAAATCTTTCACAGATGATAATGATGATGCTTATTGTTGTTTTTTTTATAATATTGTTGTTACTATGTATATATTTTCCTGATTCTGATCACCTTATTTCATATCAATTTATCTAAGTCTCCTCAGGTTTTCATGAAACTATCCCCTTCATTTAAAAATATATTTTAAAAATTTATTTAAATTTGTTTTTATTTGTAGTTCCTAATTATCTTTTCCCCACCACTTTCCTCCCCCTAAGAAGGAAAGTAGTAAGATATCGATTACATACATGAAATCACAAAAAACAAAACAAAACAAAACACATTAGCCATGTTGTGGGGAAAACAAAACTAAGAAAAATTGAGGAAAAGAAAAAAAATACTTTAATATATCCATCAATTCTCTATTTAGAGGTAGATAGAATTTTCACCATTATTCTTTTGGGATTGTCATATGTCATTGTATTTATTAAATTGATAAGTCTTGATTATTGTTACAGAATTGCTGTCATTACGTACAACAATCTTCTGTGTATGATCATTTGACTTTGCCTCAGTTCGTTTATGTTTTCCCATATTTTTCTGAAACTATCTTCTTCATCATTTTCTTATAACACAATAGTAGTGCATTATAAGTTTATACCATAACTTGTTCTGTCATTCCCAATTGTTGGGCATCTTTTCAGTTTCCAATTCTTTTTCACCATAAAAAGAACTGCTACAAATATTTTTGTACATTTGGGTCCCTTTCCCTTTTTAAAAAAATCCCTTTGCGCTAAAGACCTAGTAGCAATATTGCTAGTTCAGAGGGTATGCATGCACAGGTTCATAGCCTTTTGGTCATAATTAGACATTTTTCTCTGGAATGGTTAGACTGGTTCACAATTCTACCAACAGTGCCTTAGTATACCTACTTTTCTTTATCCTTCTAGCATTTGTAAATTTTTCTTTTCTGCTATGTTAGTCAGCATGATATGTATGTGATCATACCACAGAATAGTTTTTATTTGCATTTCTCTAATCAGTAGTGACAGACAATTTTTTCTTATGACTGTTGATAACCTTGATTTCTTCTTCTAAATACCTGCCTATTACTAATCCTTTGACCATTTATCAATTGGGGAAAGTATATTATTTTTTATAAATTTGGCTCACTTCTCAATTTATTTGAGAAATATGACCTTTATCAGAGAAAATTGCTGCAATCAGGAAGGGGTGGAGCCAAGATGTTGGAGTAGAAGCAGAGACCTGCCTGAACTCTCCCCCAAACTCCTCAAAATACCTGTAAGAATGATTCTAAACAAGTTCTAGAGCAGAAGAAGTCACAAAATGACAGACTGAAGCAAATTTCCGGCCCAAGAAAATCTGGAAGGTCAAGAGGAAGGGTTTATCACACCTGACTGGGAGCAGAGTGCAGTCCAGCATGGGCTACAGCAGCACAGAGGGGACTGGAGAAGGTCTTAGAGGACTGACTCACTAGAAACTGTGATGGTGTCCAGGCTTCTCAATCCGCAAATGCTAAAGACAGTTTTGAAGGTCAGTGGGAGAAGTGTTTCACCTGAATGAGAGAGAAGCTTGGTGCAGTCCTAGTACCAGCCCTAGGGTGTTGGCATCTATTGCTGTGTGGTGGAGCTTGTGGTGGCAGTGGAGAGGGAATCCTCCTCACAGCTCCAAGGCAGAAAAGAGTGCTTATGGTTGCTCACAGATCAGAGCACAGGCCATGAGAGGAGTAAAAACTGCTTTGATCATATCACATTGGAAGAACTGAAAATGCACAGGTCATTAGAAATACTTCCGAACACAACTGCAAAGAACCCCTAAAGCTTGGGGCAATACACTTTCCACTTAACAAAGGGCTCAAAAGTCTAATAAGTGGCTAGGAAAATGAGAAAATGGGGAAAAATCATACTATAGAATCTTACTTTCTGTAAGTACTTACTTACTTATGTCTTTGGTTACAGGAAAGATCAAAACATACAAACAAAACAAGACAACAAAGTTAAAACTCCTGCATCCAAAGCCTCCAAGAAAAATGTGAATTGATCTCAGGCCATGGAAGAGCTCAGAAAGGCTTTTGAAAATCAAGCAAGGGAATTAGAGGAAAAATTGGAAAGAGAAATGAGAGTGATGAAAGAAAATCATGAAAAATAAGTCAACAGCTTACAAAAGGAGACCTAAAAAATCCTGAAGAAAATAACATCCTTAAAATTAGACTTACCCAAATGTCAAAAGAGGTCCACAAAGCCAAAGAGAAAAAGAATACCTTAAAAATCAGGATGAATCAAATGGAAAAGAAGGTCCAAAAATTCACTGAAGAAAAAACTTCCTTAAAAGTTAGGATGGAGCAAATGGAAACTAATGACTTCATGAGAAATCAAGAAATTATAGAAGAGAACCAAAAGAATGAGAAAATAGAAGACAATGTGAAATTTTTCACTGGAAAAGCAACTGACCTGGAAAATAGATCCAGGAGAGATAATTTTAAAATTATTGGACTATGTAAAAATCATGATCAAAATAAGAGCCTAGATACCATCTTTCAAGAAATTATCAAGGAAACCTGCCCTGATATTCTAGAACCAGAGGGTAAAATAGAAATGGAGAGAATACAGTGATCACTTTCTGAAAGAGATCTCAAAAGGAAAACTCCTAAGAACATTGTAGCCAAATTCCAGAGTTCCCACATCAAGGAGAAAATATTACAAGCAGCCAGAAAGAAACAATTCAAGCATTATAGAAACACAATCAGGACAACACAGGATTTAACAGTTTCTATACCAATGGATAAGAGAGCTTGAAATATGAGATTCCAGGGGTCAAAGGAACTAGGATTAAAACTAAGAATCACCTACCCAGCAAAACTGAATATAATACTTCAGGGGAAAAAATAGAATTTCAAGCATTCTTATTTAAGAGACCAGAGCTGAATTGAAAAATTGACTTTTAGATACAGGAATCAGGAGAAGCGTGAAAAGGTTAACAAGAAAGAGAAACCATAAGGGACATATTAAAGTTGAACTGTTTACATTCCTATATGGAAAGATGATATTTGTAACTCATGAGACCTTTCTCAGTATTAGGGTAATTGGAGGGAATACATATAAATACATACATACATACACACAAGCACATATACAAAAGACATAGGGTGAGATGAAGGGATGACATATATATATATATATATCATTTAAGTATTGGGAGGAATGTACTGGGAGAAAGAGAGAGATATAGAATGTAATAAACTATCTCACACAGAAGAGGCAAGAAAAAGCTTTTACAATGGAGGAGAAAAGGGGGAAGGTGAGAGGGAATAAGTGAACCTTACTCTCATCAGATTTGGCTTAAGAATGAACATCATACACACCTAATTGGTAAGGAAACTTCTGCCAGACTATTATTATTTCAGTTATCCTGCTAGTTTTTGTCAAATAGTGAATTCTTGCCCCAATTGCTGAATAATATCAACATTTTTAAAGGAAACAGATGATAGAACTTGCAAACTGCAACAAACCATTAATTTTATGTATGAGAAAACTTAAACCTAGAGTGCTAAAATGATTTTTGGAGTGATAGAAATTTTTTCAATGTTAGTGACAGATCTTCATTTCTAACCCAGGTCTCTTGATTTAATGCTCTTTCAATTGAGTAGCACTATCTCTTCTGCCAATCACATTTAAATTTTTGATGTGCCTTGATTTTTCCTATTTATTTTCTTTAATGTGATTTTATAATGTAGATATCAATCTTCGAAATCTTACACTTAGTAGATTGATAAGGTTCCGTCTGAACCTTATCTTCACAGTACATCTGAAAAAATGACCTAGAAAAGCACTGATGGAATAGAAAAAGATAAGAAAACAAAATAAAGCCATACCTGAAGCAATCTAAAGTCTATCAAAAGATTAAATAGCCATTTCCTCTTTCAAGATAGAAATCTATACCAATTTCAGTGAAATTGAGAAGTTGACTTCTACTTCATTAATGAGTCTGGCAGTTTATGTGGATTTAAGGGGAAGCAGAAAGGGCAAAAGAGAGGGAAAAAAAGATGGAGAATTGTTTTTTATTTCTCTCTATTTTTAAAGAAAGTTTTTAATATTAAAGAGATAGAGATATTCAAAAAAAATTTCAAACCAAATATCATCTCAGGACAAGATTTTAATTGTGTAGTCATCTATTCCATTAAAACAAACACTCTGCGAATGCAACAAAAATCAGCTTATCTGAAAATAAAGCCTTTTATAAAAGTAGAAACAACAAATAAGCAAGGTTTAGAGTTAAGAACTCTTGAAGTCACTTGGCCAGGCAGTGATGAAAAAGATGCTAGCTTTATTATGTGCCATAAGGTATCAAAAAGGTACATTCAGAAAAATGGCAAATTCTGTGCAAGCAGACATTCCTCCAAATGGCTCCTGATCATATTCAAAGCACCATCTTCTTTTATTTGCTTACCCCCTTTTGCTTTCTCCTATAGAGCAAAAGTTACTAGTCCCTGGAGGCTTCTGCCTCCCATGATCCTTTAGTCCTACCTTCCAGCTGAGGGAAAAAATCACTACACTTCCCATGTATCCTATTATTGCTAAGAGACTACATAATAAAGAATAAAATATAAAGAGGAAAAAATAGTTCAGCCAAAGAAAGTTGTAATCCAACTGTATCTGATAGTAATCCAATATTTCACAACAGTAGCTATTTTTTTTTTTCTGTAAGGAAAGGAGATACAGGTCCTCAAATCTCTGTTGCTAAGCTTGGTCACTAAAATAACACATTGTTTAGTTTAATGCTTTTATTCCTTTTGTTCTCATTGTTTTAGTTATTAAGTACATAATTTCACTGATTCTGCTTATTTCCTTTGCATATAATAATGTTTTTCAAATTGTTATAAGCCCTGACTGGTAGGTGGAGTATGCAATTAAAACTCTTTCCTCTCTGTGTCCCCCTCTCCCTTATTCCTTCCCTCTCTCCTTGTCCCTCCCTCTTTACCTCTCATATTTTCCCCCCTTTCCCTCCTTTTTCTCTTTCCTTCCTTTGCCTCCTTTCTTCCTTCCTTCCTCCCTCCCTTCCTTCCTCCTCTTCTCTTCTTTATTTGATATTCAGCAACATAAAGAGAAAATGAATGAAAAGTACTTAGTTTATATGTCTCAAAGTACTATCTTCATTGGAAATTTGTAAATTTGGTTTGATATTTTAATTGAAAGGACAGATTTTTTTCTCATAATTTAACTCAGGGATTCATAGTGAGATGTTTTCTGTTAAAGCAAGGAAAATATTGATATTTCCAATCATAAAAGACAAATTTCCAGGAAGGCCATACTAAGATTAATCACTTTTAATTTGTTTTATGATGATTCTATAATTTTATGTTGAACTGCATTTTCTTGAATCTTGTACGCACTCTATATTTATTTTTGCATTTGTGCAAATGACAGGACCATTCAAACACAGGAAGAAGTAAGGAAAACAGTGGGAATGAGTGGAATAATCCCACCAGTGATTTAAATTGAAATTGATTGCTTGGATTCAATCAAGCAAAGAATATTAAATAACTTGACTGGAAACTAGATGGAAGAGCTTTTATTCCCCCTTCCTTTTGGTTGGTGAAGGAAAAGTGGACTGTCAGGCTTTATTTTTCATTTTTAAAAAAAAGTCACAAATATAAACAAAAATAAAATAAACTATCTAGAACTGAAAAGTTGATTATTTGAGAGAATGCTTAAAAGGCTTTAGTGCCAATAAGTTCTCCATAAAGAATGTGAAACAAACTGTAGTTCCTATCTTTTATCACCTGATCTTAAAACCAAATGTGTGTGTGAAGACAGTGAGTAGGTTCAGTTCTTAAGTCAGAAGTTACATAATTGAGAAAGGAAAAACAATGATGCATTTCCCACTACTGGTCAAATTTCTCTCCTCTCTTTTTCCATGAAGCCTTTGCCTTTTCCTTCTCCAGCTCATTTTACGGATAACAAAACTGAGGCAAACAAAGTTAAATGACTTGCCTAGGGTAACACAGCTAGTAAGTATCTGAAGCCAAATTTGAATTGTGGAAGTACCTCTGAAATTAATACGTGTGTTTTCTATAAGTTACCTTACCAGGCAGATAGATACACTGGACACAGAATAAGCCTGATTGCTTAAAGGAGCCCATCAGAAGCCTGCAGTGAGCCAAAGTCTTGCTCATTCCTAAATGCTTTTGGTGATATTCTCTGACCAATCTTGCTGTGTCTCCTCAAACTGGTCCAAACCAACTTTACAGTCAACTATTTCTACAAAATAACATGCTTGACTAAAGAATATTATATTCTCTTTTTTGTTGTTTTTGTTTTCTTTCTTGTGGTTTTTCCCTTTTCTATGATTCTTCTTTCACAGTTTCACTGGTGTGGAAATATGCTTAATATCATTGTGCATGTATAGTATATATCAGATTGTCATTCTGGGGAATGGAAGGAGGAAAATTGGAACTCAAAATCTTATAAAAGTGAATGTAGAAGCTATTTTTAAATGGAATTAGAAAAAAATAAAATACTATTAAGTGGGGAAAAAAAAACCCTGCTTCTATGTGTACTAGTTCCTGGGAAAGATTGTCCATTCTTTTCCTCAGCCTTTCCCTGAATCTCCTCTTTGTGGTTATCAAGCACAAATTTACCCTGCCTGTCCTGGGTTGTGGGCTCCTTTGTACCTTGTACTGGGATCCTCAGCACTAGTGCCTGATTTTCCTCCTAACAAAACTTTTCTGCTTTCAACTCCATTTGGACTCCTCTGCATTTTGAGGGGTGGGCTTCACCCAGTTGATGGAACTTGGGGAGATGAATCTTCTTGACTCTAAGCCTGTACATGTGTATATGTGTAAATTTCCTATGTATCTCTATATAGTGAACATTTTATCCTTTTTTTCTTTTTCTGTTTTTTTGGTCAAATTTGCTGATCTGATAAGTGTCTTACTGAAATTCAATTTCATCCCATAAAGTCATTGATCTTCGAAAAGGAAGGATGAATAACGACTAGCAAATGAATCTTCAAGAAAAAAGATGCTTGTTTCTTGGAGTGTTTTTCTTATTTCTTTATATGAGAAAGTAGATTAATAGCTAGTATACATGTTTATTACTTTAACAATCTGGCCTAGTGGAGACAAAAATTTACCAGTTTCTATTAGGGTGTGCTCTGTGTGTATGCTGGCATGAGATTAGAAAATGTGTCATAGGTGGGAGTATGACTGTGGCACTAGAATCTTCATGTAAGCTGAGGAAAAGTATTTTGAGTGTGAGACTGAAGTAAGTGTATATTTGGGATTGGCTTGTGAGAGGTCCCCAGTAACAGCAACAGGGAAATTTGGGGTGAAAAGAACTTGTCATAATGAAGCCTCTTAAAGAATTCCTTCCTCTGAATTGGCATCATAGTGTGAGTATGGTGCTTCTGACCTGCCTGCAAGTTCCTCTGACACAGTACACACTAAGAATATAGCATAGGCAGTAATGAAAGTTTATAAGCTCAGATTCTGTCTAATATAAATTTGAATTATGAAAATAACACAGAATTTGAATGATGTGATAATGGTTTTCCATCAGTTTTGATAATATTTTGTTCCCCATTCCCCAGAAACATATTGATGTGAAAGAAATGATTTAATGAAACTTCTTTCAGCATCATGGAGACAGATAATAAGTGACAAAGTTTTTGGCATGACCAATACTTAATTGATGCAACACTGCTCTAACTCTGTACTAAAAATTACTGCAGCATAAAATTTAAAAAAACTCAGATGGAACAAAACTTAATAAGAACAAAAATAAATCAGTACACTAATGTTTGGAAAACAAAAATTCCTGGGAAACAACGTAATTGTTTAGTTATACAAGTCAGTTTCTTCGATCTAGGAATTTTACAGTATTTCAATAATAATAATGTCTATAAAAACAAAATCAAACAAAACACTTTGCCACTCCGTGGGCAACAACTTGCCATATATAGTAATGGGTGATTAATTTATTGGTGACACAGGTAGCTTGGTGTCACAGTGGATAGACTGCCTGGAGTCAGGAAGACAAGAGTTCACATCTGACCTCAGACAATGAGTAGCTGTTTGACCTTAGGTGAGTCACTTAACTTATGTTTGCTTCAGTTTCTTCGAATGTAAAATGGGAATAAAAATAACATCTTCCTCCAAGGACTATTGTGGGGCTCAAATGAGGTAATATTTGAAAAAGCACAATCCCTGACAAATATTAGGTGCCATATTAATCTGGCTATCCATCACCACTATCATCATCATCATCATCATCGTCATCATCATCATCATCATCCTCTATAAAATAGAATGAATAATAAACTCTTTAAGAAGTGTGAGAAATTTCAGAAAACCATTAACACTGTGCACCATACTGAGGCTGTAATTCTAAAGTTCAAGGAGCCATTTATTAGAAGTTCATTCCTATGGGTGCTCACTAAATTGATTCAGGTTGCAAACACTCTGAGCCTCAGGAAACAAACTGAGTTGTTATAGTTCTGTGCATCTTGTTTCGTTTTGTTTTAAACTCACTTCTTAGTGACTAATCCTTTAATGATGAGTCTTCCTTGAATTTAGTCAGGTTGCTCCTTCTATGACAGCTACCTGGTCTATTTTGGTAGGAGCTATAAGAGTTTGAGCTCTACTGGCATAGTCTTAAAAAGTTACACATGATAATGAAATAATTGCAAATTTGTTAATAATCTAATATATTTCAGGCATTATGTCAGCAGATGTAGGGATAACAAGCAATAAAATTCTTGGAATGATCAAGGAGTTTATAATTCACTTCAATATTTACACAAAAATGAAATAATAATGATAATTGCTATAATAACCCGTTTCTCTAGAGCAATGATTCTTTTCTAGGATACTTGAACTTTAACTTTTTATAATTTTCAATATAATTGGCTTCCTTTGTTGAAAAATATATTTTCTGTCCTTAAAAGTATTATTCTAAGAATAGGTTCATTGTATTTGTTCAGTGGGAAACTGATAAATGACACTAAAAAGGATAAGAACCTCCAGGACTGAGTTTCACAGTTTTGTTTATTTTTTTAAATTTTTGGTTGGATATTTTTTCTTTTTTTAAAATTTGTTTATTCATTTTTAGTTTTCAACATTTATTTCCACAAGATTTTGTGTTCCAAATTTTCTCCCCATGTCTCCCCTCTCCACCCCAAAACACCATGCATTCTGATTACCCCTTCCCCCAATTTTCCCTCCCTTCTATCACACCCCTACCCTTCCCTTAACCCCATCTCTCTTTTCTTGTACGGCAAGATAGATTTTTATACCCTATTACATGTATTTCTTATTTCCCAGTTGTATGCAAAAACAATTCTTAACATTCATTTCTAAAACTTTGAGTTCCAACTTCTCTCCCTTCCTCCCTTCCTACCCATCCCTACTGAGAAGCAAGCAATTCAATATAGGCTATATACATGTAGTTTTGCTAAGGATTTCCGTAATAGTCATATTGTGAAAGACTAACTGTATTTTCCTCCATCCTATCCTGCTGCCTATTTATTCTATTCTCTCTTTATTTTTTTATTATTTATTTTTAACACAGTTTATAACAGATAAAGCAATTCCAACTTTTAGTCATGTGATACTTCTTTTTAAAGCATTTACGATATGAACCACAAAAGAAAAAAAAATTTTTAACATTAACCAAGACCCAAATAATATTTATGTTGCTAACTTCACAAACTCTTGGCCTAATTGTCTCCACAGTATTACTAAGAATTAAAGGACCCTAATTTATTGTTGTTTGTCTAAAGTCCTATGCCTAACAGCTTAATTTTAGAAAACCTCAGATGTTCTCCTACCAATAATCTATAATTGAATAGATCTGGTATTAAGCTTACAAACCCTTTGACTATAGGAAATTGCCACCAATAGTAAGAAAATTGCAGGGATAGAATATCTCCCCAACTTCACGTCGATTCCAGGGAGGATTAGATTATCCACTTGCATTCAGTCAGACTTTAAGTCTGCCAGGGGTCAGTGGGGAAACTGAGTAAGGAGAATCCCACGTCAGCCCATGCTGAACAGCCTCTCTCCTACCCTTCCCTTGAGATTACCTATGCAGTTCATACCAGCATCTCATCAGCTTACTGGCATCACGGATTGGAGGCTCAGATTGCCTTTCTTGCTACCCATACCTGGAGTTAGACTCAGAAGAACAGTCACTTAATAGTCCCATAGCATCTAAAAATGGCAAGTTCCAATAACCAGGTTTCAAATATGATTATAGCTTCACTTTGGCTAAGGAACATCTTTTGAGGCAAGTCTTAAGTGGCTTACATGCCTTTCTATACAAGTTCTAGTTCCTGATTAAAGGAAATCGTAAAATCAAATTTACCATTAAAACTTTGACTTTTCCATCAATGACAAATTTTACCTCTAGGAAATTTAGACTGAAATTCTTTTCCCCAAACTAAAGATGTCATTGATTTATTCTCAGTAACTAATTCAGTCTATTGTTTTAATACTAATTGCTTTTACCTCACTTTGTAACATGTCCAATTTTTCTCCCCATCACTCGCCTCCCCCCACTTCCTAATACCTTTCATTCTGATTACTCCTTCCCTCAGTGTACCCTCCCCTTCATCACACCCCACCCCTCTCCTATCCCCATCTTCTCTCTTTTCTTGCGGAGCAAGATAAATTTCCATACCCCTATCCCTGTAGTTCTTATTTCCTGACTATATGCAATACAAATTCTCAACATTCGTTTCTACTACTTTGAATTCCAACTTCTCTCCCTCCCCCTCCCTCCCCAGCCCTACTGAGCAGGCAAGCAATTCAATACAGACTGAATATGTGTTGTTTAGCAAAAGACTTCCGTAGTAATCATGTTGTATAATACTAATTGTATTGCCCTCTGACCTACCCTATCCCCCCTCCTTTCCCCCCCTACAATTGACCTTGTCCTTTCTCAAAAGTGTTTATTTCTAGTGACTCCCTTCTCCCATTTGTCCTCCCTTCTAACAATCTCTTCACTCCACTTGTTGCCTCCTCTCCTACTTTCCTGTGGTGTATATAAATTTTCATATCAAATTTAGTGAGCATGTTATAACCTCCTTCAGCCACATGTAGGAAGAGTAGCTTTATTTTTCCCCCTTCTCTCCTTCTCCCCCATCTCCTCCATTGAATAAGATTTTTCTTATCTCTTTGATGAGTTATAGCCTTCCCCATTTTATTACTCCCTTTGTCTTCCCGGAATTTTCCTCCTTCACTCCTTAATTTTTATTTTATTTTATTTTATTTTATTTTATTTTATTTTATTTTATTTGTGTGTGTGTGTGTGTGGATATCATCTCTTCTGATATAATACACCCTGTACTCTCTATCTACCTACATGTATGTGTGTGTGTGCATGTACAATCTTTCCAACTACCCAAATAGTGAGAAAAAATTCAAGAGTTAAAAATATTTTCTTTCCATGTAGTAATGTAAACAGTTCAGCATTAGACAGTCTTTTGTGATTTTTCTTTTCTGTTTACTTTTTCATGCTTCTCTTGATTCTTGTCTTGGGAAGTCAAATTTTTAAATACAGATCTGGTATTTTCCTCAACATGAAATCTTGAAATTCGACTATATCACTGAATGACCATTTTTTCCCTTGAAGTATTATATTCAGATTTGCTGGGTAGGTGATTCTTGGCTTCAATCCCAGTTCCTTTGACTTCTTTATCCCACTTTATCCCACTCCAAGCCCTTCGATCACTTAATGTTGAAACTGCCAGATCCTGTGTTATTCTGATTGTATTTCCATAGTACTCAAATTTTTTCTTTCTAGCTGCTTGCAGTATTTTCTCCTTGATCTGGAAACTCTAAAATTTGGCCACAATATTCCTAGGAGTTTCTTTATTCAGCTTTCTTTCAGGAGGTGATTGATGAATTCTTTCAATATACATTTTGCCCTCTGATTCTATAACATCAGGGCAGTTTTTCTTGATAATTTCATGGAAGATAATGTCTAGGCTTTTTTTTTTGATCATGGCTTTCAGGTAATCCAATAATTTTTACATTATTTCTCCTGGTTCTATTTTCCAGGTCAGTTGTTTTTCCAATGAATTGTTTCACATTATCTTCTATTTTTTTTCAAATTTTTGGTTTTGTTTATTAACTTCTTGGTTTAACTCATAATCATTCGTTTCCCTGAACTCAATGCTCTCTTTCAACGAATTATTTTGTTCAGTGCACTTTTGAACCTTCTCCTCCATTTGGCTAATTCAGCTTTTTAAAACCTCCTTCTTCTCGTTGGCTTTTTGGACCTCTTTTTCCAATCGAGTTAGCCTCTTCTTAAAGCTGTTATTTTTGTCAGCATTTTTTTGGTTCTCCTTTAGTAAGCTGCTAACTTATTTTTTAAGGTCTTCTATTGCCTGAGCCCATTTTAAGTTCCTTTTGGGGGCAGAGGCCTTGACTTCTTCTGACAGTATGCCTTGTTCTTCCTCATCCAAAAGGATGGAGGTAGACATCTGTTCCCCAAGAAAGTAACCTTTTATGGTCTTATTTTTTCCCCCTTTTTTGGGCATTTTCCCAGCCAGTTACTTCTGAGTTTCCTCTCCACAACCACCTCGCCTCCAGTTGTGCCAAGCCAGCACTTGGGAGCTCATTCAAATGTGCTGCTCCCAAGCCTTAGGGGTTTTCAGCGGGAGTGGGGCTGCTATACAGTGTGAGATTAAGTTCAGCTGGTCAGGTGGGGGCAGGGCCACCACACCAGGTTCAGTTCCCTTAGGAGGTTTACAGGGAAACCTTAAACAATAGATGTGGGCTATTGCCTGTTTTGTGAGCCCTTGTCCACTGCTGCCTCTGCTGCTGCCTCCTTAGGGGACACCTCGCTCCCCTCTCAGCCAGCTGAAAAGATCCTCTCATTTACCTTTGGTGCTTGTGGGTTGATGGATCTGTGCTACTGCTGGAGATTCTGTCCCTGAAGCCTGCTGGGATCTGCCCTCTCAGTGCCGCGTGGCCAAGGCAGGGCTGGGCTCTGCTCCACGTCTGGCGTGCAACAGTTGTTCAGGTCTCTCTGGAACAGAAATCTCCTCCATTCCATTCTTCTGTGGCTTCTGCTGCTCTCGAATTTGTTGGGAGTTCTTCTTTACAGGTATTTTATGGGCTATGGGGTAAGAGCTAAGTGTATGCATATCTTTCTGCTCTGCCATCTTGGCTCCTCTCCCCATTCTCTCTTTACATCTTGTCCCTTTCCTAAAGTGTTTACTTCTAATTACTCCCTTCTCCCACTTGCCTCCCCTTTATCATTCCCCACCCCACTTACTCCCTTCTCCTTTACTTTCCTGTAGTGTAAGATAGATTTTAATAACAAATAGAGGGTGCATGTTATTCCCTCCTTAAGCCAAATGTGATGAGAATAAGCTTCACTTTTTCCTCTCACCTCCTCCATTTCCCCCTCCAACGAAAAAGCTTTTTCTTGCCTGTTTTATGAGATAATTTGCCACATTCCATTTCTACCTTTCTCCTTGCAATATATTCCTCTCTGACCCCTTAAGTTTATTTTTTTATATAACATTCATTCCTCTTCAACTCACCCAGTGCCTTCTGTCTATATATGTTTGTGTGTGTGTGTGTGTGCATGTGTATCATCCCTCCAACTACCCATAACTTAGAAAAGTTTCAAGACATACAAATATTATCTTTCCATGTAGGAATGTAAACAGTAAGTTCTTTATGATATCTCTTTCCTATTTACCTTTTCGTGCTTCTTTTGATTCTTGTGTTTGAAAGCCAGATTTTCTGTTCAGCTCTGGTCTTTTCTTCAAAAATGCTTGAAAGTCCTCTACTTCAAGGAATGACAATTTTTTCTCCTGAAGTATTATACTTAGTTTTGTTGGGCAGGCAAATCTTGGTTATAATCATAGTTTCTTTGACTTCTAGAATATAATATCCCAAGCCCATCAGTACCGCAGTATAGAAGCTGCTAGATCTTGTGTTATCTTGATTGTATTTCTACAATACTCAAATTGTTTCTTTCTGACTGCTTACAATATTTTCTCCTTGACCTGGGAACTCTGGAATTTGGCTACAATATCCCAAGGAGTTTTTCTTTTCAAATTTGTTTCAGGAGGTGATTGGTGGATTCTTTCAATATTTATTTTACCCTCTGGGTCTAGAGTATCAGGGCAGTTTTCCCTGATAATTTCATGAAAGATGTTGTCTAGGCTCTTTTTTTGATCATGGTTTTCTGGTAGTCCCATAATTTTTAAATTGTCTCTCTTGGATCTATTTTCCAGTTCAGTTGTTTTTCCAGTGAGGTATTTCACATTGTCTCCTATTTTTTATTCTTTTGGTTTTGTTTTTTGATTTTTTGGTTTCTCATAAAGTCATTAGCTTCCATCTGTTCCATTTTAATTTTTAAGGAACTATTTTCTTCAGTGAGCTTTTGAACCTCCTTTTCCATTTGGCTAATTCTGCTTTTTAAAGCATTCTTCTCCACATTTGCTTTTTGGGCCTCTTTTGCCTTTTGAGTTAGTGCAGTTTTTTTTTTAATTTTTTTATTTTTTTTTTCTTTTTTAATGTTTAACAATCACTGCCATACAATTGTGATTTTATCCTCCCCACCTACCACCCACTCCCCCCCTCCCTCCCCACGACTGCATACAATTCTGTATAGATTCTACATATACTTTCCTATTGAGTATATTTTCACTATAGTCATGCTATGTAGTCAGACTAAGATAAAGGAAAGAATCCGTATAACAAATCAGAACATGATACACAAACAGGTACACATACACAAACATGATCTGCTACATTATGTGAGTGACTTCCATATTTCTCTCTCTGAGTGTGGAAGGCATTTTGCCTTGAGGTCCACCATTGGGATTTTTTTTTTTTTCAGAAGTTCTTGTGTTATTACAAAAATCTAAGTCTACCAGAAAAAACTCTCACACACTGTGGTTGTTGCTGTGCATAAAGTTCTCCTGGTTCTGCTCCTTTCACTCAGCATCAGGTCATATAAGTCCTTCCAGGCCTCTCTGAAGTCTTCTTGTTCATCATTTCTTATGGCACAATAGTACTCCATTACATTCATATACCATAATTTATTCAGCCATTCCCCAATTGATGGACATCCCCTTGACTTCCAGTTTTTGGCAACTACAAAGAGTGCTGCTATAAATATTTTTGTACATGTGGGACCCTTTCCCATTTTTATGATCTCTTGGGGATATAGTCCGAGTAGCAATATTGCTGGGTCAAAGGGTATGCACATTTTTGTAGCCCTTTGGGCATAGTTCCAAATTGCTCTCCAGAATGGTTGGATGCGCTCGCAGCTCCACCAACAATGAATTAGTGTTCCAACTCTCCCACATCCTCTCCAGCATTTATCATTTTCTTGTTCTGTCATGTTTGCCAGTCTTATAGGTGTGATACGGTACCTCAGAGTTGTTTTGATTTGCATCTCTCTAACCAATAGTGATTTAGAGCATTTTTTCATATGATTATAGATAGCTTTAATTTCTTCCTCTGAAAATTGCCTGTTCATAACCTTTGACCATTTATCAATTGGGGAATGACATGTATGATTATACATTTGGGTCAGTTCTCTATATATTCTAGAAATGAGGCCTTTATCCCCGAGCTTAGCTGTAAAAATTCTTTCCCAATTTACTACATCCCTCTGGATTTTGGTTGCATTGGGTTTGGTTGTGCAAAAACTTCTCAGTTTAATGTAATCAAAGTTATCCATTTTGCATTTCATAATGCTTTCTATCTCTCCTTTAGTAAAGAATTCTTCCCTTCTCCATAGATCTGATAAATACACTATTCCTTGCTTCTCCAGTTCATTCATGGTATCAATCTTTATACCTAAATCATGTAGCCATTTGGACTTTATTCTTGTGTACGGTGTCAGGTATGGGTCTATGCCTAATTTCCACCACACTATTATCCAGTTTTCCCAGCAATTTTTTTTTATTAATTTTTTTATTTTTTTAATGTTTAACAATCACTGCCATACAATTGCGATTTTATCCCTCCCTACCCACCCCCCACTACCTCCCTCCCTCCCCACGACTGCATACAATTCTGTATAGATTCTACATATACTTTCCTATTGAGTATATTTTCACTATAGTCATGCTATGTAGTCAGACTAAGATAAATGAAAGAATCCGTATAACAAATCAGAACATGATACACAAACAGATACACATACACAAACATGATCTGCTACATTATGTAAGTGACTTCCATATTTCTCTCTCTGAGTGTGGAAGGCATTTTGCCTTGAGGTCCACCATTGGGATTTTTTTTTTTTTTCAGAAGTTCTTGTGTTATTACAAAAATCTAAGTCTACCAGAAAAAACTCTCACACACTGTGGTTGTTGCTGTGCATAAAGTTCTCCTGGTTCTGCTCCTTTCACTCAGCATCAGGTCATATAAGTCCTTCCAGGCCTCTCTGAAGTCTTCTTGTTCATCATTTCTTATGGCACAATAGTACTCCATTACATTCATATACCATAATTTATTCAGCCATTCCCCAATTGATGGACATCCCCTTGACTTCCAGTTTTTGGCAACTACATAGAGTGCTGCTATAAATATTTTTGTACATGTGGGACCCTTTCCCATTTTTATGATCTCTTGGGGATATAGTCCGAGTAGCGATATTTCTGGGTCAAAGGGTATGCACATTTTTGTAGCCCTTTGGGCATAGTTCCAAATTGCTCTTCAGAATGGTTGGATGCGCTCACAGCTCCACCAACAATGAATTAGTGTTCCAACTCTCCCACATCCTCTCCAGCATTTATCATTTTCTTGTTCTGTCATGTTTGCCAATCTTATAGGTGTAATGTGGTACCTCAGAGTTGTTTTGATTTGCATCTCTCTAACCAATAGTGATTTAGAGCATTTTTTCATATGATTATAGATAGCTTTAATTTCTTCCTCTGAAAATTGCCTGTTCATATCCTTTGACCATTTATCAATTGGGGAATGACTTGTATGATTATACATTTGGGTCAGTTCTCTATATATTCTAGAAATGAGGCCTTTATCCCCGAGCTTAGCTGTAAAAAATTTTTTCCCAATTTACTACATCCCTCCGGATTTTGGTTGCATTGGGTTTGGTTGTGCAAAAACTTCTCAGTTTAATGTACTCAAAGTTATCCATTTTGCATTTCATAATGCATTCTATCTCTCCTTTAGTAAAGAATTCTTCCCTTCTCCATAGATCTGATAAATACACTATTCCTTGCTTCTCCAGTTCATTCATGGTATCAATCTTTATACCTAAATCATGTAGCCATTTGGACTTTATTCTTGTGTACGGTGTCAGGTATGGGTCTATGCCTAATTTCCACCACACTATTATCCAGTTTTCCCAGCAATTTTTGTCAAACAATGAGTTCTTATCCCAGAAGCTGGGGTCCTTGGGTTTATCAAACAGAAGGTTGCTATATTGCTTGCCTACTGCATCTTGAGTGCCAAGTATATTCCACTTGTCTACCTCTCTGTTTCTTAGCCAATACCAAGTGGTTTTGATAATTGCTGCTTTATAGTACAGTTTGAGGTCTGGTAGCACTAGGCCACCTTCCCAAGCATTTCTTTTCATTAGTCCCTTTGATATTCTGGACCTTTTGTTTTTCCAAATGAATTTTGATATTATTTTATCCAGCTCTAGAAAGTAATTGTCTGATAGTTTAATTGGTATGGCACTAAATAAGTATATTAATTTGGGTAGAATTGTCATTTTTATTATATTAGCACGGCCTATCCATGAGCAACTAATGTTTTTCCACTTACTTAAATCTGACTTTAATTGTGCAAAAAGTGTCTTGTAATTGTGTTCATATATTCCCTGGGTTTATTTTGGCAGGTAGACTCCTAAGTATTTTATACTGTCTACCCTAGCTTTAAATGGGATTTCTCTTTCTATCTCTTGCTGTTGGACTTTGTTGCTAATATATAGGAACGCAGAAGATTTGTGTGGGTTTATTTTGTAACCTGCAACTTTGCCAAAGTTGTTTATTAATTCAAGTAATTTTTTACTTGAATCTCTGGGATTCTCTAGGTAGATCATCATATCATCTGCAAAGAGTGATAACTTAGTTTCTTCTTTGGCTATTCTTATTCCTTGAATATCTTTATCTTCTCTAATTGCTACAGCTAACATTTCTAGTACCATATTGAATAATAGTGGTGATAATGGACAACCTTGTTTCACCCCTGATCTTATTGGGAATGCATCTAGCTTATCCCCATTGCATACAATGCTTGCTGAAGGTTTTAGATAGATACTGCTTATTATTTTATGGAAAGTTCCCTTTATTCCTACGTTCTCCAATGTTTTTAGTAGGAATGGATGTTGTATTTTGTCAAAAGCTTTTTCTGCATCTATTGAGATAATCATGTGGTTTTTGTTAGCTTTGTTGTTGATGTGATCGATAATGCTAATAGTTATCCTATTATTGAACCAGCCCTGTAGTCCTGGTATGAATCCTACCTGATCATAATGTATTAATCTCGAGATAAGATGCTGTATTCGTTGTTCTAAAATCTTATTTAAAATTTTTTCATCTATATTCATTAGGGAAATTGGTCTATAATTTTCTTTCTCTGTTTTGTCTCTTCCTGGTTTGGGTATCAAAACCATATTTGTATCATAGAAAGAATTTGGGAGGACTCCTTCTTCCCCGATTTTCAAAAATAGTGTATGTAGTATTGGAATTAACTGTTCTTTAAATGTTTGATAGAAATCACTTGTGAATCCATCTGGCCCTGGAGATTTTTTCCTAAGGAGTTCATTGATGGCTTGTTCAATTTCTTTTTCTGAGATGGGGTTGTTTAAGTATTCAACTTCCTCTTCTGTTAATCTGGGCAATTTGTATTTTTTAAAATATTCATCCATCTCATTTAGATTATTGAATTTGTGGGCATAAAGTTCGGCAAAGTAGTTTCTAATTATTGTTTTAATTTCCTCCTCATTGGAGGTGAGTTCACCCTTTTCATTTTAATATTAGTAATTTGGTTTTCTTCTTTCTTTTTTTTAATCAGATTGACTAAAGGTTTATCAATTTTATTAGTTTTTTCATAAAACCAACTATTGGTTTTATTTATTAATTCAATAGTTTTCTTAATTTCAATTTTATTTATCTCTCCTTTGGTTTTCATTATTTCTAATTTGGTATTTACTTGGGGATTTTCAATTTGTTCTTTTTCTAGCTTTTTCAACTGCAAGCCCAAGTCATTGATCTCCTCTTTCTCTATTTTATTTATGTAAGCATTCAAAGATATAAAACTTCCCCTAATAACTGCTTTTGCAGTATCCCATAACTTTTGGTATGTTGTCTCACTATTGTCATTCTCTTGAATGAAATTGTTGATTGTTTCTATAATTTCTTCTTTAACCCAACCCTTCTTTAGAATTAGATTATTTAGTTTCCAATTGATTTTTGGTTTCTCTTTCCATGGCCTTTTATTACATGTAATTTTTAATGCATTATGATCTGAAAAGGATGCATTGATTATCTCTACCTTTCTGCACTGGATTGTGAGATTTTTATGTCCTAGTACATGGTCAATTTTTGTAAATGTTCCATGTACCACTGAGAAAAAGGTATATTCCTTTCTATTCCCATTTAATTTTCTCCAAAGATTTATCATATCTACCTTATCCAGAGTTTTATTTACCTCCTTAACCTCTTTCTTGTTTATTTTGAGGTTGGATTTATCGAGTTCAGTGAGGGGGAGGTTGAGGTCCCCCACTAGTATAGTTTTGCTATCAATTTCTTCCTTCAACTCCCCCAACCTCTCCTCTAAGTATCTGGATGCTATACCGCTTGGAGCATACATGTTTAGTAATGATATTGCTTCATTGTCTATGGTTCCTTTTAGCAGGATATAGTTTCCATCCTTATCCCTTTTGATTAGATCTATTTCTGCTTTCACTTTGTCTGAGATTAGGATTGCTACTCCTGCCTTTCTTACTTGAGCTGAAGCACAATATATTCTGCTCCATCCTTTGACCTTTATCCTATGTGTATCCCCCCGTTTAAAATGTGTTTCTTGTAAGCAGCATATTGTTGGATTATGGCTTTTAATCCATTCTGCTATCCGTCTCCGTTTTATGGGAGAGTTCATTCTATTCACATTCACAGTTATGATTACAATCTGTGTATTTCCCTCCACCCTCTTTCCCACCATTTGTGCTTTTAGCTCTCCCGTCTCCCTTCCCCTCCTCAATAGTATTCACTTTTCTCCCCCTCCTCCTGCAGCCTTCCCCTCCTTCTTTTGGCCCCCCTCCCTTTTACTCCCCTTTACTCTTATTGCTTCTTTCCTCCCTTTTAGCCACCCTCCCCTTTCTTCCCCCTTCCCCTCCTACTACCTATAGAGCTAGTTAGGATTATCTACTTAAGATTATTGTTCCCTCCTTTGAACAAATCAGATGAGAGTACCTCTCAAACAATGCTCATCTCCCTCCCCTCCTTCCCTCTACTATAATTTTGTACTTCATGCTGTGATATAATTTGCCATTTTCTGCTTCCCCCTTTTCACACCTCCTATTACAATCCCTTCTCATACTTAAATCATATTTTTGACATGACATCATTTACTTTATGCCCGTTCCCTCTACATATATCCCTTTTATCATAATAGCTGCACAGTTCTCAAGATTAACAGGTATCATCTTCCCTTATAGGGAGGTAAACAGTTTGTCCTAATTGAGTAGCAAGTTTTTGTTTTTGTTTTTTCCCCTCTGTTTACCTTTTTATGATTCTCTGGAGACCTGCATTTGAAGATCTAATTGTCTATTGAGTTCTGGTGTTTTGGTCAGGAAGCTCTGGAAATCCCTTATTTCGTTGAATGACTTCCTCCTTGACTGAAATGTTATGCTGAACTTTGCTGGGTAGTTGATCCTTGGTTGAAGTCCCAACTCCTTTGCCTTACGGAATATTGGGTTCCAGTTCTTTCGATCTTTTAATGTAGAAGCTGCAAGGTCCTGTGTGGTTCTGACTGTGTGTCCTTGATATTTGAATTCTTTCTTTCTGGCTGCTTGTAGTATTTTCTCCTTCACTTGATAGCTCCGGAATTTGGCAACTATATTTCTTGGGGTTTTGTGTTTGGGATCCCTTTCGGGAGGGGAACGGTGGATTTTTTAGATGACTATTTTGCCCTCTGAGTCTAGTACTTCTGGGCAGTTTTCCTTGATGATTTCCTGGAAGATATTGTCCAGACTCTTTTCTTCATCATGGGTTTCTGGCAGGCCAATAATTCTTAAATTTTCTCTCCTGGATCTATTTTCCAGGTCAGTTGTTTTTCCAATTAAATATTTTACATTTTCTTCTGTCTTTTCATTCTTTAGATTTTGTTTGACTGATTCTTGTTGCCTCATTGAGTCATTAGTTTCTACTTGTCCAATTCTAATCTTCATCTTATTGTTTTCTTCCATTAGCTTTTGCATTTCCTTTTCCATCTTACCAGTTTTTCCCTTTAAGGAGCTATTTTCTCCATTTAATTTTTGTATTTCTTTTTCCATTCGACCAATTTTCCCAGTTAGGTTTTGGGTTTCCCTTTCCATCTGTTCAATTTTCTCAATTAGGTTTTGGGTTTCCTTTTCCGTTTGATTAACTTTTCCTTTTAGAGAGTTATTCTCTTCAGTTAATTTTTGAACTTCCTTTTCTATTTGTTCAATTTTCCTTTTCAGAGTGATGTTCTCATCAGTGAATTCTTTTTTTATAATTTTAAAATCATTGGCCAGTTTTTCTTTTATATCCTTCTTCAGACGTTCCAGGTAATCTAGTTGTGCTTGCGAGAAATTCATAGTCCCATCTGAGGTTTCAGATGGAAGTACAGTCTCAGCTCTGACCTCTTTGGTGTTTGTGTTTTGGTCCTCATCCCCATAGAAAGGTTCTATGGTTTTTTCACTTTTCGTCTCCTTTTTCCGATTCATGATGTTGGCTGAGTGTTGTAGCTTTTGGTTCTTTCAGTCAGAAGATACAGATCTTTTAAGTTGAGTTGATGTTTGTCTAGGCTAAAAGCAGGCTTTTGTTGTTGTTGTTGTTGTTGTTGTTGTTGTTTCCCAGATCAACCCTGGGGTTAGCTTGATAGGTGTGTGGGAGGGGTGATCTGGTCTCAGGATATCTCCTCAGCTGACTTGAGGCAAAGGCAAGGTCAGGGGATGGTGATCTCAGCTTCCCTATTGTCTTCCCTTTTCCCCTGGAGGGCTGGGGTACGCCTAGATGTTAATGCGTGTTCCCGCCCCTCCTGGGGCTTGTCTCCTGGCTCTGAGGCTTGCCTGGGTCTCAGTGCGAATTTTCTCTGCCCTGGGTCATCTGTCCCTTCAGATCACCTCCGCCACAGTAGGAAGAATCCCCCCTTGCCACTTTTCCAGCCTCTGGTGTTGTGAGACCACCCGCCCCCTTCTACTGTTCCCGCTGATCCAGGATTAATCTGGGGAAGAATTTTATGGTTCCCTCACGGTCATCAGGGGGTAGGAGAGAGCACTTACTGATCACTCCGCCATCCCAACTCCTGGAAGTTCAAGTAGCTGACCCACCGAAGTCCAGTCTTCAGGCTGAAGGTTTTAAGGGCTGCTGCGCTGATATCTGGCGCTCAGTGGCTCTCATTGGCTCGGCCTGCCTTATCTCCTGCTCCGCTGGTCTTGCCCGCCACTCTCGGGCCCCTCAGGTCCCCTCTGCCCTATCGCGCTGACCACGCTGCGCTGTGCGCTGGGGTCTTACCCCTGTGGAACAGATCCCTCCCGTGGACCCTCCAGTCCAACCTGGGCTCCGAATCCGTCAAAGTCCGTCACCCACTGGATTCTATACCTCCAAAGTCTGGTCAGACTCTCCCCCCAGAGATATCCAGAGGAGTTTTTCCAGGAGCTTGGGTGAGTCGTTGCTTTCACTTCGCCATCTTGGCTCCTCCAAGTTAGTGCAGTTTTAAAGGTGTTATTTTCTTCAACATTTTTTGAGTCTCCCTTAGCAACCTTAGTTGATTCCCTTTTCATGGTTTTCTTGCATTACTCTCATTTCTCTTCCCAATGTTTCCTCCACCTCTCTTACTTGATTTCCAAAACCCTTTTTGAGCTTTTCCATGACCTGAGACCATTGCATATTTATTTTGGAGGTTTGGGATGCAGAAGTCTTAACTTTGATGTCTACCTCTGTTTGTATGCATTGTTCTTCCTCATCCAAAAGGATAGAAGAGAATAACTGTCCACCAAGAAAGTAACCTTCTGTAGTCTTATTTCCCCCCTTTTTGTGGAATTTTCTCAGGCAGTTCCTTGACTTTTGAGTCCTTTGTCATGAGAAGGCTATACTCTGGGAACCTGTAAGTTCTTGGTTCCTCGAAGGTGGTGCAATCACGGGAGAGTAGTTTATTCCTTTTCTGGCCTGTGCTGTGTTCTGGGAACCACCACAAACTTTTTTGCCCAGTATCTGTAAGTAGGATTCCCTCTCCATAGCCTCCACCAGCTCCACCAGCCAGTGCTCCTCCTCACCCCAGGACCTCCACTGAGGGCAGATCAACCACTCAGTTCCCAGAGGGTCTTTAGGTCGAGGGCTGTAAAAATGGATGCTGCTGCTGCCACTGCTGCAGTCACTGCCTGGGGCTGGAGCTAGGGGCAGAACCAGCTCCCTTCTCACCCAGGTGAATGAAAATTCTCCCTGACCTTTGAAGCTGTCTTTGGGGTTTGTACGTTGAGGAATCTGGGAACTGAAGCTGCTGCCTGTGTCTCACTGAAGCTTGGTCTGGTCCTGTCCATGCCAAGAGGCACAGTCAAGGCTGGGCTGTGCTCCATGGGCTGCTTTCTATGGGCTGCTCTCTGCTCCAAGACTGGTATGATAGACCTTTCCTGTCTGTCTTCCAGGCTGCCTTGGGTTGGAAATCTCTTTCACTCTGTTGTTTTGTGACTTCTGCTGCTCTAAAATTTGTTTAGAGTCATTTTTTACAGGTATTTTATGGACTGTGTGTGGGGGAGCTTCTACTGGTTCATCTTTATACCCCACCATCTTGGCTCTAAACCCTCCCCCCAATTTCACAGTTTTGAGAAGCATTTCTTCACAACATTTGACATGAATAGTATGAAACTTATAATCTCCATTTTACAGATGAGGAAGAAAATTGTTGTTGCTGAGTTAAATAGTAATGAAGATAATAATATAATAGATATAATAAGGCATCACATAAGAGTTTAATGAATAAGGATTAAGAGGGAGTTCTACTAAGCCTTGCAGGATAAGTAGGATTTGACTAGTTTGTGAGGAAAACACATTCCTAGCTAAGGGAATGACTGGAAAAAGTTCCAGTCCTTCTAATATGTTTTTAAAAATATTTTATTTTTTCCAAATACAAGCAAATTTTTTAAAACTGAATTCATTTTTAAAAATTTGGAATTCCAAGTTTTCTCTCTCCTCTTCCTTCCCCTTTTTTTGAGAAGGCAAACATTTTGATATGTTATACTTGTGCAGTCATGCAAAACATATTATTTCCATATTAGTCATGTAGTGGAAGAAAATACACACAGACACACGAAAATTTTAAAAATAAGTATACTTTCTCTGAATTCTCATTATGAATTCTATGAATTCTCATATTCCACCAGTATTTTCTATGAAGATGAATAGCACTTTCCATCATGTGTCCTTCAGAAATCATCTTATATCATTCCATTGCTAAGAACAGCTAAGTCATTCACGGCTGTGGATTACATAATATTGTTTTTACTGTGTACAATGTTCTCCCTATTCTGTTTACTTTACTTTGCATCATTTCATGTAATTCTGTCCAACCTTTTCCGAAAGCATCCTGCTAATCATTTCTTACAGTATTTCATCTATACAACTTGTTTAGCCGTTCCCCAGTTAATGAACCTCTATCCCCTAATTGTCCAATTCTTTTCCACCACAAAAAGAGTAACTAAAAATATTTTTGTGTATATATAGGTCCTTTTGCTTTTTTAATAAAAATCTCTTTGGGATACAGATCTAGTAGTGGTATTTCTGGATCAAAGAGTACCCACAGTTTTATAGCTCTTTGGTCATAGTTCAAAATTGCTCTCCAGTATGGTTGGATCAGTTCACAACTTCACTACCATTAGTGTCCTAATTTTCCCACATTCTCTCCCCTTTTTATCATTTTCCTTTTTTGTCATATTAGCCAATCTGATCAGTGTGTGGTTATATCTCAAAGTTGTTTTAATTTGCCCTTCTCTAATCAATAGTGATGTAAAGCATTTTTTCATATGACTATATATAGCTTTGATTTCTGCATCTAAAACTGCCTGTTCATATCCTTTGACCATTTATCAATTGGGAAATGACTCATATTCTTATAAATTTTACTCAGCTCTCCATATACTTGAGAAATAAGACCTTTATCAGAAAAACTTGCTATATATTTTCCCCCCAGTTTTCTGGCTTTCCTTCTAATCTTGTCTTCATTGGTTTTGGTTGTGCAAAACCATTTTAATTTAATGTAGTCAAAATTATCCATTTTATGTATGCTAATGCTCTTCATCTCTTACTTGATCATAAACTCTTCTCTTATTCATAGATAAGACATTTAAACTCTTTCATGCTCTCTTAATTTGCCTATTTTGTCACCTTTTATGGCTAAATCATATGCCAATTTTGACCTAATTGTTGATAGTTTGATTAGTGAGTCACTGAAAAATTAAATTACTTTAGGTAGAATTGTCATTTTTATTTTATTTTAATTCCCAGTTGCTTATATATGGCTTTATTTGTGTGAAAAGTGTCTTATAATTTTTGTTATATAGTTCAGGAGGTTGTTTTGGCAGGTAGACTCCCAAGATTTTTCTGTTGTCTATAGTTATTTTAAATGGATTTTCTCTTTCTATTTCATGTTGCTGGACTTTGTAGCTAGTTTATAGAAATGCTGATGATTTATGTCGGTTTAGTTTATATCCTGAACTTTGCTAAGGTTGTTAATTATTTCAACTAGCTTTTTAGATGATTCTCCAAGATTTTTTACATATTCTATCATATCATCTGCAAAGAGTGACAGTTTGTTCCTTATTGCCTACTCTAATTCTTTCATTTCTTTTTCTTTCATTATTGCTCTCTATAGCATTTCTAGTACATTCTTGAAAAATAGTGGTAATAGTAGTCATCCTTGCTTCACCCTTGAACCTAAAAGGAAGGCTTACCCCTTACTTCTCTTACTGACTATGCCTGCTTATGGCCTTAGATAAATATTACTTAACATTTTAGGGAAAGTTCCATTCATTCGTTCATATATTTTTCAGTATTTTTAATACAAATATGTATTGTATTCTACCAAAAACTTTTCTGCATCTCTTAAGATAATCACGTGATTTTTGTTGATTTTGTTATTGGCATGTTCAATTAGGGTACTAGTTTTCCTAATATTGAACCAGCCCTGCATTCTTGGTATAAATCCCACCTGATTATAGTGTGTGATCCTGGTAATATATTGCTGTAATCTCCTTCCTAGAATTTTATTTAAAAATTCTAGATCAATAATCATTAAGGAAATTGTGTACAGTATTCTTTCTCTGTTTTGAGTCTTGCTGGCATAGGCATCAGCAGCATATTTGTGTCATAAAATGATTTTTTTTCCAAAAAATTTGTGTAACATTGGATTTTTCTTAGGGAGTTCATTGATGATTTGTTAAATTTGTTTTTTAAAGACAGAATTCTCTAGGTATTATACTTCCCTTTCTGTTAATGTAGGCAATTTATATTTTTGTAAACATTCATTTCACTTAGATCATTAGATTTGTTGGCACATAATTGAGCAAAATAGTTCCCAATAATTGCTTTAATTTCTTCTTTATTGATTTTGCATTCACATTTTTCATTTTTGATATTGGACATTTGATTTCCTTCTTTCTTTTCTTAAATCTAATTAGCCATTGATTTATCTATTTTATAGCTTTTTTTCATAAAAGCAGCTCCTAGTTTCTTACTTTTTTCTTATTTTAAATTTTATTAATCTTTCCTTTGATTTTCAGGATTTCCATTGTGCTGTTTAAATGGGGATTTTAATTTGTTCTTTTTCTGTTTTTTTTTTTCAGTTGCATGCCCAATTCATTGATCTTATCTTTCACTATTTTATTGATATAAGTATTTAGAGAAAAATTTTCCTCCAAGCACTGCCTTGACTACATCCCATATATGCCAGCATTTTATCTCATTGTTCTTTTTAATGAAGTTATTGTTTGTATGATTTATTCTTTGACATATTCATTTTTTAGGATCAGATTATTTTGTTTCCAATTAATTTTGAATCCTTGTTTCCATAGGCTTTTATTAAATGTAATTTTTATTACCCTATGATCTGAAATTTTGTATTTGATTTTTTTTTTTCTGTATTTGATTGTTATAGTATTATGCTCTAGTACATGGTCAGTTTTTATGTAGGTGGTATGTGCTGTTGAGAAAAAAAAGTATAATCCTTTCTTTTCCTACTCAGTGTTCTCTAGTAGTCTGCCATATCTAACTTTTCTAAGATTTTGTTCCCCTCCTTAACTTCTTTCTTGGTTTTGTTGTACTTTTTTTGGAGTTCTGAGAGGGAAAAGTTTTATATAGTTACATAATTTTACTGTCCATTTCCCCATGCAATTCTTTTGACTTTTACTTTAAGAATTTGGGTGCTAGGACTACATTATATAAACTTTATGAAATTACTTGTCTTCTCAATGAAGAGAGAGGAGAAGGAGGTTGGGAGAGAATTTAGAACTCAAAATTGTAAAAACTTAAGGATAAAATTTTTTTCCCTTGTATTTGGAAAAAATAAGATATTAAAAACAAACAAAAATTTAGATGCTGTACCAATGTGTATAGTACCTTTCAGAAAAATTGTTTCCCTGCTTTTCTTTTAATTAGATCTATTTTGATTTTGTTTTATCTGAGAGCATGATTGTTACTACTATTTGGTTGTTTGTTGTTTTTTTTTTTTACTTCTGCTGAAGCATAATAGAATTTGTTTCAGGACCTTACCTTTACTCTGTGTATATGTCTCTGTTTCAAGTGTGTTTATTATAAACAATTTGTCACAGGATTCTGGTTTTTGATTGACTCTGCAAACTGCTTCTGTTTCATGGGTGAGTTCATTCCATTCACATTCATAGTTACTGTGTATTTCCTTCCATCCTGCTCCCCTCCCATTTATCCTTCTCTGTTTCTCTTTTTTATGCTGTTTTTCCTAAGTGTTTTGCTTCTGATTCTCCCAATCCTTCTTCCTTTCTATCAGCCTCCCATTTTCCACTTAGATTCTCTAATATGTTAACTGCTAAATATTATGTTATCCTGTGACTCCATGATATTTTAATTTCTTTCTGGCTATTTGAAGTATTTCTTTTTGACCTGGGAGTTCTGGAACATGGCTACAATATTCCTGGTGTCTTATTTTGGGAAATTGTTCAGGATGTGATCAGTGGATCTTTTTAATTTCTATTTTCCCCTCTAGTTTTAGGATATTAGTGAAGTTTTCTGCAATAATTTCTTAAAATATGATGTCTAGGCTCTTTTTTTTGGTCCTGGATTTTGAGTAATACAAAAATTCTTAAACTATATCTCTTCAATCTATTTTTTTCATCAATGAGATATTTTACATTTTCTTCTTTTTTTCAATTTCTTTGATTTTAATGAGTTATATTCTTCAATCAGCTTTTGTAACTCCTTATTCCACTTTTTTATGAGTTCTTTTCTTCAGTGAATTTTTGTATATCTCTTCTCATTTGTAACCACAAGCACTCTTTTCTGCCCTAGAACTGTTAGCAGTATCCCTACTCCCCTGGGGCTGTATACTCTAGTATTCTAGTGTTCCTTCCCACCCTCAGACTGCAACCCTGAATCATGTATGGGCAAGGTAACAGAATCCAGTACCCAGTGCCAGTAAAGAATCTCCTGTAATCTTCTGAGCAGTTATCTAACACCATTACCATATGTTGGCAGAGATCTCCAGAATCCACTGCTGCTGATTCAGTTACCTCAAAATCCTGCTACTGGCTTACATGCACACTGTCTTGTTGTACTATGCTGCATCCTCACCCCAATGAAACAAAACTTTTCTTGACTCTTTGTTTTACCCCTCTTTTTGCTTTGACTGCAACTCCTGAATTCATTTTGCAGTTATTTTAATGTTGTTTGGAGAGAAATATGAGTGCTCAGATAGGTCCCTGTCTTTATTCTGCTATGTTGTCTCTTCCAACATTATTCTTAAAAGAGATCCATAGACTTCTCCAGATTTCCAAAAGGGTCTTTGACACAAAAAAGGTTGAACTGTTAGGTCTTATTGTACCATATGGAGTTCTGAGGAAAATCTCGACAATGATCCTTAAGCATGTTTCAAATCAAAGTGAACCCTTAAATAAATGAACTAGATTCTTTCTATCAAAGGTACTCGAAGTTCAAAATAGGTATCAACGTTTATTTTCTCCATCACAAAAGAAATACTTAAAAAAACAAGATTCATTCATGTACAATGAGATGTACTTGAAACAGTTTTAAAAAACTCATCTAATTATTTTTTTAATTAAAGGTACTTTGTGGCATTGCTGAAGAGACACTTTATTTTTGTTTCACCACTGTCTTCATGAACCATTTGACCAGTGTGAGGATATTTTGGATTTTGTTATTCCTTATAGCTGACGTAAAATTCTGCTGTTCATCATTTTTTCTTTTGAGAAGTGGTATAGTTTCATGAAACACACCACGGGGAAAATAACACTGACTTGGAAACACAGAAACTTTTGAACTCATGGAGCAGTCACCAAACATTGTTCAGGGATGCTATTAAGTGATCTGGGATTAACAAAAAGAAAACAAATAAAAAAAGGGGCAATCAAGTTCTCAAGGTCCAGTTACATGCTCATATAGTGAGCATATATTATTGCTTCCATGTGTTTATATCTGCTATAAGTCATGGGGGAGCAGGGAAGAAAAAATTCCCTTCATCCCTATCTAGAAATCTAAGGCCATGATGGTATAGTTTTAAGCAATGTAGATTATAGGGGATTTACAGTGTTAATAGTTCTCAAGTTGTTAAAATGACTGAGGGTTCTAAAGATCTGAACCACAGTCATTTATTCAGTCAACAAGAATTTATCAAGTGCTTAGCATGGGTCAGATTATATGCTAAGCCTTGGGATAAAAATAAAGAAAAAATGTTATCTTTTCACACTAAGAGCATAAATTTTAATTGAGAAGATAGTATACAAATAACTATTTACATATAAGGTGGAAGTAGAAGTGGAATTGGAAGATAATCTCAGAGGGAAGGTATTCGTAATGTATGTGTTTGTGGGGATGATTTCTGCCTGGTGGGGGGAATGGGAAAAAGCATCTTATAGAAGACAGAATTTGAGCTAAGTTTTGAAGGGAGTCAGGGAAGCCAAGAGGCAGAGGGAAAGGAAAAAGCATTCTGGTTTTGGAGAACAGCCAGTGAAAAGTTACAGTTTGTGGAAATGACCTGTCATGTAAAGAACACCAAGAAGGCATTATAGAGTATAAATTCTAGAATACGTAAAGAGTAAAACGGTAGAAGACTAGAAAGGTAGAAAGAGGCCATTTATGCGAAAAGCTTTTAGGAGCCATTGGAGTTTATTGAATAGGAGGGAGGTATTGGTGACATGGTCAAACCTAGACCTAGGAAGATCTCTTTAGAAACTGAGTAATGGATGGATTTGAGGTAAGAACAATAAGAAGACTATTTCAATAGTCCAAATATGGGGTGACACTATTCCTTCATTCTTGTTTTCCTTCATTCTTGAAGAATACCAAAATGGCATCACTATGTCAAGGTCAAGGTACAGCTTGTCCAACTTTGGCTAATCAAATCAATATGAGGTTGAAAGGTTCCACTATGAGTCTGACACAGAGTCACCATGAACATTTGAAGTGACGTCTCTAAATTCATTCATTTTATGTTTCTTTTCAGCTACTTCAATTCTGCTTTGTTCATAGAGCACAATGTCTTCTTTGATGAGCACATGGCATGCTGGGCAGTCCTGTGCCAGTGTCTCCTGTGTTTCACAATTAGCCCCAAAGTCCTTTAAAAAAACCTTGAGAGTATCCTTGTATTGCTCTTTTTGATCTTCATATGAGTACTTGCCTTGTGAGTTTTCTGTAAAAGTCTTTTAGGCAAACATATATTTAGCATTCAAACAATGTGGTTAGCTCATCAGAATTGCACTCTCTGTAGTAGGGTCTGAATTCTTGGCAGTTCAGCTCAAGATAGGATATCAGTATCTATTATATTGCCAAGTGATCTTCAGAATCTTCCCAATACAATTCAGTAGGAAGCAATGAAATTTCCTGGCATGACCCTGGTGGATTGTCCAGAATTCACAGGCATACAACAATGAAGTCAGCCCATGGGCTCTGTAAACCTTCAGTACAATAGACAATCTAATACCTCTTCTCTCTCACATTTGCCTTTGGAGCCTCACAAACACTGAGCTTGTTCTGGCAATGCATGAATCCCTGGAAAGTATACTACCAAAGTAAGCAAACATATCCTCAGCATTCAAAATTTATCCATTTGCTGTAAATGATAGTTCCACTTATGTATGTTGAGGTATTGGCTGGTGGAGAACCTCTGTTTTCTTGGTGTTGATTGTGAGGTCAAAATCAGCATAGAATCACTGTATATTTTGTTGCATCTCAGCTTCAGAGACTGCATTGAGTACACAATCATCTAGAAAAAAATGTTTACACCAAACTCTCCCTCCACTTTAGTCTTTTAATTCCCATGAAAGAATAAATGGAGACTATTTGCAGCATTTCAGCCAGTAATTTCTAGAACTAACTGACCACACAACTTCTATATCTATAATTATGATTTGAAAAAATCACTGGGTGAATCATAGTTTGAATCATTTTTAAACCTATTTTATACAAAATGATTAGTGACAAGTGCTATCCTTCTAGTAAAGAGTTAGCTTTAAAATATATGCTAAATTTTTAAAAAGTAGCAAGTGACTATCCCCCAACTCCTCTATCCCTAAATAACAACCATTAAAAATCTTTATAACTTACACATACCTCTAGTATTCACTAGAAATACCTCTAGTATTTTACTAGTTTGAAGACAGTCATGCAATTTACACATTTTATTTCTCTGGGAACTCTTCTTAATGTGACCCTTTGTCATCCATCCTCAATATCTTGGGTATTGTCAGTTATTTTTCTGTTTTAACTCATTGCTTAAGAAACCTCACTGACATTTCCTTTACTAAACCAAACTTATTGGATTAAAATTTAAAGAAAGTTGTTAAGTGAAAAGGAATAAGTAGCAATATGTAAATAAAATAGCTACTATCTTAGCACTCATTCTTAAAGAGCTACCATCCAGTCTTCCATATGTGTGTCACAGTGGGGTTACTAGCCTTGTTCCAATGGAACTCCCTGATCTTATCAACACAGGAGTGGGACACATTAGTTACTTGCAAAGGGATGGTGAGCTTCTTATAGCTACAAGTCTTATTTATTCACTCTCTTGCTCCTCAGTTCATGCCCGAATAAATGTTTCTCAGACTTGCAGTTACATTAGTCCTTCTTCCATCTCTGGTCATTCCAGTCCTGGTTGCTTGCTGTTAGTTTCTCTGCCCCTAATGACCAGTTTAGTCATTCAGGACTAGTTAAGTGTCTAGCCACACTATGTTCTCAACCTGGAACAACAATAAAATGCTTTATTTGTGAAGCACGAAGTGGGGGATGGGAGGAACAGAACTCTCCATCAAACATATCTTTTGAATAAGTAAGGGGAAGATTGTTCCTAATCAAATCACTGTTTTGAATAAAGCCAGTTTTCCTAATTCTCTTTTCCATCAGTTTCCTAATACAGAGACCTTGCCTGCCATATTTAAGTCTTTCATTTGGTTAACCATATATATGTAAGAGTTCCTACTTTTATCTCATCTCTAAATTGGGTTGCTATTAAATTCTCTAGAAATAGAGCTTATCAGTATTATAGCTTCTTTCTATGCTTTACAATTTTCCAATTCACTCACAGTAAACTGAGAAGTTTAAGTAGTTTATGAGTCACCATCATCTGTAATCTTCATTCCACTCACATTTTCAGTAAGTTTACTTGTTTTCCACAATAAACTGCATCAATTCCATGGAATCAAGGAGAGATTTCCATCCTATTCCATCCCCCAGTAATGATGGCATGTATTGATCTGTCTCTTTTAGTCCCCTTTTCTGGTAGTTTCATGTGTTTAAATGGCATGAAAAGTACTTTTGGATAAAGGAAAGTATTAACGTTAACTGTTAAAGTGTATAAGTTATTGCCACTACTAATGTTAATTAACATCTGGGTACAAAAAAAGAGCAAGAAAAGAACTTTGGCTTAAAAAAAACTTAAAAACATCATGTAAAGAAACACAGCTTGTAGATGGAATTTTGACAGTTTTAGATGGAAAATGAACTATGAAATAAATAGAAATATTAAAATCAACTTATGAATGGTGAAAGATGATGCCATATGGATATTTGAGCAGCGCTATAGATTAAAGGGGAAGAACAAGAATTCTTATTTTTTAATACCTGGAAAAAATGTGAATTCAGAGAAACAGTTTCCAGGACATATGTTAGAGGATTCTGTTGGGAATGTAACACTGCAGAGTATTATTGTTTCTTAGATACTTTGCATATTACAACTTTAAAACTAAAGAGGATGAAGCTAAAAATAAGAGAAAATATATAAACAAGTGAGACTCAGGTATGACTCAAAATTGCTGTGAATTTCACAGAAAATATTTGGGGACTTTTCTAAATGAAAAGTGAGTTACTGAGTCTAGAGGCTTTGATTTTGGCCATTGAAATATACAGGGGAAAATATATAAATAAATGAAACTCAAGTACAAGTCAAAATTGCTGGTAATTTCATAGACGATATTTAGGGAATCTTTTAAATGAAAAGTGAGCTAGTGAGTTTAGAGGTTTTGTTTTAGGCCATTAAAATATATGGAGGAATTGAAGCTATAGGAGATGAGGCTGAGACCGAATAGGAAGGAATCCAAAAAAGGAGGAATGAAGAAAGATAAGGGGTTTGAAAAAGCATTTTGTTGGAGCCATATGAAGAAACCAAGAGTAAAAGCAAATGGCTGACAGGAGGCTTCAGCTATGTGTTCCCTGACCAGCTGAATAAAGACTGCAGTTTCACCTTATGACAAGTTTATGTTGAACTTTTCTGTTCCCTCTATTTTAAGAGAAAGAATCACAAAAGAAAAGATAGGTACTAGGGCCACTTTGTTTTATTGGAAGATCTGGGAGTCACCTGTAAAAAGATGATAATTGTCTGAAGGGGACTGATGAGGGCACTAAATAAGTGTGTGTAGGGTCAAAAAACAATAACAGAGCAGGTCAGAGCCTTGAAGATATGCTCACATTTAGTGTATGATCCAGCAAAGGACACTGAAAAGAATGATCAGAAAAGTAGGAAAACTGGGAGAATACAGCCTCAAGAAAAATGCAGAGAAAAGAGTCTCCCAGAGAAGAAGGTGGTCAACAGTATAATATGCCATAAGCTAGGGAGAGTGCCAAGAAGAAGCCAGATGATTTGACAATTTAGAAAACATTAGTGTGGTAGGAGTTATCACTCCTAGGTTTCCTTCTATATAAGCTAGACTAGTTTTTCCTAAGATCCTATTTCATATAGACTGTTAGTTTGTCCTTAAAGACTATTTAAACCATCTTTGAAACTTAACTCTTCCAAGAGACTAGGACTCAAATCTTTAACATAGATGGCATCCTAGTGACCCAGCTATAAAAGCTAGAGCACAAGAAGTCAGGAACTGCTCTGGAAGCCTTGGCATGTATTTCTTGAACACAGTGTCAATATGGTCATAACAGTGTCAAAGGTTTGCACAATTGAATCAATACTATATTCTTACTGAATATTTTTTCCATGCTATATCTAAGTAAACTTCTTTTTATCAACCATTAGATTGTCTATGATTTTTTTTCATTTCATTCTTATCCTTAACTTGTACTAATGGATTGCTTGAGTCAGTCCTGTCACAAACTTGGCAATAGCAAGATTGGAATGGATTGACCTTGTTGAAGTTTGGGAAGCATAAGGTTAATACAGAGAAAGACAAGTTTTAGGTTATCAAAGACCCTCTATGTTGTAGCCTCTATTATTATTCCATTGCTCTTGTCAGTGCTAGCGCATGCCAATGGACTGTCCTCATTGACCAGGGAGATTAGGGAGTTGTGTGTCTGTGGGTATTCAGCAACTAAAGATAAATATGAATGCAGTAATCATTTTTAAGAAACATGCCATGAAGATGACAAATTATGATAAATATGATTGCTGAATTTCTATAAAATTTTAATTCTTGGGGGTTGATAATGGTATTTAAACTCATGAACTATGCTAGCACTGAACCTGTCTAGGAATTGTGCTGAATGAACTGCTTGAGTCTTAATATGTGGAACTTGGGAGGACACTAAGAAGGATGCCACCTAGATTTCATTGGAACTCTTGAATACAGTACTCTGATGGAGACATTTGAAAAGGTAATACTTGAGCTTTAACGGGATCTCAGAAGCATTTCTATAATTGTAGATAAGAAAAAAATATAATATACACCAATTCGTTGACTGATATTAGCCAATTAGGTGGTGTACAAAGAAATGCATCAATTTAAAAGGAAGGACAGGAATCAGAGCCAAATGGTAGGGTAGAAGAAGCAGCCAAGCTCTCCTAACATTATCCTTTAAATAACTTTAAAATAACACCTCAATTCAAATTCTGGAGTGGCAGAGCAAACAAAATATAAGAGTGAGACTTTTTGGTTCCAGCCCAGTACAATCTAGGAGACTAGAAGGAGAAATCTGTGACACTGAGGTGTGGATGAGGTCTGAGTCCATCCACATGTTGACAACACCATCTATGAGCCTTGGAGGTGGCAACAGGAGCAACATTAACTTCAGGAGCTCTTAAACCAGAGACAGTAAGGAGATCTGGCAACTGGCCAGAAACAGATGATAGAAAACTGCTGTACTAGAGCTGAGTGCAGGCCTGTACACTGCTTGTCAACACTATAGCCTATATCCATTTCCAAGTCACACTTCGAGGGTGAAGAGGAGTGCTTTAGGTCACAAAGAGCAGGAGCCCTGTGGATCAGTATCATTTCTAGTTTCAAGAGAGTAGTGACCACAGTCCTCCCCAGAATACACCACCTTGACATCAGCAAAAACTTCCAAACCTTCAGAATTTGCTATGAAAGTAGCAGCGTGAAAAGATCTGAAGCTTCAGACTGTATATTCTTTCATTTTCACTGTGAAAACAGAGCCCAACTTCAATATAAAGCCTAAAGTCAAGAAATAGATGGAAAAAATTGGCAGACAGCAAAAAGAACATATATGTGTATGTGTGTATATGTGCATATGCATATATATACATACAAATATATAAGTATATATGCATACATATGTATATATGTGTGTGTGTATATATATATATATACATATATATATATACACACATATCTTGCAGCAACAGGAAAGATCAAAACACATACTGAGAAGAAAACAATGATGTCAGAACAGTTATGAGCAGCCTCCAAAAAATGTGAATTAGATATAATCTTAACAAAAAATCCTGGAAGAGCTAAAAAGCATTTTAAAACTCAAATAAGAGTAGTTGAAGAAATATTGGGAAAGTAAATAAAATCAATGCAAATAATTATGAAATGACAGCAGCTTGGTAAAAGAACAAGAGTGCTAAAGAAAATAACACCTTAAAAAACAGAATTGGTCAATTGGAAAAAAAGGTACAAAATTATGCTGAAGAAAATAATTCCCTAAAAGTTAGACGTGGAAACTGAGACATTAAGAGACAATGATATATGCTTGAAAGATCAAGAAACAATGAATCAAAGTCAAAAGACTGAAAATATAAAGAAAATGTTATTTTTCTTATACGAAATAAAAGTGATTTGGAAAACTGAGGCAACTTAAAATGCAACTTAAAAAATTAGAAAAAGAACAAATTAAAATCCTCAATTAAACACCAGATTAGAAATCCTGAAAACCAAAGAGAGATTAATAAAATTGAAAGTAAGAAAACCATTGAACTAATAAATACAACTAGAAGGTCATTTTATGGGGAAAAAAACAATAAAATAGATAAAACATTCGTTACTTTGATTTGAAAAACAAAGGAAAGAAGAAAACCAAATTACTAAATCGAAATTTAAAGGGGTAATGTCACCACCAGTGAAGAGGTAATTAAAACAATTGTTAGGAACTATTTTGCCCAATTAATGCCAATAAATTTGACAATCTAAATGAAATGTATGAGTATCTAAATCATACAATTTGTCAAGATTAACAGAAGAAGAAATAAAATATTTTACCCAATCTTAGAAAAAGAAATTAAACAAGCCATCAAGGAACTTCCAAAGAAAAAGTCCCCAAGACCAGATGGATTCACAAGCAAATTCTAGCAAATATTTAAAAAAGAATTAATCCCAAAACTATATAAACTATTTGGAAAAATAGACAAAGAACAAATTCTACCAAATTCCTTTAATGTCACAAATATAGTGCTAATACCTAAACCAGGAGCAGCCAAAGTAGAGAAAGTAAATTGTAGAATAATTTCCCTAATGAATATCGAGGTAAAAAATTTAAATAAAATAGTAGCAAAGAGATTAAAGCAATATATCACAAGTATCATACACTGTGACCAGGTGGGGCTTATACCAGGAATTCAGGATTGGTTCAATATTAGGAAAACTATTACTAAAATATCAAAAACAAAACCAACAGAAATCATACGATTATCTCATTAAATGCAAAAAATGGCTACTGCATTCCTACTGCAAACATTACAGAGCATAGGAATAAATTGAATTTGCCTTAAAATGATAACAATATTTAGCTGAAACCATCAGCAAGCATTATCTATAATGGGGGATAAGCTAGAAATCTTTCCAAAACAATCAGGGGTGGAACAAGGATGCTCATGATCATCTCTAGCATTTAATATTGTACTGGAAATATTAGCTATAACAATAAGAGAAGAAAAAGAAATTGAAGGAATTAGAATAGGTAATGAAGAAACAAAACTATCACTCTTTGCAGATGATATGATGTTATACTTAGAAAATCCTAGAGAATCAGCTAAAAACTACTTGAAATTATTAAAAAAACTTTAGCAAAGTTGTAGGATACAGAATAGACCCATATAAATCATCAGCATTTCTATATATTACCAACAAAGTCCAACAGCAAAAGATAGAAAGAGAAATTCCATTTAAAGTAACCATAGACAGCATGAAATACTTGAAAGTCTACCTGCCAAGACAAATCCAGAAAGTATATAAACACAATTACAAAACAATTTTCACACAAATAAAGTCAAATCTAGACAGTCAAAACTATCAATTGCTCATGGATAGACTGAGCCTATATAATAAAAAAAGACAATTCTACCTAAATTATTCTATTTATTCTGTGCTATACCAATCATACTATCAAATGTATTTTACAGAGCTAGAAAACAATAATAACAAAAATTCATCTGAAAGAACAAAAGTTCAAGGATGTCAAGGGAATCAAATGAATAACTGCAAAAGATGATCTAGCCAAACCAGATCTCAAACTGTACTACAAAGTGGTAATTATCAAAACAATATGGTATTGACTAAGAAAGAGAGTAGTGGATCAGTGGAACAGATTAGGTTCAAACCACATTATAGTAAGTAACCATAATAATCTAGTATTTAGTAAACCAAAAGATCTAAGTTTTTGGAACAAAAACCAAAACTGCTGGGAAAACTGGAAAACAGTATCATAGAAACTAGGTATAGACCAACATTTCATAAATTAAGAGAGCATGAAATAGTTGATTTATCAGATTTATGGGTAAGGGGAGAATTTAGGACCAAAGAAGATATAAGGAACATAACAAAATGTAAAATAGATCATCTCAATTACATAAAATTAAAAAAGTTTTGCACAAACAAAACCAACTGCAACCAAAATTATAGAGAAAATAGAAAAGTGGAATTTTTTTTTTTGCAAAAATATCTCTAGTAAAGGTCTCATTGCTGAAATATATACAGAACTGAGTAAAATTCATAAAAATGTAAATTCATAAAAAAGTCAAAGAGTATGAACAGGAAGTTTTCAGACAAATAAATAAAAGCTATCTATAGTTTTAAAAAAATGTTCTAAATCACTATTGAACAGAGAAATGCAAATTAAAACAACTCTGAGGTCTTACCTCACACCTATTAGTTTGACTAATATGACAAAATAAGAAAATGTTGGTTGTTGGAGGGGATGTGGGAAAACTGGGACACTAATGTACTGTTGGTGGAGTTTTGAACTTATCCAACCATTCTGGAGAGGCATTTGGAATTATTCCCAAAGACCTATAAAACTATGCATACCCTTTGATCCAGCAATATTATTGCTAGGTCTATATCCCAAAGTAATCCCCCCCAAAAAGGAAAAGGACCTATTTGTACAAAAATATTTATAGCAGCTATTTTTATGGAGGTTAAGACTTAGAAACTGAAGGGATGTGCATCAATTGGGGAATGGCTAAACAAGATGTGCTTTATGATTGTGATGGATTATTACTGTGCTATAAGAAATGACAAATAAGATGATTTCATAAAAACCTGAAAGTTATATGGATTGATGCATAGTAAAGTGAGTATAACCAGGAGAACATTATACACAGTAACAGCAACATTGTTTGATGAAGAACTGGGAATGACTTACCTATTCTTGGCAATATAACTAATGATGAAGCATACTGTATGTCTACAGAGAAAGAACTGATATTATTTTAATACAGACTGAAACATGCTATTTTTCATTTTCTTTCATTTTTCCTTTTATTCAAGTTTTCTTGTATAAAATGACTGATATGGAAATGGTTTACATAACTGCACATGCATAACCTATATTTGATTGCTTTCCATCTCAGAGAGGGGGAGGTCTAAGAGGGAGGGAAGGATACAACTTGGAACTCAACATTTTAAGTAAAAATATTTTAAAAATTAGGAAGAAGAATAAAAAGGTACACATGAGAGGGAAATCATAAACAACTCAATAAGGTTAAAGTACATTCTCATAAGAAAAGGTGATACATGTTAACTCCTAAGGATTTTATTATTATTGGTATAGTTAGAAGAATCCAACAGACTCAGAAGACATGAAAATGAGTTAATTATGTTGGGATCCTCTAAAGAATGGATGAGTTAGACAAAGATGCATTGGGGGAAGTGGGAAGGGAAAGGAAGACTGGGGAAAATTACATCACATGAAAGAACCAGTAAATGAAGAGCTATTACAGTGGAGATGAAAATGATGGGAACTGAGGCTGATTCTCATATGAATGGGTTTAAAGAGGGAAGAATATGTGTGAGTGAGTTTGTGTTTGTGTGTTTGTGTGTGTGTGTATGTGTGTGTGTGTAGACACATATATTCATGCATATTCAATTAGCTATAGAAAAACATACTTTTGGTCAGGAACAGGATAAAAAGAAAGAGAAGAATGAAACTGAAGAAAACAGGATAGAGTGTGAATAGTCAGTAATCACAGTAGTGAATGTGAATGGGATGAATTCAATCATAAAAAAGAAGAAGATAGCAGAGTGGGTTAGAAACCAGGCTCCAACAATATGTTGTTTCCAAGAAACACATCTGAAACAGAGAGACACACATGGTTAAAATAAGGAAATGGATTAGAAACTATTTTACTTCAGCTGAAGTAATAAAAAAGGTTAGCAATCATGATCTCATACAAAGTAATAGCAAAAATGGACCTAATTTAAAGAGATGAGCACAGAATCTACATCTTGTTTACAGGTACCATAGAAAAGGAATTCATATCAATACTAAATACATACGTGCTAAATGGCAGAGTATCTAATTTCTTACAGGAAAAGTTAAATGATTTATAGGAGAAAATAGTAAAACTATACCAGTGGAGGAACTCAACTTTCTTGTTTTGGAGCTAGATAAATCTAACCAAAAATAAATAAGAAAGAAGTTAAGGAGATAAACAGAATTTTAGAAAACTTAAATACGACAGACCTCTGGAGATACAAATGACTATAGCTTTTTCTCAGCTGTACATGGCATCTTCAAAAACACATGATCATTTATTAAGACATAAAAACCTCACAACCATTCAGAAAAGCAGAAATACTAAATTCACTCATTAGTGGTCATAGTACAATAAAAATTACATTCAATAATGGCACATGGAAGCATAGATTAAAGTTAATTGGAAATTAAATAATCTAAGCCTAAAGAATGAATAGATAAAAGAACAAGTTGTAGAAACAATCAAGGATTTCATTAAAGAGAATGAAAACAATGACACAACATACTAAAATTTGTGGTTTGCAGCCAAATCAGTAAGAAGGGAAAAGCTTAAATCTCTAAATGCATGTGTCAATAAAAGAAATAGCAGATTGGTGAATTGGTGATGAAATTTAAAAAAAAAACTATAAAAGACATTTTAAAGTTGTTAATTAAGACCAACATGGAAATCAAAATCAAAAAAATCAAAAGAGAAATTAACAAAATTGAGAGTAAAAAACAATCAAACTAATAAATAAAACCAGTAGATAGCTACATAAAATAAAACAGTAAAATGGGTAAGCCATTGGTTGATAGGATTTATAAAAGAAAGAAACTAAATTGCCAGTCCCAAAAATGAAGTGTTAATGTATCACCAATGAAGATGAAATTAAGGTAATTATTAGGAGTTATTTTGTCCAATTATATGCCAGTAAAACTGACAATCTAAATGACATAGAGTAATGTTTGCAAAAATATAAATTACTCATTAACAGAAGAGGAAATATAAGATTTAAATAACTATCATAGAAAAAGAAATTGAACAAGTCATCAATAAGCTCCTTAGGGAAAATAAAAACAACAAGAAAATAAAACATCGGAACAAGAATGGAGTAACAAGCAAATTCTACCAAACGTTTAAGGAACAATTAATCCCATTACTATATAATTTATAGTAATGGTAAGGAAATTTAAAGATCTTCCCTGACTCTTAATAGGTCCACGTGATCTGCTTTGAGCTTTGGCCCAGCCAACAGCTTGGATCACATGTAGCCCATGGTGGGAGGAACTTGCTGAATCCATGGAGCAGGAAGGGTGCAGCAGGAAAAGAGAATGAGATGGAGCTAAGAGAGAGCAGACAGAGCAGAGCAGCTCGCATGAGAAAGGGAGTGATTTTGCCTAAGGGAGTTTGTTTGTGGGAAGATCTGACAGAAGGAAGGCTTGGAGGATGGCTGTGATCCCTGCATTAATAATGCATGTAGATTTCTTTGTTGCTATGATAGATTTGGTTTTCTGGTGTTTGAATAAATGTCTTTGTTTCATCTTTGAGGAAGAGAGTTTATATTTTGTGGATTTACCCTGGAAATATGCGTGCATATCCATCTTGGCTGTCGTGGGAATCACATTGGCACTACAGTTATTTGAGAAAATAGATAAAAAATGAATTCCACCAAAATTATACCAGAAGTGCAAATCTGGTTTAACATTGGGAAGACCATAAGCATAACTGAATACATCAATAAGAAAACACAAATCCTGTGATTATCTCAATAGATCCAGAAAAGACTTTTGACAAAATACACTGTTGCCATATAAAAGAAAATAGAAAGAATAGTGGAGCCTTTCTTTAAATGATAGGTACTATCTATCTAAAACCAAAAACAACATTATATTTAATTTGGATAAACCAGAAAACTTCTCAATGAGATCAGACATGAATCAAAAATACACGTTATCAACACTATTATCCAATATTACGTTAGAAATGCTAGCTATACCAATAAGACAAGAAAAAATAAATAGAAGTAACAAAAATAGAAAATATGGAAACAAAACTATCACTCTTTGCAAATGAGATTATCAGATACTTAGAGAACCTTACAGAATCAACTAAAAAACAAACTAAAACAATTAACAACTTTAGCAAACTTACAGGATATAAAATAATACTGTACAAATCCTTAGAATCTCTATATTACCAATAATACCAAGAAGGTAAAGATAGAAATAGAAATTGTATTTAAATTAACCGGAGACTTTATAACATATTCAGGAGTCTACTGGGTCAAAACAAACCAAGAGGCTACATGAACACTATTGCCAAACACTTTTAATACAATGACAGATTTAAACAATTGGAGAAATATTAGTTGCTCATTGGTAGGCCAAGCCAATATAATAAAAATGGTAATTCTCCTTAAATCAATTTGCTTATTCAGTGTCACACCAATAAAACTGTGAAAGAATTACTTTATAGAACTGCAAAAAATAGTAACAAAAATTAATCTGGAAGAACAAAATGTCAAGAATATCAAGGAGATAAATGAAAAAAAGTGTGAAGGAAGGTGAGCTAGAAGTTCCAGATTTTAAACTACATTACAGAGTGGTAATCATCAAAACAATCTGATACAGCTTAAGTAATAGAATGCTGGATCAGTGGAATAGATTAAGTACACAATAGTAAGTGACCATAGTAATCTATTGTTTGATAAACCCCCAAATGAAAGCTTTAGGGGACAAGAACTCATCATTTGACCAAAATTACTGGGAAAATTGGATAGCAGTTTTGCAGAAACTAGACATAAACCAACATGTCATCTATGCCAAAATAAGGTAAAAATGGGTGCATGATTAAGACATAAATGTTGACATAATAAGCAAATTAGAGTAGCATGGAAAATGTTACCTGTCATATCTATGAATTAGGGAAGAATTTATATCCAAATAAGATTTAGAGAAAGGATCACAGAAAGTAAAATGGATAATATTGATTTCATGAAATTAAAAAGATTTTGCTTAAACAAAACCATTGAAGCCTATTTAGAAAGGAAACAGGAAAAATACTGTTTCTCTGATAAAGGACTTATTTCTCAAACATATATGGTCCTGAGCTAAATTTATTTTTAAAAAGCCAAGAATTATTCTGCAGTTGATAACTGGTTAAAGGTATGAACAGGTAGTTTTCAAATGAAGAAATCAAAGCTATAGTCACATAAAAAATACTTTAAATTGATTAGAGAAATGCAAATTAACACAACTCTAAGGTATCACTTTACACCTAACATGACAGAAAAATAAAATGATAAATGCTGGATAGGATATGGAAAAAAACAGGGAAACTAATGTACTGTTAGTAAAGTTGTGAACCAGAGCAACCATTCTGGAGAACAATTTGGAACTATGACCAAAGTGTTATAAAACAATGCATTTCTTTTGACCCAGTGATAAAATTACTATGTCTGTATCCCAAAGAGATCAAAGAAAAGGCAGGAAAGGAACTCTGTACAAAAATTTATAGCAGCTATTTTTGAAGTCGCAAAGAATTAGAAATTGAAGGGATGCCCTTCAATTAGGGAACTGCTGAACAAGTTGTGATATATGATTATGAGGGAATACTATTTTGATGTAAGAAATGATGAAAGGATTGATTCAGGAAAAAGCCTGGGAAGACAAATCACTGCAGAATGAAGTGAGAAAGAACCAAGTTAACAATGTACACAGTAATATCAATATTGTAATGATGATCAAATTTGAAAGATGTCATTACTCTGGAATTCTCTTGGACTATTGTATTGATCAAAGGGTCAATGATGAAAAATGCTGTTCACCTCCAAAAAGGGATCTAATGAATGCAGATTGAAGCGTATTTTTTCTTACTTTCTCTGTTTCCTCCTTTTTATTATTTTCTTTTTTCAACATTGCTAATATGGAAATGTGTCTTGTCTGACTTCACATGCATAACTGATACCATATTGCTTGCCTTCTTAATGGACAAAGGACAATGGGAGAGGATTTGGATATAAAATTTTTAAAAAAGAATCTTAAAAATAAATAAATAAATTGAACAAAAATAAATAAAAGGAGAGACCACTTCCACTCTGATTTTTATGAATTAGAAATTCTCTGTGGGACTTCTAATGAGGAGCAGATGAGGGGCCCCTGCAGAGTTGACTCTATGGGAGGTACTACATATTCTTCCCCATCTTTTCAGAATTGATCACAAGAGAGTGATAGAGTACAGGTACTAGCTTAGAGGCATCTCTTCCATTTGTGTCTTTTCCTTTACACATATGTGAGAGTGAGGAAGAAATTCCTAGTGTTGGCAGCAGTTTATTTTTTGAGTTTGAAAACATCAAGTGCTCTTTAGTTTTCCAATTACAGTTGACTAGCAGGAATTTTCTGCAGCACTGATTAGGATGAGCACTGACAGGAGGGGAGTCCCAAGCTCTTGACTCTCTAGAACCCATTGGAGTTGTCTTAGCCATTCTGTTTGGCCATTTCTGATCTCATCAATGTGATGAACTAGGGATAGTGATGCCCCAACCTGTGCCTGGTTGTAGTAGATCTTAGTAGGGCCTTGGCACATTCTTTTCTAGTGTTTCCTATGATAAGTGTCTCATATTCCTGAGGTCAGGGTTATCTACAAACAATTCTAAGGAAATTTAAGTGGTGGATGGTCCTCTAGAAAATCTTAAGAAAACAAAGAAAAACACACCTATGATCTATGAATAAGGGAAGACTTTATGACCAAAAAAATTTAGAATGGATGACAGGAAATAAAATGGATAATTTTGATGACATGAAATTAAGAAGTTGTTCCATAGATAAATTCAATGCAGCCAATTTGGAAGGAAAGCAGAAAACTGTGGGAAAATACAAGTTTTTTTTCTGATAAATGACTCATTCTCAAATATGTGGGGAACTGAGAAAAATTTATAAAAATATGTCATTCCTCAAATGAAAACTGACAAGAATCTTGACACCAGCAGAGCCAAGATGACAGAGTAAAAGCAAGGACCTACTGGAACTCTCCCCCAAAGCCCTCAAAAAACCTGTAAAAATGACTCTAAACAAATTCTAGAGCAGAAGAAGTCACAAAATGACACACTGAAGCAAGTTTCCAGCCCAAGGCAATCTGAAAAGTCAACAACATGGGTTTATCACTCTGGGCTGGAAGCAGAGTACAGTTTTGCGTGGGCCATACCTACATGGAGGGAGTTGGAGCAGGCCTTAGGGGAAGGAATTGCTAGCAGCTGCTGCAGTTTCCAGACATCTCAATCCTCAAATTCCAAAGACAGTTTTGAAGGTCAGTGGGAAGTTACTCTCACCTGCCTGAGAGAGGAGCATGGTCTGGTCCCAGTCCTGGCTCCAGTCCTAGCCCTAGCTCTAGCCCCAGAGCCAGGGCATGTCAGCCACTGATTCAGCAGTAGCTGCTTCTGGAGACCTCTACTTAATAAAGATCTCAAAAGTCAAGTAATTGACTGGGAAAATGAGCAAACAGGGGGAAAAAGAAACAGACTATAGATTCTTACATTCTCAGTGAAGAAGTACTTTCTTACATGATTAGTGATGAGGAAGATCAAAACATACAACTAGAAGAAGACAACAAAGCCAAAACTCCTGCATCCAACACCTCTATGAAAAATATGAATTGGTCTCAGGCCATGGAGGCACCCAAAAAGGATCTTGAAAATCAAGTAAGAGGAGTAGAGGAAAAACGGGAAGAGAAATGAGACTGATACAAGAAAATCATGAAAAACAAGGTGACAGCTTGCTAAAGAAAATCCCAAAAAATGTTGAAGAAAATAAAAGCTTTAGAATTAGAACAGCAAAAATGGCAAAAGAGGTCCAAAAAGGCAGTTAAGAGAAGAAGGCCTTAAAAAGCAGAATTGGTCAAATGAAAAAAGAGGTCCAAAAGCTCTCTGAAGAAAATAATTCCTTCAAAATTGGAATGGAGCAAATGGAAGCTAAAGACTTTATGAGAAATCAAGAAATTATAAAGCAGAACCAACAGAATGAAAAAATAGTAGACAATGTGAAGTATCTCACTGGAAAAACATTTTTTTTTTAAATTAAATGTGGGTTATGGAAATCTGTTCAACTAAGCACATAGACTTCTTGGAATTGTAGAACCTGGATTTATTTTTTTTTTTACATAATGGTGCAGCTCATAAAACAACTAAAACTTCTGATGGTGCCTTTTCTATTCCTGTGCCTAGACTGTCCTCCTTACATTTCTAAACCCATTGAAATCCCTTCTGGTTTTCAAGCTGCAGGTCAAATGATACCTCCTCAATGAAGCCCTTAATTAAGCCTTCAATGACAAAGATGCTTTCTCATCTGTAAAATGAGCTGAAGAAGGAAATGGCAAACCATTCTAGTACCTTTGCCAAGCAAACCTCAAATGGTGTCACAGAGTCAGACACAACCATTATGACAGAACAAAATTGCAATGAAGCCCTCTTTTCTGCATCCAGTTTCAAATGACTTCCATCCTTGAAACTTGTATAGCACTCTGCTCATACTCTTCTTATGCAATTACCATGATAATCTATTTTTTACTTTAACAATCGGTATAAATTTTGGATCTCTCATCTGTATTGGAAACTCCAAGAAGTAAGAGGTCATCATATACTTTTATTTTAGTGTTTTCCCAGAAACTCAGTTTCTGAAACTCATTCATGTTTGTTTCTCTATCCATTAAACAACTCTAACATCATTTAATATTTATTAGAACTGTAGTAAGCACTATGAAAAAATATCAAAAAATTGTATTCAGAGAATCTTTGATGGAAAGTAAAGTATTCTGAGTGTTATGAAGATAATTATCATTACTTCAATTTTAGAGCCTCAGCCATTTTATTATTGTGAATTTATCCTTTATTGTTGCAAATCATAGTTCCTATACTTATCTGACTGAATTGTTATGACCCCAAAATGTCACCTGGTGGTTAATCCTCTGACAATAAACCTTTATAAACCCACAGACATGTATTACATTGCCAGATCTATATATTGGAAGGCTTCCATGCTTGTAAGAACCTTCCATGACTGTGTACTGGTAACATAGTCTCTAAGCCTCTGGGTCACCTCCACAAACCATGAGTCAGAAGAAAAGTATTTTAGTGGATGAAGAAGGATGATTCCACCATGTTTTAAAAGTTGGAAAAGATATCTCTTTAAGCTAAATTATGTGTGTGTGTGTGTGTGTGTGTGTGTGTGTGTATTTTCTTTATATATAGACTGTTTTATGTTAATATAATTTGCTAAGGCAAATATCTGGTTGAATTTCCTTAATTTTATAGGTAACTATGATTGTATTGGCACACAATCAAACAGAATATTTCTTAAGTGACTTTCCTTTTTTGCTTTTGTTATTCTGTTTTCTCTAATTTTTTTAAATTCTGAACTTAAATATGAGATAAACAAACATTTTCACATCCATAGTAGGATAGAAAATGAGGATAGTACCCCAAACTGTAGATTGTGTACAATTTGCCTTTCATCTTGAATTATGTAATAAATTCACCCAGCAACTTTCAAAATTCTCTGGCTTTTCTGCTTCTTTCTATCCTTCTTTCTTTTCTCTGCATTTTTTAATGACTTTTGAACGTGGTCGTTGTGGAAATTTGTTTTACTTGACTGTGAATATTTGTTCCAAGGTTTTTATTTTCTTCTCCCTCTCCCCCCCAATGTAGGTGGCAAGGTAGAAGGGAGAGAAAATAAATGCTCATTAATTGAAACAAACAAATTTTAATGAAAAAATGACTTTTCATCTTCCTTTCCCCTCTCTCCCTCTTTTCCTTCCTTCCTTCCTTCCTTCCTTCCTTCCTTCCTTCCTTCCTTCCTTCCTTCCTTCCTTCCTTCCTTCCTTCCTTCCTTCTTTCCTTCTTTCCTTCCCTCTCTCTGATCTCCCTACCCAGTGCAAAAACAACAAGGATAATAAAGACTGACAAAGGTGTTGTAATAAATATATAGAGTTTAGCAAAATATTCCCACATTGGCTATATCCAATAATGCACATCTCATTCTGCATCCTAAGTCTATCACCTCTCTGAACTGATGTGGATCCTGTGTTTCATCATCATTCCTCTGGAATTATAGTTTTCCATTGTGTTGAACAGAGTTCTCAACTCTTTCAATATTATTTTTCTTTATAATGTTTTTATTGTTTAAGTTGTTCTCATTCAGTTCACCTTAATCTACATAATTTCAGATAGGTCCTGCAGTGCTTTCTGTTGCTGTCTCTTTTGTCATTTGTTATAGTGCAATAGCATTCTATTGAATTCATATACACCAATTTGTTTAGCCATCAATCCTCTAATAAATGGATATCCCTTTGGTTTCTGTGTCATAGTAGGGTTCCTTTCAAACAAGCCATTCAGTGTCATCCATCTATCTGTCAAAGAAATCAATTTACCAGTGTCTCTGCTTATCAAACTACAGTGTTGATGTCCCATCCTGATAAGTCTTACTGAAAGCTATGTTCAGATTGCTTCTGAAAGCTTTCTTTCTCCAACTCTGTTAAAAATCCCGAGACACAGGAATTATAAATATTTTCTTTTCTTTTTTAAAATAGAAAACTTATGGGCAAACCATGATGCTTTTTGTTTTTCAATTTGTTTAGATCCATTCTAGACCTAATTTCTCAACCTGATATACAAATTACTCTTGCCTAAAATGACACCCTCTGCTTATAGTGAGTCATTGATGACCTCCCCTTCAAGCTAGATTTCAGGCTCACTCCCACTTGATATGATTTTCTTATTGTGACTACAGAATCCCTCAGATAAAGGGCTGCCTTTGAAATGAACACAAAATACTGGTTTCTCTTATGTTTGGTCAGTTAAAGAAATATTCAGAAATACACAGCAGAAAATAAGGAAAAAATTTCATGAAAATGTGTATGGGATGTGGAATTGTATCTAGTGGCAGTAGCTGCCACATCACAATCCCTTTGGTTGCAGTGCAGCTGTGTGGAGCCTAAATATAACACCAAAAAACCCTTTGATATTGCCTGAGCTTCCATTAAAATGCTTTGGCAGGGGACAATATTTTTAAATGGCTGAAGTTTGGTGAGTTTGAGAATGGCTTTAAGTTGGAGCTTGAACTGAGGAAGGGCAGGTCATTGATTAATCAGGCCTAAATGCAAAGGCAGAGATTATTGTATCCAACAGAGATAGGTTGTATCCAACTGAATTCATATTTGGGGCAAGTAGGACTCACCAAAAGTTAAGACAACTTCCCTTCCAACCACTAGTTCTTTTGGCATATGACATGTACTCATTTGGAGAGACTGTAATTTCCTGGGACAGCTGGGTTCCACCAAAAGAGAATGTTTTATTGTACATGAGCTTAAAAATTAATCTTTTTGATATTCTTTTTTTGGTCATATGACCAGTAAGATGTTGGATTGTTTGCATTTTCCAAACTCTTTCATTAATTAATCCCCAAAAGAAAGGAATGCATCATATGTAGCTAAATGAACAAGAGTAAGGACAGAACCTCCATGCAAGAAAAAAAAGTGAATTAACAGCCTAAAATTATGATATGAAAAATAAATAAAATTATTAAGGAAATTATCAATAATAGAATTAATTGTTTATTTTTTGGAGGTTAAACAGAAAGTTTATATTTCTCTCAAGTCTTGTGTTTTAATGCCAAATTTTTTCTCCAGCTCTGCTATTTCATCAGGAAGTCTGTTGTTTCATTAAATATCCATTCCGACCTGCTCTCAGAAAGATTACACTCCATTTTTCTGAGTAGGTTATTCTTGATTGTAATCCCAACTCTTCTGACTTCCAGAAAATCATATTCCAAGCCTTCTGCTCCTTTAAGGTGGAAACCACCAGATCTTGTGTGATCTGACCGGTGGTTCCACAATATTTGAATTGTTTCTTTCTGGTTGCTTGAAGTACTTTCTTCCTCACCTGGAAGCTCTTAACCGTAATATTCCTGGGAGTTTTCATCTGGGGATCTCTTTCAGGCTACAACTGGTGGATTTTTTCAATTTCTGTTTTATCCTCTAGATCTAAGATACCTTGATAATTCCTTGAGATATGGTGTCTAGGCTCTTTCTTAGACCATGGCTTTCAGGTACTCCAAATCTCTTCTTCATCTACTTTCCAGGTTATCTATTTTTGCAATGAGATATTTCACATTTTCTTCTATTTTTTTCATTCTTTTGACTTTATTTTATTCTTTTGTGATGTCCAATGGATCATTAGCGTCCAATAGTCCAATTCTAATTTATAGGGGACTTTTCTTCAGTGAGCTTTTGTTCCTCTTTTTCCATTTGGCCTATTCTACTTTTTTATGATATTCTGCGTCTACAATTCAGTGAATGTTTGTGCATCTTTTACAATTAGGCTAATTCTGTTTTTTCAGGTATTGTTTGTTTCAATATGCTTTTATATGTCTTTTACCAGTTTGTTAAATGTCATTTTTAATTTTCCTGTGTCACTCTGATTTCTTTTGCCAATTTTTCTTTTACTAGTCTTATCTTTTCTTCGACTTTTCCAGGAATTCTGATTGGGCCTGGGTTCAATTAACATTTTCCTTTGAGGCTTTGTTTATGACCGTTTTCATGTTGCCATGCTCTTCTGAGTTTATGTCTTGGTTTTCCCTGCCATTGTAATAGCTTTATATTGATAAATTCTTTTATGTTGTTGTTGTTTGCTCGTTTTTCCAGTCTATTTCTTGACTTAGAACTTATGTTAAAATTGGGTTCTGCCCTTCTTGGAGTGAGGAGGCAGTATTTCAAACTCCAGTCTTTTTTTATGCTGTTTTTTGAACAACTAGTTATGGAAGCCTGCAAATATTTGATATTTTCAAGGTGGTGTGATCCTGGGAGAGGTATGGTCATGGCACTCCTGGTGTGCACTCTTGTCTTAACCCAGAAAAATCCCTGTTCCATTATAGCCACAAATGATAGCACTCTTTGCTTTGAAACTCTGATTAGGTTCTAGCACTCCCTCCTGTCTTGGAACTGCAACACAGAACTGTGTATATGCAATAAATTTGCCAAACAGTGCTAATTGTATTCAGTGCCAACAAAGGGTCCCCTGTACTCTTATTCTGATCAGTTTTCTAATCCCCTCACCAATTTGGGCTGAGCAGCTGCTGCTACTATTACTGCTTCTGTTGCCACAGCATATTTGGGCTCTGTACACGCCTTCGTATCAGTGTAAAATACTACTTCTGCTGACCTCTTAAGTTTTCTTAAGCCAAAAAAAATCTCAACCCAACCTTTTGTTGGCTCTCCAGCTCCAAGTTGTCATTTGAGGTGTAATTTTAAAGCTTGGAAGGGAATGTTGGTACAGTTTAATTGGGTGGCTGCCCTAAATCTGCCACCTTGGCTTCACCCCCTCCCCAATAATTTTAATTAAGGTGTATCCCACAAAATGTATATTTGATGCCTCTGTTCTAAAGGGAACTAGGTTCTAGTGCATTCCAGGCATATGGGAGAACCTATATATTAAACACAGGGGAAGATCAAATGTCATATAATGAAAATGGCAACAAGGCTAGTTTGGCTGAAACCATGAAGGTGGATATAACAATATTATATAAAAATAATATAATATAAATGTCTAGCACAAAAGGTACTTTCTGAATGGAGGTGATATTTTTTCTGTGACATTTTTAAGCACTCTTTTTATTTCTTGTTTTTAAACAACCTCTAATCAAAGCTTACTCATCAGCCTCCTTCAAAATGTGTAACTGTCACATGATACCTATTCAGGACTGTGTCCAGTAACTGACAGTATGTGAGCCATATGGATCCCTTCCCTAATGGGTAAAAATGTGTTTGATTACATAATTGACAGTTTATAGAAATAAAGGCCATCACATATGTAACACATGCAAACCCTTGCTGGATCCCACTTTATAATTGCCATGAGAATGGGCTGTTATCAAGCTCTTTCCACACTCCTCTTGTCTCTGCAGTAGTGAAACATAATCCCTGGGAAGCTGTTCAAATAACTCTTGTCAGCTTCTTGTTCTCTTTTTAATGTGCTGCAGTAAACAGAAAGGTCTAGCTTCCCTAGAAGCACATAGAAACTCAATAAACTTCATGTGTACATGATGTAGAAAGAAAAGGAAAAGGCATTATTTTAGCAAGATTTTACATTATACTTATGTTAAATTGATTTAGGGATGTGAACATTAATGCTTACATTACAGTAGAATTAATTATAAATTCTATTCAGAAACTTGCCTTTACTTTTATGGAGTTTCTGATCTAAAATGATTGTGCTATCAGTACATTTATATGTATGATTATAACATGCAGAACCCTTAAACTTCCTTCTAAAGAGAACAGAAATGAATATGTATACCATAGTCCAGAACTTAAACTTATGTTTTCTCCATGAATACAAATTCCTCAGTTTTGTATAATGATTCAAAATTTTCATTTGTTAAGATTTAAATTTATTTATTTTCAGTTTTCAACATTCATTTCCACAAGATTTTGAGTTCCAAATTTTCTCCCAATCTTTCCTCTCCCCCACCTTGAGATGACATGTATTCTGATGGTCTCTTCCCCCCAACCTGCCCTCCCTTTTGACATCTCCCCATCTTTCCCCCTTTCCCTTTACTTTCTTGAAGGGCAAGATGGATTTCTATAACTCACTGTTTGAAACTCTTATTTCCCAGTTACATGCAAAAACAATTTTTTAACATTTGTTTTTAAAATTTTGAGTTCTAAGTTCTCTCCCTTCTTCCCTCATCCCCTACCTCCATTGAGAAGGCAAGTAATTCAACATAGGTTGTACATGTAAAACACCTCCGTAATGGTCATGTTGTGAAAGACTAACTATATTTCCCTTTATCTTATGATACTCCCCAGTTATTCTTTTTTCTCCTTTGACACTGTCCCTTTTCTAAAGTGTTTGCTTCTGACTAACCCTCCCCCAATCTGCCCTTCCTTTTATCATTACCCCCACACTCTTATCCTCTTGCCCCTACTTCCTTTAGGGTAAGATATCCAATTGAGTGTGTATATTATTCACTCCTTAAGTCAAATCCTACGAGAGTAAGGTTTACTCATTCCTTCTCACCTTCCTCCCCACTCTCTGCCATTGTGGAACCTTTTCCCTGCTTCTTTTATGTGAGATAATTTACCCCATTCTATCTCTTCTTTTCTCTTTCTCCTAATATATCCCTTTCTCACCACTTAATTTTATTTTTTAGATATCATCTCTTTATATTCACCTCACTATGTGCCATCTATCTATCTATCTACCTATCTATCTATCTACCTATCTATCTATCTATCTATCTATCTATCTATCTATCTATCTATCTATGTATCTATCTATCTATCCATCCATCCATCTATCCATCGATCTATCCTTCTTTCTTCCTTTCTTTCTTTCCTCTATTTCTTCTAACTACTCTAATACTGAGAAAGGTCTCATGAGTTAAAAATATCATTTTTCCATGCAAGAATGTAAACAGTTCAACTTTAATAAGTCTCATGATTTCTCTTTCTTGTTTACCTTTTCATGCCTCTCTTGATTCTTATATTTGAAAGTCAAATTTTCTATTCAGCTCTGATCTTTTCATCAAGAATGCTTGGAAGTTCTCTATTTCATTGAATGTTCATTTTATCTCCTGAAGAATTATGCTCAATTTTTCTGGGTAGGTAATTTTTGATTCTAATCCTAGCTCCTCTGATCTCCAGAATATCATATTCTAAGCCCTTCGACCCCTCAATGTAGAATCTGCTAGATCTCATGTTATCCTGATTATATTTCCACAATACTCAAAATCATTTCTTTCTGGCTGCTTGTAGTATTTTCTCCTTGACTCTGTAACTTGGCTACATTATTGCTATGAGTTTTCCTTTTAGGATCTCTTTCCAGAGATGATTGGTTAATTCTTTTCATTTCTACTTTATCCTCTGGTTTTAGAGTATCAGGGCAGTTTTCCTTGATAATTTCTTGAAAGATAATGCCTAGACCCTTTTTTGATCGTGACTTTCAGGTAATCCAATACTTATTCTTTCTCCTGGATCTATTTTACAGGTCAGTGGTTTGTCCAATGAGATATTTCATATTGTCTTCTATTTTTTCATTATTTTGGTTCTGTTTTATAATTTCTTGATTTCTCATAAGTAGTTTCCTTCTGTTCCATTCTAATCTTTAAAGAATTATTTTCTTTATTGAGTTTTTGAAACTCCTTTTCCATTTCACCAATTCTGCTTTTTTAAGGCATTCTTCTCTTCATTGACTTTTTGGACTTCTTTTGCCATTTGGGCTAGTCTATTTTTGAAGGTGTTATTTTCTTCAGTATTTTGGAGAGTCTTCTTTAGCAAGCTGTTGACTCTATTTTCATGATTTTCTTACATCATTTTCATTCTTACATGATTTTAAAAATCCTTTTTGAACTTCTCTGTTGCCTGGCACCAATTCATATTCCTCTTGGAGACTTTTGATGTAGGAGCTTTGACTCTGCTGTCCTCCTCTGTTTGTATGCCCTGTTCTTCCTTGTCACAAAAGTAAGTTTCAACATTCTGAGTCCTTTCACAATGTTTACTCATCTTCCCAGCCAAATACTTGACTTTCTAGCTTTTTGTCAAGGTAGAATTTTGTTTCCAGTTGCGGTGGGGGTGAGTGTACTGTCGTAGGTTTCAGGGATTTTGTATCAGTCACTTGATTCCCCACTGTCTGTGGGCCTAGGTCTTTGGAAGCAGCCTCTACCACTGCTACTGCTGTTGCTGCTGCCAGATGCAGCTACCACCACCACCACCTCCCTCGGGCTGGGACTGGGTCTAGCCAGACCATACTTTCCTCTTTCACCCAGGTCCCGTTGAGTTTTCCCATTGACTTTTTTGTCATTTGTGGTTTGAGAAGTCTGGAAACTGCCACAGCTGCCAATGATTCAGTTCCCTGGGGCCTGCTCTGGCCCATGTGTGAGGTTGTGGCCCATGTTGAACTATGCCCCTCTCCCCGTTCCATGAAAATGTCCTGTTGACTTTTCAGATTGTCTTGGTGATTTGTTTCACTATGTCATTTTGTGGGTTCTTGTAGCACAAATATGATATTCACAACATCCACAGTGGCCATGAATATCTAGTACAATATCTAGTGCAAAATACTACAGGTTTTCCACATGGAAGATAAAACCAAAACATTTATTGAGACACCAGAAAGCCGAATCCATCATAGTAACAAAAATCTACCCACAATAACAATGCAGAGGACAACACCATCCCCAAGCCTTCCCCCTGCTAGGTTTCCCACAAACCAGGTCCCTTAAACAAAATCACAAATAGGCTTCCCTTAAACAAAATGCTCTTCTCACACTCACAGCCAGCTGCGGGCTTGCCTATATCCTTCAGTTCTGACTGATCTCTCACTAACTTCTTCTCAGCTCTGCTCCAACTCTTCCTCTCCCTGTTCCACCCTTCCTCTACCTGTTTCTGTTCCAGGTAACCTGACTCATGTGACTCAGACTTCCATGTGACCTAAGCTGGTCACATAGGCCTATTAATGGATGGGAAATATCTTCCTATTCCATCAAAAATGCATCAATTCCATTAAAAATACACTTCACACTGTAGCTCTAGAATTTGTTTAGAGTCATTTTTTACAGTTAATTGGAGGGCTTTGGGGGAGAGCTCAGGGAAGTACTTGCTTTTACTCCCCCATTTTATGATTCATAGTTTTTTGAAGCACTTATAATTTAATTAGATTATTTTATTCAATTTATCAAAATTTATTAAATACCAAATGCCAGAAATGGGGCATAAAAAAAAGAAAATTAAAGTTCCTTCCTTTGAGCATTATTAAAACTCCACAAAATATAAACACATGCTATCTTGGGGACTTCTGCTTCCTAAAAACCTTATAAACAGTCATAATTGTGGAACATTAGAGCTGGAAGGACCTGTAGAGATAATTTAAATGTTTGGACCCATGTTTCAGGTAAGAATTAAAGACATGAGGGGACTTTTCCAAAGTCACACCCACAGTTACAAGCTAGGATTTGAAATCAGGTTTTTTAACACCCTATCTAGTCATACTTCACATCACAGCCAGTGTAAACTGCCAGTTGATCACACAAGTGCATTATGTTCCTCTCCAGGGAAGTGTAGCTGCTACCATATTTATGCCTAAAGCATTATAGAGGTAAGTAAAAGATATGTTAGCAGAGCTTCACTGTTCTCTCTAGGGTTTCTCATTAACCCTAAGAGTGGTCCAGAAGCATGTTAAACAGATGCAAAGCAGATAGCCAGACCTCAATTGTGAGTGAAGACTTAATCAGGATACCTGCAGGTAAACAACACAGAGTCTTTAATATCCTAGTCTGGTTATCTCAATATTGATGTAGGCTGAAAGTGAGACATTGATGACAATGTAAATGTGGCCAGAGGAATGCTATCTTTTCATCACTTCTCAGATCTCTTTTCTTGCATTTCTGATAAAGGCAAAGAAGTAAAATGAGATAGAAACAGCAAAAGGAAAAACAGAACAGGTTTGTTCAAGGTGGGGATGGAAGGCATGATTGTTATCGCAACGTTTTGTCTCTTTAAGATTTTCCTGAACATTAAGTACTGTGTATCATTCCAAAACATAGGAATAATATCTTGGAATGAAGGTTTTTGTGTGGATTTAATGGAGACTTGTGAATTTATTGATATTTTCTTTAAACCATATTAAACTAACATTTATGTAGCACTTGAAGTTTTACAAAACAGTTTCCATACTAACCTCTTACAAGGTAAACTTACAAAATGTAAGTATTATTATTCCCACTTTACATATGAGGAAACTGAAGATAAAAGAGATTAAATGACTTACCCATAGCCACAGCTAGTAACCAGCGGAGCAGGGGGGTATAGATGGCTTTCAAGGGACCACTGGCAGGTTTGAACTGTTTTCCTCAGGATAGGCTGGCAAATTGCACACTAAATCCCTGTCATATTTATAAGGATGAAAGATAACAATTGTTTTAATCTGACCCTGGAAAAATAGAAATAATGCCTGAGAATTCAATGACAGAAGTGTGGAACTTTAAAAAAAAAAAAAATTAAATTTTTTTTTCTCTCCAACTACACATAAAAACAATTAACATTCATTTTTAAAAATGTTGATTTCCAAATGCTTTCCTGCTTTCCCTTTCCTTGAAAAGGCAAGCAATTTCATATATACTATACATGTTGTTATTTGTCCTTTGTTCTTGAAGAGGACCATGAGATGGAGATGATACCATGACATGGAAATCAATTGAATTTAGGTGAGGCAGGGCTGTGCAAAGTCACCAGCCCTACTTTCTCCTCCAGAGCCATCTGGGTCCAGTGGCCAGATATAGATCCGAATGACTGGAGATGACCCTGGATGCAATTGGAGACCTTGGCCTTTTCAAGCTAAGATTTTTTAGTAGGCCTTAGTTTGACTGAGGCAATGCCCACTCAGTAATAAAAGTTAGGTAAGAAAGGAGGCAAAAAATGGCCTCTTTTGTCTATTCAAAAAATAAAATCAATCTGAAAGGGGATGTCCTCAGAGTTTCTAGCCAAATTAGAAATAACTGCTATTTGCATTCACTTTGAGGCAATAAGGGCCCAAACAATGACCAATTGGGTCTTGGCCTGGCACCTATTGTTGTCCAATCAATGAGAGCCAGAGTGATTTGAGTTTAAGGCATGGCCCTTAAGAAAGCAATCTAACAGGAAAACTAAGATATCTTGAGAGGTTTCATAGATCAAAATTTACATTCCTTTGGACAGAGCACAGGAAAGAGCATAGGAAGGAAGGAAGGAGGAAGAAAATGTCACATTAGACACTTTCTAGCTTTGTGACTCTAAGTTGCTTAAGGTCTCTCAGTCTCACTTTATTCATCTGTAAAATGAGGTTCTCATGAGGATTAATGAAATAATACTTTTAAAATGCTTTGCAAACATTAAAGTGCTACATAAATGCGAGCTATTGTCATTACTATGACAATTTGTTTGATTTCCAGAAACTAGAAATCTAGTATATCTTTGACACTGGATTTTTAGTTCCATTTATCACATCTGAATTTTAATGCACTGGTAGGAAACATAGCAATATAAGCTGATCAGAAAGTTATTAACAATAGATAGATTGTTATAAATCATGAATAATAAGAAAAATACAAATTAAAACAACTCTGAGGTTGTATTTCACAGCCAGTAAATTGGCAAAGATGACAGAAAATGGAAATAATCAATGCTAGTAAAGTTGTGGAGACACATGAATGCACATCAGTGAAGCTATGACTTAGTCCAACCACTCTGGAAAGCAATTTTGAAATGTATGAAGATAGTGACTAAAGTATTTATAATTATTGAATGAAAATTCCTACTCCTAGCCATTTGCCCTAAGGAGAGCAAATTCCTGCATGCACCTAAATATTCAGAGCAACTCTTAATTAGGGTGGCAAAGAACTGAGGGGAGGGAGAAATTCCCATTGATTGGGGCTAATCAGATAAGGGTGAGTCATGCAATGCAGCCTGGTATATGACACTTTCCCCTTTTATTGTCATCACTCTGCTGAGTAGTTGTGTTCTTTAGGTATCTGTGTTTTTCCATGGCTCTTGCTACTCTGATTGCTATAACCCACCCAAGGAAGAACCTATTGGTCTTGCATGACAGCAGAAAAAAGATCTTGCAAAGGTCTCTAAATAGAGTCACTCAAGCATAAACCAGAAGGCCAGATAAGGTTGGTATCATGGTTTATTCAAAGCATTGAAATTCAAAGGACTGAAACAAAAGTGGAAAACCAATTATAGAAACAGGAATTCAGACGAGAAGATGTGTTTTCAGGTAGGAGACAAAATTCAAGGACTATCGTGATGCCAATTTATCTGATTCAGATACTTGTCTCCCTCAAAGTTTGCATCTTTAAATAAAACTATATACATTTCAAATGTTTTGATGATGACTTTTGCCCTTATAGTAAAACTACATGAAACCTTCCCCTGTTTCACACTTATTCCTAACTTGCGTGGAAAAAAAAAATTGAACCCAAACTTCCAGCAACAGTGACTGGATCTGACCATGTAGAAAACAGTTTGAACTAGTGGTCCTTTATCTCTATGTGGTGATGTGAGAGTTGTGTTCTGTTACAGGTTCTATGCAACCCTGACTTTTTTAAATTACTGAGTTTGCCATCCTTTCAATAATGATCATTTCATTGATTTAGTTTATATCATTGTATATAACATTCTTAAACTTCTACTTATTTTGTTCTATACTAGTTCATATCATAAGCATCTTCCCATATGTCTCTGCATTCCTCATATTCATCATTTCTATTTAAAATAATATAACATTACAACCATATGTCATAGTATTTTCAGTTGCTTCCTAATTGATGGACGCCCACTTTGTTTCTAACTCCGCTACTCTAAAAGTGCTACTGTGAATAGTTGGACATATATTGGACTTTTGCATCTGTATTTTATTTCCTTAGGGTCTATGTTCAGTAATGGTTAAAGTTTATACACAGTTTAGTCACTTGTTAAAGCATAATTCTGAATGGCTACGTCACTTCACAGCTACACCAAATTGTTCAGTATGCTATCTTCCCAGAACCCCTCCAGGACTGAGTATTCCATCTTTTGCCATCTTTTCCATTTTACACGGTGTGAGGTGAATTGTCATAGTTGTTCCAGTTTTCATTTCTCTCACCATTAGTGATTTGAAGCACTTGTGATTTATAGTTTGTGAACATTCTTTTGAAAATTGTGTTAATAAGTCTTGACCATTTATTTATTGGGGAACAGTTATTGGTATTAACTGTTTGTGTCAATTCCCCACATATTTTAGATATGATTAGCAATATTATAAATAAATATTTATTCTCATCTACCAATTTACCTCTAATTCTGTATTCATTGATTGTATTTGTATAAAAACCAAATTTTGCAAAGTCTAAATTGTTTATGTTTTGCAATTTCCTCTGTTTTTGTTTGACTTGAAATTTTTTCTGCTAGCCATAATTGTAAAAATAAAAACAAAACTTCTAATTTGTTCATGGTAATGAGATTTGCAGATCACATATATTTTGAAGATTGTTATTCAATCATTTAGTCATGTCTGACTTTTCATGATCCTATGTACCATAATACACTAATACTGTCCATGGGGACTTCTTGGCAAAGATAGTGGCATGGTTTGCCATTTCCTTCTCTAGAGGATTAAAGCAGGGAGGGCCATCTCTAGTCAGTCTGGATCTATATCTTGCCACTAGATCCAGATTGTTCCAGAGAACAAAGTAAGGCTGGTGACTTTGCACAGCCTTTCTCCCCTCTACTCTTCCCCTTCCCTTCCCTCCCCTTTCTTCCCTCCTCAGTTCAACTGGATAGGGTATCATCCCCTTACCTGGGGTGCTTTGTCCAAAGGAATGTAAATTTTGATGACTGAAATCCAGCAAGTTGTTTGTGGGTTTATGGACTATATTTCTTTCTTAAACACCATGCCTGTTCACTCTAGCTGTCTGTAACTGCTCAGCAATAAGTCCTAGTCCAAGCCCCACTTAGTGATCCTTATTTGGGCCCTAATGACCCAGAGTGAATGTAAATGGAAATTGTTTCTGTTCTGGCCAGAAGCCCTGAGGGTCTTCCTTTCCCAGATTGAATTTTTTTTTAATTTACAAGGTAAAAGAGGCCATTCTTGCCTTTAATAACTGACTGTACATTGCCTCAATCAAACTGAGACCTGGGAAAGGCCATAACTTAAAACCCAAGTGGCCAAGATTTCCCAATGCATCCAGGGCCATTTCCAGTCTTCCTGATCTGTATCTGGTCACTGGACCCAGATGTCTTCTGAGGAGAAAGTGAAGCTCACAGCTTGGCATAGCTCTCCTTCACTTAAATCCACTTCATTTGCAAACCATGTAAGGTATGTCCTTCCAGATGTCTTGTTCCTTTTCCAGAAGGAAGGACAAACAATAAACAACAAGGCAAAAGGAGGTTAAGTGACTTGTCCAGCATCACACCACTAGTAAGTGTCTTAGGCCAGATTTGAACTCAGGGCTTCTTGACTCCAGGTCCAGTGTGTGTGTGTGTGTGTATGTGTATGCATGAGTATATATATGTATATATAATATATGTGTGTATACATATATGTATATATACACACATACATATATGTGTATATATACATATATGAACATGCAAACATTTGTACATGTATATACACACATATGTATAATATGAATATACAAAGCAATTTCTGGGGAGGGAGATACTAACAATTGAGGGAATGTAGAAAGGTTTTTTTTTTTTTTATAAAAGACAGCACTTAAGCTTAGCCTTAAAGTGAGCTAGGAATTTCCATGAAGTGGAAGTGAAAAGGAAGAGACTGGGAGGACAGATTGTGCAATGTATGGAGTTAAGAGATGGAATACTGTTTATGAGGAGCAATAAGTAGACTACTTGGCTGGAGTCTTGAGTCTGCAAGGGGAAGTAACATTGAATCAGTCTGGAAAGATAGGCTTGAGCCAGACTGTGAAGGGCTTTAAAAGCTAAACAGATGAGTTTGTCATTGGTTACCTTGGAGAAAAACGTTTTCTGGAGTGATGGGGAGAAAAATCAAATTCCAGGAAGCCAAAAGAGTGGGTAGTAAGGTAGTAAAGGCAGAGTGTAGACTGCGGAGTTAAAGGAAAGGTTTTTTTTAATTTTTTAAAATTTGTTTTTAGTATTGTACAAATTTAAACGTGTCTATAGATAGCCAAGATGATGTCAAAAGAGAAGAATAGAGAGAAGCGAAAGCAGAAGATAGTATCAGGGTCATGAGAGGAGGTGTTACCTTTAACAAGAGGAAAGCAACATCATCCTCTGTCACCAGCGAAAAATTAAAAGGGTGGATGAGGCTGTAGAAAGGTTGAGCAATGTGAGGGGAGATAGCTCACATTAGATACTAATCATATTTATACTTGCTATATTAGATACACTCACTGTCCTCTGTAAAGTAAGTGGCCATCTGCTGAAAGAGGAGTAGAGAAAATTGGAACCATGAAGAGATGACATATCTGGAAAAACCACTGTGTAGAGAGTTTATTAGAGGTAAATTAATAAAAGAATTTCTATGTATCAGTAAAGTTACAGTTGAGATTAGATAGCATACTGTTTTTACAATGAAGCCAGTTAAGAATATTTGTTTTTCATTCACTAGCAGTGTTCTGTGTCTAGGAGTAAAGGAAGTAGATGGCAAAGCACCTTGGACTTGTTGTTGCTGTTGTTTGTCCTCTGTTCTCAAAGAGGACCATGACATCAGGGAGGTGATGCCATGACAAGCCAGTGAATTGGATTTAAGTGAGAAAGGGCTGCATAAAGGCATCAGCAAAGGCACCAGCCTCACACATGGGGAAGAACCAACTAGTTGGCACAGTGGACAGAGCACAGGACTTGGGGTCAGGAAGGCTTGAGTTTGAAACTTGTCTTGGATATTTATTATCCAAGATATTTAATCTTCCTGTGCCTCAGTTTCATTATCTTGTTAGATATTATTTTTAATATGAGAATAATAATAATATTTACCTATCATGAAGTTGTAATGAGTATCAAATCAGTAACATGCAAAGGGTGTTGCAAAACTTAGGTGCTAATAATTGGCAGTTATTATTGCTGATGCTATTATTATTATTACCAATATTATTATTATCATTAATTTGTGACTTGTTTGGTTGGATCACTATATTGTTGAGAAGAAACCTTTTTTTAATTGACTTTGTGGTTAGAACATTTAGAAGTCTCTGAAAAAAAACCCATCAGTTTTGACCATCTCTTGGTTTCATTAGCATTTGAAGGAGCTTACTTATTCTTTCCCTCCTCTGGTTACTATGCTATAAGACAGAAGACCTTATTTTGTTATTTTCTGCTGAGCATTTATAGTGCCCCCAAAGTGGGCCCTCTTCCTCAACTTTTTAATTTTTTAAAATTCTATATAGTGAGAAGAATCTATAAACTTGGTTGAGAAAATGAATCATAAGAATCTAAATTTGCATTTCAGGCCTGTTTTTGCAGTTAGCACAGTATGCATGTCCCAAAGATGAAGGAAAAATCTTCAAGACTGACCTTTGGGACCATAGTCTAATGGAATGACTCACTTAGTTGCATCTTGACATGGACTTGGTGACAACTGAAATGAATTTGCACCTATTCCTCCAGAGGCTAAGGGAGATTAAACCACCAAGATACTGGGAAAATGTTTATTCTGGCTATATCTTTAAGGCTAATATTCCTTTGTAAAAGCTACCTAATGTTAAAGGATAAAATGGAGCAGGTGGTACTAATCAGTGCCTTCATACAAGTGTGGGGAACACAGCAAGTGGTCTGATGGCATTAAAGAAAAGAGATGCCATCTCTTTTCCTTCATCTCTCCCTGAAGGAGAGATGTAGTATGCCTGACATTGAGAGAGAGAGAGCCACAGCAAACTCATATCATTGAATATCCTACTATGCTATAAGAAATGATGAGCTTGATGATCTTAGAAAAATATGGACAGACTTAAATGAAATAATGAACAGTGAAATTATCAGAACCAAGAGAATGTTGTATGCAGTAATAATATTGTTTTAAGAACAACTTTTGAGTGAATAAGTCATTTAGATTATTATAAATACCCAAATTAACTGCATAGGACATATGAAGGAAGACACTCTCTGCATCTAGAGAAAGAAAGGCCAAATTGTAGTATAATGGAATGATTTCACACACACATATATGTGTGTGCATATTTCATATACATATATACATGTATTTGTTATGTATGCATGTGTATATATGTGTAAATTGTGTGTGTTTGTGTGTGCCTAATGATAGCCATCTCTAGGGTGGGCAGGAAGGAAAAAAAGTAAAAAAAGCATGATAATTTTATTATACATTTAAAAGGAATAACAGGTTATACATAGTAGATTTGAAGTTTTATGTGCAATCATCTTTTTTAATTATATTGTTATCAAAAATCTAGCTTTATTTCATAAAGAAAATAAAATACATTTTAAATATTAGAAAGAAACTACTACCTCCTGTTCAAAGGACAATGAATAAGTACAGATTCCTTCTTCCTCAACCATTTAATGAGCCTTAGAAAAATACATTTCCCATATATATGTATATATACGCATTGTATACATGTATATATATCCAATAATACTTCTCCATACACCTATATATACTCGTACATGCATGTATATGCACTTATGTATGTTTTTATGTGCATACATATGTGTATATGCATGGTGATTTGAAAAAAAATGAGTACAAATAATGAAATCATAATGAATCATGGTTTTCAAAGAATTCCACTATTATTGAAATATATGTTAAGAAGTTTTAGAAATAATTGAACTCCCAGAAAACCACAATTTAAGAAAAGCACTGGATGCTGCATTTCAAAAAAAATAATAAATGAAAATTCCCCATATTTTTGAGAATCACAGTACAAAGTAAAGATCAAAAAACAAACAAAAAAACAAAAGAAAAACACTGATCACCTCTCAAAAGGAAATCCAAAAGAAAAGGTCACAGGAATGTCACAGTCAAAATATAGAGCTCTTAAAACGAAAGGGGAAAAAATACTGCTAACATCCAGAGGGAAGCAGTTCACATAACAAGTAGCCATCAAAGTCTGACAAATTATGCACGAGTGAGAAAGGATTATTTTCCGAGAGAGAAAAGATACAGACTTATAAACAAAAATAACTTACTCTAGGGAACTGAGTATGATCTTATAAGAAGAGGGGATAGGAAGCAAGAGAGAGGATCTCTAATGGAATAGAGGACTTTCAAGCATTTCTGATGAAAAACAAAAACTAGAGCTGAGTAGGAGCTTTGAAACATAAACGTGAGTCTAAAAAAACTTAGAAAGTTAAATTTATTTGAGCAACTGGGAAGAGCTATATTATGATATAATGCTAACATTCTAATGGGGGAAAGGAAACTTGTCTCTTCAAAGCTCGAATGTATTACAAGGAGTTAAATAAGAAAAAAAACAGGTCTTAGAGGTGGATTTCTTCTGTTCTGAGAGTTTAAAGAGGCAAAAGAAAAGAAAGAATGAAATGATAAGTACACTAGCATAGAAAGATGACAAAAAGGAGTAGAACTTGCTATTTATCATAATTTTGGGGTATATGAGAAGAATATGCAAAAACAGAAGTAGGAATGGGGAGGAACATGTGCTATCTTACTCTGAAATGGACAAAGGAGGGTTGAACACATACACATGCACACACACACTAGTACAAAAATACATAAAACTAAACAGGGGAATAATCAGGGATAAGACAGGAAATTAGTTGTTGGTCCTCAAAGGGAAAGTGCAAAGACAACAACAATGTAAAAAAAAACTACTTTGGAAGACTTAAAAACTCTCATCAAAGCTCTGGTCAATCATATCTCCAGTGGACTGATGACAAAGGAAGGAAAAAAGGAATGACTTGAGTAATTATTAAACACTCTCTATGTGCTAGGCACTGTGCTAAGTGTTGGGGGTGCAGATAAAAGCAGAAAGAAAGGTGCTTCCTGCCTTCTGGGAGCTTATATTCTAATGGGGGAAGATAACATGAAGGAAAGGACATGATTTTGAAGTGCATCAGGGACAGGAAGATAATGAAGGCAGACCAGATTGGGGCTTTCCACAAAGTAGAAGCTCCAGGAAAGACACAATAGGAAAAAAAGTACAGGCCTTGGGAAGGAATTTTCCAGAATATGAAGGTCTGAATTGAGGGTAGGTGAAAGTGGGTCCAGAGCAAGGAGGCCTCAGGTGCTGAGGGAAGTTCTGAGGTGAGCCTGCAGCAGAGAAGGTTTGATTTTGAAGCCTAGAGAGTCAAACAGGGTCTGGTATGAAGCAGCATGTTACCCCACTCCTGATAATTCAAATAAAGTGATTAGACATACATTTTTAGACATGCCGACAGTTGGATTTGTTGTGCTGGATTACGCTTTTTTGTTACAAATTTTTTTTTTCCCCTTTTCTCTTGGTTATTTGTGGGGTAGGGGTGGTGAAGAAGGGGTGTCAGAGGAGGAGTTTAGTAATAGTGATGCATCACATTTTTAAAATGCACAGAAGTGAGCAAAAGGAAGATCAAAAGGAAACACAGACAAGCAGTAGAGTTTAGAAGTAATATGAAGAATTTACTATACATATAATATATATAGTAAAGTAAGCATTATGAAAACAGACATTCGGTTTCATACAGAAAGCTCTTTTGTTCTTGGGTGTGTGGAAACACTTTTTTGGTATTTGAGTTCACAATGTAAAAAATAATTGTTTTAACAATGAAAATAACTAGGGTAGTTTTTTTTTTTGGTTACACTTTTATTTCACTACTTTGGACTATTATAATAGCTAACATTTACATATTGCCTACTGTGTACTGGGCATTGTTTTAAGCACTTTACAAATATTATCTCTTTTGGTCCTTACAATAGCCCTTCCAGGTAGGTACTATTTTTACCTCCAGTTTACAGATGGGGTAACTGAGGCAAGTAGACATTAAATGACTTGAGTAGGGTCACACAACTTATAACTATCTGAAGCTGGATTTGAACTCAGATCTTCCTGACTCCAGGTCTGACACTCTAACCACTGTGCTACCCCTAGCTTCCCCAGATGTATGAATTATTTTAATTATATTAATTATATTTTATATTAATATATTTAATAAATTATATTAATTATATTTTAAAAAGAAGCACAGTTTAATTATTTTCAATAATGCTTACTAATTCCTTCATTTATTCCATTGCCCAGTATTGTAGTATGGAAGTACCCTAGCTTCTCACATAATAAGCCAAAATATCTCGGGCCCATTCAGTTAACTGGGAAAAAATAAAATTAACTACATACCTGGGGTTGCATTACCTGTCATCTGAAAGCTAGTCTGGCTAAGTTTGGAAAGGCTTATCACAGAGGGTTGCCTAAAAGGTGATGAATTATTTTGGCCACAACAACTTGGAAGTCTTGACATTAATGAATTTATGGTTCCTTGATGTGTCAAAATACAATTACTCAAATTATAATAACAGTGTCAGGGCTTGCTGTAGGAACTGAGTCACCCTCACCTACTGGAACTGTTCCTGATTGCCCATTCTCTGCTGAGAGATTATAACCTAAACAAGGGCCTTACCACTGGCTTGTGGGAACCATAAATGAAGGTGAATAGTTTGTCTGTAGGAACATTTATTAAGCACTTACTTTGTGCCAAGTATTGGGATAAGGGATTGAGGCACAAATACAAAAAGCAAGGTAGTCCCTGTTCTTATGGAACTTATATTATAGTAGGAGAAGGCCACACATGGAAAGCAATGGTAGCCATTGAGAGGAGTTTTAGTTGGGAAACTCACCAGGATGGAATCATCAGGAAATTGATTGATGCTGCTTTTCAAGAATTACAGTGATGGTTGATTACTATTCTCAGAACTGGAGGTGAAAAGGGAGAATGGGACAGAGAAGATGCACACAGTATAGCAGCCAGGCATGAAGTTAACTGTGCAAAAGTGTGGTGGGTCTTGGTTGGACTAGATATGGTATCTAACCAGTAAGGAGGATGTTTCCCCAGGGTGAGAGTTAGAATATCTGACTAGAGATTGAGGCTGGAGGGCAGTTAATAAGGACATGAAGATGGCCAGTCAACATGATGGTGGCAAAACAAAACATGAGATCAGATAGGATGGTATACTAGCCTCAGGACCTGAGATTCCCTTAAAGATGCAGGAACTTCACAAATTATATTTGAAGAGCCTGTGAGTTGAGCCAATAGAGAAAGAAAAGCCTGTGAGCTGAACCAGTAAAGAAAGTGAATTTACCAAAAGATACTCTTCCAATTGCTTTTCTAATGGCTCTGACATAAATTCTGTGTTCTTCTTATTTTCAATAATCCTGTTCTAAATCACTTCAAACTTCAGCTTCATTGTTTTTAGGAAAGAGACATAAGCTAGTTTCTGATGTTTCCAGAGAAGTCTCGGTGTGAACAACTTATTTGAGATTATGATTAATGAACATTTGCTGAGATTGAAATCATTTAAGCATCCCCTTCTCCTGGATATTCTCTCTTCTCTGGTTTTCTCAACCCTGCTGTCTCATGATTATCTTCCTAACCTAATAACTGCTCCTCCTCATTTTTTTTTTTTTTGTTCTTTGCCTTACTGTCTAGGGGTCACTTTTCTTCTCTCTAAACTTTTTGTATTATCTAAACCTCATCAACTTCCATGGATTCAATTAACACTTCTTTACAGCTAGGTGGCAAAATGGACACAGTTCTGGAATTGTCAGGAATGTCTGAGTTTGAATACTGCTTTGTAACCCTGCAGAAGTCTCTCTAACTCTTTCAGCCTCAGTTTCTTTATCTGTCAAACCCAGATAATAATGACATCTATCTCACAGGGTTCTTGTTAGACTGAAATGAGGTAACATTTAAAGCGCTTTGCAAACATTAACATTCTATATAAGTGGTAGTTGTCATTATCATTTCTACAGATGACTCCCTCATCTATGTATCCAACCCCAACCTCTTTTCTGAGCTCCAATTCCACATCACCCATCTATTGTATGTATACTAACTGGATGTCAGATAGACATCCAAAGTCTTGAAATTCTGTCTAAAACAGAACTTCCCTATTTCTGTCAAGGGAACCATCAACATCTCATTCCTTCAAGCATGTAATCTTTTCAACATTTTTTCTGTTGAGATTCTTTACCCTCCTTAAATCTCACGTAACCCATTCAGTCAACAAATCTTATTGATTCTGTCTCCACAATATCTCTCCCATCAGACTCTTTTCTCTACTGACATGGCAGTTGGTGTTATTATTCATCTTTCATTTTCAAAGAAGACCAATGATATTATGATGATGGGATAAAATAGTGGATGATGGGTGATGTCTTGATTTGTGTATGAATTAGATTTAAATGAGGCAGTCACACAAAGCTGTCAACATTCTTTCTCAGATTCATCAAAGTCCAGTGGCAAGACAAAAATCAAAATGACTGGTGATGGTCCGGACTGACATGGCTACTACCTGAGTTCAGGCTCTCATCATTAGGCCCAGGCTATTGCAAATAGCTTCCTAATTGGTTTCCCTATTTGATCTCTCTCTTCACTCATCCATCCTACACAAATCAGTCAAAGTGATTTTTCTAAAGCTTTGATTTGACCATGTGACTTCCTGACTCAATAATCTCCCGTAAATAACTATTTCCACTAGAATAAAATTCAAAGTTTACCATTTACAACCCTTTTCCACTTAGTCCCAACCTACCTTTTTAGCCTTATTGCACTTTGTCCTCTTTCCAAACTCTATTCTCTTTCCAAAAGGACCTTCTTGTTATTCCTCAAACAGGACATTCCTGAAACCATCTCTATTACTTTGTATTATCTTTCCTCATTCCCTCCACATTTCTCAAAGCTTTGCTTAAAAACTAACTTTTACATGAATTTTTTCTTGATACTCCCAGTTCCTATTGCCCTCCCTTCCAAAACTGTAAAATGGGGGAGTAAAAGGGAGAAAGCATTTATTAAGCTTCTGCTATATGCCAGGCATTATGAAAAATGCTTTTCAATTATTATCTCATTTGATATTCAGAGCAATTGCTATTCAATAGCAATAGGTGCTAATGTTATTTCCCCCTTTTACTGGTGAGGAAACCAAGGCAGAAAGAGGTTAAGTGACTTGCCCAGGGTCACACACAACTAGTCTTCTGACTGCAGTATGAGAATTATATCTGCCGTGTCGAATAGTAGTTAAACCTGGGTTCAAGTCTGGCCTCTGAAACACACTGACTGTGAGACTCTAAGCAGAGTAGTGTAATGCCAATGCGATACTCATGGCAGCTGCTTTAGATATGCATGCATATTTCCAGGGTAAATATGAAAAATATAAACTCTCTCAAAGATGAAACCAAAATATTCAGACACAAGAAAACCAAATCCATCATAGTAAAAAAAAAAAAATCTAAACCCATTATCAATGCAGGGAGCACAGATATCCCTAAGCCTTCCCTCCAATCAGGCCTCCCCACAAACAAACTCCCTCAGGCAAAATCACTCCCTCTCTCACTCACCCTAGCTGCTCCGTTCTCCTCTCTCAGCTGCATCCTTCCTGCTCCACCATCAACTCCATGTGACTCAGGATGTAGGCTGGGCCAGAGCTCAAAGCAGTTCATGTAGGCCTATTAAGAGGCAGGGAAGATCTTCAAATTCCCTTACCATTATATCTAGGCAGCTCTCTAAGATTATGAATTGTAGAGAATCAATCAGAATTGGTAGACACATCTTTGTCATCCAGGATTTTGCTATACCAATGAAATTATTAAGTATAGTTAACATATACTTAAATCTAAATAGTTAAGTGTATATGGACACACACACATGCATGAATATGTGTCTATGCATATATATGTGTTTATCTATATACACATATAGATATCTATATATATAGATATCTATATATCTATACATATATATCTAGATAGATAGATATAGATATATATACACATACACACACACACACACACACACTTAGGTATATATATTGTCTCCCCTTAGAGAATGCAAGCTCCTTCAATATATTTTTAAAATATTTAGTGAAATGTAAACTTCAGTTTCAAATCCTATTGAAATTTTTGCAAGTCAAAGAATAGTGAATATGGGGCAAAATGGTATAATGAAAAGACTACAAGAGGAACTGGGTTCAAATCTAATTTTTCTTGTTTAATTCTTATATAAATTTGGACATATCACTGAACCTTTCTTAACCTCAATATCATTATCTGTAGAATGATGGTACTTCAGGAGATGGCATCTCTTCAACTTCTAAATAAATAGTTAAATGTCAGACAGATTGGAAAGGAATATACTAGCTATTGGGTGAATCAGGAAAGGCATCATTCAAAAGATGCCTCTCAATCTCTGTTTTAAAGGAAGTGAAGGACTCCAAGACTAGGAAATAAGACTGGAACACATTGACGTATGTAAGACAGTCAGGAAAGGGTAGTAAGATGAGAGATGATATGTCATACTTGAGAATCAGAGGGAAGGCCCATTTGATTGTATCTCAGAATATCAGAGGTAGAGTAATGTGTAATGAGTCTGGAAAGATATATTGGGTCCAATCTGTTAAGGGATTTAAAAAACAAACTTAGGAGTATATATTTGTCCAAGAGACAAAACCACTGGAATTTATAGAATAAAAGAGGGATATAGTGAGATTTTTGCTTAAGGAAATTATTTTATTAGACATGTGTGGATAGCATTGGGTGGGTTGGGGTGGGCATGGAATTGAGTCAGAGATATGATAGGTGACTATTGCAAAAATCTAGGTGAGAGGTATTGATGAAGGCCTCAACTAAGATGGTAGGTGTGTGTGTGGGGAAATAAATTGGATGTTAAAGGTTTTGTGAAGCTAAAAGCAATGAGATTTAACAACTGAAAGGATATGTGGGATGAAGAAGCAAACAGGTATTCATTCAGTACCTCCTATGTGTTAGTCATAGTGCTTTATAAATATTATATCATTTTGCCCTCAAAACTACCCTGGGAGGTAGATACTATTATTATCACTCCCATTTTACAGATAAGGAAACCGAAGCAGACAGAGGTTAAGTGACTGGCTCAGGGCCACACAGTCAATCTGTGTGGCTGAAGCTTGATTTGAACTCAGTTCTTCCTGACTACTAACTGGTTGTCTGTACCACCTAGCACCACCTAGCTGCTGAAGGGAATGCCAAGGATAATACCAAGGATATGATACTTGAAAGATGACAATAAAGTCTAGTTCTTCAGTTGTGTATAAGACACTACATGCAAGTCACGATCCTATGTGCTGGGGATATAAAGAGAAAATCTCAAATGTCCTCAAAGAGTTGATATTCTACTAGAGAGATACACCCTGTGCACAAGTGAGAAACTTCAAATTATGGATAAATGAATCTTAAGTAATTTCTAGAAGGAAGGAGTGATGTGGAATCAGGCAAACTGTCATAGAGGAAAGTGTACCTGTACTATGCTTTCAAAGAATATAAAAATTTTACAGGATGGAGTTGAGTAGGGAATGCATTCCAGACATGATGGTGGACTACTTGAGCAAAGACATATGTGGAGGTTGGAATATTGTGTTTGTAGAACAAGTATAGTTTTCTGGAATGAAGAATACATGAAGAAAAGGAGTATGACATAAACCTAGAGATGCAAGTAGAAGCCAGATTATAGAGAGTTTTAAAGTACATTCTGAGGAATTATCTTATCCTATGTAGCACTAATGCATATTCATAGTACCTTCAGCAGCCATGAATATCCCAGTGCAATTCTGAATCTGAAAATACAAGACAGAACTAAAACATTTATTAAGTATCAGAAAGCCAAATCCACCATAGTAGCAAAAAGCTATACACAATAACATTGCAGAGGACAACACCATCCTCAGGCCTTCCCCCTGCTAGGCTTCCCACAAACTAGCTCCATTAACCCAGTCACAAGCACCCCTTAAACAAAATCACAAATAAACTCTTTCAAGCAAGCTAGCCAGTTGCTGTTTGCCTGAATTCTTCCTAGCTCTGACAGCTCTCATGACTAACCCTCTCAGTTCTGCTCTATCTCTGCCTCTTCCTGTTCCACCCTTCCTGTTTCACCAGTTTAGCAAAGTTCTCCCACCACAGGTTCCATGTGACCCAGGAAGGTCACATGGGTCTATTAAATGAACGGGAAAGACCTTCCCATTTAAATTACCTTTACATCCTAATATGTCATTATGTCCTTACCAATCTAGTATAGTGACCTGCCTTTAAGAATCTCTCAGTAAACATCTATTGATGGTACAGAATTCAATTTTTATGTAAAGATGATAGGCTTCCATGACGCTACCTACCCCTTACCCCATTTTCCAACATTTCAGTGACCTCGGTGGTGATGGAGGATTTATCATTTCCTAATACCTTCTATTTGGCTACTGTCACCTGGATTTGCTGCAGTCTGTACTGTTTTTCTTCCCAGTTCAGTTTCACCTACTAATTATAGTGTTCCCTAGGAAATAAAGAATCCATTTTCATCATAAAAAGCTGAGGTTCATTTTTTTGTTGTTTTCAGTCTTTTATTTTTCTTGAATTATTTTTATATCCTTTTGTTCATTCATCTACTTAACTGTTAGTTCCTTCATGGAAACATTTTTTTGACCACTGAATTCATCAAGACAGCTATAAAATGTAATTATAATGCTAATCATTACTAACATACAAATATGTTAAACATTATAAACATGCTGGTTTCAAATACCATCATGTATCTTTCTGTATTACCAATCATTCTAGGGAAATATCAGAATATTTCTCTACACAACACTTTATCCATTATACAAATCTAGTATCATTACAGATGAGGAAAAACTTCCCATAAATTTTAACTATGAGACAATTTCCTTAAAAGTGATAATATTGCCATAAATTTCTGGTTGATGTTTAATACATTTTTCTCTTTAAGGATAAATCAAATAGATGGAATCTAATAATGCATAAAGTTTTCCCTGTAATGTTCCCCCATATTTTTAGAAATGACCTGTTCAAAAGCTGATTTTTAGGTCATTTATTATGTACAATGAAGATAAGAGTCCCTAATTAAAAGGCCCTCTTTGAAGTTGTTATGTCTCAAAAGTGACCTGCTTTGATGTTAATTTAGACTACTTTCAAAGACTAATCAATGATTCACCTATTCATCTAGAGCTTATTAAAATCTGTTATAGAAACATGGGAAGAAAGAAGCATTAAGTGGCTCTAAAGCACCTCTCATCACCTCCTATGACAAGGTAAAGACATATCTTTTCTTAAGAAAGAATTCATACATTTTGTTTTGATATGTCAATCACCTACCAATGAATATCTTTTTCTGGAACCTTATCATTAAAAGAAAAAAGATATCACTTAAGGAAAATCAACCAAAATGTACAAGTAACTTTCTATTTTTGCAGTTTACATTTTGTTAACTGAAATTTATTATATTACTAAAAGGTAAGATTGCATATTTTAACTTTTGCAATTTGGAACTAGAATTGTCCATTATATTGGCCTAAGTTTTATTATAGTATACCGTTTTAACTTATATTGTTAGTCTTCGTGTATATTATTCTTTTGATTGTAATTGCTTTATTCTGTATCAGTTCAAACAAGTCTTTTACTGTTTCTCTAAATTCTTCCTCTTTGTGGTCCCTTATCTTGCCATGATATTTTAAAGTTACCATAGGTAAAGGAGTGAGAGAAAGAAAAGGGAATTCCACTAGATTCAAATGAGATAATATTTGTTAAGTTGCTTAGCACAGCGCATGGCACATAGTAGGTACTGCATAAAAGCTTATTCCTTCCCCTCCCTCTCAACAGTACTCTTTCAGTGAGCAAAGGATCCACAAGAGGCCAGAGTTGAATGGAAATAAGAGAGGCATACCCAGCAACTGCTCCAGTGAAGAGCAGTTCTTGAACTTGAAGGGAAGCCTAGCCATTTTATAAGCAGAGTTGTAAGGACAATGCTGAGCTAAATTAAAAGGTAAAATTCCTGATTAACATTGCTGAAAATCACTCTATGATCTGATGAGCTTAACTATCATCCTTCCAGCAGGTTTTAACAGCAGTGTACTGTCATTACAAAATCTTGTTTAATTTGTTTAGTTAATGTATTTATCATACCTTTTGTGTGATGTAGAAATATTACCTGTCACATTGCTGATTCATACAGAACATTGAATACTGCAGGGTTTCTTTTGTTGGAAAGGGGAGGTTAATGAGATGAGATGTTTGAAAAAGGGGAGCCTAATCCCTGTAATTAGAAGTTGGCTCCCAATATAAATGAATCTTTTCCAAGCCACCTGCCTGAGTACAGAGCAAGGGAAAGTAAACTGCCACATGCTCTGTAGGCCTAGCTTAGTAATTTCTCAAGGTTATATGCTTCTATTTTTAATACTTTGTTTTAGTATCACATGTGCTGATAATTTTGTTCTACTTACTTTAACTTTATTTTCCTTTCTCTTCTTGTAGTCCAATTATCACATACCATTCCATACTCGAGTTCTGGTAAATGTGCTGCATTTGGATCATTGTTGAATAATCTGGACTTTGCTAACTTTTTTTCTAAATTTTTACCTTCAGAATGTGGCACCAATTCTTGATTTATTTCCATAGTTGAAAGCTCTTTTCTTTCAAATAGCATATTCCTGATAGAATTAATATACTATCTAGTACTTAGCCAAATCATTCATTACCCAGAGGGAATATGCATATAAAAGATATTAGTTTAGGAAAATTTAAAGAACTATCATGTTGATGATTACAGCACACTTTGTTATTTGGTTTGCAGTCTCAAGTAATTTTACCTGAGAATTCATGGTAGCAATTTTTTTTTTCCAGAACAACAACCAAGTATTCTCAGGTCAGTACTCTGTAAAATTCCCATTTCTCTGTCTTTGTGAATGGCCAACATGGTTGAGCTGAGATAATAACCAAAATGTGCTAAAAATAATACATTTAGGAGATTTCTAAACATTTTCTGATGTATTATCTCATTTGGTCCTTTTAATCAAACGGGGAATTTGGTAGTTAGAAGTTTCATAGTAGATAGAGCACTGGACTTGGAGTCAGGAAGACCTGAGTTAAATCTTTCCTCAGAAAGACTTTGAGCAAGTCTTTAGCATTTTTCAATCTCAGTTTCCACATCTGAAAAATGCGATGATAATAGCACCTACCTAGCAAGATTGTTGTGAAGATCAAATAAGGTAAGCATATGTAAAATACTACGTAAATGCATTATGAGAATCTGACAGATGAACAAACTCCTTGAGAACAAGAACTGTTTCATTTTTTTTCCCTTTGTATCCACAACATTTAGCACAGTGTCTGGCACATGTTAAGTACTTAAATAATTTTTTAATTTATTCTTCATTCAGTCAATCACACAGTGATAAAAGCCAGAAAATAATGGCCTCCTGGCTCCCAATTTAGGGCATTTTCTACTACATTGAGCTTGAAATCACTCTGGGTTTGTTATAAATAAGTGACTTTAAGATGCTGCTGCAATGGCAGCTCTATTACTTCCCTTATCCTCCCAGACCCCACCCCAAAGTAACACTCAGAAAATCATAATTGTCACCTACTTGCCTTAATTGTGAGAGTTGTAAATTTAGGAGTGGATAAATTGCTCCTCTTATCTGTTCCTAAGAATAAATTATCTTTTAAAATGACTCTACATACTTCATACTTAATATGATACTAATTCACACTAATGATTTGGGAGTTAGACAGTGAGAACTAAACTGTGCAAATGAATGATGGCAAGAATTATAAAATAACATTATAAAATCAAAGATGTAAAATTTTGAAATGAACTTCCTTTATTTATTTTTACAAGGATCATTTAATTTCCACAACTCATAATAAAGCTTTGTTCTAGAGAAGCAAAAGTATGTTTTATTAAAGTAATAAAGGCTCTGTAATATAAGAACAGGCAACTTAGATGGCCCAATGGTTAAAGCAAAGACCTGAGTTAAATCCAGCCTCAGACACCTGTTAACCTTGTGACCCTGGGCAAGTCATTTAACTTCCATTTGCCTCAATCCATTAGAGAAGGAAATGGCAAAACACTCCAGTATCTTCTTCAAGAAAGCCCCATGGACAGTGTGGTCCATGGGGTCTCAGAGTTAGGCACAACTGAATAGCTAAACAACAGTATGAGATCTTTCTATAACCTGTCACAACAGAAATTTTTTTAGAATTTAGTAAAATATCACAATGTTTTGACTTTCTTTCTATTCAGATTATACTATTTACTTACAAATTGTCTGTAGAATGATAGCATTTTTTTTCTGGATTTCTAAGCAATTTTAAAAATTATATTTCCCCCTGTAATGGTAATTTAAATGGGAAGATGTTTCCCATTCAATAACAGGCCTATTGAACTGCTTACATCACATGGAAACCTAAGTCATATGTGGTGGGAGGAGTTTGCTGAATGGGTGAAACAGGAAAGGTAGAGTAGAGCTGGGAGGAAGTGAGTGAGAGAAATTAGGATACAGGGAGAAAGGACACAGGCAAGCAGACAGCTAGGCTCATGAGTGTTTGTTTGTGGGAAGGGGTGTAGAGGTAGGGAGGCTTAAGAATGGCTTTGTCTCCTGCAATACTAATGTGTGTTGACTTCTTGGCTACTATGATGGATTTGGCTTTCTGGTTTGGGGATTTAGCTTTCTAGTGTCTGAATAAATGTTTTTCTTCTGCCATCTCTATAGAGAGTCTGTTATACTTTGTGACTGAGAACTACACCAGCAAATTCATAGTCACCACCAGTGCTGTGAATATTGCTTTGATGACACATCTCCCTGTGGTCCTTTCTCTGACTAAACAAGCTAATTTTGTAAAGAATAAGAGCTTCCTCACCTCCTCTATCAAAGAAGACAGAACCTTTGCCCCACCAATTGTTTTTGAAATGGTTGAAATTAACTACAAGGACCATTAAAATAATTAGATGTAATTAATTAATATATATGCATATTGATTAATGGCATAGCTGGATTTGATGATTTCTTCACAAGGTGTGCCACAAGAAGGAACACGTGTGTTCTAAGCTCATTCATTCAGTGTCATTGTGCTTATTCAAACACAAGTAATATTTTAATTTCTTTTTTGTCTTAGTACCTAGTACTAAGGGCAACTTAAGTGAACGGGATTTATCGGGGCCGTTCACCCCAAGCCTACAGGTTTACCTGACCAGCAGGGCCTGTCGACCCTGAAGGAGCTCACTGTGAGTAACGGATGAGGTGGGAGGCAAAGATGTGAGGCAACTCCCTTTATTCAAACTGGCTCAGGCACTTATATAGTATCATGTACGCCTTAGTTACGTAAGCAGCACAAGCAAGATTAAACTAGTTTAAGCAGGTTTTGCTACTGCTTTCCAGCCACGTTTCAGGAAGTATCTGGTGGTGAACAGGGGCGGAACCCTTCCTCCCAGCACCATCTTGTTCATGCCTTATCAATCTCCCCTCAGATTACCTGAGCTGTGATTGGTGTACACCGTCCAAGAGAGCTGAGGGTTGGCAATTCCCTTACACTTAGGTAGTAAAGTTGATAGAGCTCTGGGATTAGAATCAGAAAGACTGATAGGCAAGCCGTTTTACCCTATTTACCTTACTTCCTCATTTATAAAATGGAAGGGAGAAGGAAATGGCAAATAACTCCACTATCTTTGCCAAGAAATCCCCAAATGGAGTCACGAAGAGTAACACACAATAGAACCTGAACAATAACAAACCTAGCACTAATATCTTTATGTACTGGGTATTTGAATTACATGTTCACTGAGTAGACAATTTTTATTTGGTTAGTTTGTGAAAAGGATAAGAAAGGACATTTCTCATGGTTTAGTTCTATACATTTATGCATACGTCAAGGTAATGGAGTAGATAATGGATAGAAAATGGAAATCTGATTGAAGGGTAGTATAGAAATGACTAAAGATAGTCAAAGTCATGCTTATGCCAAAGGAAGACAAGTATTCACATGCTCAGTTTAACTCATTCTTGAAAAATGAGAAATAATTCAAAACTCTCTTCAGACTGACTGTGCCTATGGACTCCTTCTCAGATGTTTTTAAATGTTTTAAATTAAAATGAAGGGGATTACAAAGGAAGCTGTAGCAGTAGAATTTCTGGCTCTGGCCTCTTGCTGCCCCTGTGATAAGAAAAAGACTGTAATGGGAAAGAAATTCTGTCTTAGAATTCTTGCTGTCCTGGGAGATGAGGGTTGAGATTTGTGTTTGTAAAAAGAGTACAGGCACCAATTAAATTGAAGAAGGAGCTTCTGTTATAATACTTCACTGTAATTAAATAAATCATTGTGAGTTCTGAGAAGTCAGGTAACCCTAAATTATTCTTCAATAATTATGGCCAAAATAATGCAAAAATTAGTAATAAATATTTTTTTTTTTTACTTCAAACCAAGTTTATGTAACAACTATTTCAAAAACCTTTTCTACAGAGGATATAGAAATCATTACTGTTACTTTAAGAATGTAGTAGGTAGGAGCTACATTATTGTCATTAATGTCATTCTATTAAGTATTTCTCTTTAGGGAGTTAAAGAAAGTGTATATGGGATAATTTTAATCTATGAGAAACTATAAGGTATTTTTAGAAAGAAGAATGGGGGGAAAGTTAGGATACACTCTTATTAGAACTCTCAACTGTCCTTTTATGAAGAAATAAAAATATAATTCATGAGAAGAAATTTTAGGATGAGGCTGTTAAGAGTGAGAATTCAGTGGAAGCTGGAAAAAGATAGGAGGATATCTTTTTAATGGAACTATTTTAACCTTTGTTTGCATGAAGAGGATGATGTTAATCTTGAAATGAGATTTTGCTTGATCTTTGTTGAAATGAATGTGACTACTGTGTTCTCAAAGGGAAGAGTGGTCATCTGCCATTAAAGTGAAGGTTTGAAGTGACTCTGATTGTGATTATCCTCACAGCTAAATATTGAAAATAAGTATGTCTTTGTTTTGTTATTCTTTTCAGTGCTAGTAAATTATACATTAATATTTTTAATATTAATATTTAATTATAGGAGATTGAAAAATTTCATATAGAGAGAGGTTTGAATAACCAATACTGAGGAAAGAGGCTTCCTCAGTTTATTAACTTTATAAGTTTTGATGAACTGGTGGAGTCTCTCAGCTTGGGTGACTGTGAAAGAGGTTGAAATTTTATTAAGTAATGAAATATTTCCTCATTATAAACAAACATATCCTTGTGTCACCTCAGAGCTTGGAAAGGTAAGATTAAATAAGGGAACAAGTCAAGTAGCAGACTAAGAGGGGACTGAAATTTGAGGTAGGTGATCTGTGTGCCCTGTTACACATTTGAGTGGATGTGGGCATTTCCCTTCTGGTTTTACAACATTTATGTGAGGTGCAGAATTCTATTTCTTTGCCTCATTACTTCTTCCTTGTCATTTAATTTTCTATTATAAAAAAAGATTTACCAAGAGACAGACTGAATATGTATATATATATATATATATATATATAATGTATATATGTATATGTACATACACACACAAATATTTTTCCCATTGAACTTGGATAGGAAATAAAACAATTGATGTACTTCTTTTAGCAAAGATTATTTATCAGCAGCTTGTCTTGCTGTTAAATACTCTCAGGATACTGTGGGACAATGATGGTATTTTTCTTCCTTCTAAGCTCCTATGGCTATTTTCTCCTTTTGAGTTTCTGAAATTGTACACCATGATAATTCTAGAGTGAAGCTAACACAGATTAGTGTTTGGCAGGAAGAAAGGAAAAATCATATTGAAGAAAATCATATATTGTCCCTATATAATAAAAAAAATTGTCATGTTATTTGGTTTCATCACATTAGAACCATAAAGGACTCAAATTAGAAGAGAAGGGTATGAAGAATAGGAAGGTCAGAGAGTAATAATGACAAAGAGAAGGTTGGAATTTGAGAAATAAAGAAAATAGAAGGAGGACAATATTATTATCTTTTTCTTTTTTGGGGGGAAGGGTGAAGGCAAGGAAATTGGGGTTAAGTTACTTGTCCAAGGTCACACAACTAGTAAGTATATCAAGTGTCAGAGGCTGTATTTGAATTCAGGTCCTTCTGATTCCAGGGCTGGTGCTCTACTCACTGTACCACCTAGCTACCCCCCAAATATTATATGTATTAATGATGTCACTTAATGGCTCTGCTTCTTTTGGCCTGACTCTCTATCTCTAGCCATTTCAATTCTGTGTGCGTGCTTGCGTGTGTGTGTGTGTGTGTGTGTGTGTGCGTGTGTGTGTGTGTGTGTGTGTAGTAATTTTCCTACTTCCCTTGCTATTTATTGAAAATCACAATTAGATGACAGAGCTCTAGGGGCAAACTATATAGGTACAAAGGTCAACAAGGACATTTTTTCATTTTTATAGGAGTGGAATCCAAGACAGCAACCAAAGGATTCATGGAAAATGTCCCATCTTCAGTTCAAAAAGAAAACTTTTATAAGCAAGAGTAAAACAAACTAACCCTGCAGTTCAGAAAGCTCTGTCTTGCTAACCTTCAGGTGCTTCTCCCTCTCATGGAGTACTGCCCTAAGATAGATACAAAATGAGAGAATTATTTAAGAATTCATCCAAGAGACTACAAGCCAAGGGCTAACTCAACCCATTGTTGCTTTTATTAATTTATAAACTTCTAGAAATCCTATGTATATGTAATAGAGGATTATAACAAAATACAAGAAGAAGAAATTGAAGGAATTAACATAGGCAGAGAGGAGTCAAAAATATCTTTTTGCAGATGTTAAAGATAGGGACTGGGAGAGAGCTAAGTATGATATGATAATCTGTTAGAGAAAATTAAAAACAAAGAGTATCAAAATGAAAAATAACCATCAAAAATGCATGTTATAAAACACCATTTCATTGTCCCTAAAGAAAACCAGTATTAAAAGACACAAAAATTCTATGTAGAAATGAAGAAAATACCTGTAGAAAGAAAATACCTACAAGGCTCTGTCCCTGTCTTCTTCTCTCTCCTAATTATTTTATTTGGTGATCTCATCAGCTCTTATGGATTTAATTATCATCTGTCTAGGTGAATGCAGTGTGTGATGGATAACTGAAGTTCTCAATGCTACTTTTTATAGCAGAGATAGGATGAAATCAAATGTACTTTAAAAGTCATCTAATTGACTATTGCGATATGTAACGTTTCTTGGGGCTAAAAAGATCTGTTTTGAAATTTCTGCAACTAACTTTTTGTGTTTTTGCCAGAGTCTAATGATACACACACACACACACACACACACACACACACACACACACACACACATATATATAGTTATACATATATATATATTTTTTTTTTGTAAGAATTTTTTGTCATGCAGAGAAGTAGGGTGGTATCTTGGTTAGAAGTCTAGCCTGGTAGTCCTGAAAACCAGACTGCAGATTCTGCCACTGACACATAAGATCAAAGATTTAGAAGTGGAAGGGATCTTAGACAGCATCTAGTTAAAACCTTTCATTTTACAGATGATAAAATGAGGAGTTAAGAGGTTATATGGCTTTCTGAGATCACAAATCTTTTAAATGTCAAAGATGAGATTCAAACCAATCCTCTGATTCCAAATTTATCACTCTTTACGGGGAAAAAGTGATTTCTGATTGTGTGACCCTGACCAAGTCGCTTAAGTCTCAGTGCTTTGGGCAACTCTCTCTGTTTGTAGATGAGTTGCCTATCTGGGCAGATGAAAGAATTTTCTCATTCATATCTAGCTTTCTGTCCCTCCTCCTTTCTACTTCTTGGCTTCTTGGACTTTCTTCAAGTCCCAGCTACAATCTCCTTTTCCCAATTCTCTTTAATTCTTGTACCTTCCCTCTGTTTATTATTTCTTATTTATTCTCTTCATAGATTAATTGTACACAACTGTTCGTTACTGACTCCTCTTTAGACTAGGAAGTCAAATGAAAGGACCATTTTTTGCCTTCTTTTTTATCCCCAGGGCTTGGCATAGTGCCTGCCATACAGTAAGTTTTTAATAAATGTTTATAGACTAATTCATAATAATGATGACATTATATCAAATTTGAAGGGAGAATTAAAACAAATTCATGTTGCTATTGTTGAAGTATGTTCAGTAATAATATAGAAACAAAGAAGAAACAAAAATAATTTCTCATTCTCCTCCCTTTTTTTTTTTGTTTTGTTAAATATTTCTACTAAGTTGAGTCTATTCCACACAATCAATCTTAGGTTCTACTGAATGGATTAGATTTAAATTTCTTTTATGTGAGTTGGAGGGAACTCAGCATGTTTTCCTCTGCACACAAAAAGTGATGAAGATCCTGTTTTATGAGCACACATAATCATTAAAACTAAATTCTCTGTCTCTACCTCTTCAAATCAAAGCAAAGGAAAAAAGCTTCAACTTCATTGCAGTGCTTCTTCGGTCCAAGTTGTCATTGAACAATTAACAACTTTGAATTGAATTGAACAGTTCTGAAAATATCTGATAGCTCATTTATCTCCAGTTTATCTACAAGAATAGGATAAGACATATTTGAGGAAATGCTTGACTCTGTCAACTCTATCTCTCCTGTTCCCTTGATCTACCCTACCAGTATGGTAATTCTTTTAAAAGCAATGATGGTAGAATGAGGTAGGAGTAGCTTGGTGTCGCTTATTTTCAGACCATTCTGGCTCTTTATGATAATTCTGTCAAGATGTTAAGCCAAGTTCATTGGTGTAGGTTTTATAAACTTGATTCTTTTCCCTTTACTTACTTTTTTTTTTGAAATTTTGAAATTTTCTCTTCTCTAGATCCTTGGTACCATTCTTATTCATCATCATCTTGCAAATATCACTGATATTGACTCAGTAATCACATTGGCCCATTCTTTTAGGATACAAAGATGCAGTTTGATTTTTTTCAAGAAAGTTAATGCAGCACAGTTTGATGTTCTCTTATTATGTTGAGCATCATTTTTCTATAGGCAATTTTTGTTCTATATTTCCCACTAAATGTTATTCACCTTGTCAGAGAAAACAGAAACAAACAAAGTGAACAGATCTGACATCATTGTGTTTACAGTTATCATTCCGTCATTCTTGGATATCAGTCCTATCCCTTCTTTTATCCTGTGACATTGTCCAATGAGCTAATTGGACTTCTTTTTCTACTTTGTCTGCTCCTTAGTTTTTCTCTCAGATCATTATAAACTCAAGCACTTGATACTATCTTTAAAGTACCACATCATGTTTTGCATTTGTACTGTGACCTGCCTTTGCCTCCATCTTATGTACATGTCTTTTAAAAAGCAGAGTTGGTTGGCAGGTTTATTTCATGTCCATACTGTTTCTTTTCATGTAACTCTCCCCGCAACTCATTGGAATAATTTTTCTGCCTTCAGAATTTCATTTTTGAAATGAAATCCCCTTGGGCTAACTTCTCATTTCTTAATTTTAGTTCACTGATTTAAGACAACATTTTTCTCTTGGAAAAATGCTACCTTTGAATTCAGAAGATCTGTGTTTGAATCCTGCTTCTGTCCCTTGCACCAATGCGGGCATATGTGCTCTGAAAAATGAGAATCTTGGACTAGATGACTTTAAAGAACCTCCAGTTCAAAATCTATAATAAGTGATGATCCTTTGTTTCTTCCTCTGTAACCATTGAATTCTACTCTCCCTAAATCTAGGGTGAAAGTCACTTTCACGTAATTTTTCTAATATTTCTACCCTGGCAATTATATACTCTCCATTAGTGAGAATCAGATCCAGATGAAAATTTTTACTTGTTGATTTCTCCACCTTTTGAAGAATGAAATTGCCATTATTAAGTAAGTCAGCCATAAATTAGCTGGTCTCCTGTCGTCAGAGACAGACCTCCAATCCCTATATCACTACTCTGTTGTGCCTCTGTGTCATCCTGTGTTAGGAGTGTGATATGTTTTTCAAGTTATTTATCTATTTACCCTTCTTTCCAGGTATTCTGTAACATATGAGAATGTATTTATGTTTCTACTTCCCTTGATGATCATTCAAATGTTTGCTACAATTTTTTAACTGCCTTAATTCTCCTCTGACTCTCTTCATGTGCATATGCTTTTATAACATACTCTCTCCCTTCTGTCTCTCTCACTCAAATAGGCTTAGACCTATTACAAAAACCCCAAACATTCATATAGCAAATATATATATTTAAATCCTTAGACAATGGACAACATTCAAGATAATCTCACCCAGAAATATCCTTCTGCTCTGTCAGTCCAGTCTCTCATTGAATAGTTCCTTTTGAGTCTTCCATTTTGAGGAAAGACCAAGGCCAATTGTATATCATTCCTTTCCCCTGTGCTTCACTTTCATGCCCTCCAAAGGACACTCTACTTACTACCTTTTTAAATTTCATTTTTATGTATTGTCTTCCTTCATTAGCAGGAAGCTCCTTGAAAACAGGGATTATCTTTGTTGTTGCTCCAGTTGGTATCCCTAACTTTTAGTGTGTTGCCTAACACACAGTAAGTGCATAATAGATTTTTGTTGCCTGCCTGCCTGCCAGTGTAACACAACTCCAGTAAGTCAGTGAAGTTACAAAGAGCTACATCAACAGAACCTATAGACAGCTCTTTTGCCCTCAGAATACTTCAATGCTCCAAGTATAGGATCAGCAGATATCATATTATCCTGGGAACTTTGTCATTAGCATATTGCCACTTCTCATGATTTCAGTATGAGAAAATAATGGCCATTCCTTCAGTTTCTATTGTAATGACATTTTGATTTCATTTCTTCTAGTTGAAAATAGCAACAACACAATTCCTTGAGACTTCACTGCCTTTCATATAGGCTGACTATCTTTTTCAATAATGCAAACATTAAAAAATATTTATCAATCAGAAACCTGTCCCACAGAAAGGCGGTAGAAATATGTTTGAGCTGTAAATGTAATTACTTTCTTTTTGACAGTGTTTTTGATCATTTCATAGTCATAATAAACAATCTGGAACAGTGAGTTAGTGGTTAGGAAAAGCATTTACATAATTAAAATATATTATGCAAATAGAAAATAATGAAGAATAAACACTTTCTTACATTAAAACAGAAGGTTTCTAGGATGTTCAGAAAACACCATGATTATAGGAGAGGAGGGGGGCATATGACATGTTTTGTAAAGAAAAAAAAAATTGGTATTATCCTGTTCAGGTACCATGAGCTTCTCTTTCTCAAGATAATGGAGGAAAATTTCTGCAGAATTATGACTGGGAATTCCTTGGATGTATCAGAGAAAGACTATTTGTTAAATGCAGAAAACAAAGGCAATCCTTGTTACAGTAGCAGAAACTCATATCTCAACCCAAGACAATTATTAATGGGGGGAGTGTCTTTATGGTTATATGATTTAATTGTTGTAGAAGACTCTTAATATTGTAACTACCAACAGGGATGAAGAATTGCAGCTTCAGAAAATTGACTGTGTTCATTGAGAGTTTACCATCATGCAATCAGTGTATATCATAACTTGAATTCAGGCTTCCCTGACTCCAAAACCAATCCCCTATTCATCACACACTGCTTCCTCTCAAGAAAAGTATTCAGGTAAATAACATGTACTGAATCTGATATTGAATGATATCTTTTCTTTAAAAAAAGTTTTAATGAAATTATCATCTACTTACTTCAATTGAATATTTGTAGGGTAAAAAAAATATGTGTCAAACAAGAATAAAGAGTTCCATGTCATGATCAAATCAAATTTGAACATCAAATTGACTTGTGATCTTTTTCATTTCCATATTCTGTCCATTTTTCAGACTATGTGGTTTTCATTAAAACTGCAAATAATGACTTTTACATGAACATTATCATTGTAAATTACATTTTTAGGTTTTTAGAGTTTAGGTTTTTAGGTTACTAAGGAACATTTGCCTGGAAAACACTAGCACCTAGTGTTTGAATTTTACTTTTGTCCCTGTGAAAAGGGAGGCTGTCTCTGCATCAGCATGGGGGAAAATGTGCCTTAGGTTTTCAGAAGTGTTTGCTTATAGCCTGTGGATTGCTGTGACAAATGGTTTTATCATTTTCTCCATGTTACTCCTTCAGTGATTCAAGAATATTTATAGCACTGTTTATTCATCACATGGTTCCCAAGGAGGAAGAGAAGTAATTTTTTAGATTAAATCTTATTGTAGGCAAGATATTTTCATTATTTTAAAATAATGAAAAATGCATATGCACATTTTTTTTCTCAGAAATATTGACTTCCTGAAACACAATTCAGGTAACCTAAGAAAGCAATTAATTTCAAATATGGATGAAAATTTTTAAAAGCACAAAGAGGGTTGAGTTTTAATACCATAAGAAAACAACTGTATTTTAAACAATAACAGAATTCTTCAGTTCTTTATTGTCCAGGGGTTAGGAACTGCAGTGAAATAGGAGTGATGAGGGAAATCTTTAATTGTTTTGTTGAACTGGAGAACTTCCTACAGAACTAAAAATAATAGTAATTGTAATAGTAACTGTACATAGTACTATAAATTTTGCGTGATGCTGTACATATGCTATTTCAATTGATTCTCATAAGAACCCTTTGAGGAATTTGTTGTTATAATGATTCCCATTTTACATATGAGGAAATTAAGGCTGAAATAATTTGTCCAAAGTCAATAAGACTTTGTGCTTAGTGACATGGACCTAACAAAGGAGACACAATGAACTCTTTTCCCCATTTATTTACTTATTTTTAACATTCTTTTCTTTTAAATTTTTGAGTTCCAGATTGTATCCCTCTCTACTCTCCTTCCCCCATCTACCAAGAAGGCAAACAATATATTAATTACACACACAAAATAACGTAAAACATATTTCCATGTTAGCCATGTCACACACACAAAAATAAAAAAGTGAGAAAATTATACTTCAATTTGCATTCATAGTGGACCAGTTTTTTTCTCGGCAGTAAATAGCTTTTTTTCATCATAAGTCACTTATAATTGTCTTGGTTCATTGTATTGGCCAGAGTAGATAAGTTGTTCACAGTTAGACATCATTGCAATATTGTTGCTGTGCACAATTATCTCTCAGTTCTTCTTACCTCACTTTGTATCAGTTCATACAGGTCTTGCCAAGTTGTTGTTGTTGTTTTCTCTGATATTCTACCCCCCTCACTCCCCATCCCAGTCATTTCTTATAGAACAAATAGTACTTCATCACAATCATATACCAAAAATTATTCAGCCATTCCCCAGTCGATGAGTACTGCCTCAATTTCCAATTCTTTGCCACCTCAAAAAGGATGATCTGCTATAAATATTTTTTTGGTACATATAGTGCCTTTTACTTTTCCATTGATCTCTCTGTGGTACTGATATAGAAGATATATATATATATATGTTATATATATATAATATATATTATATATATTGCTAAGCCAAAGGATATGCACAGTTTTATAACCCTTTAGATACAATTTCAGATTATTGTTCAAAATGGTTGGGCAAGTTTACCACTCCAGCAACAATTCATTAATCTATTTTCTCACATCCCTTCTGGAATTTGCAATTTTTGATAAGTGTGAAGTAGTGCCTCAGAATTGCTTTAATTTGTCTTTCTCTAATCAATAGTGATTCAGAGCATATTTTCTTATGATTAGAGTTTTGATTTACTCTTCTGAAAACTGCCTGTTTATATCCCTTGATGATTTATCAATTAGGGAGTTGGTCTTATTTTTATAAATTTGACTCAGTTCTCTATATATCTGAGATATGAAGACAACAGTGAAGCTTGTTGTAAAATTGTTTGTTACTTCAGTGTCTAGGATATCTTTTAACATGATGTAATTTTCTTGATTATCTCTTTTAATTAGGTTTAATTAGCTCTTTTAATTGCTTTGGAGGCAACAAGATGGCTCAGAGGATAGAGTGCTGGACCTGGAGTCAGGGAAACCTGAGTTCAATTCCAGCTTCAGACATTAATTATGTAACCTCTGTTTGCCTTAATGTACTGGAAAAGGAAATGACTAAACATTCCAGTATCTTTGCTGTGAAAACTCCTGGGACAGTATTGGCATGCTATGGCTCATGGGGTCTTGAAGAGTTAGTCATGAACAAATGGCTAAACAAAAACATTTTTGATTTTGCCTTGCAAGAGATAATGATTGCAATCTCTCTTTTCTATATCCACTAAAGTGTAATAGATTCTGTTCCAGCCTTTAATTTCAACTGTGTGTTTTTCTGTTTTAAGCGCATTGTCGGATTTTGGTTTCTAATCCATTCTGCTAATCACTTTCGTTTTATGAGTGAGCTCATCTCATTCACATTCACATTTATGGTTACTAACTTTATATTTCTCTCTATCCTATTTTCTTCTGTTTATCCTCCTCTCTTTTTACCCAGTCCCTCAAAAATCTATTTTTTCTTCTACTATCTCCCTCAGTTCATCCCCCCCTTTGTCATCTCCCCCCATTCTTTTCTCTTCTCCCTTTCTCCTCCTGTTTCCTTATTGCATCACTATCACTACCCTGTTTCCATCTTCAATGAATAAATAAAATAAAAGCCCTACTTCATAAATAAGTATAGCTAAATCAAATTCACACATTGGTCATAGTAAAAAATATATATCCAATTCTACACCTATAGCCTATCAGTTCTCAGATAAGCCTTAAGAATGATTCATCTCACGGGTAGGCTGAGTTAATATAATAAAAATGACAATTCTACCTAAATTAAGTTACTTATCCAGTGCCATACCAATCAAACTACCAGAAAATTATTTTCTAGAGCTAGAAAAAATAATACTGAAATTCATCTGGAAGAACAAAAGATCCAGAATATAAAGGGAATTAATGAAAAGAAATGATAGGGAAGGTGACCCATCCCTACCAGATCTCAAATTGTATTATAAAGCCGCAGTCATGAAAGCCACTTAGTATTGGCTAAGAAATAGAGGAGTAGACCAGTGGAATAGGTTAGGTGTTCAAGACACAGTATTCGGTGAATATAACAGTCTACTGTTTGATAAACCCAAGGACCCCAGCTTCTGGGATAAGAACTCACTGTTTGACAAAAATTGCTGGGAAAACTGGCTAACAGTATGGTAGAAACTGGGCATAGACCAATGCTTGCCACCATACACAAGAATAAAGTCAAAATGGATACATGATCTAGGTATAAAGACTGATACTATAAACAAATGAGGGGAGTAATGAATAGTGTATTTGTCAGATTTATGGAGAATGGAGAAATTTTTGACCAAACAAGTGATAGAGAATATTATGAAGTGCAAAATGGACAATTTTGATTACATGAAACTGGAAAGTTTCTGCACAAACAAACTTAATACAACCAAGATTAGGAGGGAAGCAGAAAACTGCGAAAGAATTTTTGCAACTAGTATATGTGATAAAGGACTCATTTTTAAAATACATAGAGAATTGAGTCAAATTTACGAATGGATATGAATAGGCAGTTTTCAGAGGAAGAAATTAAAGCTATCTGTCATATGAAAAAATGCTCTAAATCACTATTGATTAGAGAGATGCAAATCAAAGCAACTCTGAGGTAACACATCACACCTATCAGATTGACTAACATGACAAAACAGGAAGATGATAAATATTGGAGAAGATGTGGGACAGTTGGAACACTAATTCATTGTTGGTGGACCAGTGAACTGATCCAACAAATCTGGAGAGCAATTTAGAACTATGCCCAAAGGGCTATAAAAATGTGAACAGCCTTTGACCCCCCAATATAACTTCTAGGACTATATCCCAAAGAGATCATAAAAATGTGAAAAGCTCCCATATATAGAAGAATATTTATAGCAACTCTCTTTGTAGTGATCAAGGACTGGAAATCGAGGGAATGCCCATCACTTGGGGAATGATTGAACAAGTTGTGGTATATGAATGTAATGGAATACTATTGTGCTATAAGAAATGATGAACAGGAGGAGTTCAAAGAGGCCTTTAAGGACTTATATGAACTAATGCTGAATGAAGTGAGCAGATCCAGCAGAACTTTGTACATAGTATCAACCACAGTGTACTAAGACTGTTTCTGGTAGAACTAGCTCTTCATAGTAATGCAAGGACCTAAAACATTCCCAATGGACTCTTGAGACAAAAATGACATCCACATACAAGGAAATAATTATGGCCTCAGAGTGAAACAGAATATTTTCTCTTGTGTTTTGTTTTGGTCTGGTTTGTCTCACGATTTCTCCCATTCATTTTAATTCTTCTATGCAATATGACTAATGTTAAAATGTGGTTAATAAAAATGCATGTATAGAACCCATATAAGATTGTGTGCCATCTCAGGGAGTGAGAGGGGAGGGAGAAAGAGAAAATCTAAGACTTACAGAAGTAATTGTAGAAAACTGAAAACAAATAAATTAATTTTAAAAAAAGAATTACGATTCATTATTATTCCTCTGGACTCAAAATTGGTCATTTTAAATCAAATTTATTATCTTTAAAAAATTTCCTTAAGTATTGTGATCAATTTACAGATAGTTCTGCTTCTGCTTATTTTATATCAGTTCAAAAAAGTTATCCCAGGTTTTTCTGAATCTATCCCTTTTATTATTCCTTATGATGCAAAACTATCCTATTATATTTGCAACATGTGCCCCATATCTACTCTCCCAACCCCTACTCCTATTGTCAGGCTTCAGCCCCAGATGACATTTACTAACTTTTCTAAAGACTGCAGGGTAAACCTGTAGGAGTGGGGGTAGGGTGGACAGAGATTGTTGTCTAAAGCTATAACTCATGAGCCCCCACTATTCAATAATTATCAATAATATAAACCAGTCAGAAAGACTTAATCAGACTGTAGTCAGGGATAGTTTCTATTGTAGTATAATTGGTACATTGGTACCACACTCACATACTCTACTCTACCAAAGGTCTGTGACACACTTTTTCACCAGCATATGTAGATACCCAGGTTTAAAAAGGACATGTAGCAAAGTATTAATTCACAATTATTATTTGCTAGATATCCTTTTCTCCCCTTTGTATGAGTATTAAAGAATTTCCCCTCATACATGATATGTATTTTTTGCTAGAACCTTTATAAAATCTTGAACATAGCTTTCTTTAGTTTTCTTTAGTGTGGTCCTTGGCTTCCAATATAGAATGGCGCTATTTCAAAGAACTGCTAAGATGCTGATGGAAAAAGTTTAAAATTTCAACTAAATCCTCTCACCCTCTGAATTTCTCTGGGTCCTCCTGTGACCATGGTAAAACAATAGGATACTAAAACTGAGGCTTCTCTCTCTCTCCTAAATTCCTTGACTCAATGGTCCTATGTCTCTTTCTCTGGAACTAGGCATTGCAGTTCTTGACTTCAAAGTAGGTGACTGGATGTATACAAGTTCTATCCATTATGAGAAAGTATGTCAAAAAATCCAAACAGACTACCTATCTCATCTAGTTGAAATGACTTAGAATGATTTATTGATTCAACAGAGCAGTCCAAGATTTTTTTTCTTACACCTCTGATTGATTGATTCAATATAGATGTGTTTTCCTGATAAAGTGGGGTGGAGTGATTGATTGATTGCCCTAATGAATTCCCACCTCTACTTATTCCTATGCAGCATATTTAGCTATTACACAATATGGGCAATCCCTTAGTTTTCAAATACTGAATATAATGAAAAATGATGTAAAAATATTCTTTTGTAAATAAATATCTTACCCCTCTAACTTTGATCTTTATTTAGTATTACTAGTTGAAAGGGCAACCACAGTTGGAGGCATAATTCAAAATTTTTTCTCAGAATTGTCAAAACTCCTATAATAATTAAGACTTTTTAAAAATCTTTGCCAAACCGATCAGTATGAGGCTGAATCTCAGAGCTGAATTTATTTGATTTTCACTTATTTTAATGATTTAGAGCACCTTTTCATATTTTTTTTTTACTAATTTTCTAATCATAAACTTTTTCTGTCTTGAAATCTTATAAGAGCAGTGATGGAGGAATTCCTATTCCTGAAGCAAATTAAACTTGCAACCTAAATACATGGTAGAAGGAGACATGTACTTACCTAGTCAAACCTGAGTCTGAAGACCTAGAACTCTGGCTGCCTTCTGTCCTTCTGTTTTCTGAGCAAAGTTCAGCCACTAGTGCTCCTGAGAAAAGTATGCTTTCTGTTTTGTGGATTAGCTCATGAGTTGGAGAATTTCTGAGTTCCAAAGTCAAATACCAACTTCCTATAGGAAGAAAAAGCTACTCCAACAGGGCCTTTCTTAGGCAAGATGGTGGTCAACATATTCAACCTATATAACACTAGGGTCCAGTAAAGTCAAGAAATACTTTTATTATCAATTAATAATCAATCAATAAACAATTAAGAGCCTACAATGTGCCAGGCACATAGCTAAGCATTGGGGATGTTATAAGAGGCAAAAGAGAGCACCTTCCCTCAAAGGCAATGTAATCTAATGGAGGAGAAAACATGCATGCATACACACACACATACACACACAAACACAATGTAAGCTATATATAGGATTGTTTGTTTAGTCATGTCTGACTTTTCATGACCCATTTTGGAGTTTTCTTGGCAAAGATACTGGAGTGGTTTGCCATTTCCTTCTTTACTAATTTTATAGATGAGGAAACTGAGGCAAACAGGGTTAATTAATTTGCCCAGTGTCACATGGTTTGTAAATTTCTGAGGCCAGATTTGAATTTCAGGAGCTTAATCTTTTTGATTCCAAACACAGAAGTCTATCCTCTGCACATTATCTGTTTCTATATACAGTATACCTAGGAAATAATTAAAAGAGGGTGTAGCAGTAAGCAACTTAATATGCATTTTTCAATCTGTATTCATCAAAGGAAAGCAACTTTCAATGGGTTAACAATTACTTTAATCAAGCACATGTATCAATCCTTTAGTCAAGCACATACATCAGTCACCTAGTTCAGTGGAGTCAACACCCTGAACCCAAAAGTAATCAACAGACATGGCTTCCACCATCTGACCATAATTCAACAGTCAGCTGTATCTGTCTGACCAATTATCCAGAGAAGGAAGCCCAACATCTGGGTTCTCAAAGCCAGAGAAGGGGGCTTCCTAGAGTCCTCATCTGGCCCAACAAACACTCTTACAAAAACTAAGCCCAAAGTAAAACCTCACCCTCAGGGTATTTATACACTTTTTGCAGCCAGAGAGCATGATTCTTTGACCCAGTACCTCAACAGAAAAAAAACAAAAAGGTACTTGGGACACTCCTACAAAAAACTCCCCTAATCAAGCTTCCCACAATGGGTAGGCCCATCAGTGGATGGGAAAGATCCTCCTCAGTCACATTCAAATAAAAGCATTATACTTCTTGATTAAACTAAAACAAAAACAGCAAAAGATCCTATTTTAGTTGCCATTACAGAGGAAAACCACTAGAATTAAAAGATGTGAATATGAAATAACTGTTCAGTGGTCCTACAAAAGGTCTTCACCTTTTAGGAAAGTATAATAGATTATTTGACTATTTTATGATTTCTATATTTGTCCTTGTGAGTCCTTTGCATCTTATGCAGTTTCTGTGTGAGAGGGAAATAAAAAAAAATATTCTGTACTCAGTACCCAAAATAAATATTGAAAATCTTAGTGGAACTCTATTAATCACCTTTGGGGAATTTTTGGACATTAATCATATTTATATTTTCTTTTAGAGATTGTCTGAGGAATTAAGTATGTACATTATTGAGCCAAAGAAAATCTGTCCCCATTGGGAGATAGGAATAGATCCTCTTCCATGCGAGATCAGAGATCCTAGAGAGACAAGATACAGGATGCTTAATTTATTCTCTTTAAAATATGTAACATTCTTAGTTTATTTTATTAAAACTATGCAAAAATCTCTAGCTTCATTAGCATGGGTTCATTTCTTCTCATGAGAACTTTCTCCACAAATACAGATTTAAAAAAGTATTAGATCAAATGGAGGCAGCTGCCCTTTCATCTCCTTTAATTCCTATCACAATTGTGTGGTATAAGTAATTCAAGTATTATTATACCCATTTTATGAATAAGGGAACTGATAATCAGAATAAATGTAAAAGATAGAATTCAAATCTAGTTCTTATAACTCCAAATACAATGCTCTACCTACTACATTATATTTCAAAGAAAATTAAAGTTAAACATGTTTATGAACATATTCTTAGATATAGAATTAAATTGTTCTGTAATCCTATCATTATGGGCATTTCCCCTACCAGTCCAAACTATAAGAATACTTGTTTCCATAGTGTGAGATTTTGTTAATACTTTTCTGAAGGTCCTCTGATCTTCATCATGCTAAAAGTAATTCTTTTAATATTTTGTAAGTACTATTAAAGAAGCAACCAGGTAGCAGTGGATAGAACACTGGGCCTGGATATAGGAAGAGCTGAATTCAAATGTGACCACTGGGACTTACTAGCTATGTGATCCTTTGCAAGTCATTCAGCCTCTATTTGCCTTAATCCACTGGATAAGGAAATAGCAAACCAGTATCTTTGTTAATAAAATCCCCATGGACAGTATTGGCATGCTATGGTCTACAGAGTCACAAAGAATTGGGAATGACTAAACAACCAGTAAATAACTCAGATTGCTCATCACTTATTTCTTACCTTTGCTTTGGGAGCAAGCCATTTAAACCCTGGTGACTATATGTTTGGGATATACTGTGTCTCCCTGGAAGATCATCACTGACACCTACCTATCCCAACCACAAGTCTTTTCTGGGATTTGGATTCCTAAAAGAATGTGTTGTTTCATTGTTCACTGGTATGTTGTGTTCCTAGATGAGTGTTAGTTCTAGGAAGAAGAAATCTTGCATCTTGGGAAGTGATTTTTCCATGGGCAAGTATCCAATTATTAATGTCATACCAAATTTCTAGGCATTTGAGTGCCAAATAACAGACATTAAAAGGCTAAGGTCACATACCCTCCAAAACTACATCCTACCAATTCACTTGAAATAATAAGATCCTCTTACAAAAACCTCCGGGAATATTAGTGTTTCTGGGTCCTAACATTAATGTGAACTTCAGTGTTAATAGGGTCCAAGAGCATTAGGGTCAGGGTAAGGGTAGAGATGAGAATGATAGGGGGCCAAATCATAACAGGGTGTTCATTAAGGAAAGCTGTAATATGTCAAGGAGAAACTCCTCCTATTTATAAGAGTAGAAGTCAATTGAGTCAACCAATCAAATTATCCTAAAGTAACCAACAAGTTGCTATGCCCTAATACTGTTTTCAGATATTAGGGCAAAACACATCTAGATTGAAACCATCAATCAGATTATCAATTAGGTGTAAACAAGTCCTGGATATCCCTGACATTTCAACTGATTGTGAAATAAAGTCAGTTTGGATTAGTTAATGAATTTGGTCATACTCTATGGAGTGTGTATTAATCTAGTCAACTAGTTTGAAGTGAAGAATTCAAGTATCTAACATATTAGTGATTGTATAAGCTTCCAGCCAAGCTTCATAGAATGAATCACTGAAAGAGAGTATGTATAAAGTGAACGAAGGGAATGTATGTCTTGGGCAGAAGTACCTTGTGAAGCTCAGAGGGTCAAATTATTTGAACTTTTTCATTGTCATCCAAGTTGTGTCCTTGTGATAAGAATAACTCCAGTTAGTGTCTGTGTTGTGAATCTGTTGATGGGGCAATGAAGAAAAGCAGATACTAGATTTTACGTGGTGTCCAAGATAAAAATTACATCATACGTAAGGAAAACTTCACGATTGCCCTATGAAGGAAAAGGGAATGTTTCCAGCAAATGGGAACTATGAATTACTCTCTGCTTCATGTGCTCTCTAGGCTTTGGCCTACTCTCCTCCAAACTATGTACATCCTGGATGAAGGGTGTGTCCTATACTTTTAGGGGAATACTTTTGTACAGCTATGACAAATATACTACCAGAGTAAATACTTCTTTCTAAAAATTAAATCTGGTCAACTCATTGATGTCAACTCACAATCAGTAGGAGAAACACACAAATAGAGACTCATGTGCTTTGTCAACAGATAGAAACATCCTTAGCCTAAAGAATAACCACAAAGTCTTGAGTGAGATGTTACAGTCAAGCTCTGGGGTGAAGAGGATATATATATGTTAGACTTAGAATTTTGTCTAGGATCCTAGGCATATAGTCATGTTGGAAATTATCTTACCACTTCGGGATTTGATGCTATGTGTGGGATAATGTGGTTATTTTATTTTATTTTTTATTTTTTAAATTTATTTATTGAACTTTTAACATTCATTTTCACAAAATATTGGGTTCCAAATTTTCTCCCCTTTTGTCCCCTCCCCCTATCCCCAAACACCGAGCATTCCAATTGCCCCCATTACCAATCTGCTCTCTCCTCTATCATCCCTCTCTGCCCTTGTCTCCATCCTCTTCTCTGTCCTGTAGGGCCAAAAAACTTTCTATACCCCTTTACCTGTATTTCTTATTTCCTAGTGGCAAGAACAGTACTCAACAGTTGTTCCTAAAACTTTGAGTTCCAACTTCTTTTCCTCCCTCCCTCCCCACCCCCTCCCTTTGGAAGGCAAGCAATTCAATATAGGCCAAATCTGTGTAGTTTCACAAATGACTTCCATAATAGTCGTGTTGTATAAGACTAACTATATTTCCCTCCATCCTATCCTGCCCCCAATTACTTCTGTTCTCTCTTTTGATCCTGTCCCTCCCAATGAGTGTCGACCTCAAATTGCTCCCTCCTCCCCATGCCCTCCCTTCCATCATCCCACCCCCACCCTGCTTATCCCCTTATCCCCCACTTTCCTGTATTGTAAGATAGGTTTTCATACCAAAATGAGTGTGCATTTTATTCCTTCCTTTAGTGGAATGTGATGAGAGTAAACTTCATGTTTTTCTCTCACCTCCCCTCTTTATCCCTCCTCTAATAAGTCTTTTGCTTGCCTCTTTTATGAGAGATAATTTGCCCCATTCCATTTCTCCCTTTCTCCTCCCATATATTTCTCTCTCACTGCTTGATTTCATTTTTTTAAGATATGATCCCATCCTCTTCAATTTACTCTGTGCACTCTGTCTCTATATGTGTGTGTGTGTGCGTGTGCATGTGTGTGTGTGTGTAATCCCACCCAGTACCCAGATACTGAATAGTTTCAAGAGTTACAAATATTGTCTTTCCATGTAGGAATGTAAACAGTTCAACTTTTATAAGTCCCTTATGACTTCTCTTTACTGTTTACCTTTTCATGCTTCTCTTCATTCTTGTGTTTGAAAGTCAAATTTTCTTTTCAGCTCTGGTCTTTTCATCAAGAATTCTTGAAAGTCCTCTATTTCATTGAAAGACCAATTTTTCCCCTGAAGTATTATACTCAGTTTTGCTGGGTAGGTGGTTCTTGGTTTTAGTCCTAGTTCCTTTGACTGCTGGAATATCCTATTCCACGCCCTTCGATCCCTTATTGTAGAAGCTGCTAGATCTTGTGTTATCCTGATTGTACTTCCACAGTACTTGAATTGTTTCTTTCTAGCTGCTTGCAATATTTTCTCCTTGACCTGGGAACTCTGGAATTTGGCCACAATGTTCCTAGGAGTTTCTCTTTTTGGATCTCTTTCAGGTGGTGTTCTGTGGATTCCTTGAATACTTTTTTTGCCCTCTGGTTCTAGAATCTCAGGGTAGTTTTCCTTGATAATTTCATGAAAGATGATGTCTAGGCTCTTTTTTTGGTCATGGCTTTCAAGTAGGCCCATAATTCTTAAATTGTCTCTCCTGGATCTATTTTCCAGGTCAGTTGTTTTTCCAATGAAATATTTCACATTATCTTCCATTTTTTCTTTCTTTTGGTTTTGTTTTGTGATTTCTTGGTTTCTCATAAAGTCATTGGCCTCCATCTGTTCCATTCTAATTCTGAAAGAACTATTTTTTTCAGTGAGCTTTTGAACTTCCTTTTCCATTTGGCTAATTCTGCTTTTGAAAGCATTCTGTTCCTCATTGGCTTTTTGAACCTCTTTTGCCAGTTGAGTTGCCTATTTTTCAAGATGTTATTTTCTTCAGTATTTTTTTGGGTCTCCTTTAGCAGGGTGTTTATTTGTTTTTCATACTTTGCTTGCATGTCTCTCATTTCTCTTCCCAGTTTTTCCTCCACCTTTCTAACTTGATTTTCAAAATCTTTTTTGAGCTCTTCCATGGCCTGAGCCCATTGAGTGGGCTGGGATACAGAAGCCTTGACTTCTGTGTCTTTCCCTGATGGTAAGCATTGTTCTTCCTCATCAGAAAGGAATGGAGGGAATATCTGTTCACCAAGAAAGTAACCTTCTATAGTCTTACTTTTTTTTCCCTTTTCTAGGCATTTTCCCAGCCAGTGACTTGACTTCTGAGTATTCTCTTCACACCCACTTTGCCTCCAGATCCACCCAGCCAGCGCTTGGGGTCTGAGATTCAAATGCTGCTTCCCAGCCTCAGGGCTTTGGGCAGCAGTGGGGCTGCTATTCAGTGTGAGATTAAGTTCAGGTTCTCAGATGGGGGCAGGGCCACCTCACAGGCTCAGTTCCCTCAGGGAGTTTATGCAGAGACCTTCAACAATGGATCTGGACTCCTGCCTGCTTGGGGAGCTCAGGTCTGCTGCCACCTCCGCTGCTGCCTCCCGAGGGGGCCTGAGTTATGGGGGGACCCCACTCCCCTCTCGACCCGCCAAAGAGACCCTCTCACCGACCCTTGTCACCTGTGGGTGGAGGGACCCGTGCAGACTCTGGAGATTCCTTCCCTGAAGCCTGCTCGGATCTGCTCCTCTTGGCTCTGCGCCGCCAAGGCAGGGCTGGGCTCTGCTCCGGATCCGGGGCATGAAGGACCTTTTGTGAGAGGTTTTCAGGCTCTCTGGAACAGAAATTTCATCCACTCCATTGTTCTGTGGCTTCTGCTGCTCCAGAATTTGTTGGGAGTTCTTTTTTACAGATATTTTATGGGCTGTGGGTTTGGAGCTAGTGTATGTGTGTCCTTCTACTCTGCCATCTTGGCTCCACCCCCCTAATCTGGTTATTTTCAAAGAGACTTTTTTTTCCCCTAGGAAGAGTGAACGTGAATATAAGGGCATTTAATTTTTTTCTATACTTTCATATCTCTGAGCACTTTCGATGCACCTTAAGTACTCCTAGGCTTTGATACTGACTTTGTTATAGGCCCTTATGATTTTAGAGCTTCTCTAGATGTCCTACTGATGAATTTCTATATGTATTGTATCTTCTAATTAGTGTGTGAGCTACTCAAAAATAGAGATTTTCTTTTTCTCTTAATAGTCTGAGTACTCAGTAATGAAAAATGCTTAGTACATGGTAAGGATGTAATTAATGTTCCTTCCTTCCATCCTTCCTCCCTCCCTTCCTTCCTTCCTTCCTTCCTTCCTTCCTTCCTTCCTTCCTTCCTTCCTTCCTTCCTTCCCTGTATGATTGCATGTTTAAGATTTATAATAAAAAAGCCAAGGACTTATTTGTGTAGGCTATGAAAATTGGAGAAATACAACTTTATTTATGTACACTTTTTTGAAATCACTGTCTTCAGACAAAGTATCCATATAGGTGGAAATTAGGCAAGAGGAAATTGCAGTTCATTTGAAACATTTGAGTACTGAAAGCAATTACTTTAGAATGTACCTGTTTACTTTAGGTGGGCAGATATGAATCTCAACATAGTAGCTTGTCATTTATTTATATATTATTTTATATTAAAACCTAATATACATATTTATGAAGTTGTGAAAATAATCATCGAGTAAAATGTTGGGCTTCAAAGCAAAAAAACAAAAGGAACTAAAAAGTCTAGGATCATTATACTTCCTCCCATTGTGTTAGTATCACTCACACAGTGAATCTTAAGCACACTCCTATCTTAGTCTTACTCAGGCATAATTTACTAAATTCATCCTTTGTCTTATTCAGGTCACATCCTCAGCAGTTTCACAGTGAGTTGTTGTGTGAAACATGAACTTTTGTGAGGAAAGCTCATATTTCTGGGATAGTCATAAGTGTTTGTTGGAAGCAATAGCTCCAACTACCACACTCCAGCATAATCTTGATTTCTTTTGTTGTGTAGTCAATATGTCTCCAGTTATACCTATACTAACCATTAAGTCACAAAACTGGAAAATAGAACTGCAGCTTCCTGACAGGATCTCAAAATCTTTGGGTCTGAAGAGCCCCATGAGCTACCTATCAAATACATGTTGTTATTTTTTTCTCAATTATATAATATGACTGTAAGACAGAAGACTAGATACTTTCTCTGATTTTCATGACCCAAACATATCCAAAATAGGAATTATATACAAGAGATAATTTCAAGAATAATTTCAGCTCTCCTTGGTTGAGACCACTAAGACCCATAAAGTGGCAAAAAGACAACAACAACAAAAAAACCCATGTTATTATGAATAATAGCAGAGAGAGATAATGCCTAACATGCATACTCAACGACCCCTCTTGTACCACTCACTACATTCTGGCAAAGCACAAGCTAACCCTTGAGGGTACAAATTAATTCAAGTCTATATAACACTGTCCTCCTCCTTACAGTGCTATGTAAATGCAAAAGCCAGATGCCTTACTCTGACTGGGGCAGCCATAGGGTAGCACTTCATGCTATAACAGTACTCACGTAATGAATTGAAATAGAAAGGAAGCAAGTAGAATATCAGTATGTGTGGTGCATGTGAGGATCTAGTAAGTCTGAGGAAAATGGAATTGATATATTACTGGGGTCATTTTGGTCCCTCCCAGAACTCATGTGTGCCAGAAGATGAGGTCAATGAAACGTGAGTTGTTCAGCATTCCAGGAGACTGAGACACTTTTTAGGTGAAGTCCCACAGAAATTGTATTTAAAAGAAAGGTGCAAGAAAGTGGGCAATAAAGGAAAAATAGAAGGGTAAAAAAAGAAAAAAAAATTCAAAAGATCTCAGGAGGAAGAAAACTCAGTTGAAGACCTTATGTACAAACAACAGGGAATGTATTAATAATAGGAAGGATTATGTCCTCTTGATAAAGTGAATAAGTCAAAATATCTAAGAATGAATATTGCAAGACAAAGGAAAATGAATCAACACTTGAAGAGGCAGAGCACCCTTCGAATTCCTAAGAGACCATGGAACCACAATAGAATGTTTCTTAGTGGCATAAAAGAAAAACCTAAGTTGTAAAATCAGAATTTATGGTCAATATGGCAGAAATAACAAAAGAGAGAGAATAACTGGCTGAAAATGCAAATACGCAGAAGTAAAGGACAATCTGGAAGAGGAAAATTAAAAAAAACAATTGCATTAAAAGAAAACGATCTACATAGAATTGAAAATATATTTATCTAGAAGATGAGAGTCATAGATTATAGGTCTACCAGAAGAACAGAACAATCAAGAACACTGAGTATCATAATGAAAGAAATAATACAGGAAAAATTTCCAGAACTTTTAAATACAGAAAACAAAGTATGAATTGAAGAAATTCACACATTACCTCAAGGAGAAAAAACAAAAAAAAACCAAAAGCAAATAAAACTATGCTGCAAACTCTAAGACACATAGTAATTAAATTTAAGTATTCTAAAAACTAATAACAAATTTTGCAAATGTCCAGGAGAAAGATTTTCAGATAAAAAGGAAAAGAAATTCAAGCAACATAAAATTAATCTGCAATGATCAAAAAATGCAGGAAGGAATGGAATAATGTATTCTGATGAGTAAAGGAACTTCTAACCCAAGGAAGTTTAAGATGTAAACCAAATCCTTGGGGAAATATGGAGACTAAATAAGCATGTGAGGGCCATGAATGAGAGACTAAGTATTAGAATAAAGAATGGTTCTTTGGTAAAACCAATAAAAATGATATCATTAGTCCATTGTATTAAAAAAGGGCAAAAATTAAAATGGCAATTCAAGAAGTTGAAAATCACAACAAAAGCAGAAAAAATAATAAAAATTATTGGCGCTATGAACAGTTCTATAGTAGAGAAACTGAGACTGCAAAATAAAGGAATACTTCCCAAATTATATAATACCCAAATTAATAGAAGACCAAATGGATGTTTAAATAATAGAACTTCACTGAAATAAATAGAAGTAGTTGCAAAGGAACTATAGTGCCAGGTAGGGGAACACCTCCAGATCAATTATTGAATGAAACCTACGTAACAGTAAAATGGATAGTATATTTTAAATTATTTAATGAGAATGGATTACAAATTAAGTGTTAAATAAGTCCTTTCTTTAGTAAGAGTTATAAGGTAGGGTGTTCTAGCAGGGCTCTAGGACTCTCCTATAATCCTTCTAGTCCAGATATTTCTGCCCAACTTTTCTTTTCCTTTCTTTTTTCCTCTCCCTCTCTCTCTCCCTCTCTCTCTCTCTCCTCTCTCTCTCTCTCTCTCTCTCTCTCTCTCTCTCTCTCTCTCTCTCTCTCTCTCTCTCTCTCTCTCTCTCTCTCTCAGACTGAAAGTACAGTGGGAACACCTGAGTCCAATCTCAATCTGATCAGCAGAGCTCAGATCACTTTTTACAACGGAGTTATACTGGTTCATTTTCCTTAGGCAGCTTGGTAGTCCTCTACAACAGGGGTTGAGGGGCTCACCATATTTGTGCACACTTACTGTGAATATCCAATTAGCTTTAAAACTATTTTACCTCAGAACTTCCAAACTCAAGCCTTCCACAAGCTTCAGAATCCTTGGCATCATGGAGAGCAGGAAGGAATCTTCACATTTGGCCTCTGTTCCACATTCTCTCTTCACAGTTATACTTAGTCAAAACCTTTATGCATTTTGAATAGAAGGAAAGGAACCAAATACTAAAATGCAATATAATTTGAAATGTCTGTGTAATGTACAATGTTCATAGTGACACCGATTAATGCAAACACTGTCTAACCTAAGATGGGCTTTAAGAATAGTTTAAACTACTAAAATTTTCCTCAGAAATGCAATATTTTTGGAGTAATTTTAATTTATATCTGAGATCAAGTGTAGGATCACACTGAAATGGATTACTTCCAGAATGTGTACTTTATTTTTCTATCCCTGATAGAATCAATTCATTCTCCAACAGAAGCCATTTAATTGTTGCTATAAACTAAAATGACACCTATTTTAAAAAAAGTAGATGTCAATCTCCATTTGATAAATTTTAACTGAGTTGCAAGAGCATCAAAATGGTACAGTGAACAGAGCACTGAGCTTGGAATCAGGAAGACATCTTCATGAGATCAAATCAGGTCTCAGACACTTATGGGCCATTTGATACAGGGCAAATCACTTCACCATGTTGATTTCTTCATTTATAAAATGAACTGGAGAAGGAAAAGTAACCTGCCCCAGTGCCTTTCCCAAGAATACCCCAAATGGGTTCACAAAGAGTCAGACACAACTGGAACTACTCAAGCACAATAAACAAAATTAGTTTACAAGCAGTTCTAAAAAAGGAAGAGGAAATACTATCATGAATATCAATGATAAAATCTACTACACCCCAAAGCATAAAACAAGGTTATTTTTTTCACCTATTTCTTATGAAAATAATGCTAAAGGGCAAAGAAAGAAATATGAAATTATACCTCTCTTATTTAAGAATTAGTTGTTTTGTGGTTGAAAGTGTAGATATGTAGAGCATTTAAAGATACTTCCCCAACTTCAAATATTACAAAGGCAACACAGCTTATAAATCAAAGATTGTTGGTATATCAGTCATCACAGAGTCTGTAAAAGTTAGTGCACAGGTTTTGCAAGCATTAATTTATTTCCTTATAAGAGATAAAATTGATATATTATATTATATTATAGCCACCTGTCAAGAAAAAAATCAGCATTTAATTTTAGATCCTCAATTGGACATGATTATAAAGTATTATTTCTATATTAAGTAAAAAAATCCCCAAGTTAAAGCTTCAAAATGTGTGCACACACACACACATATATATATATATATATGTATATATATACATATATATACATACATATATATGCAATGTTATATGCATATTTATACAGCATTTCTAGTGATGGCAAAAATCAGTCTCATGAATAAAAAGTGTGACTTAATAGAAATTCCTAAATTATCTCCAGTCTTAAGTCCCTTTTTTGCCCTTGTCTTTATCACTATGATATTTCAGAAATAGTGTACCTAGCTGAAGAAAAATGTGTTCCTTCTCATGAGTATGTTTTGGAGACTGTCAGTGAGGTTACACTTCAATGAATTTCAATTAATTAGGACACTTTCTCTTGCTAATGTAGATGTTTAGTCAAATGTGGATATAAGAAATACAAAACAGAATATTTGAAATAAAACTATCTCTAGTCAAGTTATTCTGTCACTTTGAAGAATGGCTCAATTTTGCTTTGCTCTTGAGTATATCAATATACCATATCACTGTCATGCTCTCAGTGTGACTGGAATATTATAAATAGATATGGGCAATGGGCAATCCAGTTCTAATAATTTGTTTTACTAAAAGTGACACAGAAGGTTTACAGCTCAAGCACAATAAGGCAAATTTCTTAATTCAAATCGAAAAATAGAGGTAGTTGAGCAAGATTAGGAAGACAAAATTCAAATAGAAAAGTAACCCTAAACTTAATCCTCCTTAATACACCCTATATTGTTTTGGTGGGGGGCTTAAAATAATCATTGGAATTGGAAAAAAATAATCTTATTCACATCAGCCTCATTGTTGAGGTTTATATAAATTATAAATGAAAATCAAATTCCATATTAAAAAATAGTACATCACTCATGATGCACACTGAATAATTTTAGGTCATCTACCTGATTCTAGAAATCTGAAAGAAAACAGAAAAAAAATCAATCAATCATTCTGACATTCTAATTATAGGACAAGAAAGAGTACTGGATTAGAAATTAGGGACCTAGGATCTAGTTTTTGTTGTCCTGCAAACTAGTACTATAATTTGGGACAAGTCCCAGTTTTTCATCTGTACATCTCAGCTGTTGCATTGTACAAAATGTAAGGTCCCTTCTAGCTCGAATATTCTGTTTCTGTAGAAAACCTCAGGTGATTGAATACGTATTTCAGTGAGGTTTTTTGTATACATTGTTTTAAAGTAGGCAAAACTATTCTCAGTGTTCAATTCCTCCTTCCTATTTGAATTTATTCATCAAACACTGCTGCTTTTCTTCAAACATTAGCAAAATGGGTACTTTATGTTCACTGGAGGTAAGAATAGTTGAAAAGTTTATGACTGTATGATGTATGAAAATGTTTAATGTTTCCCTGGGAAGTGTACCAATAGAATAGACATAGAGTGCAACTCAGAGATGCTCACTGTGACAAGAGATAAACCAATTTAATTAAGAGTCAGGTCTCATGAGTAGCTATTTCCTATTCTAAACTGATTGTTTGAGAACAACTTCCCAATTGCCACTTGTTATTCCCAGAGGGACAAAGACAACTAGGCACCAAACTTGAGTCACCTAATTCTTAGGGAACACAGATATTCTGGGAGAAAAGGAGATGATCCTTGATCTAGACCTTTTCAGAAAAAGGAAAGACTTCAGAAGGTTCATTCATAAATAGAAGGCTTGCATCAAATCCTGGAAGAGCCATAAAAAAGATCAAGAAATGGCTTATTGGTTCAGTTTGTCTGGAGCATAGATTTTGTGTGTGTGTGTATGTGTGTGTGTGTGTGTGTGTGTGTGTGTGTTTGTGTGTATGTGAAGTAACATTGAAAAGGTAGGCAGAAGTCAGTTTAAAGAGAATTTTGAATGCCAGGAATTTTTATTGTTTGTGTCAGGGTTTCTTTTATTTTTGTGTGGGTATGCCATAGTCCCTTTTAGAAGTGTGGTTAGATTTATGCACTCTTTTTCAAAATTTATATTAAAATACATAGGTTTACAAAGGAAATGAATATTAAATTTAGATATAGTTTTTCGCCAAGTTCAAAGACCCCCTAAAATGGACCCATGACCTCCTAAGTTTCCCCAAGTGGAAGTACCTGTGCTTCAGGTTTTGGGGACCCAAAGAATATTTTAAAGACATAGAGTGACCCAGGCAGTAAAATGTAAACTCTTTTTCTTCTTTTTGTATCCCCAGTACCTAAGACAGTAAGCACTTAATAAGTCCTTGTTGAATTGAGTCTTCGAATCAAAATGAAAATTGCTTCAACTGTAGTGTGAGAGATAGATTGGAAAGGAGAGAGATCAAAAGGAAACAATTCCAACAAGAAGGGACAAAATAAAAGCTGTATGAAGAGACTATTACAAATACAGAGAAGGAATTCACTGACCAACTTAGATGGGGAAAAAATGTACAGAAGATGGAAGCAAATAGGCCAACAGAGGATGAATATTAGAGCATGACAAGCCTATAAATTAGTGCCAGCCATGTTAAAATTCAGAATGGGCTGAGGATGGTGAAGAAACCTAATAAAAACAAAAATGGTTTTTATTTTATTTTGTTTATAGCTAAATCTGGAAGCAACATGGGCATAATAAAGACAAATACCACTGTGTGACCCTAGACAATTACTTAACCTTTCACTGTATCCAGGATCCAATACTATAAATTTCAGAGAAGGTACTTTATGCATTTTCAAAGGGAATTTCCTCATTGGGGGAGTGGAGCTTCCAACACCAGTGAAATCACAGGTCTAGACAAAAGTGAGATAAAATGCAGGATCCAAAAAAGGAAGCCATTGTTTGAACGCATGAGGTGATGGTAAATGGCGATGGAGAATTGACAGAACTCTTCAATTATTATCTTACTTCTCATCTCTATCAAAGAGATTGACTTCTGTGCAACAAATGACCAAACAAAATGAGTAACAGAGAGCTGCCACCCAAGATAAGTAAGATTTTATCACCTAGCTGCTCTTGATGAATGCACATCACCTGAAACAGGTGAAATACACCCAGGAAAACAGATGTGATTACTGACCTGTTTGGATATTTGAAAAATCTTGTAAGATGGAATAGGTAACACATGAAGTAGGATGGGAAAATGTCTTATTTTTCAAAAGGAGAAGAAAATCTGCAAACTATATAGAGCACCCTTTCTATGCCATTCTCTCAACCTTCACTTGCACTCTCAGGATGGGTCTCTACGGATTTCCACGTACCTCAGTTTCTAGAGGGTGATCCTATGAGTCTACACTCAACAATAATAGATCAAAAGCTCTCACTAGCATGATTTTTCTTTACTATAAACCAGTAAACTCAATCAGCTTTTAGCAAAGGCATTTAATCATGACTTAGGAAGAATAGTATTTAAAAATATTACTCTTGTAAACTTGGGGTACACTCTCAAAATACAGTATCTATGAAAGAATGGGCTCACACTTAGAGTTTAATGCTAGTGGGGGCATACTGGTAAAATGTATATCCCTTGGTACTTCAGGACCTAGAAATCTTTTCCCTTTTCATAAAAATCCACAGAGCTCCATTTGGATATAGTATCTCTACTAAAAAGGTTGCTCTGTTTTGTCTCTATAGCTTTTCTTTCAGTTGCTTGGACTAGTTCATTGAATCTGCTTCCTCTCATGGATGACTAGCTGTATTTGTGTTTGTCTGGGGTGTGTGTCTCTGCTCTCTGCTGTTGATCAGCTCCCTTTCAAAACCACCTGGCATAGGGGAGAGGAAAGAGAAATTCTCCCATTCTCTCAAAGCATGTCCCCTATTTACAGCTCTAGACATTCCAACTCTTGAATTTGAAATTTATGGAATGCTTAGCTATCTAAAGCCCTCAGAGGTAGGGTTAATTTGTTTGCTTAGCCAATTCCAATTCTCTTCTAAAATGAATCAAAGAGATGTTCATGCCTCACAAAAACATCAAGGAATAAATCTATACAGTCAATTTAACAACTCATTAACACCTTGTGGATATATTGGGAGTATGCTATCTTAACTGAGATTAGGGGGGAAGTAATAGATTCCTTAGATTTTAGTCAGTGATTTGACTTTGATTCCTGGGGAAATTCAGGACAAGTAATTAAAGAGATGGTTAGTGAACGTGAAAACAGGGAAGTAATTACTAGGTGAAGAGTAGCTTCATCAAGAACAGTACATGGTCAACTAACCTTATTTTTCTTTTTGACAAAGTTATTAAACTGGTAGATGAAGAGAATGATATATAGTTTACTGAGATTCGAGCTAAAGCACTTGATAAAGTATCTCATTCTATTCTTGAAGAGAAGATGGAGAGATATGGACTAGAAACAAATACAATTAAATACAATAAGAGAACTGGTTGGATGACTGGATTAAAGTTATAGCTTTTAATGGATCAATATCAACATGGCAGGAGCTCTCCAGCAGAGTATGACAGGACTCTATGACTTGAAGAAAGGCATAGATGACATTGTCACAAAATTTGTGGATGGCAAAATAGTGTAGAGGATTAAAAAATATACTGGTCTTGGAATCAGAAAGATTTGTGTTCAAGTTTCTACTTTGAACTCATTTAGCAAAACTAAATCAGTGCTAACATAGAAATAAAGCCTTCACTGATCCCTACCACATTAGGATTCTTTCCCTTAAATATCTCAGGTTTCCCAATTTGACTAGTGCTATGCAGTAACTTTTATTAGTTATTTGTGTACTTACCTCAAGTAGGGTGTATATACACTCAAGAATGTATGTACAGATATACATATATGCACACACATGTGCATGCACACATATTTGTATGTGTGTATTCATACACACACACCCCAATGCCTAGTATAATGTAATGCATGGAACTTGGTTAAGTTAAATTGAATCAAATTGTATTAGAAGTGAGAACAGTTGTTACTTAGGGGCACAACAAATAAGTTAATGTGGCAAAAGTGCAGACTATGTAAGAAGTAAATTTATCCTCTGACATTTTGTAAGGAAAAGTGCAATTTCAGAGGTACCACTAATTTTCAATATGGAAGTTAAAGTGAGCCAAGATCTTTTAGTTTTAGTATCTTTCCTCTATAAAATGAATCTTGTAAAGAAAATGTTTGGGTTTATTATAGAATTTAATTCTGATTTCTATTACAGTGTTTAAGAGTATGTTTTTCTTCACTTTGATTGTACCTTTTATTTGAGGAAAGCAAGGGGAATGAGAACAGATGAGAGTTCAGTCTTCATTTATGACCATATATATGCAGACTGTTTTTTCCTCTAAGTGATATTCCACTGACACAATGCAGAAGTCCATTACTGATATACTTTGTAGAATATTTGACTCCTTAAAGGACCACATGGACTTTCATAAATAATTTGAGCCATCGCATTAGAACTTTTTTCAAATCTCTTTGATGCATCTGCTACCACGTCATTCCAGGATAGTATTGTATTGTTTAACTGTATTCATATATATTTTTGGTAAGTGAAGGGTAAAATTGGTGCTTCTAGACTTCAATTATTTTTATATATATATATATATATGTATATATATATATGTATATATATACATACATACTTGCTTTGTTGCTAAGCAACCACCAGACCCTACCCAGCAACACACACACACACATATATATATATATATATACACACACACATACTTCCCCATTTGTCATCCCTCTATTTCTAGTAAGCACTTCATAAATTTATTGCCACTTTTGAATTTAAACATACTGCAAAATTGATTTCTTTGAATAGCAAGGTTATCCATTTTAAGAGAGTACATAAAGTATAAGTGACAGTAAAAGTAAGGTCTTTTTCTTTAATCTTGGCCTTTTCATCAGAAGGGTTCTTTCTATTCCTCTGTGGACTCTTTAAAGATCACATTTCTGTGTAATTATTTTAAATAGCTTCCTTTTAAATGGACACTATAAATAAGAATCATAAAGAAATAAGAATACCATAAATAAGCTTTTTCATATCCTGGCTTTAAGCAAAAATGATCAGTCAATTCTACTAGCTATGCTAACAGGGGGAAATGATAACATGGAGAAGTATTTAATTCATAGCTGATTCCCAAATTCTGTTATGTTCAAAAACATTTTTTTAGTAAGTGAAATAGTTTAGTCTTCATTTTGCACCTTAAATCTTTACCTGATAACATGGAACAAAAATGACTAATTTAATTCTATCATTTTCCTTCCTCCTTTTCATTACTGATAATGGCACTGATGAGAAACTAAATGCTGAAACTCTTACAAGAAGAAGCAACAAAGAAATTGTATAATAAAATGGGCAATAAGATTTTTTTAAAAAATAAAATGGCAATTTTAGTTTATGTACATACAGTATTTCTGCTTCTATAGTAAACAATGCATATGAAATTAAAGTTATCTTTTTTATTAAACAGTAATAATTTTATTTTATGTAGGAAAACTCGTCTCCTAGAGTTTGGAATTCCTTTCATTCATATATCAATTTTATTTTTCAAATCACATAAAAAGCATTAATAGATAGCAATAAGATAATTTTTTACCTCCCATACAATACAATGCACTTTTTCACTTTCCTTAAATTGAATCCAATATTTGGTATTTGGCTAGTTTATATTAAAGTTGTATTTTCTCGTGTATGGATTTTGGTATTTTAGCATTTGACATTGTTTTTCACAGGAAAATAAGATGCCATCAATATTTATTTACAGAACCTTCACTTTATGCTAGCAAGCTGTAGAAATCTAGTGGAAAGGTCCATTATTTTGTCATGCTTATTTTCAATACATATCCTAAGGAGCTCAGAATTTTGTGCTTAAGTTGAACTAGTTCTTCAAACTTCTTTCTGAAGCATGTAGCAAATGGAAAAGGGAAGACAGAAAAGAGAAATTTTATAGATGTATGGTTTAAAGCTGTAGTAAGCAAATTATAGAAGAGCCTCAAGTTCAATTTCTGAAAACTAATTCTCATCTCTGAACTTGATTCCTTCAGTTCTTTTCTATACTAGATGCTAATAATTAATTGGGCAACTTAAAAAAAAAAGATAGAACAATTTTAATTATGTACCAAGGGTGGAAAAAGAGAAAGAAAAAGAGAAAAATAAAACCATCCAAAAAAATTTATAGATTTTAGTACGTGGGACCTTATTTTATTTAAAAATCCTTTTTTAAAGTTCCAGTTTTTACAATGCCCATTTATTAATTGGACCACATCAGTCCCATGAATCTGTATGTAGTTGAAAGGACCATATTGAGCAGCACCAAGCCACATATTTTTACATTTTGGTTATTCTTGCTCATTTTCTATTTCCATCCTAAAGACATTTTCATTTAAATGTGTCTTGTTTTTGTCTGAGCTGATCTTTTGAAAAATATATTAAAGTATTATTAAATTGTATCTCTTTTTTATTTATTTTTTAATGTTCTACAATTACTAACAAAAAGCTTAGATTTTTACCCCCCTGCCTACCCCCCACCACTCCCCTCCCTCCCCAAGACACCATAACAATTCTATGTATGATCTATATATACTTTCCTATTGAATACGTTTTCACTATAGTCATGCTGTGTAGATGAACTAAAATAAATGGAAGAAATCATATAACAAATAAAAACATAATACACACACACATACACAGACATGATCTGCTACATTCTGCAAATAAATTCCATAGTTCTTTCTCTGAGTGTGGAAGGCGTTTTGCCTTAGAAAACCATTGGGAATTATTATTAATTTTTTACGTTCTTGAGTTATTATGAAGTTCCAAGTCTACCAGAAAAAACTCTTGCACACTGGAGTCGTTGCTGTGCACAAAGTTCTCCTGGTTCTGCTCCTTTCACTCAGCATCAGATCATATAAGTCCTTCCAGGCCTCTCTGAAGTCTTCTTGTTCATCATTTCTTATGGCACAATAGTACTCCATTGCATTCATATACCACAACTTATTCAGCCACTCCCCAATTGATGGGCATCCCTTTGATTTCCAGTTTTTGGCAACTACAAAGAGTGCTGCTATAAATATTTTTGTACATGTGGGACCTTTTCCCATTTTTATGATCTCTTGGGGATACAGTCCTAGTAGTGATATTGCTGGGTCAAAGGGTATGTGCATTTTTGTAGCCTTTTGGGCATAGTTCCAAACTGCTCTCCAGAATGGCTGGATGAGCTCACAGCTCCACTAACAATGAATTAGTGTTCCGACTCTCCCACATCCTCTCCAATATTTATTGTTTTTGGGAGTGAAAGCAACGACTCACCTAAGCTCCTGGACAAACTCCTCTGGATATCTCTGAAAGGAGAATCTGACCAGACTTTGGAGGTGTAGAATCCAGTGGGTGACAGACTTTGACAGATTCGGAGCCCAGGTTGGACTGGAAGGTCCACGGGAAGGATCTGTTCCGTGGGGGTAAGCCCCCAGTGCACAGTGCAGCGTGGTCAGCGCAGCAGGGTGGAAGGGACCTGAGAAGCCCGAGAGTGGCGGGTGAAACCAGCGGAGCAGGAGACAGGCCAAACCGAGCCAGTGAGAGCCGCTGAGCGCCAGATATCAGCGCAGCAGCCCTTGAAACCTTCAGCCTGAAGACTAAACTTCGGTAAGTCACCTACTTGAACTTCCAGGAGCTAGGATGGCGGAGTGATCAGTAAATGCTCTCTCCTCCCTCCTGATGACCGTGAAAGAACCATAAAATTCTTCCCCAGATAAATCCTGGATCAGCGGGAACAGCAGAAGGGGGCAAATAGTCTCATAACCCCAGAGGCTAGAAAAATAGCAAAGGGGGATTCTTCCTACTGTGGCGGAAGCGATCTGGAAGGACAGACGACCCAGGGCAGAGAAAATTCGCACTGAGACCCAGGCAAGCCTCAGAGCCAGGAGACAAGCCCCAGGAGGGGCGGGAACACGCATTAGCTTCTAGGCGTGCCCCAGTCCTTCAGGGGAAAAGGGAAGACAATAGGGAAGCTGGGATCACCATCTCCTGACCTTGCCTTTGCCTCAGGTCAGCTGAGGAGATATCCTGAGACCAGACCACACCGCCCACACACCCAACAAGCTAACCCCAGGGTTGATCTGGGAAACAACAACAACAACAACAACAAAAAGCCTACTTTCAGCCTAGACACACAGCAGCCCAACTTAAAAGATCTGTATCTTCTGATTGAAAGAACCAGAAGCTACAACACTCAGCCAACATCATGAATTGGAAAAAGCAGATGAAAAGTGAAAAAACCATAGAATCTTTCTATGGGGATAAGGACCAAAACACAAACACCAAAGACGTTGGAGCTGAGACTGTACTTCCATCTGAAACCTCAGATGGGACTATGAATTTCTCTCAAGCACAACTAGATTACCTAGAACATCTGAAGAAGGATATAAAAGAAAAACTGGCCAATGATTTTAAAATTATGAAAAAAGAATTCACTGATGAGAACAACACTCTGAAAAGGAAAATTGAACAAATGGAAAAGGAAGTTCAAAAATTAACTGGAGAGAATAATTCCCTAAAAGGAAGAGTTAATCAAATGGAAAAGGAAACGCAAAACCTAATTGGGAAAATTGATCAGATGGAAAAGGAAACCCAAAACCTAACTGGGAAAATTGGTCGAATGGAAAAAGAAGTACAAAAATTAAATGGAGAAAATAGCTCCTTAAAGGGAAAAATTGGTCAGATGGAAAAGGACATGCAAAAGCTAACGGAAGAAAACAATACGATAAAGATTAGAATTGGGCAAGTAGAAACTAATGACTCAATGAGGCAACAAGAATCAGTCAAACAAAATCTAAAGAATGAAAAGATAGAAGAAAATGTAAAATATTTAATTGGAAAAACAACTGACCTGGAAAATAGATCCAGGAGAGAAAATTTAAGAATTATTGGCCTGCCAGAAACCTATGATGAAGAAAAGAGTCTAGACAATATCTTCCAGGAAATCATCAAGGAAAACTGCCCAGAAGTACTAGACTCAGAGGGCAAAATAGTCATCGAAAGAATCCACCGTTCCCCTCCCGAAAGGGATCCCAAACTCAAAACCCCAAGAAATATAGTTGCCAAATTCCAGAGCTATCAAGTGAAGGAGAAAATACTACAAGCAGCCAAAAAAGAAACAATTCAAATATCAAGAACACACAGTCAGGATCACACAGGACCTTGCAGCTTCTACATTAAAAGATCGAAAGAATTGGAACCCAATATTCTGTAAGGCAAAGGAGTTGGGACTTCAACCAAGGATCAACTACCCAGCAAAGTTTAGCATAACGTTTCAGGCAAGGAGAAAGTCATTCAATGAAATAAGGGATTTCCAGAGCTTCCTGACCAAAACACCAGAACTCAATAGACAATTTGATCTTCAAATGCAGGTCTCCAGAGAATCATAAAAAGGTAAACAGAGGGGAAAAAACAAAAACAAAAACTTGCTATTCAATTAGGGCAAACTGTTTACCTCCCTATAAGGGAAGATGATACCTGTTAATCTTGAGAACTGTGCAGCTATTATGATAAAAGGGATATATGTAGAGGGAACGGGCATAAAGTAAATGATGTCATGTCAAAAATATGATTTAAGTATGAGAAGGGATTGTAATAGGAGGTGTGAAAAGGGGGAAGCAGAAAATGGCAAATTATATCACAGGAAGAAGTACAAAACTATAGTAGAGGGAAGGAGGGGAGGGAGATGAGCATTGTTTGAGAGGTATTCTCATCTGATTTGTTCAAAGGAGGGAACAATAATCTTAAGTAGATAATCCTAACTAGCTCTATAGGTAGTAGGAGGGGAAGGGGGAAGAAAGGGGAGGGTGGCTAAAAGGGAGGAAAGAAGCAATAAGAGTAAAGGGGAGTAAAAGGGAGGGGGGCTAAAAGAAGGAGGGGAAGGCTGCAGGAGGAGGGGGAGAAAAGTGAATACTATTGAGGAGGGGAAGGGAGACGGGAGAGCTAAAAGCACAAATGGTGGGAAAGAGGGTGGAGGGAAATACACAGATTGTAATCATAACTGTGAATGTGAATAAAATGAACTCTCCCATAAAACGGAGATAGATAGCAGAATGGATTAAAAGCCATAATCCAACAATATGCTGCTTACAAGAAACACATTTCAAACGGGGGGATACACATAGGATAAAGGTCAAAGGATGGAGCAGAATATATTGTGCTTCAGCTCATGTAAGAAAGGCAGGAGTAGCAATCCTAATCTCAGACAAAGCAATAGCAGAAATAGATCTAATCAAAAGGGATAAGGAAGGAAACTATATCCTGCTAAAAGGCACCATAGACAATGAAGCAATACCATTACTAAACATGAATGCTCCAAATGGTATAGCATCCAGATTCTTAGAGGAGAGGTTGGGGGAATTGAAGGAAGAAATTGATAGCAAAACTATACTAGTGGGGGACCTCAAACTCCCCCTCTCTGAACTCGATAAATCTAACCTCAAAATAAACAAGAAAGAGGTTAAGGAGGTAAATAAAACTCTGGATAAGGTAGATATGATAGATCTTTGGAGAAAATTAAATGGGAATAGAAAGGAATATACCTTTTTCTCAGTGTTACATGGAACATTTACTAAAATTGACCATGTACTAGGACATAAAAATCTCACAATCCAGTGCAGAAAGGTAGACATAATCAATGCATCCTTTTCAGATCATAATGCATTAAAAAATTACATGTAATAAAAGGCCATGGAAAGAGAAACCAAAAATCAATTGGAAACTAAATAATCTAATTCTAAGAAGGGTTGGGTTAAAGGAGAAATCATAGAAACAATCAACAATTTCATTCAAGAGAATGACAATAGTGAGACAACATACCAAAACTTATGGGATACTGCAAAAGCAGTTATTAGGGGAAGTTTTATATCTTTGAATGCTTACATAAATAAAATAGAGAAAGAGGAGATCAATGACTTAGGCTTGCAGTTGAAAAAGCTAGAAAAAGAACAAATTGAAAATCCCCAAGTAAATACCAAATTAGAAATACTGAAAACCAAAGGAGAGATTAATAAAATTGAAATTAAGAAAACTATTGAATTAATAAATAAAACCAATAGTTGGTTTTATGAAAAAACTAATAAAATTTATAAACCTTTGGTCAATCTGATTAAAAAAAAAGAAAGAAGAAAATCAAATTACTAATATTAAAAATGAAAGGGGTGAACTCACCTCTAATGAGGAGGAAATTAAAACAATAATTAGAAACTACTTTGTCCAACTTTATGCCCACAAATTCGATAATCTAAACGAAATGGATGAATATTTTAAAAACTACAAATTGCCCAGATTAACAGAAGAGGAAGTTGAATACTTAAACAACCCCATCTCAGAAAAAGAAATTGAACAAGCCATCAATGAACTCCTTAGGAAAAAATCTCCAGGGCCAGATGGATTCAAAAGTGAATTCTATCAAACATTTAAAGAACAGTTAATTCCAATTCTACATACACTATTTTTGAAAATTGGGGAAGAAGGAGTCCTCCCAAATTCTTTCTATGATACAAATGTGATTTTGATACCCAAACCAGGAAGAGACAAAACAGAGAAAGAAAATTGTAGACCAATTTCCCTAATGAATATAGATGCAAAAATTTTAAATAAGATTTTAGCAAAACGAATACAGCATCTTATCATGACATTAATACATTATGATCAGGTAGGATTCATACCAGGACTACAGGGCTGGTTCAATATTAGGAAAACTATTAGCATTATCGATCACATCAACAACAAAGCTAACAAAAACCACATGATTATCTCAATAGATGCAGAAAAAGCTTTTGACAAAATGCAACACCCATTCCTACTAAAAACACTGGAGAATGTAAGAATAAAGGGAACTTTCCATAAAATAATAAGCAGTATCTATCTAAAACCTTCAGCAAGCATTATATGCAATGGGGATAAGCTAGATGCATTCCCAATAAGATCAGGGGTGAAACAAGGGTGTCTATTATCACCACTATTATTCAGTATGGTAGTAGAAATGTTAGCTGTAGCAATTAGACAAGATAAAGATATTCAAGGAATAAGAATAGCCAAAGAAGAAACTAAGTTATCACTCTTTGCAGACGATATGATGATCTACCTAGAGAATTCCAGAGATTCAAGTAAAAAATTACTTGAATTAATAAACAACTTTGGCAAAGTTGCAGGTTACAAAATAAACCCACACAAATCTTCTGCGTTCCTATATATTAGCAACAAAGTCCAACAGCAAGAGATAGAAAGAGAAATCCCATTTAAAGCTAGGGTAGACAGTATAAAATACTTAGGAGTCTACCTGCCAAAACAAACCCAGGGATTATATGAACACAATTACAAGACACTTTTTGCACAAATAAAGTCAGATTTAAGTAAGTGGAAAAACATTAGTTGCTCATGGGTAGGCCATGCTAATATAATAAAAATGGCAATTCTACCTAAATTAATATACTTATTTAGTGCCATACCAATTAAACTATCAGACAATTACTTTCTAGAGCTGGATAAAATAATATCAAAATTCATTTGGAAAAACAAAAGGTCCAGAATATCAAAGGGACTAATGAAAAGAAATGCTTGGGAAGGTGGCCTAGCGCTACCAGACCTCAAACTGTACTATAAAGCAGCAATTATCAAAACCACTTGGTATTGGCTAAGAAACAGAGAGGTAGACAAGTGGAATAGACTTGGCACTCAACATGCAGTAGGCAAGCAATATAGCAACCTTCTGTTTGATAAACCCAAGGACCCCAGCTTCTGTTCGATAAACCCAAGGACCCATTGTTTGACAAAAATTGCTGGGAAAACTGGATAACAGTGTGGCGGAAATTAGGCATAGATCCATACCTGACACTGTATACAAGAATAAAGTCCAAATGGGTACATGATTTAGGTATAAAGATTGATACCATGAATAAACTGGAGAAGCAAGGAATAGTGTATTTATCAGATCTATGGAGAAGGGAAGAATTCTTTACTAAAGGAGAGATAGAAAGCATTATGAAATGCAAAATGGATAACTTTGATTACATTAAACTGAGAAGTTTTTGCACAACCAAACCCAATGCAACCAAAATCCAGAGGGATGTAGTAAATTGGGAAAGAATTTTTACAGCTAAGCTCGGGGATAAAGGCCTCATTTCTAGAATATATAGAGAACTGACCCAAATGTATAATCATACAAGTCATTCCCCAATTGATAAATGGTCAAAGGATATGAACAGGCAATTTTCAGAGGAAGAAATTAAAGCTATCTATAATCATATGAAAAAATGCTCTAAATCACTATTGATTAGAGAGATGCAAATCAAAACAACTCTGAGGTACCACATCACACCTATAAGATTGGCAAACATGACAGAACAAGAAAATGATAAATGCTGGAGAGGATGTGGGAGAGTTGGAACACTAATTCATTGTTGGTGGAGCTGCGAGCGCATCCAACCATTCTGGAGAGCAATTTGGAACTATGCCCAAAGGGCTACAAAAATGTGCATACCCTTTGACCCAGCAATATCGCTACTAGGACTATATCCCCAAGAGACCATAAAAATGGGAAAGGGTCCCACATGTACAAAAATATTTGTAGCAGCACTCTATGTAGTTGCCAAAAACTGGAAGTCAAGGGGATGTCCATCAATTGGGGAATTTCTGTATTAATTATGGTATATGAATGTAATGGAGTACTATTGTGCCATAAGAAATGATGAACAAGAAGACTTCAGAGAGGCCTGGAAGGACTTATATGACTTGGTGCTGAGTGAAAGGAGCAGAACCAGGAGAACTTTGTGCACAGCAACGACCACAGTGTGTGAGTTTTTTCTGGTAGACTTGGACTTTTGTAGTAACGCAAAAACTTCTTATAAAAAAAAAAAATCCCAAAGGTGGTTCTCAAGGCAAAATGCCTTCCACACTCAGAGAGAGAAATATGGAAGTCACTCACAAAATGTTGCAGATCATGTTTGTGTATGTGTATGTGTTTGTGTTTCATGTTCTGATTTGTTATACGATTTCTTTCATTTATTTTAGTCTGACTACATAACATGACTATAGTGAAAATATACTCAATAGGAAAGTATATGTAGAATCTATACAGAATTGTATGCAGTCGTGGGGAGGGAGTGGGATAGTGGGGGGTAGGTGGGGGGGATAAAATCTCAATTGTATGGCAGTGATTGTTAAACATTAAAAAATAAAAAAAAATTAAAAAAAAATATTTATTGTTTCCCTGTTCTGTCATGTTTGCCAATATTATAGGTGTGATGTGGTACCTCAGAGTGGTTTTGATTTGCGTCTCTCTAATCAAAAGTGATTTAGAGTATTTTTTCATATGATTATAGATATCTTTAATTTCTTCCTCTGAAAATTGCCTGTTCATATCCTTTGACCACTTATCAATTGGGGAATGTCTTGTATAGTTGTACATTTGACTCAGTTCTCTATATATTCTAGAAATGAAGCCTTTATCCCTGAGAAGCTGCAAGGTCCTGTGTGATTCTGACTGTTGCTCCTAGATATTTGAATTGTTTCTTTCTGGCTATGTGTAGTATTTTCTCTTTCACTTGATAGTTCTGGAATTTAGCAACGATATTTCTTGGGGTTTTGAGTTGTGGATCCCTTTTGGGAGGTGAACAGTGGATTCTTTCAATGGGCCCTCTGGATCTAGTACTTCCGGGCAGTTTTTCTTGATGATTTCCTGGAAGATATTGTCCAGACTCTTTTTTTCATCATGGCTTTCTGGCTGGCCAATAATTCTTAAATTTTCTCTCCTGGATCTATTTTCCAGGTCAGTTGTTTTTCCAATTAGATATTTTACGTTTTCTTCTATCTTTTCATTCTTTAGATTTTGTTTGACTGATTCTTGCTCTCTCATAGAGTGATTAGTTTCTACTTGCCCAAGTCTAATCTTTATCACATTGTTTTCTTCAGTTAACTTTTGCCTCTCCTTTTCCATCTGTCCAATTTTTTTCCTTTTAAGGAGTTATTTTCTCCAGTTAATTTTTGTACTTCCTTTTCCATTTGTTCAATTTTCCTTTTCAAAGAGATGTTATCATCAGTGAATTCTTTTTTTATAATTTTAAAATCATTGGCCAGTTTTCTTCTATTTCCTTCTTCAGCTGTTCTAGGAGAGCTGTTTTTGCATGTGAGCAGTTCATAGTCCCTTCTGAAGTTTCAGATGGAAGTACAGTCTCAGTATTAACCTCTTTGGTATTTGTGTTTTTGTCCTTATCCCCATAGAAAGATTCTATGGTTTTTTCACCCCTCTTTTGCTTTTTCTTGTTCATGATGTTGAATGTGTGTTGTGGCTTTTAGTTCTTTCAGTTAGAAGCTGCAGAAATTGGTATTGAGCCAACTTGCGTGAAAAAGCTAAGAGCAGGTTTTTGTTTGGTGTTTCCCTGATCAGCCTTGGGGTTAGCTTGTTAAGTGTGGGGAGGAGTGGTCAGCTGAACTGAAGCAAAGGCAAGCTCAGGGAATGGTGATCCCAGCTGCCCTATAGCCTTTCTGTTTCCCCTGGAGTGCTGAGGCATGCCTAGATGCTAGTGTGGCTTCCCACCCCTCCTGGGGCTCCTCTCCTGGCACTGAGGCTTGCCTGGGTCCCACTACAAGTTTTCTCCACCCTGAGTCCTCTGTCCTTTGGGTTTGTCTCCGCCACAGTAGGAGGCATCCCCCTTAGCTATTTTCCTAGCTTCAGGTGTTATGAGACTATTTGCCCCTTCTGCTATTCCCACTGATCCAGGATTTTTCTGGGGAAATACTTTATGGTTCTTTCGAGGTCATCAAGGGAGGAGGAGAGAGCATTTACTGACCACTCAGCCATCCTGGTTCCCGGAAGTTCAAGTAGGTGACTTACCCACATTTAATCTGTGGGCTGAAAGTCTCAGGACCTGCTGTGCTGATATCTCATGCTCAGTAGCTCTCACTGGCTTAGCTCTGCTGGTGTCCTGCCCTCAGCTGCTACTCTGCTAGTTCTGCCTGCTGCTCTGCATTTTCCGGGGGCCCTTCTGCTCCTCTGTTCTAGATGCGCTTCACTGAGTGCTGTGGGCTCACCCCCGTGGAACAGATCCTTCCCACTGACCTTCCAGTCTGTCCTGGGCTCCAAATCCACCATAGTCTGTCTCCCAATCCGCCACAGTCTGTCTCCCACTGGATTCTGAACCTCCAAAATTTGGTCAGATTCTCTTTTCAGAAGTTTCTGAAGGAGTTTGTCCAAGAGCTTAGGTGAGTCGTTGCTCTCATGCTGCCATCTTGGCTCCGCCCAAAATTGTATCTCTTTTCATCAGAATGTTTCACTTCTTTAATCTGAGACTATTTTTATTATGTGAATTTTGATCCACATACAATTTTCTATTGATTAAATTTTTCTTATTTTCTATCATTGGGGATTTTGACACTTTATCATTTTAAAGATGAACTTTCTAAAGTATTTAATGAATGCTTTAGGGTGGTACATATTTTCATTGAAAATTTATAATGCAATTTGATTTAGGAAGCATTAAGTTGCATACAATGATGAGGAAACAGTTATAACTGAAAAAAATTCAAACTTGTCTAAAAAATATTTTGTATTTATATAACATTTATTTCTGAATATATGCTTCCCCTACCATATCTAATGTATCTTCTCTTGTGATTAAAAACTAAATAACAAGAAATAACAGCAAATCATCAAAACCAACCAACATATTAACCATGTCTGGAAGAATATGCAACATTCATTCAATTTGATCTTATTGTTTTCTTTATGATTGTAATGGTGTAATACTGTAATAGTGGAGATTGTTTTCTTCATTCTGCTTATTTCACTCTTCATCAGTTCATATGATTTCCAATATCATTGATTTCCTATTTGTTGTTTCTTATGGTACAGTAACATTCTATGCCACTAAAGTATCACAATTGATAGATACTCAAATTGTTTTCAGTTTTTGTACCTCTGATTTGAGGCAAAATCTTCTTTGACATTGATAAAAAAATGTACTTTTCGATTTTTAATTAATAACTCATAATTTTGATGATTGTTGGTTTATAATATAATTTGAAGTTTAGAATTGATATATATGTATGTGTATATTTCTGTATACATGTGTGCATATATACATGTACATGTGTATATGCACATATATTCAGGTGTATGCATATGTGCACATACGTACATGTGTATTGTAAATATATATTCACATATAAGTATGTAAGCGTCCATATACAATTCATTCCTGTTTTTTTCATCATTCCTTGAGTTATTTTGTTTTGAGTTATTTTGTTGTTCTAAATAATTTTATTACCCTTTTGGCTAGCTCTGTAGAGCATTTAATATTGTACTAATTCTAGAAGTTATTTTTATTTATGTTTGCATGAGACACTCAAGGAAAATTGATATCCCTCCAATTGTTTCTCTTTCTTTATTTTCATAGTGCATCTATGCTTTTACAATTTTTTCAACAATTTCCATTTTCCTTTTTTCTCATCTTTGGAATTCTGATGGATAGGAGGTTGAATCTTAAAGATGTCTTCATTTTCATTTCAATCAAACAGTTAAAAAGTCATATATCAAGTATTTATTATACTCCTGACACAATTCTAGACACAGAGGGTATGAATAAAAGGGGAAAAACAGTCCTTATCTTAAAGAGCTCACACTCCATTTGAGGGAATGCTCTGTAAATAACTAGGTACATACATGATATATACAGGATAGGTGATAAGTAATCTCGGAGGGGAAGGCATGGCTGTAGTAGCACTGGGAAAGACTCCTACAGAAGAAACCAGAAAAACTAAGAGGCAGAGCTGAGGAGGCAGAGCAGTCCAGGAATAGGGGACAGCAAGTGAAAAAGCACTTGGGAGATAAATGGCTTATGTAATGAACAACAACAAGGCCAGTGGATGGACAGTGTGGAAATGAGTAAAGTGTACAAAGAATGGAAAAGTGGGAGGTCAGAAAATGAAGTATTTTGTCTGAGCAGTAGCAGTAGTCTTTGCAATTGGATGGCAAAATGTGAGGCATGTAAAAGTGTAAGGAGACTGAAAATGTGGGTAAACTCAAGATTCTTCACCATTCTGATTACTCTCTGCTGGGCATTTTAGTTTATCAGTGTCCTTCTCATATTGTGGTGCCCAGAACTGAGCTCAGTACTCCAGATGTGATCTGATAAAGATAGAGTAAAATGGTAGAGATCACTGGGAGAGAGAAATTAAGGAGCATGTAGTCAGTAGTCTTGGACTTTGAATTTATGCTTTCAAATTCTTGTCCAACACTCTTTGCACTACTCTGCAGGGTCTTCAACCAACATATACCCTCTAAATCTTTCTTTCTTCAGAAAAAAAATAAATCCTTAGTTCCTTCAACCACCATTCATACAAATACATTTATCTTTCACAATAGCAGTCGCCTTCTGTATGCTATCCAATTTATCATTCATTAATCATTTATCAGTTATCCAGCACTTACCTGGCACATACTATACATTTTAAAAGTTGCTAGTGGATGACTTACTTTATTTTGCCTTTAAAAGTGTGTCTCTCAGAAATTTTTCCACATAGAATTTTCTAGATGCAACCTGGCTAGCACAGAGGATAGTAATATTTCTCCCTTGATTCAAACACTAAATTAACATTAATGCTGTGAAGGATTGAATTAGCTTTTGAACTGATTGAGCCTGATGCTCCCGAATTTTTAGCTAATCAGGTGCAGATCATTTAATCCTCAAAGATTTTTGTCTTGAAAAAAATCCCTTCTTCTTGCTTAAAAATGGTCATTTATTTCACAGAGGAACAGCAGTCCCTCTGGGCATAGCATGAAGTTTCTAGAAATGAGCGGTGAAAGCGTTTCTCTTCGGAATGCCGCAAGAGAAGCAACATTGTTACTTGTTACAGATCTGAGAGTTGATTCTTGACATAAGAGTATAAAGCACAGAGGCTGTGGGTATGAGAGTAGGTTACTAGAGACTGCAGGTTTATTGAGGGCTGGCAACATTTTGTTTTTGTTTTTGTCTCTGTGTCCCCAGTGCCTATGCTTGTCATAGAATTAGTAGGTGGAAAATACAAGTCAGCACTAGCACTTTGTGGAACAGGTAAATAAGTTTGGGGGCATCTGGAGAATGAGACAGTTATAGGTCAAACAGTTAAAGAAAACTGGTTGCACCAACCACCCTTCATATTTTTAAGCCCAGGAAATTGAGGCAGGCTCTAACCTATTTTTCCCTAAATTAGTTGGACCACTACACACTATTAGTAGGATCTTCCACAGGAGAAATAGCTATCTCTAAGCAACAGTACATATATTTACTAAAAGTTAATATATTTTAATAAAAATATTAAAAACATGGTACCAAACTCTAAAATTACAAATGAGTGGATTCAGATTTGTTCAGTATGTTCAATCAAGCATTTTTTTAAATTTATTTTTATCTTTTTTATTTTATTTTTTTTAATGTTTTACAATCACTGCCATAAAATTAAGATTTTATCTCCACCCCCACCCCCCTCCCTCCCCGCGACAGCATACAATTCTGTATAGGTTCTACATATATTTTCCTAATGAGTACATTTTCACTACAGTCATGCTATGTAGTCAAACTAAAATAAATGGAAGAAATCATATAACAAATCAAAACATGATACACAAAAACACACACACACTCAAACATGATCTGCTACATTCTGCAAATGACTTCTATATTTATTTCTCTGAGTGTGGAAGGCATTTTGCCTTAGAAAACCACCATTGGGATTTTTTTTTTTTAATAAGTTCTTGCGTTATTACGAAATTCCAAGTCTACCAGAAAAAACTCTCGCACAGTGTGGTCATTGCTGTGCACAAAGTTCTCCTGGTTCTGCTCCTTTCACTCAGCATCAGATCATATAAGTCCTTCCAGGCCTCTTTGAAGTCTTCTTGTTCATCACTTCTTGTGGCACAATAGTACTCCATTACATTCATATACCACAACTTATTCAGCCATTCCCCAATTGATGGGCATCCCCTTGATTTCCAGTTTTTGGCAACTACAAAGAGTGCTGCTATAAATATTTTTGTACATGTGGGACCATTTTGAACATAAGATATAGTTTGAGATATCCTATCAAAGATTTCTATGAATCTCTTTTCTCTAGGAATTTCAAGACAGGTTTCCAAAACTTTAGACAAGAAAGTACTACATAGATAAAATTTAAATTGCATTATTTACTTCCTTGATGGAAGGACACATTTTAGGTGTTAGGGTGAAGTGTTACCCCATCTAGACTGCTCCTCCAATTTGCACTCACACTTGCAGATTGGATCCCCCAGAGAATAGCTGTCTTCTTTGAATTCTAGGATATCCTATGTGTTTGCCATCCTAAAAGTATTGCTTTTGATTTTCCACCATGAACTTCTGCTTAACAGCCAATTAGCAGGCACAATTAGTTCAAAAATGTGGTATATATAAGATGGTATGATATTAATATCTATAAAATAGCTCCTTCCATAAACTTGAAGGTGTGAGTTGCCTTGGCATTCCCAACTTGCCTTATTACCACTGTACTCTTGTAAGTTTATGTTCACTCCTCCTATGGATTCATTGTACATTACAATTTGAAAGGGTACAGTGGTAAAGAGGCAAATTGGGAAATCATATGACCAAGGCAACTCACACCTCTGGTACCTCTGAGCCCTGAAATCCTATCTGCAAACGTGGAATGGTAACATGTTAAAAGAGGAGAGTACGCCACGTGTGGTGGCATACACCTGTAATCCTTGATACTTGGGATGCTGAGGCTTATAAATCTTTTCATTTTGAGAGTTCTGAGCAGCAATGATTTACACTGATTGGATGTCTGCACTAAGTTCTGTATTAAGGTGAGCCCCTAAGTATCACCTGCTTGCCTAAGGAAAAACAACTGATCCAGATTAAAAAAGAAAAAAAGTGAAAGGTCCACACCTACCACAATGAGACTGGACCTGTTAGATGCGGTTTGAGAGGTTCAGGGACCCCTCCAAAGACTGGTCAGAGTCATCTGGAATGAATTCACAGACTCAAGCAATCTTTAAGGCAAGTTGGCAAAGGTTTATTGTTACACCAATATAGAGGGCAGAGTTCCTGAAAGAACTTGCAACTTAACTAAGAATATTACTAAAATTTATATAGGAAAAGTAGTGGATTATCTGGCAGATGTGCTAATTAAGAGATAATCTACAACCTTGGTTACAGGTGTCATTCACTTCTGAAAAGCAGAGGAAGGGGTTTCTCAGGGGTTTATTTTTGGTCTGTTATGTCTGTAGCAGGATAGCTTTGAGAGTTGATGTCTATAGCTTGACCTCTGGATTGAATAAAATAACTTTGGAAATTAGTGCATGATAATTCTGTGGTTACAAGATAGTCCTGTTTTTGCAAGAGAATTTCTTCAGAGGTCAGCTTGTCCTTGTGATAGGGAAAAATAGTTTATTTTACTGGGGCTTGCTCATGAGTAATTGTGGGGAAAGGAAGTTTGTCTTACTGGTGCCCACTCATGAGTTATTGCTAGGTATAATGTCCTTGGACTGGGGGGAAAATTCAGGGATAGTGTTGTGAGGCTAAGGAGAAATGTGATTTTTAAAACTGGGGTCCCAACACAAGCACCCAAGCACCCCATCACTGTGAGTAGCTCTTGTATTTCTAGCCAGAGCAAAAAAGTTAGAACCAATTTAAAATTTATATGTGTGTGTATAGTATACATTTTATATACATATATGTGTGTATATATGTATATATATTTTAAAATATTAGAAAATAACTGTAAAAAAGTCCATATGCTCTACTGATTCATTCATGATATCAGATTTAGTGGAGGATGTGAACAAAAAAGAATGGGTAGACATGAATGGGTTATAATCTCTTTCAGGAGATAAGCATTGCATTCACTTTGAACCTGAGGCACTCCTTTAGGATATAGCAAATATTTACCTTCTTTTTAAAGTTTACTTTGCTTCTTAAGCCAGGTGATAAAACTCTATTGATTGATAGAATTTCTAGACCTTGTGTGCTATTGTTTTTATGTAGCATTTATTATGGATGCTGACAAACTCAATGGACTAAGAACTGACTGAAGCTGCCCTTCTCTCCACTCCAAGGCCAATGGATTGCCTGGGCCTGACCAGACTTTGTCAATTTCAGCCTCTGACTATTTTGTAGATCTCCCAAACTGTCCTCTCCAGAGATTTCCAAATTTTGTTTATGGATTATTATTTGTAATCTAAAACAACTTGCCTTGTGAAACTGTGAGATGCCTACCCTCTCATACCTGCAGCCCAGGCGTTCTCTGTGCCTTAGTATCCTGTATAAACCCTATTCCCAACTCTTTCCTTGAGTACCCCAGAACTTGCTGTGTATCACTCCAAGCTATAACTCACTAACCCTGATTAAAGACCTCCATTTTGTTGTATTGGTACTTCTCTTCAGACTTGAGGTTGACAGTGCCAACTAGGAAAGACTTAGAAGAGGAGAGAGTTTTGAAACTACTGCATATCTGCCCACATGAAATACCACAAGGAGAGACAGAGACAGACAGACAGACAGATAGGGAAGACAAAGAAGAGAAGAGAAGGAAGGGAGGAAGGAAAGGAGTAATAAAAGGAGAGTTAGTAGTTTATTATATTATTATCATATATAATAATACTATATTATTATATATATTAGATGTTATACATAAATATTTGATTATTTTTTATACTTCATTATAGTTTACTCCAACATCCCTCCCTTCCCTTTCCCAGGGGGCCATCCCATATGACAAATATTATCTTTAAAATAAAAAAAAGAGGAAAAAATCAACATGACAAATGACTATATTGAAATAATGTGAAAATGTGCACAATGTGAGGTTCTCGTTGACCTCTGTAAAGAAGCAGGGTTAAGTATGGTCAACCTGGAAGTTTGGTTAAAAAAGGCAAACAAGCTAAATGCATATTGTTTATTCCCTTTAAGATAGTGGTTACATGATCATGGAGCCAGAAAAAAACTTCTGACTGCCTAATAAAAGAATAACCAGGCTTAAATCTGTTTAGAACAATTCAAGGTTGTCTATGTCCTTCAGATTTATGGTCTCCATGAATGATTAACTATACCATGAGAAAGGAATTTCTTAATTGGATAGATTCTAAATACAGTAAGATAAGAGAGTTGCAAGGTGTCAATTGAATTCACAACTCAGAACATCTGTGTTTTCTCTATCATTAGCATGTCATAAGATAGTACATGTCCACAAGATAATATAAAAAAGTCCCACTATTCAAGATAGTATCTTAGGTTCAGGGTGTCATAAGGAATGCTAAGTCAGCCCTATCTGGCCATGTTGAGTAGGAAGAGGTATTCTCTGACTTTACTTCAGAGAACAAAGAGATTGTTAGGTCCAGGCTCTTCTTAATTCAATCTCTGGCCCTTATTAAAGTCTAAAAATGATATTAAATATTATCATTTCCTCCTTTTGGTCAAAGGCAAGCTGAGGGCTTCACTTATAGATGAACAAAGATATGGACAAACCTCTAAATAACCAGTCCTGTGTTCAAGGTGGGCTCGGGTAGGGAGTGCTGTTCTTCATGCAGGTCTGGTCCAGACTCTTGGGAAAACTGTCTATGTCTGATGTCATCTTTTTCAGGCCTTTTCAAAATTAGAGGGCAAGATCCACTCAGGAACAGGGGCAATAGATGTGACAGATGGATCCAAGAGTCTATGCAGAAAGACTTCACAGGGTTTCCCAGAAAACAAATGATTTGATAATTGAGAGGAAACAGTACAGCATAGATTATATGGTTAAAAGCGCATGGAAATAGTTCATTTTCCCAGCCACTCAGGGCTAGGTTCAAACAACACAATAAAGTTTTTCTCACAGTTCACAAAATTGCATTTTTACATTGTCAGGTACAGATTAAACTTAGATGGCTCACAAAAGACTAGTTTTGAGAAGGGAGATTTACATGTCACCAATATAAACAAGAAAATTAAACATGACCATACAAATATATGCAATCATTATATCCAGTTAATTAACATTAAGTTCTTTGTATCCCAGTAATCCATTCTTAATGTCCATTTAAACATCACTTTTTGAATCCCAGATTTCTCATGTAGTTATCTTATGTATGTCTAGATATCCTTTCTTTGACAATAGGTTTTATTCTTGGAACAGTTCAAAACAGGAGTTCTGCTTCTCTGGTTCAGATCTAGAAATATCCCTGATACTTCTGACAATATAAATTAATAAAATCTCTTAAAATTGGTTCTCAATTTTTGAAACTTCAGAGAATTTCAGTTTATAATTATTTGCTGTTTCTGTCTTTATCTAAATTCTGTACCTGGAATAAGAATCTTTTAAAATGTGAGGATTCAATTATAAAATTTACTCATCTGCCCTTTAAAATTATTGGACAGATATTTTAACAAAGAGGAAATAATTTTGTTTACTTTTACCACTATCATATACAATTTTTGTGCAAAAATCCAAATTTGAGATCTTATTACCAAAAACTTGATAAATTCTAGAAGCCAATTGTATATATCTGCATATAATTCTTACAGGAATCAGTCAGATCCTGTTGCTTTTCCTCAAAATTTGCTATTCTATTTAATTAGACATCTATCACATTACATCTTTGTCTTACCTGGTCTAATCAATTCCTCCTTTGGAGGATGTTATTTCTACATTATATTTATTTATTTAGCCAGAAATATAGGTTAAAGTTGTAAGCTATTCATTCCTGCATCCCATTATAGTAACTCAGAGATGTTCCAATTTCCATTTATTTAATAGATTTAGTCTTGTATCACAGAGCTCTTGCTTATAGAGATTTACTATAAAAGAAAAAGAGGAACAATGTCATACATGTTAACAGAAGGAAAAAACTTTCTTAGTTCTGTTTGAGTCCAGGAATGAACCATTATCTGCCAGTCAATCATGTGGCCACCAAGTGGTGAAAGCAGGGTTTAGGAGGCTTTTTCAGAAAAGAAATAGCACATTTGGGAAATAGAGTTAGGAAGATCCTACCTAGGCCATGTCCAAGGTCATCTTCAAAACCTTTCCAGGCATCCACCATTAGCCTGTGGCACATGTCAATTGGCTTTATAATAACTTAGACATCTATTCCTGTAATTAGAACTTCAAACAATAGTAAATTGCAGTCACAGCCTTAAATAGCTAATAAATATTGGCTGGTATCCTTCACGTAGGGTCGTCTCAAATTTGATTGAGTTATTAATTTATCAAATCAAGTTACATTTTTTTCCTGTCTTTTTACAATTTTTCCTGTCTTCTTAAAATACTCCCTCATACTCTCTAAACCTACTTAAACCATCTGAAACTGCCACGAAGTATCCAGAACAACTATCTAGGGATAAGAACAGTTTAGATAACACTATTTGTTCCAAAACCTTATTATCTGTCTTCCATATTTTCAATCAAATCAATTTATTTTTCCAAATCTTTCAATCCTATTCTTCAGATTATCCCACTTTCCTTTACATTTTAACCATAAGACAAGATAGCTCATAAGTTATTACTTTTACTAACGTAACTTGAACAGAGCAAAGAGGTTAGTGGCTAACTTTATAGTTTGATGGAATTATGTCTTTGTTTTACAAGCTTGTTATCCTTCCCTAATTATACTCACTCTGGAAAAATAAGCTACTTCAGGAATTAAATCTTTTACATATAATAAGTTCAAATGCAAATTTTTAACTCTTGCTTAGGCCATGGAATGACTACAAATTCAGATCAAAACAGTAAGATCTCTTCTGCTTTACAGTCTAATTTAACAATAAATTATTTTGAAATTTTAGTAGACCTAAAAATTACACAAGATTTTTCAAAACATTTCTTCTAAAAGTATTTCCCCTTCTTTAAAAACAGTTTAAAATTTATTCTGATGTTCACTAAACTTTTATAAGAAAATTAGTTGGAGACTTAAAATGATAGATATCTCTTTCTTCCTCCTTAAAGCAAAAATAAACCTTTAAAATTGGAATTCATTATACTATGTTGGTGTAAAATAGCACAAATTCAGAAAGTATCATAACAAAGCTAAATTCTTAGTTATTACAGAATTCCTAGATATCACAAAGTTCTTTGTCAAAAAGGCATTTGTAATAGAAAGGAGAATTCATTTCTTTAAGTCAAGAATGACATATTCATTTAATTTGCCCTTGTCACAATAACAATTTTTCTTTAAATATAGCAATGAAAATTAAGTATATTCTGGCATTTCACATAGATAGTCCATAAACCTTCAAATTAACATACATAAATATATCTTTTAGATGGAACAGGCTTGAAAATCACTCCCCTATTTTTTTTCTCATTTGCTCAATAAGGATTCTACAACACAAAAAACTTTTGCACAGAGTTTTATAAGAACTTTAGGTCAATGCATTTCTAGATCACCTTGCATAACACATGGAAACTATAACTTTAAACCACCATATATTTTAATAATAGCCAAGATTTCATCACATCCTTTAAAAAGCCCAATTCATATGCAACAGGATCCAAATTAAAATTGCTATGACAACATGTCTACCTTATGGTGGTCTCTCAAATTTCACAATCTAGGAGAAATTCAGAAAAACAATCTTATAAATACAGTTTCAACAGAAACGATAGATCTCATATTACAACAATTGCATTTCCAGGTTATCACATATAGAAATTATTCATCTTATTACTTTTGGTAATTAAAACTACTTCAAAGTCAACAATTACATTAGAGAAAGATAATAATATTGTATGTGATAAATATCAGTCATTATGTTATGCATTTTACAATAATTTTATCATTTTGATCCCATAACAACAACCATTATTATTTTTCCCATTACAATTCAGAAAACAGGTCAAGCAGAGGTAAAATACATTTTTGCAACTGGAACGGAGAAGTGAAGTTTACCAAGAGCAGAGAAGCTGGTGTCCCAGTGGTGATGAGCAGGGCTTAGTGAATGTTCGCCACAGGCCTGATCCATCCACCTATCCCTTCTTCCACAGCTGCCAAATTTACTAAATCTGGGGCAGTTTGCAGCTGCTGGGACAGGGTATAGGACCTAGGTGACATTTCCAAGATTTACCTAGAAGGGTGGGCTACAAGGTGTCCAAGGGCACAGGACTGTTAGAATCACTGCCAGTCTATGAATTGCTGCCCCTACACTTCTCCTACATTCTCCTCTCTTAATCTGATCTGGGATGAGAGGGGTTAACATGAACACTTGTGGCTGTTAAAAATCCCCATTCTGAGATACTCCCTTAAGTCTGGGAGGGAGTGGGGAATGCTAAGTGTTCAGAATCGGGAGGAGGTGTTTTAGCAAGGTGAGCTCCTGGAGCTACCCACAATCTTAGGAGTTCTTTTCTAACAATTCCAAATGATCAGTTTCCAAACTTTTTCATGATTAATCTCACAACCTACAAAATCTGCTAAGATGATTTTAGCTAAAATGATCTGACTTTGCACTGTAATTTCAGGTTGACCAGACCGAAACAACAAAGAAAAATCTTAAAGTTTTGTTTGTTTATTTCCCTAGCTGCAGCCCTTAAAAGTCTCTGGCTGCCTGCATTTTAAATCTTGCAAGGTAACAGACTCATTATTCACAGCACACATGAAATAGACAGAGACATATAATTATAGACAAATCGACAATTAATGACAGGACAAATACAAACAGAGCTCACAATAAACAACAGGCTCGTCAGAAACTTGTCAGAAATCCCCATCATGAATTGGCTATTTTATTCCTAGGAAAGGGGGTTACAAGGATTCCCGATCTTACAGAATAAAGAGGACCCTACAACCTTTGGTCAGAGAACCCCTAGGGTCATTGGAGGTGGGGAGCCTTGGCACCTTGAAGTTTCTAACTATCTTAAAGAAATAGGCCCCATGGGTATAAGTTCAGGTCTCTAGTCTTCAGATGGATTGTAACTGTCCTCCTCAAGGCCAGAGCCCTTAAGGGAAAGCGGGGAGGGGGAAGGAGGAGGAGGGAACAGAGGTTGAATAAAGTTGTCCTTCTCAGGGCTAGAGCAGGTAAAGGAAGGTGAGGAGGGGGGAAATAATGGCTAGGTGCCTTCATCCTCCCCAGATCAAAGCCTTTAAAGGAAAGGGGAAGAATAGAGCCAAGGGAATAAAAGGGAAGGACAGAGGTAGAGGGAGTTAGCCAGTACTTGGCTGGTGCTAAAGCAGCTTTGGGAGCCTTAAAGGGAAGAGTCTTCTGCCTTTTGTTTTCCCTCACCCATTTCAGCAAGTTCAAGATGAAACATTCCCATGGCTGGCTAGATGATTTGTTGGCCTTTAAACTTAATTTGGTTCCAAGATAAAGTAACTTTGACTAGTCCAAAGGAGCCCTATGGTGGCCAACATAATTTAGGCTATATTTAATTAATTGACACTAGCGCTAGCAATACTTGTACTAATTTTCCTAAGATCAATTGATCTTCAAAGGCGACCTAAGTAATATAAAGTGATTTAACATGAATTGGTCCCCGCCCCCAGAGCTAGCTTAAAGGGAATTTGCAGACTTCAACCAAACTAGTGGAAGTCCTTTTGAAGCTGGGAATAGGAGGACTTACCTGATCCCATCAAGATTTAAGACTTCAGGAAAAATGAATCCTGAGGCACCTAAATCTTTGGCTTTGGAGAGGTGAGGAGCTGTTCCGTTCCAGTCTATCAGTTCCAATCTGCATATCATGGCACCATAACTGTTGACCTGGAAGTTTGGTTAAAAAAGGCAAACAGGCTAAATGCATATTATTTATTCTCTTAAAGCTTGTGGTTACATGATAATGGAGCCAGAAAAACTTCTGACTGCCTAATGCAAGAATGACCAGGCTTAAATCTGTTTAGAACAATCCAAGGTTGTCTGTGTCCTTCAGATTTATGGTCTCTGTGAGTGATTAACTATACCACGAGAAAGGAATTTCTTAATTCAATAGGTTCTAAATACAATAAGATAAGAGAGTTGACAAAGTGTCAGTTGAAATTACAACTCAGAATATCTGTTTTCTCTATGATAATGTTGAGGTTGAGAGGTACTGGGACCCAAATTAGTTAAAAGTGGGTCCTGCCTGAATGAATACAATTCAAGTTTTTTTCTAGCCAAAGAAAAACAAAGTTTACTAAAGATCCACCATATTGGGTAGACTCTTATGGAATCTGAACATTGACTAGACTCTTAAGCAATCCGAGCATTTGTGATGCTTGTATTGGCAGGCAGGTTAGAGTGAATCTGAACTCCTTCATTATGGCCAAGATGGATCTTATATACAGAAAAACTGGGGGAGGGATCTAGAGTTAGCCAAGTAGTGTGGAGTAACTGGAGGAAAGGTCAAGAGAGGGTCTTGATGGGAGTGGCCAGTAGACTGGGGTGACTAAAGGTTTGAAGCCAGGAACCAAGAGAATGGGGTTTTAGATAGGATTAAGGAGGGGAAGAAGCCTAAAATGTTCAAAGATAACAGACAATGGAGCTCTAGGCTAGGTTAAGGATAACAGAGAATTAATTTTGTGTAATGATAATGAAAGGTTTATAACCTCAGGTGAATGCTGAATCAAGTTGGCAGATTCAAGGACAGTTTAAGGGGATTTTCAGAGCCTGTATGCCAATAGTAAAACAAAAGGAATATTGGTTCAGCAATTAGAAGAACTGGCTTCAGATTCTACCCCTGAAACTTAATGCTTGGTTGACCTTGGACAAATCACTAGATCTCCCTGCACCTCAGTTTCCTCATCTGTAAAGTGAGGACTATACTAGATTATTTTTTAACGTATCTTCTGGCTCTTTATTTATGATCCTACTCTAGGCATCAACCTAAAACACCATAGGATTTTGGCTAGTTGAAAGAGGCATAATAATTGTTTTTTTCACTACCTGAATGATTTGAAAGAAAAAAAGAAGAAGAATAAAAGAAATCCTCCAAAAGGAAAGGGACGAAAAATGTAGCTAGGGAGGAAATTGTACATCAAAGAGCAATGATTTGTCTGATAGCCCAGCCTGCATAAAAGCAGGAATATGAGGAGATACCTCCATCTCCACCCCTCCCCAATAAAATGATTGACAGCTCTCCCTGTCTATTTACCAGGGCAGTAACCAATATTACACAGTGTTAATCGTTTCATATCATTTTTGGACTTTAATAAGGGAAAGGGTTTCTCAGGGGTGTATTTTTCCTCTGTTATACCTGTAGCAAGATGGCTTGGGGAGCTGAAGTCTATAGCTTGACCTTTGGATTGTCCCCTTCTTTGTTATGCGCGGAGCGCACCTGGCTCTAGAGCAAACAGTGGCTGGAGGCTGAGTGGATTAGGAAGGCCTTTAGCATATGAGTACCTTACAACAAGACTTCATTCACACAGAAATCTGCAGCTAGCACAACTGACAAAGGGAGGCATCAAATAAAACAAAGATGAAACTAAATGGCTGAGTTACAACAGGGGAAGTGCAATCAACTAAAATCCCAAAGCATATTTTAAGAGAAGCAGCTGGTGTAGGCGCCTTACACGTCACAACTCCCTTAATCTTGCAAATGGATCTATACAGGTGGAAAATTGGTCACCTCCTCCCCACCCAAGTGTCCTGGGTTTGTGATATCAAAGTCCTCATTCAGCTGGCGAAAAAAGGATGCCTAGATGGGAAACTGTCAGCAGCAGTGTCTGCGGTTGTGATGAGGGCTGCTTCCTCTCTGGGCAGCAAGGTTAAAGCTGTCAGCAGCAGGCTCAGGTGGTGTATGATCCTTCTCCGGGGTCTCTGGGCTCTCCGGGGTCTCCACCTCCTGCGTCTCCGTCGTCTCCGACCTACGGATCCTTCTAATGGGAATCCACGCATCACCTTTTCCTGTGGAGACACAAACATACCCTCGACCCCATATTAGTATCTTAAAATGTCTCATAGCTGGAGTAGTGTGTGAGCCTTTTGAGACAGCTGTATCAAGCTCTGATTGTATTAGGCCTCTTGATCTTAGCTCTGATTGTATTAGGCGACCTTTTCCCCTTCTTTGTTTAGCGAGGATCGCCTGTAAGGTAAAGATGATAAGAATGCATAGTGGCTCTTTACTTAGGTATAGCTGCTGCCAGGAGCTTACAAATGCTTGATTAACATCTGTAAGGAACCTGAATTTCCCAGATTTTTTCTTTATAATAAACACAGGAGCATTCCAGGGTGCTAATTGCTCCTTAACCAGTATTTGTAATGCCTGGAGTTTTTCTGAAGTCAGAGACCATTGCTCCACCCAAATCGGGGTGTCTGACTTCCAATTCAAGGGTGGGGACTCCAGTACAACAGCAATGGCCCTTACTAAAAATTTGATAGCTTCATCCCGAGGCGGCTCATAATGTCCCTGCCCCAGATGTTAAAACTAAGTCCTGGAATCACCAACGGCCATATGGTCCTTTGGCGATCCTCTGCCTCCCACTTTACTGGGTGCATTGTCTCTAAGGTATTTTGGCACCCTCCTATTCCCCACACTGGTCTCTGGCTTTCTTTGAGCTTCCAGTGCCTTAAGGGAAGGGCAATAGCTATGGGAAGCTGATCCTGGCCCCTCCCTGTACTTATTTCTTTCTGCCCAGGGGTAAGGCAGGCTCTAGCTAAGCTCTTCCAGTCATTAGGAGTCAGAACGAACTGACCGCTGAGAGTTTCAAGCATGGCTATAACAAAGGGTGAATTAGGGCCATGCTTGGTACAAGCCTCTTTAAGAGTCGCCACTCTCTTCCACTCTATAGGTATGTGGCTCCTCCGAACCCCACCGGGGACACTGGGGTCCGCTATTTCTAACACAGGAAATGTCCCTACATCTTCTCCATTCTCTGTAGCCTTTCTTATTCCTTTTTCCAAACTGGACTGTGGCCCTGAACTGTCTGACCAATGGAGCAGGTTATAAGGAGGCGCGGAGGGAAGGCACGGCGTATTCTCCCCTGCCTCGCCTTTCCCATCCTCTAGATGGAGCTCCGAACCTATTTTTTCTCTACACTCCTTAACTTTCTGCTCGCCAGGGTTCTTCTCGCCAAGGTCCTCCCCTCCCCTCTCTCCGCTTCCACTCTTATTCCAATCCCGCCCTGGCCTCTCCGGCCCTTCCTTACAAAATTCTCGGAGGTCGTTTAACTCTATTGTGACCCCCGCCTCCCTGCCTTCCCTGTGAAGTTTCTCAGCCCAGACCTCCTGTTCCTCTGGCTTTATTACTGGCAATAGATTCCCCATCTCCGCCCTTTTCCCAGGGGTTTGGGAAGCTTCTCTCCCCTTTCTCTCCTTCCGAATCTAGGATTCGGGACTCGCTTCTTTCACAGCCCCTTCCGGGTGTACCCCAAAAGCACCCAGGATTATCTACGCTCCCAGTCCCTGTTCGGGCACCAACTGCCAAGCCTAGAGGCCTGTATTGGGCTACCCGAGTCTTCCTTACCTCACCTCCCGAGGTCTTCGGCTGGCCACGCCGGATGCATGTATGAGAGAAAGGATGTTCCAGAGTCAAACAGGGGTTGAGCTTTATTACAGGGTTTCGGTTACAAGTGCAGGGGGATCTTCTTTCTTAGGACGAAGAGGGGGAGATTTCCTAAGAAGGCTAAGCTTAAGGGATTGGAAGTAGAAGTACAAGCGGGGAGAGAGGGGGAGGGGAGAGAGGAAAGAAAAGAAACGGAGCCCTACTTTTCTCTTTGGCTCCACACGTGCTAAGAGAGCTTTTAGGCTTCCTCAATCCTACTTAATCTTCAGCCACACAGTTTGCATCTCAATACCATGCTGTTAGGTAACTAGGTGTGCTCCAATCCGGGACGACCTCGAGGGCAGGGAGACTCCACCCATCAGGTATCTCCGGGGGAGAGGCGGAAATACCCGAGCTAGCCGAGCTAGCTCGGTCTGACCTTCTCAAACCCCCGCTGTTCATGGAGGGCCTCGTAAGACTCTAAGATTTAGAAGTCCCACTTTTACCCGCCCGAGACTGTCCACACGGATTTGAGCTTCCAGTCCCAACAGGATTGTATGTGTTAACAGTGGGAATCAATACATGATAGTTCTGCTGGTAGAAGATAGTCCTGTTCATACAGGGGAAATTCTACAATAATTCTACAAATTGTTCTTGTGATGGGAAAACTCTGCTTTACTGGGACCCACTCATAAGTAATTGAGGGAAAATGTTGTTTGTCTTACTGGGGCCCACTCATGAATCATCACTAAGTAGAGTGTCCTTGGACTAAGGAGAAAATTGTCATGGATAAGTGTTTTGAGGCTGGGGGAAATGTGATCTTGGAATTGGGGTCCAAGTACTCTATCACCTTCATTTAAGAGGAGCTTTGTAAATATTTGTTAAATTGAGTTAAATCAACTTCTAATATTGATTAATTAAATCTTTATGCTTGAAAGTATATATAGCTAGTTGGATTGTTTTCACTAATTTCTTATACAAAAAAACAAAGAAAAATCAGTGGGGTAGAAAGGAAATAACAATAACCCTGAAGAGGACATCAACTTCTTGCCCTAGGAGTTGCCTATAATTGGGCCAGTTTTTCTAAACCAGATCTTGTCCTATAGATCTGACTGTGTTAATAGAAGGTAGAACAAGAGAACCAGATTACATATCTGAGTGTCACAACAGTAGACCTCTGGGCAGTCTGGCTACCTGAGTAATTTTCTCTGTATGTCTGTGTGTATTCTTCTGTTCTTTGTGTTTACCTAGGAAGAGTTTTGTACTATAAGCTGTAAGAGATGTTGGTCAAAATCTTAAAAAACAGCATATACAATAATTCTCAACCTTTTCAAGTTTTAAGGATTCCTTTTCAATATCCCAAAAGGCTGCAAATCTCTATGTGATAATCTACATTGTGATACAGAATGATAAAAATTTACAAGGAAATCTAGGGTGAAATTGTATTTTATTTATCACAATTTTATTTATATATAGTAGAAAAATAGCGTTATGGGTGCCTGACATCCTTATTCAAACACCAGAAGATGTGATTGTTTGTTTATATGCTGAATCATCTCATCTTCACCTGTCTCATGTATAGCATCTATCTTTCTCCTCATTTTTCACTTTTTTTCTCTAAGAATCCAATCAAATCAACCCTACCAGTGACCCTGGGAAGAGTTTCTCAGTTGGTTTCCCTATGGTTCTATTCATAATCTTATTCACTTCTAACACCATAATCCTCTTCCCTGTATGCCAATCCCCTATTCGTATTTTCACCCCAACTAGAAATTAAGCTACTAAAGGGTAGGAACTTACTTTTGTATCTATATTACCAGTGGGGTGCATGGGGTGTTTAAAGAGAACTAGCACCTCTGGTGTGAGTTTGCTAAGCATTTTTCAGGGTTGTTCATCCACCTTTTGGTTTCTACCTGGCACTCAGCTCTCCCCAGTGACTCCAAGAAGCTGTAGCATATGCAGCGGCCACAGGCTTAACCAGGCTAAGAGTAATTCATGGGCTCAAACCCATTGGTGAGTTAGGGGGGTGTCTACCCCAAGCATGTAAAAAATGGGCAGATGAGAACAATTTGTTCCAGTGGCCAATGAAGAGAGCTGAAGCAAGTGCCATGGAACTTGTAGAGCATGGTCAGACATCTAGGACACCAAGGTTATCCACTGCATCCTGGGCTATCACTAATTGTCTTGACTTTTATCTTGCTACTGGACTTTGATGACTCTGAAAGAAAGAGTGACAGCTTTGCCTCACTTAAATCCAATTCACACATAAGTCAAGATATCACCCCATGATAACAATGGTCCTCTTTGAAAATGAAGGACAATCAACAATGACCATTACTGAGAACAGTGCTTGGTCAATAATATGTGATTAATAAGCTATTTTCATTTATTCACTCTTAACGAGATAGCTGGTGCTATTTTATATCTTTCAGAGATTAGAAGTCTTGTTGGAAGGGATGCAAATTGCAACGCTCAATGTAACTTTTTAAACTTCGCATTAGTTCCATTATCCTTCCCAAAGAATCCAGTAACAACTTGAACCATTTATATACGCCAGAAGGTGAAGATACAGTCACAATCATTAGTGATGGCTGAATCCATGACTATTTTTCTGAGTCTTTTACACAGTGTGCTTATGGATCACACTGGGTTATGGTCATAGTCATAGATATATAACGCTTACTGTTTCCTTTCCCTCCTTTAGAAGACTTACAGAGGTCATACAGGACTGAATAAGTAAATGCAAAGGTCTACAGAGTAGCTATTACTCAATCAGTGGCATTAGTAACTATGTCCTGAAAATAAAGAGATTTCATCAGGTTGGCATACACTGCAATGTTGGTATCATTTGAGTGGATCATTCTTTCCCTGGATCATTCTTTCCCTACCTCCCAATGATCTTGAGTCATTGGGAGAGGACAATGACATTCCTAGACCAGAGCGAGTCTGTTAGCCTCTGCTATTATTCTCACAGACCTTTGAAATAGACCTGTCAATGATGATCTTTATCTTGGGCAAATGGGCTAGAGAGAGGACACTGAAGATTGGGCAGTTCTTCTGTAAAGAGTATGCAGTTGAGGACCTGCTAAGAATTTGGGGCAAAGTTTCTTATTTGAGAGTAGCTCATCAAAAATAGAATGTGACTATCATGTAGGAAACATGATGAGAGATACTCACTGTTCATCCATATCTACATGTTCTGCTAACTGAAAACAATTTCAGGTTAGCAGGACAAAGAGAAATAAATTTTAAGTGCTCAAAGGACTTAAGATTTCTAAGTAGGAAAATCTGGTGACTTTGATTGCTATTAATATAAAAAATATCATACTGCAAGAAAGAAAAAGAGGATGGGTCAAGGTTTCCAAAGTAAAAGTCCAAGTCACCTGGTAAAGAGCTAGAGACTGAACATAAATAAGTGTACAAGAAATGATAGTGACAGGAAGAGAAGGCCCAGAGGAGTGATAATTTTATCCTTAGTTATGCATGAACAAGTGATTATCTGGGGACAGGGGTAAGGGCAGTACAAATGGAAACAACGCCTCATTAATTCTAGGACCTACAAAATTATACCACTTTCTTTTAGCAGGTGTTCATATTTCCCATGGGCTGGATAGAGGGGTGAAGTTCTAATGGAGGAAAATATTAGGTTGAATCATCATTACAAACCCTGCCCTATAAAGAATTTTATAAATTATTAATATTAGTATTTAACACATACTTTTTCATTCATTGATTCATCTGTAAAATTAGTGTACCTTTGTCAGCTTAAGGACTTGAAGTAGATTACCCTCAAAGGCTTTTTGAGCTCTAAATCTATGATCCTACAAGGCTATCATATCATTCTTATTTTCTTTAGAGTATGGAGATCCCTTTCAATGACATAAACATTTTTTTTTTTTTAGAAAAGAACTATCTAGACAAACAGACAAAGGAAAAACTACCATTCTGACCCTAGTATTTTTCACTATAAGGACCAACACATAACAAGTATATTCCCAAATGAACTTCTCCATTTCTCTTTTTATCCAATCCATATACTTTCCATCCAATTCTTCTATTTCTCCTTGCTCTTCTTCTCCTTCTTTTATACTATTTCCTATGTCTAGGTTATAGATTAAAATACCCATAATAATGGGGCAGTGGATAGAGCACTGAGTTATGTAAATGTTAGTTATTTCCTATAATTTTTCTGAATGCTCCCACTATCCTACAACCACCCACCCAAACACATACATCTTACCACCAACACTGTGACTGAAGAAATTTAAGGTAATGCAACTTTTCAGTTCTTTAAAAAATTCATACCTTTCTTACAATTCTTTCAATTGTTGGCACATCTTTACGGGTTTTATTTTGTTGTTGTTGTTGTTGTTGTTGTTGTTGTTGTTGTTGTGTGTGTGTGTGTGTTCTTTACATTTGACTATGTCCTTCTCCTTATTTCACCTGCATTATTTTGTTTTGAGTTAAATAACCATGTTTTCCAGTTAATCACTAGGTACATAAGAGAACACATAAAATGTACCTGCAGATAGTACTGAGTTTTCCCCCAGAGTTTTTCCCCTAATGACTATACAAAGTAAAATAAATTATAAAGGAAAGAAAAGTCAAATAATATCAAATTCAAAAATAATCTGCTTTATTTCTTTTTCTTTTCAAATTTATTTATTTATTTATTTATTTTTAATTTAACTTTTAACATTCATTTTCACAAAATTTTGGGTTACAAATTTTCTCCCCTTTTGTCCCCTCCCCCCACCCCAAAACACCAAGCATTCTAATTGCCCCTATCACCAATCTGCCCTCTCTTCTATCATCCCTCTCTGCCCTTCTCTCCATCTTCTCTTTTGTCTTGTAGGGCCAAATAACTTTCTATACCCCTTTACCTCTATTTCTTGTTTCCTAGTAGCAAGAACAGTACTCGACAGTTGTTCCTAAAACTTTGAGTTCCAACTTCTCTTCCTCCCTCCCTCCCCACTCCTTCCCTTTGGAAGGCAAGCAATTCAATATAGGCCAAATCTGTGTAGTTTAGCAAATGACTTCCATAATAGTCGTGTTGTATCAGACTAACTATATTTCTCTCCATCCTATCCTGTCCCCCATTACTTCTATTCTCTCTTTTGATCCTGTCCCTCCCCATGAGTGTTGACCTCAAATTGCTCCCTCCTCCCCATGCCCTCCCTTCCATCATCCCCCCCACCCTGCTTATCCCCTTATCCCCCATTTTCCTGTATTGTAAGATAGGTTTTCATACCAAAATGAGTGTGCACTTTATTCCTTCCTTTAGTGGAATGTGATGAGAGTAAACTTCATGTTTTTCTCTCACCTCCCCTCTTTTTTCCTCCATTAAAAGGTCTTTTGCTTGCCTCTTTTATGAGAGATAATTTGCCCCATTCCATTTCTCCCTTTCTCCTCTCAATATATTTCTCTCTCACTACTTGATTTCATTTTTTTAAAGATATGATCCCATCCTCTTCAATTCACTCTGTGCACTCTGTCTCTATGTGTGTGTGTGTGTGCGTGTGCATGTGTGTGTGTGTGTAATCCCACCCCGTACCCAGATACTGAAAAGTTTCAAGTTACAAATATTGTCTTTCCATGTAGGAATGTAAACAGTTCAACTTTAGTAAGTCCCTTGTGACTTCTCTTTACTGTTTACCTTTTCATGCTTCTCTTAATTCTTGGGTTGGAAAGTCAAATTTTCTTTTCAGCTCTGGTCTTTTCATCAAAAATGCTTGAAAGTCCTCAATTTCATTGAAAGACCAATTTTTCCCCTGAAGTATTATACTCAGTTTTGCTGTGTAGGTGATTCTTGGTTTTAGTCCTAGTTCCTTTGACTTCTGGAATATCCTATTCCACGCCCTTCGATCCCTTATTGTAGAAGCTGCTAGATCTTGTGTTATCCTGATTGTACTTCCACAATACTTGAATTGTTTCTTTCTAGCTGCTTGCAATATTTTCTCCTTGACCTGGGAACTCTGGAATTTGGCCACAATGTTCCTAGGAGTTTCTCTTTTTGGATTTCTTTCAGGCAGTGTTCTGTGGATTCCTTGAATACTTATTTTGCCCTTTGGTTCTAGAATCTCAGGGCAGTTTTCCTTGATAATTTCCTGAAAGATGATGTCTAGACTCTTTTTTTGATCATGGCTTTCAGGTAGTCCCATAATTTTTAAATTGTCTCTCCTGGATCTATTTTCCAGGTCAGTTGTTTTTCCAATGAGATATTTCACATGATCTTCCATTTTTTTATTCTTTTGGTTTTGTTTTGTGATTTCTTGGTTTCTCATAAAGTCATTGGCCTCCATCTGTTCCATTCTAATTTTGAAAGAACTCTTTTCTTCAGTGAGCTTTTGAACCTCCTTTTCCATTTGGCTAATTCTGCTTTTGAAAGCATTCTTCTCCTCATTGATTTTTTAAACCTCTTTTGCCAGTTGAGTTAGCCTATTTTTCAAGGTGTTATTTTCTTCAGCATTTTTTTGGGTCTCCTTTAGCAGGGTGTGGACCTGCTTTTCATGCTTTTCTTTCATCTCTCTCATTTCTCTTCCCATTTTTCCTCCACCTCTCTAACTTGATTTTCAAAATCCTTTTTGAGCTCTTCCATGGCCTGAGCCTATTGGGTGGCCTGGGATACAGAAGCCTTGACTTCTGTGTCTTTCCCTGATGGTAAGCATTGTTCTTCCTCATCAGAAAGGAAGGGAGGAAATACCTGTTCACCAAGAAAATAACCTTCTCTAGTCTTATATTTTTTCCCTTTTCTGGGCATTTTCCCAGCCAATGACTTGACTTCTGAGTATTCTCTTCACACCCACTTCACCTCTAGATCCGCACAGCCAGGGCTTGAGGTCTGAGATTCACATGCTCCTTCCCAGCCTCAGGACTTTTGGCGAGGCCAGGGTTGCTATTGTGTGTGAGATTAAGTTTAGGTGCTCAGGTGAGGGCAGGGCCGCCTCACAGGCTCAGTTCCCTCAGGGGGCTTATGCGGAGACCTTCAACAATGGATTCCAGCTCCTGCCTGCTTGGGGAACCCCTGTCTGCTCCTGCCTCCGCTCCTGCCTCCGCTGCTGCCTCCCAAGGGGGCCTGAGTTATGGGGGGACCGCACTCCCCTCTCAGCAAGCCGAGAAGACCCTCTCACCAACCTTTTGGGCCTGTGGGTGGAGGGACCTGCGTGGCAGGTGGAGATTCCTTCCCTGAAGCCTGCTCGGATCCGCTCCTCTTGGTGCTGCACGGGCAAGGTAGGGCTGGGCTCGGCTCTGGGTCCGCAGTGCGATGGACCTTTTGCATCCGGTTTTCAGGGCTCTCTGGAACAGAAATCTTGTCTGCTCCATTGTTCTGTGGCTTCTTCTGCTCCAGAATTTCTTGGGAGTTCTTTACAGATATTTTATGGGCTGTGTGCTTGGAGCTAGCATATGTGTGTCTTTCTACTCCACCATCTTGGCTCCGCCCCCTGCTTTATTTCTTTTAGATGAAATTTGCTTTCCTTTAAATCTTGAGTATATAACAAAAACTGACATTTATATAGCATTTACTATGTGCCAGTCATTGTGCTAAATGCTTTATAATTATTACCTTCTATGATCCTCAAAATAATCCTGGGAATATTATTTTCCTATTTTACAGATAAAGACACTGAGGCAAACAGAAGTTAAGTAATTTGCCAAGGCTCATATAGCTAGTAAGTATCTTAGGCTGGATTTAAATTCAGATCTTCCTGACTCCAGGTCCAGAACTCAGTTTACACTTAGAACTATGATCCTTTTTAATGCTCGTGTATTGTATCCTTAGAGCTCCTAAAAATGCGTTTGCTCTGTCACCCTCTCAGAAACTAAAGAACTGTGCTAAGAGTTGGAGTCAGGAAGAGTGGAATTCAAATTCAGAGTCAAATACTTAGTAGCTTTACAACCCTGGGTAAGTAATATATAGCCTCCCTTTGCCTCAATTTTCTCATCTATAAAATGAGAATAACAATAGATCAAGCTCTCAATGTTGTTATGTGAATAAAATGAGAAATTATTTGTAAAGCATTTTTCAAACCCAAAAGCTCTATAGAAATACTAACTGCAATGATAACAATGATGAGGATGATGATAATGATTGCACATGGAGAGGTCAACCCAATATCAATTACCCGTGAAACAAGGAACAATCTTCTGGAGGTAGCATTAAGACAGAGAGTAGAAAAACTCATCTGATATTCTGCTGCATCTGGCTGTGTACTTGGTGTGACCAATGCTATATATGTAGAAACTGTGTTAAGTTATGAGCCTTCTTCACCAGAGACTTAGGCAATGTATGGGGAGAGGAAACCCCTGCATTATTGGGGAAAATGATCATAAGCCTAATCTTGCTTTATCTATGAAATCAATAAATAGTCCTTCATAAAAATTACATAGTATTAAATGATTAAATAGACCAGAGTTAGTGAGGGTTCACACAAATGAAATTTGAGAAGAGATACAGCCCACAGATCTGCAAAGACACCTTTGTACACAGAGAGGGAGATATAGCAGATCTAGCCCTGAGAGAGAGTGAGGCCAGAAAATACATGCTCTACTTCCAGTATTCCTTTTGAAGGATATAATTTTATTTTGGTATTCTTTTCACTTCTCAATTTACCTGCCAGATTTTTCAAAGAGGACTTTTAAGACATTGCTTATACTTAAATGCAGTTATACATGTTAAAACAGTAAAACATGGAGAAAAGATATGAATAAAAACAATTTTAAAAATGAGGATCTCTCCAAAGTAATTAGCCTTTTTTTTCTTTCAAAGATACAGTAAGATATTATGCCTTTGGCTATTATATGTTTTACAGATTTATTTCAATACTTTATGCAAAAAACCTGAATACCAATCAATTCAAAACAAAATTTTGCTTAAAGGAGCATTATATACTAAAATTCATGGTATCATGTCTTAAATGATCTGTTTCGCACCATACAAATACACATTTTTTCTTGTGTTAGTATTACACGACAATAAAACATTTAATAGCTAAAACATTTTAAAATTCACTGAGCTTATAAAGGCTCAAACAGAACTTGTAATGTTCTTCATATGCCCTAGCCAAATGAAGGACTACTTGTTATACATAACTCTTCTGGAATGGCTATGTTCTATTTCCTTTCATTTGACCTAAGCAGCAATAAGTTCTGGTTTCTCTCGCATGAATTACCTTTCTTTTCTAACATTAGAAAGGGAACTACTCTGACTATGAGAAAGCTTCCTTCTTTGTAGTGTTCACTGCGTGACCTGAAAAACTATTTTGATAAATATCCCTTTGGCCGTGTTGGTGGTGGATCATAATTATAGCTTTTACTATGTGCCAGACATTGTGCTAATTATAATTTACCTCTTATGATCCTCAAAACAGTCCTGGGAGATAGGTGCTATTATTATTCCTATTTTACAGATGAAGAAACTGAGGCAAACAGAATTAAGTAACTTATCCAGGGTCACATAGCTAGTAAGTGTCTGAGTCTGGATTTAAATTCAGAATACTCTGCCCCATTACTTGGCAGCCCCAAAATGTTCTTTCTTCAAGTTTCTAAGAGCATCAGGAGCACATCTGCGATCCTTGAATTCAACCAAAGCAAAGCCAGCAAGGTTTCTTGCAAGCCATATACTTCAGTTGTTATTATTCAGTTGTTTCAGTCATGTCTGCTCTTTGTAACTTTTGGGGTTTTCTTGGCAAAGGTACCAAGGTGGTTTGTCATTTCTTTCTCCAGCTCATTTTACAGATGAGCAGCTAAGACAAACAAGCCTAAGTGATTTGCCCAGGGTCACACAGTTAGTATGTGTCTGGAGCCAGATTTGAACTCTGGAAGATGGTTTTCCTGATTTGTGGCCTCCCACTACGCCACTTAGTTGTGGTCGTCCTTCATTGCCCAAGAAAACCATACCATCAGAGAAGTGAAGATATGACTTGCACTTGACTTTGTTTTGAGTGAGGGAGGGCTGTGCAGGTCACCAGCCTCACTTCTCCTCCAGAGCCATCTGAATCCAGTGACCAGATATTCATTATGATGACTGGAAATGACCCAGGATGCACTGGGAGACCTTGAGCCCTTTAGGCCAAGGTTTTTGCAGATACTCATTTAGGGTGAGGTAATGCCCATTCATTGAATAGGCCTGTTTAAGAAGTAGCCAGGGCATGGCCCCTTTAATGAGGCCAAGAAAAAGAACAACATCAGGCTGGAGGGAAACAGCAACAGTTACTATTGATAATCACTCTAAAGATAGGAGGGCCCAGAAGAGACCTTAGACAGGACCCCATTGGCGTCCCAGCTTGAGTGCAGTAATTACTTTATAGGATATATACAACAAAGTGGTCCATAATATCCAAAATCTTATTCCAATTCCGTCTTGTCATCATTCCCAAAGCTACCTAAAAAAACCTGATTATTCAACAAACAAAAGTCATGATGAATCTCAAATACAATGCTGTCCTTAACAGGTAGGGATAAGATTTCTCTGGATGTCCTAGATTTTTCCAGCTTCTCCTGACTCCATCCCAGCGTGCAACCATTGTACTCTCCCTCTGCCATACACAAAGTAGTGATTTTTTTTTTTTTACTGTGCCACCTAACTTGTCCTTGTTTCTTATTCTTAAATAAGACACAGCATACTGTTTCTTACTAATGAAAACAATTCTCTATATTTTTCAGTCCCTGTCTCCTTACAGTGCAAATATGATGAAACCTGCTTAGGAAACCACATGTATTTATGGACTACCAGCTCAAACAAATTTGCTGGCATTGATTTTATTTCCTAGAGGAGTAACATATTCGATCCCCAACTGCTTGGTTCAACTGTGAGCAGCTAAGAAAGTAGATCAGGTAATGAAATTGCCTCTTACAGCAGAAGAGCAGTATAAAATACAATTAACAAAAGTCATAGAAAATGGAATCCTTAAGATAAAAACATAGATATATTTAACTTGACAAAAAACAACTTAATTGAATTCATAATTTATGTAATGTCAAGCCACAAATTTACCCTAAGTAATGGTACTCTGTGAACTATATGCATTTCTATTTATGATTTATGTTCTGAAATATGTCTTCCTCCCACTGTGGATTCATAGTTTTTTTTTTCCCTACAAATTCTATGTCTTTTATCCACCTGAGGCTATTGAGAGGTAATGAAAACATAGCTACTTCTATTTTATCATTTAGGGAAGTAGTGGTGATTTCAGAAGATATTAAACAGAGAAAGCTATCTGACTCCCAAGCTAGCACTTTGCCCATTAAGGCAGTTCCTTACTGCAGTATTTCTTCCTCCTTTGTAGTAGTTTTTACAGCAAACATTCAGTCTTAGGCAAGATCACCCCTTCTCTTCAGTTATATAATTAAGATAGAATGTTCATTCAAGTGATTTGTTGTAGCTCCAAAAATGAATTTCCCCCCCCCAAATATTAAATGACAGGCACAAATTTTTTAATTAACTATGTTACTTGACTTTGCACTTTTTGTCCAAGTGAAGGAAAATAAAAACATCACAATCTGAACAACTTGCTGCTCTTAGGGAAAGGACTTGTTCTCAGATGGGACAAATGATATATCTTTGAGGAAAAGTTTACAACTCCTGTAATAAACCTCCTTGCTGTCTCTGATACTTGGAAGACTTTGTTGAATTCATCTTGGGATTCCAAGAGCTTATACCTTTTTCCTAATATATTTTTGTAACTTGGGTTCTCAGATATATTGATATTTATCATGTAAAGAAACACTCAGATGTTTTTCTAATCTTGAAAAATCCCGCATGTGACATCATTCAACATGGACTTTCAATTTATAGAAGAAAATGGGAGGGGGCAGAAATCCGCATAAAAAAATGCTTGAGAAGTTCTCATCCTCACTCTCCACTTACTTTTATCTAGATTTGTATTTATAATGAAGATATAGTTATTTTTAGCACACAAATGTGTGTATATGGCATATGTGCATACATGCATTATATATGTAAATCTATATGTACATAAACATGTGTTTATATGTATGTACATATATGTATATTGCAGTAATAAATCAGTAAATATAAGGCTAGACTTGTAATCAGGAATCTGAGGTTCAAATCCCACCTCAGACACATATCAGTAGTGTATGTCATCAATGCAATTACAAGTCTGGACATACACAAAGTGATACAAAGCTTTTCTAGGCATTTGCCTTTTCAAAAAGATACATTTGGATTGGGACAATAAAAATTGCTTACGATACACTTAGCAAGATGACAACTTTATTTTAATCTTGGTTTCATAAACCTTATGATTCGTTGCTAAAATTCTTTGTGTTTTTCCTTTTTTTTTTTTTTTTTTTAGGAGTTTAGAGATTTTGTGTATGGAATACACAAATCAAGAAGTATTGCTATGTTATTGCCCTGACATTTGTATGTGAATATCAGTCACATTTATTCTTTTCTTCAACTATCAACCAAATGCCTTCTGACATTATACTCTAATTTTGTGAGATAAAGAATCAGCCATCCTAAATGACAGAGATGGCTCAATTTAATGCCTCATTTTTCTCATTTTCTGGAGGTTGAAGACAGATAGATTTTGAATAATTCACATTTCTGCATATGAATCTTTTTGAGTGAAAATTATATTCACTTTAACATTTAACTTACAAGAATGTTTTGATAGATTTGAAATTGTTCTTCAAAATAACTTTCTTTTTTGCATCCAACAATAAATATCTTTAAAATAAATGATGATATTAGGGTTAAGATATATGGACTACAATGAAATATACTCACATTAAGCACTTGCTCATGGGAAGGGCACTCAGTATCTCCATCAGAGTAGACAAGGCCACCATCATTGTAACATGCCAAGCAAAGGATCTTTACTTTGACCTTTATTCAGCACATCAAATCAGTGAACAAATCACCCTGTCTCTTCTTCCACAGTAATTTAGCTTCTTCTCTTAGTATCATTGCCCCAGTTCAGACTTTCATCCTCTCTTACCTAGATTTACTCTGAACTCTTCAGCAAATTTCTCACTTTCAGCACAAATACCTTTAACCTAGGATTCCAACCAAGACTTGCTTGCCTCTCCAGTATGGAAGGATATGGTACCCCTAGTTTGTGGAAAGGATTCTGTTAAACACGGAATACCAGTGAAATGGGTGGGGTTGGTTCCAGCATTCTTTATGAGAGAGATATGTAAAAAGATTTTGGAAGTGAAAGATATATAGTGGAAGCTATGTTATTTCACCTTGTTTCTCTACATAATTCAGAGAGAGCATCTCTTCCCAAGTGAGACTGAGGTTTGCCTTTCAGTTGGTCTGAGATCTTATCTCAGTCCCAGGAAAGAGATGATTCGTTCTTCAGTATTTTCTGGTACATTCTAATCTATACTACTCTGATTTTTGTTTGCTGTTTGTTTGGATAAATGTGTTTTTTCACTATTTGTGATGGTGTTTTGTGTAACCAGTCTTTTCAGGAAGGAGCTAAATTGGTGTTTGTAAGCTTGACTACTTTCTTTAAGAGCAATGAGGGAAGTAGCTTTTGTTTTGAAGAACCTCCAAATGGCTCAGGCAATGGAAGAACTCAAAAAGGATTTTGAAAATCAAGGAAGAGAGGTAGAGGAAAAATGGGAAGAGAAATGAGAGAGATGCAAGAAAATCATGAAAAGCGAGTCAACAGCTTGCTAAAGGAGACCCAAAAAAATGCTGAAGAAATAACACCTTTCAAAATAGGCTAATTCAATTGGCAAAAGAGGTTCAAAAAGCCAATGAGGAGAAGAATGCTTTCAAAAGCAGAATTAGCTAAATAGAAAAGGAGGTTCAAAAGCTCACTGAAGAAAAGAGTTCTTTCAAAATTAGAATGGAACAGATGGAAGCCAATGACTTTATGAGAAACCAAGAAATCACAAAACAAAACCAAAAGAATGAAGAAATGGAAGATAATGTGAAATATCTCATTGGAAAAACAACTGACCTGGAAAATAGATCCAGGAGAGATAATTTAAAAATTATGGGCCTACCTGAAAGCCATGATCAAAAAAAGAGCCTAGAAATCGTCTTTCAAGAAATAGTCAAGGAAAACTGCCCTGAGATTTTAGAACCAGAGGGCAAAATAAATATTGAAAGAATCCAATGATCACCTCCTGAAAGAGATCCAAAAAGACAAACTCCTAGGAACATTGTAGCCAAATTCCAGAGTTACCAGGTGAAGGAGAAAATATTGCAAGCAGTTAGAAAGAAACAATTTGAGTATTGTGGAAATACAATCAGGACAACATAAGATCTATCAGCTTCCACATTAAGAAATTGAAGGACGTGGAATATGATATTCCAGAAGTCAAAGGAACTAGGACTAAAACCAAGAATCATCTATTCAGCAAAACTGAGCATAATACTTGAGGGGAAAAATGGTCTTTCAGTGAAATAGAGGACTTTCAAGCATTCTTGATGAAAACACCAGAACTGAGAAGAAAATTTGACTTTCAAACACAAGAATCAAGAGAAGCATGAAAAGGCAAACAGGAAAGTGAAATCATAAGGAACTTACTAAAGTTGAACTGCTGACATTCCTACATGGAATGACAATATTTGTAACTCCTGAAACTTTTTTCAGTATCTAAATAGTTGGTGGGATTATACACACACACACACACATACACACACACAAATAGAGAGAGAGAGAGCACAGGGTGAGTTGAATAGGAAGGGATCATATCTAAAAAAATAAACTTAAGGAATGAGAGAGGAATATATTGGGAGGAGAAAGGGAGAAATGGAATGGGGAAAATTGTGTCTCATAAAAGGCAAGGAAAAGACTTTTCAATGGCGGGAAAAAAGGAGGAGGTGAGAGGGAAAATGTGACGCTTACTCTCATCATATTTGGCTCAAGTAAGGAATAAAATGCACACTCATTTTTGTATGAAAATCTATCTTACAATACAGAAAAGTGGGGGAGAAGGGGATAAGGAATGTGAGGGTGATTATGGAAAGGAGGGTAATGGGAGGAGGGAGAAATTAGAAGTAAACACTCGGGCAGGAACAAGGTCAAAAGAGAGAATAGAAGAAATGCGGGGCAGGATAGGATGGAGGGCAATGTAGTTAGTCTTACATAACATGACTATTATGGACGTCATTTGCAAAACTACAAATACATAGCCTATGTCGAATTGCTTGCCCTCCCAATGGGAATGGATGGAGGGAGGAAGGAGGAGGAGTTGGATCTCAAAGTTTTAGGAACAACTGTTGTGTATTGTTCTTGCATACTGGGAAATAAGACATACAGGTAATGGGTTATAGAAATTTATCTTGCTCTAGAAGGCAAAAGAGAAGATGAGGATAAGGAAAGGGAGGGATGTTAGAAGGGAGGGCAAATTGGTAGTAGGGGTAATTAGAATGCTGGGCACTTTAGGGTGGGGGAAGGGGAGAGATGGGGAGAAAATTTGGAACTTAAAATTTTGTGGAAATGAATGTTGAAAACTTAAAATAAATAAATTTAAAAAATACATACTGATTCTCCCTCTAATGCCCTAACTGCTCAGTTCTTTAATATATTTGACTTTCATGAGCTCCACTGAAACTGCTCACTCCAAAGTTATTCAAGACCTCTTGGATTCCAAATTTGATGATCTTTTCTTGATCCTTATCCTCCTTGACCTTTCTACAGTCTTTGATATTATTGATCACTCTCCTCTTTGATACTCCTTTCTCTCTAGGTTTCTAAGATACCTTTCTCTCATAGTTTTATCCTACCTATCTGACTACTCTTTCTCTGTCTCCTTTGCTCAATTCTCTTTCAAATCTTGCCCTCTAACAATAGATGTTCCTCAGGGTTCTGTCCTGGGTCTTTTTCTCTTCTCCCTCTGTATTATCTCTCTTGGTAATCATCATCATCTCCCATGGATTTAATTGCCATCTCTATGCTGATGATTCTCAAAGCTACTTATCCTGCCCAAAACTCTCTACTCACTTCCAATCTCACATCTCCAACTTTCTTTCAGACATCTTGAACTGGATGTCTAGTAATTATCTTAAATTCAACATGTCCAAACCAGAATTCATTTTTCCTACCCCTCCACTGAACCCACTCCACCATCCTCACAATTCCTCAGGTTTGCAACCTAGGAGCTATTCTAGATTCCTCATTATTTTTCACCATATTCTCAACCACTATTTCTTCATATCCAAGGTTGCCAAGACCCATGATTTCACCTTTGCAACATCTCTTATACACCACTTCTCTCCTCTAATATGCAGTCCCTCATCACCTTATACCTATACTATTGCAATAGTCCATTGGTGAATCTGTCTGCCTCAAGTCTCTCTTCATTCCATTCAATCCTTTTATTCAGGGATTTTCTTGAAATGCAGATCTGGTCATATTATATATACACCCCTCCCTCTCCCAACTCAATAAACTCTGGTTGCTTCTATGCCTCCAGGAGCAAATACAAAATGCTTTGTCTGACATTCAAAACCCTTCATACCTTAATGCCCTCCTACCTTTCCAGTCTTCTTACATCTTAGTTCCTGATTTTGACCTCACTTCCCACACTCTTCCATTCAGTGACCCTGGCCTACTAGCTGTTCAAGAACAAAACACTTTATCTCAGCCTCTGAGCCTTCTCTCTGGTGCTCCCCCATGCCTGGAGCACTTTCCTTTTTCCACTGACCACTAACCTCCCTGGCTTCCTGTACATTCCAACTAAAATCCCACTTTCTAGAGAGAGCCTCCCCCAACCCCTTTTAATTTTAGTCCCTTCTCTCTGTTAAATACTTCCTATTTATCTGTCTATCTATCTGTCTATCTATCTATCTATCTATCTATCTATCTATCTATTTATCTATCTTACTTCACCTATATTGGTTTCCTTGCTGTCTCCCCCATTAGATTGTAAACTCCTTGAAAAGGAAGACTGGCTTTTACCTCCTTTTGCATTCCCCAGTAATTAGTACAGTGTTGGTACATAATAGGTGCTGAATAAATACTTATTAACTGATTGATAGAAGAATAGAAAGCTATCTTTTTGCTAAACTGAAAACTAGCAATTCTGTCCTTTAATTACATTACTTCAGTTCATAAAGTAACACTATTTTTTCTTGATAATAAATATTATAGATTTTAACTAAAGAATATTAAATCTGTTCTCTATTCTCATCATAATTGCCATTTGAATAAGAAAATCATGCTGTATCTTTTGTTATTCTTTTTAGAAAATGAGATAAAATTTTTATGCTTTGCATATTCCTCTCAAGACAATAGTTTTATCTAATACAATGTACTGCTTTGAACTTTTTGATACTTTGCTTTATAATTGTCTAGTTATGCTTATCCCCTGGTTTTAGCCTAAAAATTCTCTTTGAACAGGAGCTATGAAGGTCACCTGTGATGAGAATATGATTAAACATCTGTTGTTCATTCTCTTTGTTGAAAGGGCAAAGGGTGAATGCTTTTTCAGCAGTGGATGTCCTTCCTCCTTTTGCTCCCCTGCTCTGCCTTCACTTACTTGTTTTACCGAAGGCAAGAAAAACACTGGGAAAAAATAATAGAATCATAACATTTTAGAGCTAGAAGAGAATTTAGTAAAAAAAAAAAAAAATAAAGAAAAATCAAGCCTAACTCCTTCATTACACAAGACAAAGCTAGACTATGAAGTTTAAGTGGTTTGCTCCCAAATACACAAATAGCTAGTTGGCAGGACGAGCAGGAGAATTCAGAGGCTAGAGCAGGAGTTATGCTCTGCAGACTCCTCATGTTGAATGAATAATTCTTTTTTTTAAACCACTATTATGGTATCTTTTACTTTGTTTAACCCAATTTAAAGATATGACTTTTGCACCCACGCCATTACGGGGTGTCCCAAAAGTCTTAATAAAGTTTTAAGCTATTTCAACTTGAAATTTCACTAAGCTATTTAAGCTTAAAAATTCACGAAGACTTTTGAGACTCTGTACTTTGATTCTCTTTCATGAGGAACTACTTGATCCTTCCTTCTACAGCAACACTGGAGGCCAGATTAAACAGAGACTTGTAGGTCCACATGTTCAAGTTTACAGTTCTGTTCACTGAGGAAGCTCATGGTGCACGAGAAAGGAGTTCATGGGCAGTGAGGTTCAGAGTGGCTTGCTGAACCAGACCCCTGCCTCCAAGGAAGATTCTGGTCAAGGAAGCACCTAAAATACTTGAGTCATGCTAAATCTCTTAGTTGAACTAGTCTGTCTTTACTCTTCTCATCTTTCCTAACAGCTAAATGCACAGTCCAGTCCATGATCAGTCAATAGAACCTAATTTCATTTCTTAATTATTTCAAATGCTTCACTAAAGAGAGAAGCTTTCCTTCTCTAATACAGTCACTGAAACATTCTATACTTGAACAGAGGCAAGAGGCCTTGAAGATTCTTCTATTTAACAAGCAATTAATGACTTAAAATTTTAGCAGTTTCATCTGTAGGCCTTTCAGTCAAGACCAAGAGGATATAAGAAGACATTGCTAAAGAGAAGCATTATGAAACAAAAATAGATAGTGTTTGTCATTTTAAAATAATTTTTCTCTTGCAAATGTGACAAAATAAAAAAAGAAATCTTCATTTGGGGGCTTTATTTAATGTTTTTTTTTTTCTTTTAAGGCTGCTACATAGTCCCACAGCATTGGTCATTTATGGCATAGAACTAATTTACAGTCAACTCTCAATTATCTGCTTTGTGGGTTAGTTGGGGGAAGGTTTTCTCCAACCACCAGCCCCTCATTTGGGGTGGGTTTCCTCTCTCCTGCCTCCTAGCTAGCTCCAGGACTATTTCCCCTAGCCAGTTCTAGAATACTGTCCCCTCCATACTACTGGGATAACTTTCCAGGTTGCTACTCCAATTAACCACCAAAATGGTGGGGACAGAGGAGGATGGGGAGCAGAAACAGAGGCCAAGCATAGTGAGGGAAGGTGAAATAGGATGAATTCAAGAGTGACATTAAGATGACATTTTTTAAAGGTTATCTGCACTATGACTACCCCTTCCATCAGCAGGGTAATCAAGAGTTGACTATTATTACTGCTGATGTAATTTCCCTCCCTTCCACAAGATAGATGTTATTTGTTTACATAGAAAAACATTTCATGACCATTGTTTTCCAATGTTCAAATAAATCAGAAGTAAGAGAGAGAAGGATCCTACAGTTCTCTAGTAGCAATGACAGTTCAACCCACTAGCCTTGAAGTGGTGATTTTTATGCCATAACATTCATCATAACCTTGTGACAATAAGGAAACATGAGATGAAATACAGTAAATAAGTTCTGAAATACAGTAAATAAGTTCTGAATAACAGTTTAATTCAACTAAATGAACCAATAGCAATTTACCTTGCTCCTTTTAAGAGAATAAGGCAATGACTAAAATGTAGTGTAATTAATGCAAAATGTAGTGCAGATGTAATCAATATATGCCTCCTATTGGTGACTAGCACATTCAATGCTGTCACAATTCTTTTCAGCTTCTGACTCGATTCACTCAAGTTCTCAAAAAATAATTGGTAACTTGTACAGAACTGAAGACATGGACAAACTTTTAAGTTTATGAGCAGTATGTATGGTGAATTAATATATGTTACAGATAATCCTCACCCTTCCTTCTTAGCTCTGGTTCCACTATCTGAAGGGGGCACTCTAGCAGTTAAAGAACCAGCTTCTCATTTTAAAAGAGGCAGTCCAGCAACATGTATCAAGGTCTAAAAATGTTTAAAATTGCAATTACTACTTATCATTTGAATATTAACTGATATCATTTTTTTGCATTTTGTTTTTGCCCTGATTGCTCACTGTACATTTCAAACTTTTTAGGAGATTATGTTATGTTATATTTGTGCAGAAGGAAAGAGGATAATTTAAAGGCAAAACCTATGAGATGTTATATATTAATTTCTTTAAAAGTCTCTTTGTTTCTTTCTATAACAATTTCTTTGTTATGAATAAATTTAAATCCCATGATATGGCAGATCCATCAATCCAATTTACCAGCCTTTGCATGTTTCCTCTGTAAGGCGATTTTCTCTATAATTAGACTGACAATAAAGAACAAGACAACCAAAGCCAGCAGCTGGTTACTGAGCCCTTTTTCCTTTGCAAGGGCAGCTGAAGTGGAAGCTGAGTTGTTATTCTGTAGTGCCTTCCTCATCTCCAAGCCATCTTCTTCCTTAAATTGTTTGTTTTCCTCCTGTAACCTCTGAACTTCTACTTGTTGCCTTTTACATTCTTCCATTATTTTCTTAGTTTCAGTATCATCCAAAGAACCTACAGATTTAGACTTAACATATGATTTTGTCTTGTTGCTGTTGTGGACATAATTTTATTTATTTCTCCATCATGCGGTTTCTCATTCTCTTCTGGCAATTCAAACACACATACCTAAGTTCTGAATCCATAAGATCGTCTGGTTTTGTTTCCTTCCATTCTGCTTCCATATGTGAGGTGTCAGTAAGAGCAAACATAGATTGAAACATAAACTTGTGTTTATTTTTCTCATTAGGATCATAATCGAAAGACTATGGCATCACAGACACATGATGTGATATTCCTGCATCCATAATTCCACTATTGGGTCTCACACAATATCGGCGGAGTGCAGTAGTCTTCTCTTTAAAACATACATTTTGGTCAGAAGGATTGCCAAACTTCAGGTTGATGGTGACAACGTCTGTGAAGGGACCTTTGAATTTGAGCTTGGTGGCTCCACTTTCATCCTATTCCTCGGATTTGGGGGCAGGGGGCAGGGGAAGGAGAGGGAGTGGAGGCAGCTGCTTCCAGCTGCACCAGCTTTGGTGATACAAGGGCATCTAAATAAAAATGACATGGAATAATATATCTTTTAAAAAATCTAAAGGAACACAGACGGAAAGTGGAGAGGGATCTTGGTGAACTGGTACAGGGTGGGTGGCAGTGAGATGCCTAGGGAGTCTAGTAGCAGCACGGCACATACACACACACACACACACACACACACACACACACACCACACACACACACACACACACACACACACCCCTGAATGAAGAATTCTTTATTCTTTTTTTCACTATGTTCTCTCTATCTGCTCCCAAAAATATTTCTGAATCCAAAACAGTGTCTCAGTTACTTCCCTTTTGTTTGTTCATTGACTCATTCAATCATTACCTTAGCCAGAGCTATTACTAAAAATTCTGATACAAATGGAAAATTTGGTTGAGTAAAAGATTAGAATGAGACTTTAAGGTAGTGGTTCTGTGATGGCCTGGCTCTCTGTTTTCTGAAAACCGACTTCAGGAAATTAATAGATTCACCAGGCTGATTGAAGGATAACATGTAATAACTCAGAAGGACTACCTAGTAAATATCTGGATCACAGATCCTTGCAATATTCAAGTAAATATTCCTTCTGTTGAGCCCATCATCATTTTCTATTATATACTGATGCAGATATATTTCCATATCCTAGTGCCTTATTGATAAACAAAATTTTCAGCAAATTGTAATAACGAAAAGGCAGTTCACATGAATTTCTGATCAGTTCTAAACCTGCACACAAATCAATTTCTTCCCTAAATGGACTTTTTTTTTTGATGATTTGTCCAAGTTACCTAGTAGAGGGTAATACCCAATTTCATTCTAAACACTTTTCACAATAAACTATTATCAATAATCACTTCTCCATCAAATTCAGTTTTTTTCTTGGTAATAATGGAAGATTTTTTTCCTTCATATTAATTTCAAACATTGTGATAAGGACCTACTTGAAAAAAGTACCTACATGTCTGTACAATAGTTTGTCATTTTTTAATCAAATATTTAACAAGCATTTGCTATCTGGATGGCCTTGTTAGAGTGGACAGCCCACAAAATTTAATATAATAGCAATAACCAAATACCAAGGATGAGACAGCCTATGATAGATACCTCATGAGTATATGAGTTGGGAGCTAGAATCACAAAATGTCCTGGGACTGAAGTGAAATCCTTTAACTAGCTGTATAATACTGAATAAGTCAGATCACCACTCTGGACCTTAGTTTCTTTCTCTCTCTAATGAGTGAATTGGGAATTGAACAATAGAATAGCTTGGTCACCTGGAGGGCTATGATTGCTTTTTCTTATGAGAGATATGGACACATCCCTTAGCACCTCCAGGAAGATGGATTTCTCTTCTATGGCATGAAATGTTTGGCTGCTGTGGAGTAGATTGTATGGAAAGAATTTATTCACAGTTTCCAGACCTTCATACCTACATCTGTGGAGGCCCAGACATAGGCTATATTTAGAGTTTTTATCAGAATAAATTCAGAGTGGAACAGTGAGCAGAAAAGAGTGATTTTTTAAGGTAGTTCCAAAGAAGGGACTATATACTTGTAAGCTCAGAATATTGTACTTGGGCCATGACTAAATTGTCTCTAAGATCTGTATATAAATAGGAAGGACATTTTTTAGCATTTGTGAACTTGGTTAGCATTTCTTTTTTCTAGGTGAAATGAGGAGAGAAAGATAGAGACAGGCAGACATTTTGCTTGGAAAACATTTTTCTCTCAGTCACACTCTGAAGGTAACATTACCTCCATTTCATAAAAAAGTAACAGTTTTCTCTGAGGTGTGCCATGATGTCATAGCTGGTCCATGCTGTCTCTATTGTCAAGGCCTCTCTCCAACACTAAAAACCCTTTTAACCCTCCTCATCTTCCTTCCCATTCTAATCTCTTATTGGTTAGAGGCATCTTTTATGTGACACTTAACCCCAAACCAGGTGCCATTATGGGGTTTCAGAAAGCTGCCATGGGAGAAGGACTTGAAGGTCAAGGTGCCTTGAGGTTGATAGCAGATTGGTTCACAGGAAGTATGATTTGTTGAGTAGCAAGTGCTCTGTGCTACCTATCCTTCTTTCCATATGGTACTTCCCTGATTATTTTAGTTTTCATCCATATCATTCTTTTAAAATTTAATTTATTTTCAGTTTTCAACATTCACTTTCACAAAATCATGAATTTTAAGTTTTTTTCCCATCTTCCCCTTCCCCCCAACCTAGGAGAGCATGTATTCTGATTACCCTTTCCTCAAATCTGCTCTCCCTTCCATCACCCTCCCCTTTTCTTTTATCCCCTTCCCTTCTATATTCCTGTAGGATAAAATAGATATCTATACCTCATTGCCTATATAACATTTCCTAGTAGCATGTAAATATAATTTTTAACATTCAATTTTAAAGCTTTGAGTTCCACATTCTCTGCCTTCCACCTTCTCCATCCACCCTCTTTAAGAAGGCAAACAATTGGATATAGGTTACACATGTAGCTATGCAAAACACTTCCATAACAGTCAGGTGAAAGACTAACTACATTTCCCTCTATCCTATCCCACCCTCCATTTATTTCATTCTCCCCTTTAACCCGTCCCTCCTCAAAAGTGTTTGCTTCTGATTACCCTTCTCTCAATCTGCAGTCCTTCCTATTATCCTCCCTCTCTTATCCCTTTCCCCCTTGCTTTCCTGTGGGGTAAGATAAACTTCCATATCCAATTAAGTGTGTATGTTATTCCCTCCTGAAGCCAAATATGATGAAAGGAAGGCTTGCTTATTCCCTCGTATGTTCCCCTTCTTCTCTACTATAAAAGCTCTTTTATGTGAGATGATTTACTACATTCTAACTGCCTCTTTTTCTTTTTCCTAGTACATTCCTCTCAGCACTTACTTTTCTTTTCTAGAAATCATCACTTCATATTCAGCTCATTCTGTGCCTTTTGTCTCTCTCCTTCTCTTTCTCTGTACACACACACACACACCACATATATACACACATACCACATATATCCACACACACACATACACATATACACACACACATTCATAAACATACATACAGCATCCATACATACATGCATACATACGTACATGCATGCATCATACACATATTTATCAACTGTTGTGCTGACCTCATTGTTATATGCTTGTAAAATATGAACAGTCTACCAGCACCATGCCAGGAACCTGAATGGCTTCCATTTGAACTATCTTAGGAAGATTCTGAGGATCACCTGGAATGATAAGGTACCAGACACTGAAGTCCTTGCTCAAGCTGAACGGCTAAGAACTGCCAACTATGCTTCAGAGAGCGCAACTCTGATGGGCTGGCCACATTATTTGAATGCAAAATGTACACTTGCCAAAAAGACTATTTTATGGAGGACTCACATGGGGCAGGCAATCACATGGTAGCCAAAAGGACAACAACCAACCAACCAACTTACATATATATTCCTTCAACGTCTCCTTAGTTACAAATATCATCTTTCCATGCAGGAATATAAACAGTTCAACTTTAATAAGTCCCTTATGGTTTCTCTTTCCTGTTTACCTTTTCATGCTTCTCTTTATTCTTGTACTTGAAAATCAGATTTTCTATTCAACTCTAGTCTTTTCATCAAGAATGCTTGAAAGTCCTCCATTTCACTGAATGACCATTTTTCCCCTGAAGTATTATACTCAGTTTTGCTGGATAGGTGATTCTTGGTTTTAATCCTATCTCTTTGACCTCTGGAAAATCATATGTCAAGCCCTCTGATTTCTTAGTGTGGAAGCTGCTAAATCTTGTGTTATGCTGATTGTATTTTCACAAAACTAGAATTATTTCTTTCTGACTTTTTAATATTTTCTCTTTGACCTGGAAACTCTGTAAGTTGGTGATAATATTCCTAGGAATTTTTCTTTTTGTGATCTCTTTTAGGAGGTGATCAGTGGATTCTTTTCATGTCTATTTTACTCTCTGGTTCTAGAATATCAGGACTGTTTTCCTTGATAATTTCATGAAAGATGATGCCTAGGTTCTTTTTGATCATGGCTTTCAGTTAGGCCAATAATTTTTAAATTATCTCTCCTAGATCCATTTTCCAGGTCAGCTGTTTTTCAAGTGAGATACTTCACATTGTCTTCTATTTTTTCATTCTTTTGATTTTGTTTTATAATTTCTTGATTTCTCATAAAACCGATAACTTCCAGTTGCTTCATTCTAATTTTGAAGGAATTATTTTCTTCAGTGAGCTTTTGGACCTCTTTTTCCATTTGGCCATTGCTTTTTTTGCACCTCTTTTGCCACTTGGGCTAGTCTAATTTTAAAGGTGTTATTTTCTTCAGTATTTTGGGGTTTTCGTTTAGGCTATTGACTTGTTTTTCATGATTTTCTAGCATCACTCTCATTTCTTTTCCCAGTATTTCCTCTACTTCTCTTGATTTTCAAAATCCTTTTTGAGGTTTTCCATATTTTTCTTGGAAGCTTTGGATGTAGGAGCTTTGGATTTGTTTTCTTCTTCTGGTTGTGTGTTTTGATCATCCTTATCCTCAGTGATGTAAGAAAATAACTCTTCACTGAGAAAGTAAAAATCTATCGTGTTTTCTTTTCCCCTGTTTGCTCATTTTCCTAGTCAATTACTAGACTTTTTCTCTCTTTGTTATGTTGGGGGCTCCAGAAGCATCCACTGCTGAAGCAGTGGCTACTGCCACCCTTGAGTTGGGGCTGAGCCAGGGCTAATGCTATGACCATGTCTGGACCTGGGGCAGGACTACAATTCTCTCTCAGTCAGATGAGAGACCTTTTCCACTGACCTTCGAAGCTGTCTCTAGTGTTTGCTGGTTGAGAAATCTGAAAACTGCAGCAGCTGCCAGTGATTCAAGCCCTTAAGGCCTGCTCCAGCTTTGTCCACACTGGTGTGGCTCATGCCAAACTGCTCTCTGCTCTCAACCCAGTGTGATAGACCTTTCCTGTTGATCTTCCACATTATTTTGAGCTGGAAATTTGCTTGTCTGTCATTTTGTGGCTTCTGCTGCTCTAAAATTTATTTAGAGTCATTCTTTTTACAGAATTTTTGAGGGGTTCAGGGGAAGGGCTCTAGGGGGTCTTTGTTTCTACTCTATCATCTTGACTCCCTCCTCATCTATGTCTTTTTTTCAGAACTGCTGTTATGATCAGTGTCATTTGCCTTAGTCCTCCATGCCCTAATATATGCTAATTATGTTTCTGCAGGATGTAAATTCCTTGAGAGAAGGCACTGTATTTTATATTTCTTGGATAACCATAGTACATATTGGTATTCAACACCCACATACCATGTATTTGCAATGACAGTGACAGTATTGATTCATTTCATGATTTTGTCTTTATAACCTCTACACTTAGCACAGCTCCAAACACAGTTATACCCTTAACAAAGGCTTTATTGATTAATTAATTTAGATTTAAGTTCCTCCAGTTACTTCATCTTGGCTTAAAGGGAAATTAGTTATTGGTTTGAGAGGGAGGATGTTGTATGTTGTTATGATAAAGAGACCTCTCTGAAAACTAAGGTTTCAATGCGTTTAGGTATTTTTACCACCAAACAAAAAAAAGACAAAATATGGGCCTTTCAAAGGGAGATTAGTCAAATATTTACTGAATACTTACTATGAAGTTACTGAGATCAGTCATTATAATACCTCATTTGCTTTCCTTTTCTTGTTCTTTTCATTAAAATTATGATAGTCATTATGTGTGGTACGCTCCTAGTCCTATACATTTCTCTCTGCATTAGTTTAGATGTCTTCCCATATTTTTTATGAATTTCCATATTTATCATTTCTTAAAGAACAATGGTGTTTTTTTTTTCAATCAGGGCAAGGCAAATTGACATATAAATGTAATAGAACATTATTGTTCATTGTGAAATACAAATAATAATAGTATGATTCTCATAGGGCTATTGTGAGGATACAGTGGAAAAAATATTAGTAATAGTACAGTTCTCTGCCTCTCCCACATCACTACCTTGTCATTCTGCTTGATTATTAAAGTCATTTGATTGTCTGGATCACAGCAAAACATGGCAAGTCCTCAAAGAGATGGGAGTCTCCTTGTATGCAGCCCAACAAGTAACAGTTAGAAACAAACATAGAACAACTGATTGGTTCAAGATCCCATCCTCATTGCCAAATGTAGAACCAACATGATATTCACAGTATCTATGACAGCTATGAATAGGCTAGCACAGTTCTGAATTGCAATATATAATAGACTCTCCATATGGAAATCAGAAGGAAAACATTTATTCAGACACCAGAAAGCCATATCCCAACCCCAGAAAACCAATTTCATCATAGTAACAAAGAAATCTATACACAATAACAATGTAGGGGGCAATACCATTCCCAAGTCTTCCCTCTGTTGGGTGTCCCACAAACCAGCTCCCTTAAACAAATCACAAATAGACTCCCTTCAGTAAAATCATAGACAAGCTCTCCCACACACACTAGTTTCTGCCTGCTCTTTACCAGTTCTGATCAGTCTGACTAACTTCCTCTCAGCTCTATTCTAGTTTTCCTACGCTACCCATTCAAGTAAGCTCCTCCCACCACATGTGACTTAGACTTCCATGTGATATAAGCAGGTCACATGGGTCTGTTAGTGGGTGAGAAAGATCTTCAAATTAAGCAAAAAATACATTAACAATACAGAGTATAAGGAAAACTGAGTGCCATAGAATACTTGCTTTTGAATAGTGGTTCTGGGAAAGACTTTTGAGAAGAACTGAGGAAGGTACCTGAAAAGACAATGTTTGAACTTCCCAATGACCCCTCCAAAACTTTCCAGAATTGGGAATAGACAATGTACCAAATGAACCCCAATTTTTGCTGAGGATGGCAATTATTTAGTTGGGCTGTGATCAGAGCTTTTGCCTGACCATGTTCTTTGGTATTGGCCACTGCTCAATAGTTGAGTACACTGGGTATTATCAGACCTCTGGATCAACACTAAAAGGCTTCAGTGATTGGAAGATGGCCAAGCAACTCCCTTACTGACCAATGAACAAGAAAATTGATGACTCATTGGGCATTTAAAATACAGGTGACCATGTGCCTGCTATTGAGCAATGGGAGAGAAGTGGCCTTCTACATGAGGATAATGGATTGATTGTACTTACATGGCAATTAAAGCAGGATTGGTTAAGCTTGAACTGGGCTTTCAGCTGTTGCTTCTGTTTTTGTATTTCTTTCCCTGATCCTCAAGCTGTAAGGGGACTGTAAATCTAGGCTGTGGAATGACCTTGTGATTTTTGAGATATTCACAGATACTGAGTCCTACATCAGTCCTATATGTGCTGTGAGTATAGTACCCAGCAACTACCTAATAATTTATGGAAAGGATGAATGCTGAGTTGTGGAGACCCAAGCTCTGGCTTGTCAGAAGGCAGAGGCCTTGTTTGGACAAGGCAGAGCTAAGGTTAAATACAACAATGCCTACTCAGCAGACCAATAAATTGCCCTGCCTTATGTTCTGATATTGAGATGTGAACCCTCTGTTACAACAGTAGAAATTACTGCCGCTTGTTTAACTAAAGTTTTCCTGTCAATTTATGTTTCATTCAAGCCTTTTGTGTTAAGAATTTCTTTGGTCTAGGACAAATAAATATCTGTTCTACTCCTGGCTTATACTGCGTAGTATATCATAAACCTTTCTATTCCTTTGGGAAAACCTTTGAAGAAACAGACCATAGATGTAATTCAAGAAATGAACACTTAAGTAACTTTTAGTACTGGGCAGGGGTAGAATGAGCCAAGTGCAAGATAAGGAGCTTAATTCTCTCCTTATAGCACATGCTGCCTCAAGACTGAACACATTCCACATTGTAATGGCAATTTAAAAAGGAAGATTTTTCCCATTATTTAATGGGCCTATGTGACCTGCTTAAAATCACATGGAAACCTAAGTCACATGTGGTAGGAGGAGTTAACTGAACAGGTAGAACAGTAAGGATGGAGCAGAGCTGAGAGGAAGTTGGTCAGGCTAGTCAGAGCTGGGAAGGACACAGGCAAGCGGGTCCAGCTAGGCTAGTGAGTATTTGTTTGTTTGTGGGTAGGCCCTAGCATAGGGAAGGCTTGGGGATGATGTTATCCTCTGCATTGTTATTGTGTATAGGAAAGGTCCTAGCCCCTCTCCCTGGCCCCAGGCTGTCTGTCCGCCCCCTTCTCCCAGCACTGGACTGGCTGGGTGGGCACTCACCGTTGTTGTTGCAGTACTACGAAGGTGATTCCTCCATCTCGATCTCATCCTCTTTTTCTCTCTCCTTCTCCTGCATCACTTCCTCTTCTTCCTTATCCCGCAAGTCCTGGGAGACCCAAGAGCTCCACTAGGGGCTTGTGGATGGGGTGAAGTAGCTTAAGGGGAGAGGCCACAATATGAGGTCGAAGCTGAAGCTGAGGGGTCAGTCAAGTGCAAGTCATGTCATCATTTCTCTGATGGCATGGTCTTCTTCAGCAACAAAGGATGAACACACATTGTGTACAGATTTTTGTTATTAGGATGAATGTGACTTTCTGATGTTGGGATTTGACTTTCTAGTGTCTGAATAAATGTTTTGGTTCTGTCTTCCATGTGGTATGTCTGCTGTATTTTGTCATTCAGAATTGTGCAGGGATAATCACAGCCATCTTAGGTGTTGTGAATAGTGTGTTGGTACTATACACACTCATGGGCTCTATGTCAGAAAAGCCTCATGTTGGAGAAGAGTACACAGTGCCCCAAGCTCTGGGCTCAGCAGTGGTAGCTAACTATTTGATATATAAATGCAGCATATATATGTGTATTGATAGGTAGGTAGATATATATACATCTATAGATGTATATAGATATATACATTCATGAGTATTATATATATACTTATATACACATATAAGTATATATAAATATCAATACACATATATATGTGTGTAAAATATATAAATATATATCCATATTAAATATATATGTGTGCATATAAGCATATATGTATGTGTATATATTTATGTATATATACTCTGATATGAATTTTCATATTAACATCATATTAAAACCAAACCCCAGTGCAATGTAGTTCAATGTATAACACTGTTCTTAAGAAACTTTTCCTGCATTTTTTCTAATGTATTTTTCCAACACTATTTAAATACTTTAGGTAGAATTTGCTTATATTCCTATTTGGAATAAATTAGAAAGATACATGCCCTCCTTAAGAAAGGTCTTCCTACTTGTTTTTAAGAATCCAACCCCCTATTAAATCCGTTGCAATTAATCAACCATGATTCTAATCTCTGCAAGTCATTTTGTACATTTATCTTTCTTTGACATTCTTAACAGTTCAAAACTTAGTATCAGCTATGAATTTCATTTCTGGGGTTTTACTCCCTATTCCAAATCATTAATATTGATGTTAAATAAATGATAATGTTATCCAAGCTAAATAATATTATTCTAAACTGCTTGGCAAAAGCAGTACAAGACTATTTTTCTTGTTGCCCTAAAAAATGAAGAGGGAATGATATGTGCTAAGTACTAGCTACAGTAATGCTGCAATTCACCGCTTTCCCCCTAAACTTTGGCACATTTGTTAAAATGAAAAATATGACACTAGTACATTAAGTTTATTTTTACTCATGAAGTGAGGAGAAAAAAATAACCTGAAAAGTCAGGACAATGGCTATTTAAGCCACACACAACAATATTCAAAGGGAAGGCAATACTTTCTATAAGTAAAAGAAAAACATCTAAATAATATATTAGCACAGGGGGTAGTTCAGTGTATAGAGTGCAGTACTTGGAATCAGAAGGATGTGAGTTCAAATTTAAACTTATTTACTAATTCTGTGACTCTTAGCAACTGATTTAACCTCTTTCTGCCTTACTTTCTATAAAATAAGGATAATGATAGTACCTATCTCCCAGGATTATTGTAAAGATAAATGAGATAATATTCATAAAAATCTTTGAAAACACTAAAATATCATGTAAATACTATTACTATAGATGACTAGATGGTTCCATGGATAGAATGCCAGGTCTGGAGTCAGGAAGACTCATCATCATCATGAATTCAAATCTGGCCCCAGACACTTACTATCTGTGTGACTCTGGGCAAGTCACTTAATTCTATTTGCCTCAGTTTTCTCATCTGCAAATGAGCTGGAGAAGGAAATGACAAAACACTCCAGTACTTTTGCCAAGAAAACTCTAAATGTGGTCACAAAGAGTAGGACACAATTGAACAAAAGCAAACAATTGTTACTTTGAAGAACTATATTCCTGGGCAATCTAGTAAACATAATTTACTTACACTTTCAAAAAATCTTTGGCAAGGTTTCACATTAAAGTTTATTTTTAAAATGATTAACAGTGATTTCTTGGCTTTTGCCACTCTTTTTTGCCACCTCTCTTTAATCTTTTCAGCCCCTGAAATTTAATCCTCTTACTTACTTACTACCCCAGAGCTTCAAATGAATTCTGTCTAAAAACAAAAAAGGTACAGTGACATTCAGGATTGCTAACTGGCTTGTATGTCAAGTACCTGATTTTCTGCCCCAGTTGCTGTGAACACATTGTCTTTCTCAGGGATTTTTCTCCTTCCCTACTTCTGCTGCCAGACCCCCTGATCTTGACTACAAATCTGAGTGAGCCTTTTAGAACTGGCTCACTTGACTCATTCCTAAACTATTTCTACAAACCCTACTTCTTAACACACAATCACTCAATATAATTGAAATTAAGTAATACAGACAACTAGCGAGCTTTCTTCTTGTATTCCTAACACTGTGGCCAGTATCTCAGTGTCTTTGTTTTATAGGGACTCTTGAACACTGTTAAGGATTTCCCTTTCAAGTACCTATTTAGCCTCTCTTTTCGATCAGGGAATTATATAATTAAGACTGCCTCTTTCAAACTTTCTTATCACAAAGGTCATTTATATGTAACTAACTGATTGTGAAAGTTGAAGGTCATATCCCAAACTATTATTCATGTTGGCCAAAAAAATAGTTTATTCTCTTGTCTCCTGATGACTAATAAAAAGTAGTCAAACAGAGGGAAAACTAGGAGAATAACCATAAGGATATGAATCTTAACAAACAAGCTTTCAATAAAAAAACAACAGCAGCAACAATAATAGTACTTGAACTTTTATTTATTTTAAATTTATTGATTTATTTGTAGTTTTCAACATTCATTTCCACAAGATTTTGAATTCCATTTTCTTCCCATCTCTCCCCTCCCCCCACCCCAAGACTCCATGAATTCTGATTACCCCTTCTCCCAATGTGCCCTCCTTTCTATCACACAACCCCCTTCCCTTATCTCCATCTCCTCTATTTTCTTGTAGGGCAAGAAAGATATCTATACCCCATTACCTGTATTTCTTATTTCCCAGTTGCATGCAAAAACAATTTTTAGCATTTGTTTTTGTAATTTTGAGTTACAACTTCTCTCCCTTCCTCCCTCCCCACCCATCCCCACTGAGAAGGCAAGCAATTCAATATAGGTTATTCATGTGTAGTTGTGCAAAAGATTTCCATAAAAGTCATGTTGTGAAAGACTAACTATATTTCCCTCCATCCTATCCTGCCCCCCATTTATTCCATTCTCCCTTTTGACCTTGTCCCTCCCCAAAAGTGTTGACTTCTAATTAACCCCTCCTCCCATTTACCTTCCCTTCTATCATCCTCCCACACCCCACTTATCCCTTCTCGCCTACTTTCCTCCAGTGTAAGATAGATTTTCATACCAAATTGAGTGTGTATGTTATTCCCTACTTAAGCCAAATGTGATGAGAGTAAGTTTTATGTTTTCCATCTCACCTCCCACTTTTTCCCCTCCATTGAAAGAGCTTTTTCTTGCCTCTTCCATGAGAGATAATTTGCCCCATTCCATTTTTCCCTTTCTCCTCCCAATAGATTCCTCTCTCACCCCTAAATTTTATTTTTTTTATATATCATCCCTTCCTATTCAATTCACCCTGTGCCCTCTGTCTACATTCATATAATCCCTCTAACTACCCAAATACTGAAAATAGTCTCAAGAGTTCCAAATATTATCTTTCCAGGTGGGAATGTAAGCAGTTCAACTTTAGTAAGTCCCTTACAATTGCTCTTTCCTGTTTACCTTTTCATGTTTCTCTGGATTCTTGTGTTTGAAAGTAAAATTTTCTATTCAGCTCTGTTCTTTTCATCAAGAATGCTTGAAAGTCCTCTATTTCATTGAAAGACAATTTTTTTCCCCTAAAGTATTACACTCAGTTTTGCTGGGTAGGTGATTCTTGGTTTTAATCCCAGCTCCTTTGATTTCTGGAATATCATATCTCAAGTCCTTAGATTCCTTAATGCAGAAGCTGCTGAATCTTGTGTTATCCTGATTGTATTTTCACAATACTAGAATTGTTTCATTCTGGATACTTGCAATATTTTCTCCTTGACCTGTGAACTCCGAAATTTGGCTACAATATTCCTAGGAATTTCTCTTTTTGTATCTCTTTCAGGAGGTGATTGGTGGATTCTTTCATTATTTATTTTACTCTCTGGTTTAGTTTATTTTATAAAGTGTTATTTTCTTCAACATTTTTTTGGATCTCCTTTAGAAAACAGTTGACTTGTTTTTCATGATTTTCTTTCATTACTCTCACTTTTCTTCCCAATTTTTGCTCTACTTCTCTCACTTGATTTTCAGAATCCTTTTTGTGCTCTTCTGTGACCTGAGACCAATTCATATTTTTCTTAGAGGCTTTGGATGGAGGAGCTTTGACTTTGTTTTCTTCTATTTGCTTGCCTTGGTATTTCTTGTCACCAAAGTTAGATTCTATAGTTTGTTTCTTTTTCCATTTTTTGTTCATTTCCCAGCCTTCTACTTGACTTTTGAGCTCTTTGTCTAGGTAGTTCTCTGCTTCGAGTGTTGGTGGAAGGTGTAGTTAGTCACTTGATTCCCCCAAAATCTATGGGCCAAGAGCTCCAGAAACAGTGGCTGCAGCTGCCCTTGCTTCTGCTGTGGCTGCTGTAGGTTCCTCCTCCCTCTTCCCCCTGGGTTGCAGCTGGACCTCTCCACTCTCCTGCACTGGTTCCACAGGCTTTTTCCACTGACCTTCCAATTTATCCTCAGCGTTTTGGGGTCACAGAGTCTGGCAACCATCATAGGTGAGAGAGATTCAGTCTCCCCAAGGTGTGTTCAGTTCCCCTGTGTGCACTTGTGACCTACAGTGGACTGTACTGTGCTCCCATTGTGGCATGATAGACACTTCCCTGCCACCTTCCAGCCTGTCTTGGGAGATTTGCTTCACTCCATCATTCTGTGAGTTTTGAAACTCCAGAATTTGTTTAGAACCATTTTTTATAGGTATTTGGCTGGGCTTGGCGGGAGCACTCTAGAAAGTCGGTGCTGTTACTCTGCCATTTTCTTGAGAGTTTAGAAATTAGATAGTACAATAGAATACTTTCAGAATGTTATTGTCTGGAAGAAGTTAAAAAGAAAAGTTAAAAAGAAAACAAAGGACCTGGGGATGGAATGGTTTTGTTTTGAGGCTTTGAAAGAGATAAAGAGAAGTTAAAAGATTACACCAGTATAGAATGTAAAAAGAGGTGGGATATGGCTTGCTATTTCTCATAATTGGGGTACGTGAGAATTTTTGTCATTGTTGAGTCATGTCAAACAGTTCCTGACCCCATTTAGGGTTTTCTTGGCAAACATACTGGAGTGGTTTGCCATTTCCCTTCTTCAGCTCATTTTACAGATAAGGAAATTGGGCAAACAAGGTTAAGTGACTTGCCCTAAGCCATATAGCTAGTAAATTTCTGAGGCCAGATTTGAACTCCCCTGTGTTTCCTGATTCCAGGACCTGTATTTACTGTCTACTATCTACCATTAAGTCACCTAGCTGAGAATAAAAATATGTAAAAAGAGAGGAAGGATTTGGGGGACATCACATATACATCAATCTTCTATGAACTGGATAAATTACTACTGAAAACACGTATGGAAATAATACACACACATACATGCACCCACATGCACACACACACAAAGTTTAAGGAATATATATACCAAAATGATCAGAGGGAAAAAAAGTAGGAAAATGGAGGGAGAGTTAAGAGGGATGATTATCCTGAAGAGGGAATACTCAAAGCAAAGCAAACATAAAGAATGGAACCTGTACCTGAGGGGCAGGGGAAATTGTAAGAATGCCCATCAACTGAGAACTGGCTGAACAAACTATGGAATATGAATGTTACAGAATATTATTTCATCAGAAGAAATGATGAAACAATTTCAGAGATTCCTAGATAGTATGACAAAATGAAATGACCAGAACTCTTCCCCCACCAAAAAAATAATTTATAAAATAGCAATACTGTAAAGAAAAAACAGCTTTGAAATACTTAAGAAATCTGACCAATGCAATAATAGATCATGTCTCTAGAGAAAATATGATGAAGCATTTTATCCACTTCTGACCAAGGTAATAGGTTTGATGAGATAGAGTGTTCAAGGCAGATGAGACAGGCAGGATGCAGGATGCGACATATGAGAAAATGTGGGATGTGACCAGCCATAGACTATATATTGATGGCCCCCCCACCCCCACAGTGAACTTACCTGTGTACTTTCATAAACCACCCCCAACTACCTGATATTCCAGAGCAGTAGTTCTCCTCCCCTTTCCCCTTCCTCTTGCTTATCTGTATGACAAAGACACATCCAGATTATCTGATATTCCAAACATTCCAGAGCCACTCTTACCCTTTCCTTTTTCCTGCTCCTCTTCCCCCTATCCTGGCAAACTGCAGACACCAAACCTCGCTAATTACTCTGCCTTCCATGATAGTAGGCCCAGTGGGTGCTTCGCCCCAATAAATATCTTCTTTAATTTGGATACAGTCTGAGTGAATTCTTTCAGAACAAATACCATGACTCACATGCTGATTCTTCATACTGTTTGAAGTATAGAAAAAATAAATTTGTTGTTTTTTTTAAATGGCCACTGTGTGGTTTTGTTTCCTTTGATTAGCTTTTTTGTTGCAAAGTTCCAACCCCAACCCCCCCAGGATTCAGTGTTTGGAGAGGAAAAGAAAGAGAAAAATTGAGACTTCAAAAGAACAGGGTATACTACAACTTTTTTTTTTTTTAATGGATCGATAGTAGCTAGAATCTGCATAGCACTTGAAGGTTTGCAAAGTGCTTTATAAAGGTTTTCATTTTTCCCCCACATAACAACCTTGAGTAGCAGATGGTATGATCTTACCCATGCTATAGATAAGGAAATTAATGTGCTGAGTGGTTAAATGACATGCTCAAGTTTACATGACTATTTAAGTATGTGATGCCATATTTGAACTGAACTCTTCCTGACTTAAGATAGAATGCTCTGCAAATTTTGCCACCTACCACCTCAATAATATTAAGAACCAAAGGAATAATATGCATAATGTTAACAATAAAAAGAAAGCAAGCCAAAATATAAGAATTCAAATTGATTGATCTTTATTCCAGTAGACTAATGATGAACCATGCTTTCATCCTGTTCCTTGAAAGTTAGTACATTATGTATGCATTATATATGTATAATTCCATCTACACTACCAGACCAGGTCAGTGTGTTGATTTGTCAGGGATTTTTCACAAATTGACAAAACAAAACAAAACAAAAAATCATGAACTGAGACATTTGGAGACCAGTTTCTGTGGAGTAAAAGTATAGTCTTTAGCTCTTTTCTCTAAGAACGTTTAGAAACAGCAAGAATATTCCTGCCCTGTGTAAAGATAAGTCTGTTCTTTACTCATCCTGAAGGAAAGGGAGAGGGAAAACCTGACAAGAAGGAATCAGCAATGAGCAGGAATGCAGGAGTTTTGATTTTATTAATACGGAAGAATGAGTTATTTGAGTTCAGATCTTACTTTTGCTTTGTCAGGTAAAGTTAAGGGGAATGCACTGGAGATTTGTGCAGTAGCATAAGAATTCTAGAGATGGGAGGAAGTGAGAGAGGCAGAGATCAGAGGTCCAGGGATCAGCTTCTGCCCACTGTAGTTGTCCTGAAATTTTGTGTTTTCATAGAGTTCATCCAGACCATGAAGTGTCTCCTCGCCCTGGCTCTGTGTCAAGAGGACAGTATTCGATTCCAATATTTATATCATTCTATTTTAATAGGTACCATAATCAATCTTGGATTAATATATGACCAACCATACTTGCTTCAGTTTACGTGTCATTATTTGTAAGTAGCAAGAGAGAGAGGTACAGTGGCTGGTATGTTATACTTTCACACACACACACACACACACACACACACACACACACACTTATGAGATTTTCTACCTGATTTGTCAGGGTGGAACAAATTTTTCTCCTTCCTTCTATACCCTAACTAGGAACTTAGGAGTTCTATGAGAAAAATTTTAGTCATATTGATTTTATAGGAAGAAAGAAAGGAAGGAAGGAAGGAAAGAAGGAAGGAAGGAAGGAAGGAAGGAAGGAAGGAAGGAAGGAAGGAAGGAAGGAAGGAAGGAAGGAAGGAAGGAAAAGAAAGAAAGAAAGAATGAAAGAAAAGGAAAGGAAAAAGAAAGAAAGAAAGGAAAGAAGAAAGAAAGAAAAAAGAGAAAGAAAGGAATAAAGAAAATAAGAAAGAAAATTCTCAAAGTGGGGCAAATATGAGTCTTGGTCTTTGTCCCTCACAACTAAAGGTAACAGCTCTTTAGTGGGTGTGCTGGGCTTCTCTATCATCCTCCACCCCCTGTTCGGTCTTGCCCTGCTGCACGCGCATGCATGCACATTATCTTCATTGCTCCCCTCCACATGTGGCAGAAACATCTCTCTCATGGACTGTGAATAGAGAATGGTTCATTCCTGATGGGAGAAGAGAATGTCTCTAGAAAAGACTGGTGACATCCACTTCCTAAGTGTTGGGCCAGTGGAAAAAGGAAATACTTTCTCTTTCTGTCATAGTTTATAAGGCGAATATGTCCACTTTATGCAAACAAACCTCATGGATACTATACTGACCAATAATACATTTTTGCATTTATTTAGTATTTAATTTTCCCCAATTATAGTATTCCATCATAATTATACACCACAACTTAATCATTTGATGGATGGACATCCACTCAATTTCTAACCCTTTACCCCCAGAAAAGAGCTGCTATAAATATTGTTGTACATATAGGTCCTTTTCCTTATTGGTTCTTTTTTATCTTTTTTGGGATACAGATCTAGCAGTGATATTACTATGTAAAGGACATGGATGATTTTATCGCCCTTCGGGCATAGTTCCAAATTGCTCTATAGAATGGTTGAATCAATTCACAACTCAAACAAAAGTACATTAATGTCTCATTTTTCCCACATCCCCTCCAGCATTTGTCATTTAGCTTTTTTATCCTATTACCTAACCTAGTCGGTGTTTAGTAGTATCTCAGAATTGCTTTAATTTACATTTCTCCAATCAGTAGTGAGTTATAATATTTTTCCATATGGGTATAGATAGCTTTAATTACTTCATTGGAAAACTGATTGCATCTTTTGATCATTTATCAATTGGGGTATAATTCTTACTTTTATAAATTTGACACAGTTCTCTATATGTTAGAGAAATGAGGCCTTTGTCAGAGAAACTTGCTTCAAAAATTTTTTCCCAGTTACTATTGCTAACTGTATTTCATTCCAACCTATTCCTCCATCCCTATTTGTTCTATTCTCTCTCTCCCTTCACCCTATCTTTTCTCAAAAGATTTTGCTTCTATTTACACCTTTCCTTAATCTTCCCTTTTTTCTATCACCCCACCCCCTTCTCTTTTCCCTTCCCCTTCTATTTTCCTATAGGGTAAGATGTATTTTTATACCTCATTGCCTGTGTTATCTTATTTGCCAGTTACATGCAAAAACAAGTTTTAACAATCATTTTAAAAACTTTGAGTTCCAAATTCTCTCTTGTCGTCCCTTTCCAATCATCCTCATTGAGAAGGCAAGCAATTTGATATAGGGTTATACATGTGTAGTCATGCAAAACACTTCCATATAGTTGTGTTGTGAAAGAATAATTGTATTTCCCTTCATTTTATCCTCCCATTTATTCTATTCTCTCCTTTCATCCTGTCCCTCCTCAAAAGGGACTGATTACCATCCCAATCTGCCCTCCCTTCTATCACACCCCCGCATCATGTGCTCCATTCTACTTTCCTATAGGGTAAAATGGATTTCCATACCCAATTGATTGTGTATATTATGCCCTTCTTAATCCAATTTCTATGAAAGTAAGATTCACTCATTCCCTCATGCCAGGCCTAGAGGCCTGTGTGGGCTACCCGAGTCTTTCTTACCTCACCTCCGAGGTCTTTGGTTGGCCAAAACCGGATGCACATATGAGAAAAAGGATGTTCCAGAGTTGAACAAGGGTTGAGCTTTATTTCAGGGTCTAGTTACAAGTGCAGGGGGGTCTTCCTTAGGAGGAAGAGGGGGAGATTTCCTAAGGAGGCTAAGCTTAAGGGATTGGAAGTAGAAGTACAAGCGGGGAGAGAGGGGGAGGGGAGAGAGGAAAGAAAAGAAGCGGAGCCTACTGTCCTCTTGGCTCCACACGTGCTAAGAGAGCTTTCAGGCTTCCTCAATCCTACTTAACCTTCAGCCGCACAGTTTGCATCTCAATACCGTGCTGTTAGGTAACTAGGTGTGCTCCAATCCGGGACAATCTCGAGGGCAGGGAGACTCCACCCATCACGTATCTCTCGGGGAGAGGCGGAAATACCCGAGCTAGCCGAGCTAGCTCAATCTGACCTTCTCGAATCCCCGTTGTTCATGGAGGGCCTCGTAAAACTCTAAGATTTAGAAGTCCCACTTTTACCCGCCCGAGACGGTCCACACGGAATTGAGCTTCCAATCCCAACACCCTCATACCTCACCCCTTCCCCTCCACTATAAAAGCCTTTTCTTGCCTCTTTTATGGGAGATAATTTACCCATTCAACCTCTCCCTTTCTCCTTATCCCAGTACATTCCTCTCTCACCCCTTTATTTTATTTTTTATATATCAAAACGTTCATATTCAACTTGACCTGTGCCCTCTGTTTATACATATTCTTCAAATTACCCTAATAATAAAAAATGTCTCTTCAGTTACAAATATGAACTTTCCATGTAGGAATGTAAACAGTTCCCTTATAATTTCTCTTTCCTGTTTACCTTTTCATCCTTCTCTTGAGTCTTATACTGAAAGTCAAATTTTCTATTTAGCTCTGATCTTTGCTCAAGAATTCATGAAATTCCTCTACCTCATTGAATATCAATTTTTTCTCCTCATGGATTACATTCAGTTTTGTTGGGTGGGTGATTCTTGGTTTTAATCCTAGCTCCTTTCACCTCTGGAATATCATATTCCAAGTCCTCTGATTTCTTAACGTAGAAACTTCTAAATCTCGTGTTGTCCTGATTGTGGTATCCCAACACTTGAGTTGTTTCATTCTGGCTGCTTGCAATATTTTTTTCCTTGACTTGGGAACTTTGGAATTTGACTATATTTCTGGCAGTTTTCATTTTGGGATCTGTTTCAGGAGGTGATCAGTGGATTCTTTCAATTTCTATTTTACCCTCTGATTCTAGAATATCAAGGCAGTTTTCTTCGATAATTTCTTTTTAAAATTTATTTATTTGTAGTTTTCAACATTCATTTCCACAAGATTTTGAGTTCCAAATTTTCTCCTCATCTCTTCCCTCCCCCACCCCAACACACGATGAATTCTGATTACCCCTTCCCCCAATCTTCCCTCCCTTCTATCACACCCCTCCCTTCCCTTTTCCCCATTTTCTCTCGTTTCTTGTAGGTCAAGATAGATTTCTGTATGCCATAACCTATATATTTTATTTCCCAGTTGCATTCAAAAACAATTCTCAACATTTGTTCCTAAAACTTTGAGTTCAAATTTCTCTCCTTTCCTCCCTCCTCACTCATCTCTACTGAGAAGGCAAGCAATTCAATATTTTGAGCCCAGTGAGATAGACATTTCCTGCCATCCTTCCAGGCTGTCTTGGGCTAGAAATTTCTTTCACTCTGTCATTTTGTGGTTTCTGCTGCTCAAGAATTTGTTTAGAGTCATTTTTAACAAGTACTTTATGTGATATGGTGGTAGAGCTAGAACAGTTCTGTCCTTCTGCTCTGCCATCTTGACTCTGTCCGTATTCCATAATTTCTTTTTTTTATATTTATTTATTTTTAGATTTCCACATTCATTTCCACAAAATTTTGAGTTCCAATTTTTCTCTTGATCTCTCCCCTTCCAGCACCCCATGATACCTTGCATTCTGATTACCCCTGCCCTCAATGTACCCTGTATTCTATCACACCCCACCCTTCCTTTATCCCTATCTTCTCTCTTTTCTTATAGGGCAAGATAAATTTCTATATGCCAATACCTGTGTTTCTTATTTCCCAGTTATATGCAATAATAATTCTCAACTTGGTTTCTAATACTTTGAATTACAACTTCTCTCCCTCCCTCCCTTCCTTCCCATACCCACTCAGAAGGCAGACAATTTAATGCAGGCTATATATGTGTCATTTGGCAAAAGACTTCTATAATAGTCATGTTCTGTAATACTAACTATATTGCCCTCTATCCTACCCTGTCTCTCCCTTTTTTATTCTCTCATTTGACCTTGTCCCTTTCCAAAAGTGTTTTCTTCTAGTTACTTCCTTCTCCCATTTGCCCTCCCTTCTATCATCCCCCTCACCCCATTTGTCCCCTCCTCCCCAACTTTACTGTACTGTAAGATAAATTTTTATAACAAATTTAGCAAGCATGTTATTTCCTCCTTAAGCCCTATATGAAGAGTAAGCTTCACTTTTCCTCTCTCACCTTCTCCCTTTTCTCCTCCTTTGAAAAAGATTTTTCTTATCTCTTTTATGAGTTATAGCTTGCCCCATTCCATTTCTCCCTTTTTCCTCCCAGTATTTTCCTCCCTCACCCCTTATTTTATTTTTTATGAATATCATCTTTTATGATTCAACACAACCTGTACACTTTGTCTATGTGTGTATGTGTATGTGTGTGTGTGTGTATGTGTAATCCTTCCACCTACCCAAATGTTGAGAAAAGTCTCAAGAGTTGCAAATATTATCTTTCCATGTAGGAATGTAAACAGTTCAGTTTTAGAAAGTCCTTTATGATTTCTCTTTCCTATTTACTTTTTCATGCTTCTCTTGATTCTTGCACTTGAAAGTCAAATTTTCTATTCAGTTCTGGTCTTTTCACCAAGAATACTTGAAAGTCCTCTTTATCATTGAATGACCATTTATTCCCTTGAAGTATTATACTCAGTTTTGCTGGGTAGATGATTCTTGGTTTTAATCCCAATTTCTTTGACTTCTGGAATATTCTATTCCAAGTCCTTCAGTCCCTTAATGTAGGAGCTGTCAGATCCTGTGTTATCCTGATTGTATTTCTACAACACTTGAATTGTTTCTTTCTAGCTGCTTGCAGTATTTTCTCCTTGAACTGCTAACTCTGAAATTTGGCCACAATACTCCTAGGAGTTTCTCTTTTCAGGTCTCTCTCAGTAGGTGATCAGTTAATTCTTTCAATATTTATTTTGCCCCCTGGTTCTAGAATATCAGGGAAGTTTTCTTTGATAATTTCATGAAAGATAATGTCTAGGCTCTTTTTTTGATCATGGCTTTCAGGTAGTTCCATAATTTTTAAATTGTCTCTCCTGGATCCATTTTCCAGGTCAGTTGTTTTTCTGCTGAAATGTTTCACATTATCTTCTATTTTTTCAATCTTTTGGTTTTGTTTTCTAACTTCTTGGTTTATCTCATAGTTATTAAATTCCCTGAACTTGCTTCTCTCTTTTAAAGAACTATTTTGTTCAGTGACCTTTTGAACCTTCTTTTCCATTTGATTAATTCTGCTTCTTAATGACTCCTTCTCCTCATTGGCTTTTTGGAGCTCTTTTTCCAATTGAGTTAGCCTCTTTTTAAAGGTGTTATTTTCCTCAGCATTTTTTTAAATTCTTTTTTTAGCAGTCTGCTGACATGCTTTTCAAGCTCTTCTATGACCTGAGCTCATTTAATATTCATTTTGGAGGTACTGGAGGCAGAGACCTTAACTTCCTCTGACAGTGTGCCTTGTTCTTCCTCATCTGAAAGGATGGTAGGAGACATCCATTCACCAAGAAAGTAACCTTCTGTGGTCTTACTTTCTGTTCTTTTTTGGGACATTTTCCCAGGCAGTTATTTGACTTCTGAATCCTTTGTCAAGAGGAGGGTCCTAGTGGTCCTCCTCTCCCTAGTACTGTGGTCAAGGATGAGATTCAGATCAGCTGCTCCACTCCCCCAGGGGCTTTAAGTTGAGCTGCCTGGACAATGGATCCAGGCTGTAAGCAACTGCCACTCACTGCTGCTGCTGCCACTGCCTGGGGCCAGTGGTGTGGGAACACTGTTCCCCTCTCGCCCACCTGGGAAAGCCCTTCCACACTGACCTTTGGAGCTTTCTTTGTCGCTTGTGGGTTGAGGGATCTGGGACCCATCGTGCTGGGAATTTTGCCCCGGAGGTCTGTTCAGGTTCTGTTCTTCCCAGTGTTACATGGTCAGGGCTGAAATCCACTCTTCTCAGTGTCCCATGAGATAGATCTTTCCTGTTGGCCTTCCAGGTTACCTTTGGCTGGAAACATCTTTCACTCTTTTGTTCTATAGCTTCTGTTGCTGTAGAATTTGTTGAGAGTCCTTTTTTATGGGTATTTTGTGGACTGTGGAGGAAGTGCCAGAGTATACGTGTCTTTCTACTCGACCATCTTGTCTCTGCCCCAATAATTTCTTAAAGGATGATGTCTAGGCTTTTTTTTTTTTTAAAATCATGGCCTTCAGGTAGTTCAATAATTTTTATATTATCTCTCCTAGATGTATTATCCAGGTCAGTTGTTTTTCAAATGAGATATTTCACACTGTCTGGTATTTTTTTCATTTTTTAATTTTGTTTCATTGTCTCTTGATGTCTCATAGAGGCATTAGTTTCTATATACTCCATTCTAATTTTTAATGAATTATATTCTTCATTGAACTTTTGGACCTCCTTTTTCATTTGGGCAATTCTGCTTTGTGTAAGGTATTCTTCTCCTCACTGACTTTTTTGACCTCTTTTGCCATTTAGGTTAGTCTCTTTTTCAAGGTGTTATTTTCTTCAGGAATTTTTGGGTCTCCTTTACAAAGCTATTGACTCATTTTCATGATTGTCTTGAATCACTTTTATTTCACATCCTAATTTTTATTCTACTTCTCTTACTTTGTTTTCAAAATCCTTTAAAAATTATCTACTTACCCAACCCTGGCCTGATTACTGTGACAGGCAGGGAATCCCACTCTGTGATTGAAACACAAAAACATGTACAAAATATACAAGAACATCTGAAAAGATGATTCCACTCACCATCAGCACATGGAACATGAGCATACTTATAGACAACATAAAATCCAGCAGACCTGAAAGATGAGCTGTTCCTGTTGCAAGAGAACTCAACAAGTATCGCATCCAAATAGCATCCCTGAGTGAAACAAGGTTGGCAAATGAATGCCAGCTTACTGAATTCAGAGCTGGGTATACATTTTTCTGGAGTGGCCACAGTGAAGAGGAGCATTGTGAAACTGGCATAAGTTTTGGAATGAAAACTAATCTAGTCAGCAAGCCGGTATGTCTGCCAAAAGGAGTGAATGACCAGCTCATGACAATATGATTGTCACTTGCAGAAAAATGTCATGCTACCAATATCAGTGCCTATACTCCCGCCATGATGAACCCTGATGAGGTCAAAGAAAAATTTTATGAAGACATAGAGACTCATCATCAATGTGCCAAAAGAAGACAACTTTGTAATTCTCGATGACTTTAATGCTAGAGTAGGCTCAGACTACCAGACTTAGAAAGGAGTCCTAGGGAGGAATGGAGTTGGAAACAGCAAGAGTAATGGTCACTTACTACTGAAGACTTGTGTATCACATGACCTTTTTTTTACCAACACTGTTTTCTGTTTAACTAAATGCAATAAAACTTCATGGATGCACCCTCGCAGCAAACATTGGCATCCAATAGACTATGTTATTATAAGGTGAAGAAACAGACAAGATGTGAGAGTAACAAAGGCAATGTGTGGTACACAGAGCTCTACTGATCATAGACTTATCCTTTCCAAGTTAAATATTTGCATTCATCAAAAGTGTCACCCCCACTCCAAAATGACTACCAGAAGAATTAATATCAAGAAATGAGAGCTCTTCTCTGAGCATGAACAGTTTGTTGCTAACTTGGAGGGAAAGTTAAGCCAACACACAGTTGACAACAATGGAGCAGAAAAGGAGTGGGCAGCTCTCAGAGACTTGGTGTACAGCACTACCCTTGCTCATCTGGGTCAAAACACTTGCAAATACCAAGACTGGTTTAATGAAAATGATGGGGAAATTCAGAAGCTGATAAACGAAAAACAAGAACTTGATAGAATTTATCAGCATGATAGTTCTTCCATCTCTAAGAAGGTAACATTTAATTCCATCAAAAGTAAAGTACAAGCAAAGTTTAGAGAGATGCACAATTACTGGCTCAGTTAAAAGGCAGAGATGAAATTCAGTTTTATGCCGAACGTAACAATCGAAAGTGCTTTTATGATTCCCTGAAAACTATTTATGGACTAAACCCCTATGATACATCACAACTACTCAGCACTAGTGGAGCCACGTTGATTAGTGATAAGGACGTGATCCTAGAGATATGGGCTGAACACTTCCATAGTGTTCTGTTCTCAACAGACCATCATTCATAAATGCTGAGGCCATTGACTGTTTACCTCAGATTCCCTCCTTAGCTGAACTTTCAACTGAAGAAGAGGTTGTGAGGACCATTAGGCTCCTCTCATGTGACAAAGCACCTGGTGATGATTCCATTCCAGCTGAGATTTACGAAGTTGGGGGACCATTGCTCATACAAAAGCTGACTGAAATTTTCCAGGTTATATGGCAAGAGGAGGTTATCCCCCAGGAGTTCAAGGATGCCTCCATTGTTCATCTCTATAAAGGTAAAGGGAACAGATTGTCTTGCGGCAATCACAGGGAGGTCTCTCTCTTTATCATTTTTGGCAAGATTATTGCGAGAGCCCTCCTTAATAGGGTGTTCCTTCACCTGGAAGATGGTCATATACCTGAGAGTCAGTGTGGCTTCAGAAAGGGCTGAGGAACAGTCAATATGGTGTTTGCTGCTCACAACTCCAGGAGAAATGACAGGAGTAGAACAGAGGTCTGTACACGACGTTTGTAAATCTGACCAAAGCCTTTGATACTGTTAGTCGTGAGGGCTCATGGAAAATTATGTCAAAATTTGGTTGCCCAGAGAAGTTCATCATTATTGTATGTCAAGTTCATGATGGCATGTTTGCCCTGGATAGTGGACAATGCTCTCATGCTTTCCCAGTTATTGATGGAGTGAAACAGTGCTGTGTGCTTGCTCCCATGCTTTTTAACATAATGTTTTCAGCCATATTGTCAAATGTTTTCAATCAGGATGAACACAGCATCAAAGTCAGTTACCATACTGACATTAAGTTCTTCAATTTGAAAAGGTTTCAAGTCAGGACCGAAGTGGAAGGAGTGTTGGTGCATGATTTTCTGTTTGCAGATGATTGTGCACTTAATGTAACCTCTGAAGCTGAGATGCAACAAAGTATGGATCAATTCTCTGTTGTCGGTGCTAATTTTGGTTTAACAATTAACACCAAGAAGACACAGGTTCTTCATTAATCACCGCCACAGCATCCATATGAGGAACCATCAGTGCCAACAAATGGAGAAGTTTTGAATCCTATGAATAAGTTTCACTTACCTTGGTAGTGTACTTTCCAGGAATGTACATATTGACAATGAGTTTGACATATTCATTGCCATAACTAGCTCATGCTTAGGAGGCTCCAAAGAAAAGTATGGTAGAGAAGAGGTATTAGACTGACTACCAAACTGAAGGTCTACAGAGCTATTGTGCTGACATCATTGTTATATGCTTGTGAAATATGGACAGTCTAGCAGTGCCATGCCAGGAAACTGAATTGCTTTCATTTGATCTGTCTTAGGAAGATTCTGAAGATCACCTGGCAGGATAAGGTACCAGACACTGAGGTCCTTACTTGAACTAAACTGTTACACATTCAAACTATGCTTCAGAGTTCATCTCTGATGGGTTGACCACACTGTTCAAATGCAAAATGTATACTTGCCAGAAAGGCTACTTTTTGGAGAACTCGCATGGGGCAGGCGATTACATGATGGTCAGAATAAATGATACAAGGACACTCTCAAGGTCTCTCTCAAGAATTTTGGTATTGATTATGTGACATGGGAGACACTGATACAGGACCGCTCAGCATGGCAGGCCCACATCTGAAATAGTGCTGTATTCTACAGGCAAAGCAGAACTGAAACAGCTCAGAGGAAATGTAAGTTGTGCAAGCTTATGTTAGCCACCTCAAATGTTCACACGGACTATCTATCTGTGCCTAACCTGTGGTAGAACATTCTGAACCCATATTGGTCTGATCAGCCATAGTCAAACACAGTGAAACTTGACTTTATCATGGTGATGTCATTTTGGTCCTTTTCGAGAATGAAGGACAATAACCAACCAACCAATATACAAACTTCATTTAAGCCAGAGTTACACATAACATAGTCTGATAAATCCTGGTGAAAGAGTATATTTGATTATAACCTAGTGCTATCTGTACGTACAATTGCATTACTCATGGAGTGAAAGAATAATGGCAAAAATGCAACAGCAATGATAAGGAGATTGCTAATTTCATCAATAGATCCTTTTAAAAGGGCACAGAAAGACATCAGTAAACTGGGGAATTTTGTTACTTCCACATTAATTTTAATACTCAACTTAAAATTTTACATATGTGAAGCTCATGGTTTTATATACAATCTTTCTTATTCTTTGTATAAAGATTTATGCTTATTGATAGCTGCTAAGTTTATAATAATAAAAGAAAAATTTTAAAAAGTATATATATATGCTATTGAAATATATAAGAGCAAGATTTTAGAACTCTGTCTTCAGGGCTCTATTGTAATGTCTATACATTAATCTCTTGTAAATTGGGCTGTGTATAATTTATTTAGTCTGAATCTATAATTTCATTGATAAAAGGAACTCATACTGTATAAATTTCCAAGGCAAATAGCAACTCTTCTGTAATTTATATCCTTAAAGAGATGCCCAAGGCACTAATAGGTTAAATGACTTGTTCATTGCTCAGTTAGTGTGTGTCAATGGCAAGACTTCAAACCAAGTCTTCCTGACTCTGTGGCTGCCCCTAGAACCATTACACCATTTAAATTTCTCTTCATAAAATTATTTGTCAGTGGTTGACCACTGACTCCCAGCAAGCACTATATTTTAATATTTCCCCTGGGGTTTGGGAAGTTGGGCAAGAGTGGAACTGTCTCACACAATTAATTTCCACATGGCTGCCTGTTGCGACGTAGAGTTGCAGCACTTTAAACTAATACAGATCTTAGTTCTTTCCAGTTTAAAAATTATTCAGTGGTTGAAGATTAGCCAGGGAATTGTTGTACAATTTCAGCAGCAATTGAAGAATATATCAGAGACCTCGGCTTTTTTCATGCAAAAAAATAGCTGCAGGCACAACAAAGTAGTCCCAAGGATCCAATTAAATTCAACTGCTTCCTCCTGTATTCTATACCCTTTACAACTATTACATTTCCAAAGTAATACATTACTTCAAGTAACAATTATCCAGTGATTTGATTTGGATTGTTCCTCTACAAAATGCTACAATGGTAAAAATACTATTTACATGTAAACTATAATACAGGGTACTTTAGGTGAATAGGTAGTGAATTTAAACTCATCTTTAGTTACAGACTCATGTAAAGTGAACTTGCCTTTGTACTCTAGGCACAGTCAGACTATATGTTCCAAATTAAGTGGCATGATAAATTCCTTTTGTCAGGGATAGAGTGTTGGGTGAAGCAGGAAATAGAGAAAGGCAATCTATTAATTTGAAAAGTTGTGAGAGGCAGTACCCTACAGTGGAAGGAACCTGGACAGAAAGTCGGATGTCAGACCAATTCTTGGCCTATGAGAATTTAATTCATTCAACTCCTTTTGATTGGTCACATGAGGAGGTCTGACAGAGTTGAGTTGTGTTGCTGTCCATAAAAATTTCATAAAGTTATTTTTCACTGTTAATATCATAGGTCTGTAAATTTTACTTTCTTTAAGGGAGCCTACCACTATTTATTATTATACCTAGAAAAGAAATAGATCATTACCAAATAAGTGCATACGCATATTTATAAAAATACATTAAATTGAGAGTGTTAAAAATCAGTGGATCAGAGCTATCCATGCATGAAGATATATACTATCTTTCATGGGTTTGATGTTTCTGCTAACTCAAATCCCTACCGAGAACTCTGGGAAAATCTCTAAATTGGACAGTCTTGTGAATTCTTACCAACTCTGTCTCTTGCAAATAAACTGACCACAAAAAATATCTGAAGAAAGTGTTACTATAGGAAGACAGTACATGACAATTTTGACTGTAGCACACATGTGCCATGAGAGCTTATTCTTTCTGCAGGAAATACAGTCATAAATTTTGTATACATTTTCTCATTCTGCTTCTATAGATGGTATACTAGTATTTCTCAATGGTAAAGGATTTTAGTTCCTATTGAGAACTGAGGACACTAGTTCACTTTTCATCCCTAGAATCACCTCTAATTAACTATATGACTTTTGATTGTTCATATAATCCTACATCCCTCAAAATAAGTGTATATCTAGTTTAAAGTGCTACATGATTACAAACATGCTAAATCTTATCAACTGATACAACACATTTCTAAGAACTTTTTCCTTTCTAATTTGTTACTTCTTTTGAATTTTAATGAAGGCATTTTTTTTAAGTCTGAGTGGAGGAAGGCTATATAATTTTCAGAAAACAGATTAATTTAATACTAGATGCATGAATTCCCCTCATCCCAATTTCATCACCCTGCCAGGATGGCAGCTTACTATCTGATTATTAATTCTTCTTTTTTTCCTCCACTATGAGCTGAAGTTTGTTCTTTTACCAACTCAGAAACTAAATCCTCACGGGGAGAGGAAAAGGTTTAGTCAATCAGGTACTGTCATTTCCAAACAACAATTAATGCCCTACAATTCTTGGCAGCATCTTGTAAGTTCTTTCCTGTCAACAGCTTGTCTTCTCTCATCTAATCCTCATCTTCTTCATAATTTTTATGAATCCTCCAACACATATGGTTCTGTTTCACAATTCCCTTCTGCAGCACTTGCAATGCATTAATGCAACCTCTATTTGGTGTAGGACTGAGCCTACATGCTTGAAATTGTCAAAAAGGATACATAAAAGGTGATATTAAAAAGCTAAATTTCATGGCTCTCATTAGAAAAATATATAAAGGAAATGGAGTCATTTTTGAATGCTATAGCTCTACCTTGCCTCCCCTTCTTCCTTAGCAATCTGATGTAATTCTTCAGAGTCCTGTATTACACTGAGATTTTCCATGACCCAGGGACTGTCAGCCATTTACGCTGAGGGAAGTAACTGAGGCAGTGAATAAAAAGGGATGATGTATATAGTTGTGCCACTATTGGATTTAGGAAAGCCCAGAGTTTTTTATTTAAAACAGAATAAAGAATATAATTTCCAGTCTATGTGAATTCACTTTATTGTGCATGCTAGACTTTTGAAGACCAGACTGTTGCTGTGTGAAAACAGCTTGGCAACTGTTATCTGCACCTTGGGTATAGGGAAGGAGTAAAATTAGAGTAGAGTTTCAGATCCTGAGCAAACAACTAGTTGCATCCAGATGAGCCAGGGAGAAAGCATGATGATCTCCTTCCATCTTTAAAACAATGATTTGAGATATCTTACTACTGATGTTTCAGACTCCATAAAAGACATCCTTTTATTCATCTCCCAAACAGTAGCAACCACGTACTGAACTTCTGAGATGGCTCCTGTCCTCATTACTGGAAGACTAGTGACAAAAAGAGAGATTTCAGCCCTAATGGGATTTCTAGTTTGGGGAGAAAAGGCAACAGTAACCAAAATGAAAGTATGGTCTATATCTCTGTTACATGCAGATAGTGCTTATTTCTGTTATTTTTAATTGAATCTGATTAAATGTTTATTACTATGTATTTAAACAGTAGATGAATCATTTGAGAACACAGTAGTATAAGGGACAAAGGGAACTGCTTTCCTCATTAGATGGTGGCTACAAATTATAATTAGAATAGATAATTCACAAAACATCCTATACTGATGAGAAAAAAGAATGAAGCTACACATAAAGGAGTGGAGCTAAGGAAAGAGTAGCAGCCAGCTCTCTAGGAGTCAGAAAACTTGATATTCTCCTCAAATGGTAGTTACATTTATAGGAAGTTGGAATGAGCACCTGTTGATGGATACTGGGGCCTTCTGCTGAATAGGGTCTGGCAATGTTCAGCAGTGTACTCTGCCTATGATATATCTGGACAATTGCAATAGCTTTCTAGATGCTTTCCCTTTCTTGAGTTTCTCCACTCTCCAATCTATCTTCCATTCAATTGCTAAAGTGATTTTCCTAATGCACAGTTCTGACCATGTCACTCTTCCTGCTGAATATGATCCAGGGGCTCAATGTTACTACCAAAATCAAATATGAAAAGTTCCGTTTGATATTTAAAGCCATTCACAACCTGGCCTCTCCTGCATTTCCAGTCTTGTACTCTATTCCCCTCCATGAACTCTACAATTTCGCTACACTGGTTTATTTGCTGTTTCTCACACGTGACACTCCATCTCCCAATTCTGTGTTTTCACAAGGTGACCCACATGGCTGGAATGTTCTTGTTCTTTCAAGTCATCTTCATTTTTTAGCTTCTCTGTTTTGCTTGAAGATTTGACTGAAATCTCACCTTTTACAGGACATTTTTTCCTGACTTTGTCTCCCAACTCTGCCCACCCAATAACTTGTGCTTTCCCTCTGAGATTACTTTCTATTTATACTGGTACCAAGTCATTTACATGTCATTTGCCCCCTTAGAATATGAAGAGACTGTGTTTTGCTTCTGTTTGTATTCCCAGAGTCTAACACTGCCTGACGTGTAGTAAAAGCTTAATAAATACTTGTTTATTGATCTATTGATTATTAAGCATATATTAAGTTAGCATCATTGTGTATATCTTAGCATGGAAACTTCAGGAAAACTTAGAATTTCTTTGATTCACTTAAAGCTTAATCTAGAACAATGAATACAATGAATGTGGTGATGGATTACAGGGGAGTCAAAGAATTTCACATACCTAATTATTTCCTTTCCTCACCTCTTAACCAGGCATTCAGAACATGTAGGATAATGGAAGTAATTTGAGAAAATAGGAATTTTGCCTATAAATTACCAATACTAACACATTGGAATTTCGTGCCAGTCACTGTTAATTTGGGGACTGGGCCTATGAAACTAAATATATGCAACGTTAGAGAGGAAGAAGACAGAACCTGATCTCCCATTCGGTTTTCCGAGGTCCTGCAAACTACATTGTCCTCTTTCCTAAGGGGCGTGGAAGGGAATTCTTCCCTTAGGTGATCCTCCACCTTCCTTGTAGATGTGGACAGTCTCCCACTCATCTGATTCTAGATCCTATGCAACTGCAAAAAAAAAAAAATATGTCTGATACTTTTCCTTCCCCCTTCACCTGACTAGGTTTGAGACATTAAAAGTCACAGGCTTTAACATGGAAGTGGGAGTCTGGAAACTTTAGAAGATCAAGGTGGACTGTCCTCTGTTCTTCATGTTGCTCCTAGAACTAAAGAACTGTCATACCTTTTGTGAAAGATATATCGTGTCAAAACTGATTTCATGGTACACTAGCTGGCCTTCTCATCAGGTCTTCCTAAAGTGGTCAAGTGAGGTTTCCCTACTCACAGTGAGCTCTTATTCCAAGGGATAAGAAAACAAACACAGGTTAGTTTAATTTCAAAGTAAGGGAAATGTTTTTCAAGTAAGGACACTTGAGTGCATTTTAACCTTAAATGCCCTGCCCCTGAAAACCAAGGAAGTGTGGGAAGATCTCTATACTGGTACCAATGGTTATATATTGAGCTGCAACCCTAACACTGAGGAGTAACAACAGTGTGACAGGTTTGATTCATGGTAGGACTTCATGACCACAACTTGTCTGATCTGAGAGAATACTTAGTGCTTGTTAAAGTTATACAATAACTATGTAATTTTATCAGAGAGTGAGCACAAAGGATTGTTGTTATGCCAAGCTCAGCACACAGCTTACTTGCTGGGCCTTAGCTCTGAAAAATAGGGTGTCTCCTAATATCTTGACATTAGTTTTCTCCAGCAATGGGGATCACAGCCTACTTGTTCTTCCCATCCTATAGGATTCTTGTCTATATTTTCCTCCAAGTTTTCTATAGAAGGTCTATCCAATATACTAGAAACCATTCTCACTTCTTCTGTCATCAGAAGAGTTTTCAGTGGAACACTCTGACTTTCCACTTGTCATCTCTAGTCCTTGTGACAAACTTATCTTTTCTTTCTATCGCTTATAGTTACTTTGATATTTCATTTTTGTTCTTCTTCAGAGTTCCTCCAGGACTATACATTGCAGCCTCCTCACTCCTACCATGCATCTCTCCATTGACCTCTATGTGATTCCATTTTTTTCATTTTCCAGAGGTAGTTGTACTTCATATTATCACTGGTATAGGAATACCAGTAGAATATTCATACTAAAAAAGATGGACCTTTGCTTTTATTGGAATCTGGGATCAGTAAAAGAGCTTTACATTTCCCTAAATCAATTGAGCTTTCTTGTTCAAATCTGGGTCCACCTAATTTTACATCTTTATTGTTGTTCCAGATATACACAAATGATATTTTTCCTATTTTTATATATATATAATATATATTAATGTGATCTGTACAGTGATAATGACTAATGTAAATCTATAGGCCATGGAAAGGACTGATATACTCCCCAAATGATAGAGATTTAGAATCCTCTCCAGAACTGGCTCCAAATAATATATTAAAGGTATTCCTAAATCAAAGGAATTTGGTCAGAATCTTTAATTCAAGAACTGACAAATATCCAAATGACTAACTTGGAAATCTAACTTCCTTCTTGCTACTATTTCTTAAGATATTAATGGTGTCTATCGTGGTGACCTATAGAGGATACTCTGGTGACAAAAGCTCTGGGGTGAAATGAGTAGCATTTTCCTGATTCCCAAAGAGGAAATCCTTTTGGAGGGAGAAAAACAGCATTGTAGAAAGAGCTCTGTAATTTGCTTCAGAAGACTCTAGAATCAAGTCCCAGATTCGGCAATTTATTAGTGGCATTTTGGGGGCAAATTACCTCACTTCTCTGGATCTCAGTTGATTTGGTGCTAAGGTACCTCAAAAACCTAAAAGTTCCACATAAATGTGACTTTTTAAAAATTATTATCAAAATTAAAGTGTTGAACAGAATGATCTCTAGGAATCTTTCGAGCTCTGACACTATAGATCATAAGGAATTACAATAAAATAAAGATACTTTTTGCCATCAATGAATAAAAGTCAGTCAATCAATAAACATTTACTAAATGTCTACCATATGCAGACAAGAAGAGGCAAAAGCTAATCCCTGTCTTCGAGTTCACAATCTAGTGGGGAAGGCAACAAATAAATAAACATATACAAAGAAGTTACATATATAGGGTAAGTAGAAAATAAATAAGAAAGAGATTTGGGATTTACAGGGGTCGGAAAAGGCTTCCTTTAAAAGAAAGGATTTTATCTGGGACTTGAGGGACACGAGGGATTCCAGTACAGGAGATGAGGAAGGAAAAGATTCCAGGCATGGAGGATAAACAGAAAAAATGCCCCAAGTGGAAAGATGGAGAGTCTTGATCTTGAAATAACAAAGAGGCCAATGTCATTAAATAGAGTTCATGGAAAACAGTAAGATGTAAGATGTCTGGAAAGGTAGTTTTGAGAAGGGATAAGGGAGCTAGTTTATGAAGGGCTTTGAATGCCAAACAGAGAATTTTTTTATTTGAACTTAGATGTGATAGGGAGCCACCAGAGTTTATTGAGGAAGACAGGAGACATGTCCAGACCTACCTTTTAGGAAAATCACTTTGATGGTTGAATGGCTAATGTATTGCAATGGGGAGAACCTTGAGACAATTAGTTCCACCAGCAAACTGTTGCAATAGTCCAAGCATGAGTTAATGAGCACACAGTACTGAAAATGACTGAACAAAAAAAACAATGAAATTATTGAATTAATGAATGAATCACAAAGAACTTATGAAGTGCTTACAATACTCCTGGAATTATTATACCAAGCACTGGGGATATAAGCATCAAAAAAACCAAAAACACCCTCTAAGATTGTGATAGGTATCTACCCTCTACTAAAGACATTTTGATACTCTTTCAAATAAAGAATTTATTCTGATAGAGGAAAAGAACATTTGGAAGAGAGGGGTATTTTATTCTGGAAAGTCAAGATGAGGCTGGGTATAGTTATTAGGTATTCAATTAACACCTTTTTTTGAGGAATTGTATTACTTTGATTACTATTCCCACAGCAAGGTGGGAAGGAAGTAAGGAAGTAGCATAATGGGAAGATAGCCAGAATGCATTATGGTGGTTCTAGGACCTGATATACATATACATATACATATACATATACATATACATATACATATACATATACATATACATATACATATACATATACATATACACATACACATACATATACACATACATATACACATACATAGACATACATACATACATACATATATATATATGTATATATACATATATATACATATATATATATATGTAGAACTCCATCATCACTCAAAAGAGCTCAGACATTTAGTGGGTGCTAGAGGACACGTTCAGACAGAAGGTGGAGGTGGTAGCAGCAACAGCAATAATAGTTAGCTGAGTAGAATGGCAGGAAAATGGCCAGCATCCCATCTTTTTGTACTTCCATTCTTCTTTTAAAAATATGCATACTTTTAAGAATTAAGAAAATAGTTCAGAAAAAAATGAGGTCTTTGTTCACTTTTCTGTTTTTATACTTATTTTCTATTATGTTTTATTGTCATGGACACTAGGTTGCCTTCTTCAAGGAAATAGGTAGGTAACCAGTAGTATCCTAATTTCACAAAGGAAGAAACAGATAAAAAAATTAAAATTTGCATAGAAAGCCAAAGCCAAGGATCCAATAGATCCTTGTTTTATTGATTCATAATCTGGTGCATTGTGCTCTATATCAATCCCATATTAGCCAAATTCAAGTTTTAGAAAATTAATCATGTTTATTAACTTTTTACAAAGTCCTCCATGTCTTGTCTTCTCATGATTCATTAAAAAAGGATAACAATAGGCAAAATTTAATGTCTAGACCTTGGATTAACTGGTGGGAGAAGTCTATGCTATTAATTAGTTTATGTGCAAATATTTTTCTCTATGAATGTGTTTCCAGAAACTTATTCCCATAAAGATGGACCCTCAGAAGATAACAGGAAAGGAATCCTCTTATGTTCTGCTGTGTACATGAAAATGTTCTTTATATTTCCTCATTTTGTATTTAAAATGAATAAAAATTTACAAAAAACAACTAACCTAAAGCAAAACAAAAAAAGGAAGACTATAGAAAAGTCTGTAAGGCAAGGGGAACTGTGCATCATCTCAGTTCTGTCAATAATCTAGAAACCAGAAGCATCTGGGAAATATGAGGAGGTGAATCTGCTAAGGGCACTTTGAAGGAGACAGGGGGTCATGTATAAAAGGTTGTATTTGTCCTTTGTTTTCAAAGAGGCATGGCATCAGAAAAATGATGACATGACTTGCTGTTGACTCTGAATTGAGTGAGGGAGGGTTGTGCAAGGTCACCAGCCTCACAGTCTCCTCCAGAGGATCCTTCCAGCCTCCAAAGCTAGGATCCTATAATCCTACTAATTCAAGCTAAAATCAGTTCTGAATATAAATGGCCAACTTAGAATATGATAGTTATTAAGGATAAAACCTCGATTACATCCAGACCACACAAATGACAAAGTCTATAAGGCATATTTCTTGTACAATTAAAAAATTAACAGTCTTCCATGATTATCTAGGACTATAACTGGTAGGCTTGGTGATCACACATTTCCAAGTACCATGTGATCCCAAAGAAGAACAGAAAAAAAGAAATTATGTAAGCATTTAATCTCTTTGATAAAAGTGGAACTGGGACAGTTGATCTTAGGGAGTTCCAGGTAGCCATGAGAGCTCTGGGTTTCCAAAATGAGAAAGAAGAGATCAGGAAATTAATTTATGAAATTGACAAGGAGGGGACAGGCAAAATCAATTTCAATAATTTCTTGGTTCTGATGATCCAAAAAACGACTGAAAGGGATATTGAGGAAGAAATTCAGAAGGTTTTCACCCTTTTTGATGATGATGAAACTGGAAAATCACATTCAACAACTTAAAATGTGTGACCTTTGGTCTAGGGAAAGATGTCTGTTATGAGGTAATGCAAGAGATTATTGATATAAGTGATCTTAGATGGAGATGGAGAAGTCAGTCAAGAAGAGTTCCTACGAGTCTTCAAAAAAACCAGAAACTTTTGAGGACAGTCTCTACCCCATCTTTTAAAAATAAATTTTTATTAACAGCTTTGGTTTTTCCATAGCTAAATTCTCCCCTGTATCCCTCCATTCTCCTTTTTCTCCTCTCTGAAAGTAATTTCATATAACAAATATATTTTAAGAGAATAAAGAAGGGGAAAAGGAAAAAATTGGCAAAATTGATCTATATATCAAAAAAGTATGAAATTTTATAGGCATTGTTCCACAAATGAGGACCTCACACTTCTACAAAGGAATGGTGGAGGTACCTGCTCCTATCTCTATTTCAGAGTGGGACCAGCTTTTGAATAGCACCTACACTTTCAGCCTGGGCAAGATAATGAGATACAGTGTTTACATATATATGTATATATATATATAGATGACAGATATATGTACAAACGCACACAAAATACACACACATACACACATATGTATACATAGATATATATATCTATGTATACATATATATATGTGTGTGTGTATATGTATATATATATATACATATACATATATATATATATATATATAAAATCTACTCATGTCTGAGAAAGGTATGATCCACTTCTAATGTTTTTATAGTATGATCTTTTAAATACAAGTTTTGTATCCAGTTTGAATTTATTGTGTAGTATTTTAAAAGCTGTTGGACTAAATTGAATTTCTTCCATGCTGCTGTCCAGCTTTCCCTGAAGGTTTTTGTTTTTTTTTTTTTTTGCAATTTTACAACATTAATTTTCAGGGTTTTGTAGCAATCATTCTTTGCTATATTCATGAATTATCTTTCTGTCCTTCTCTGCTTTATTCTGCAACAGATCTTATGTATCTTTCAATGTATGCATCCTATTTGTTATTTCATTTAATACAATAATGCCACATTGCAAGTCAATGGGAATCTATTTTGTTTCTAGTTCTTTGCTCACACACACACACACACACACACACACACGCACGCACACAGTGCTGCTACGATTACTTTGGTGAATATGTGTACTTTCTCCTTATCAGTTACTTCCTTGAGTATCAGCCTTCCAGTATAACACAAAGTAGGGGTACCATTGCTCATACAAAAGCTGCCTGAAATTTTCCAGGTTATATGGCAAGAGGAAGCTAACCCCCAGGAGTTCAATGATGCCTCCATTGTCCATCTCTATAAGGGTAAAGGGAATAGATTGTCCTGCGACAATCACAGGGAGATCTCTCTCGTAGTCATTGCTAGCAAAGTTCTTGCTAGAATTCTCCTTAATAGGCTGATCTTTCACCTGGAAGATGATCATATATCTGAGAGCCAGTGTGACTTCAGAAAGGGCTGAGGAACAGTCAATATGATGTTTGCTGCTCACAACTCCAGGAGAAATGACAAGAGTAGAACAGAGGTCTGTACACAACGTTTGTAAATCTGACCAAAGCCTTTGACACTGTTAGTCGTGAGGGCTCATGGAAAATTATGTCAAAATTTGGTTGCCCAGAGAAGTTCATCAATATTGTATGTCAAGTTCATGATGGCATGTTTGCTTGGGTTCTGGATAATGGACAATGCTCTCATGACTTCCCACTCATCTGTGAAACAAAGCTGTGTGCTTGCTCCCATGCTTTTTAGCATGATATTTTCAGCCATGTTGACAAATGCTTTCAATGAGGAAGAATATGGCATCAAAGTCAAATACTGTACTGATGGCAAGACCAAAGTGGAGGAAGGGTTGGTGCATGATTTTCTCTTTGCAGATGATTGTGCACTCAATGGAACCACTGAAGCTGAGATGCAACAAAGTATGGATCAATTCTCTGTTGCCTGTGTTAATTTTGGCCTAATAATTAACACCAAGAAAACACAGGTGCTCTATCACTCACCACCACACCATCCATGTGTGAAACCATCAGTTACAACAAATGGAGAAGTTTTGAATGCTGTAGATAAATTCACTTACCTAGGGAGTATACCTCCCAGGGATGTACACATTGACAATGAGGATTGCCAGAGCTAGCTCAGTGTTTGGGAGGCTCCGATGAAAAGTTTGGAAGAGAAGAGGTATTAGACTGATTATCAAATTGAAGGTCTACAGAGCCATTGTGCTGACCTCATTGTTGTATATCTGTGAAACATGGACGGTCTACCAGAGCCATGCCAGGAAACTGAATCATTTCCATTTGAACTGTCTTAGGAAGATTCTGAAGATCACCTGGCAGGATAAGGTACCAGACATCGAAGTCCTTGCTCGAGCTAAATTGCCAAGTATTCAAACTATGCTTCAGAGAGCTCAACTCCAATAGGCTGACCACATTGTTCCAATGCAAAAAGTATGCTTGCCAAAAAGACTATTTTATGGAAAACTTGCATGGGGCAGGTGATCACACTGTGGCTAGAAGAAACAATACAAGGACATTCTCAAGGTCTCTCACAAGAACTTTGGATTTGACTGTTCAACATGAGAGACACTGGCCCAGAACCGCTCAGTATGGCGAGCCCACATCAGAAAGGGTGCTGTGCTCTTTCTGCACAAAAGAAACTCAGGATGTGCAAATTTGGGATATCCACCCCAAATATTCACATGGACTATCTGTGCCCAACCTGTGGTAGAGCATTCTGAGTTCATCATATTGGTCTGATCGGCCACAGTCGGACACATTGAAATTTCACTTTATCATGGCAATGTCATTTTGTTCTTCTTTGAAGACAAAGGACAGCAACCAATCAACTAGTATAACCCCTGGAATAAAGAGTGTGGGTATTTTAATAATTTTATTTGCATCATTCTAAATTGTTTTCCAAAATGTTTATTCTGATTCATAGATCCATCAACAATACATTAGAGTTCCTATCTTTATAAATTCTGATTTTGATTATTCCCATCTTTTGTTATTTTTATCAATTTGCAAGATGTTAGGGGAAACCTCATTTATTCTGATTTGCATTTATCTTATTAAGCAATTTGAAATATCCTTTCACATAGTTTTTAATAATTTGCATTCCTCTTTTAAGACCTGTTTGTTCATGTCCTTAATATATGTGTGTACACACACACACACACACACATATGTACACATATATTGTGTGCGGGGGGGGGGGGGGTGTTTCTGTCAGTTCCCCCTGTCAAATTTGAATGAGCAGATACTTTGCTGGTTCTCTATGTATTGAAGCAACAAATTGGAAGTTATTTTTATCTTTGCTGTTGCGGAGAGGGGGGTTGGACCAGGTAATTGGCCAGCAGCTTGACAGCCCTAGCCTACTCTTCCTTGTTTTTCACTTCCTCAGCTCACCAACCTCTTTACTTTGCCTGGAAATACAGTGACACATTGATTATCTTATGTAATTCTTGGAATGGCTTTTGGAGTCATCTTTCTAGCCCATTCTAGCTTATCTTCATGTAATCTCATCCTGGCAAATGCTTTATCCTCCATCCAGGCCAGATCACTACATGAAAATAGCATTTAATACTATACATTTAATACTATCCAGAAGCAAAATCAACCAAAACTTACAGCAGGTTTGACTTAATATCAATAAGAAACAAGCATTTCTTAGTTTTTAGTCTACAAAGACTTAGCTGCTTTGATAACTGGGAAATGGTTCACAATTCAGTCACTTAGCAAAGTAATTTTTCCTCATTCCTACTTGAAAGAGAGGAAGGACTGGCTGTTTGTTTTTGTTTTCTTCATTAGAAATTTTCTCATGTAACCATGTGAAATTTCTTCTGCTTTTGCCACAATGTACCTCTTTACCGGTTAGCTATAAGAGATCTTTCGTTTAATCCGTGACTTTTTCTCATCAGTGTGTAATCACCTACCACCAAGTGCCTCATCATGTGTAGCTTAATGCTACCTTGTAACTCCCAGTGGCCTGTTATATATTGGTGCTATTTAGATTCTATGTAGTGAACAATGTTAGTTCTATTTTAAAAAAATAAACAAGAGAAATTTTTTCAAATGGTTCCCAACAATGCATAGGATACTCCAAATGGAAGTCTGAACTCCCTGTTCACAAATACAAGGAGGCAAGTTTAAAAAGAAATCAAACAGACTGAATAGTAATGTGGGGTTCTCATGAAGTTATTAGTTTATCAGGGGTGGGAAACCTGCAGCCTTAAGGCCACATGTGGCCCTCTAGGTCCTTGAATGCAGTCCTTTGACAGAATAAAAACATGTGCTCTTTAAAACTTGGACTCAGTCAAAAGGATGCACTTGAGGACCTAGAGGGTCACATGTGACCTCAAGGCTTCAGGTTTCCCCACCCTTAGAGGTTGCTCGAAGTTTCTAGGCTATCAAAGAATCTAAATCTTATGGACACTATCAGCAGGACTTCATGCAATTTTGTAAGGACTCATACTGTATTAAGATAATCAGTCTCTTCAAACACAAAATTATAATAAAACAAAGATAATAGCCATGCCATGGTGTGCTTTGGATAAAATTGCTTGGCATCTGTATTCAAGGCTCACAGCATCCATACTACTTGTGTTGTATTCCATCCTCATGATGAGCTCAATAATACAGTAGCTATTATTACTTAAGCTTTCAAATACAGCCCCGTATGTAGCATCAACTCTGAGCTACTTTCCCAACTTGACCTCACAGAGTCAGTTTGGTTCCTTCAGAAGGTGGATGCTACCTTGGGTTCCAAGACATCTAGCACGTTTTTACTTCTATTCCACACTATATGTAGCTCACAAGTCTGCACCAGTATGTTTCTCATCAATATTCAGTAGTCACAATTGACTTTTAGCAAAGGCATTTACTGAGATGGCAATGTTCTAAAGAACATTTTCCCCATAAACCTGGAGTGCATGCTCTCTAACAAATGTAGCATCCATATCAAGAGTGGATTGAAAATGACAACACATTGGTAGTAAAGGAAGTACCCCAGAAATGTGTTAAATTAGAAGATTACAATTATCTTTTTAGAAATATCACAGTATAGGTATGTGTGTGAATCAGAGGAAGTCAGTTGTTTCAAGGATCTTGGTGATAATATAAATATGATTTTTGTAGATTATATTGCAGCGAGGTTTAGTTATACGTGCAGACCACATCAGTTTGTTAAGATAGTGTTATCTACATACGGGATCCTATCACCAACTGGAGTATGCATGACTATTCTGCAATTTGTTCTGCTCAGAAAGTTTGGACTCTCACAGGGTTGGGAGGTGACTGTTTTCCCACTGACCTTGTAGCCAAAATTGTTGGAGTCTTCAAAAGGTCCTCAGGAGGCAACTACTTTTGCACATTTTTGTTGCATTTACATCTGAGGGAGTGAGGTCACCCTCTCACTAAAATACATCCTTTGAGATAACAATTCTGTAAGGGAAAGGTCTGTGCAGCTTTATTCCCCCTCAGTCCATATAAATTCTGAGAGATAGGCCTGGATATTTGGACTTTTTATTAGAACTTTTCCATTCTAAGGAATGAAGTCTCCAATCTAGGCTGAGAACATGAGCTGCAAGTATCTCAGAATCTTGGATTCCAAATCACGTGTTAAAGTCAGCCCAGTGGTGACCACTGACTGAAGACTTTGGTTGTGAACTTGGTAGAACCACTGCTTTGAAGAAACTGAGATAAATTGTGAACCTAATTCACTTCCCACTTCAGTCAGTATAAGGGGCATCATACCTCCAAGCTGTTGAGAAAATATTTGGTTATATCTTGGTTCTGGCTTTATCTTTGAAGTAAATATTCCTTTGTAAAAGCTACCTTATGTTAAGTGGTTACATGGAATTGGGATGCTAGTCACTGGGTCTCCAAATTGAGACAGGGTCTCATTTTTCAACGTAGTTGGTGGGATGGAAGAGATGCTCCAAGTCTCTCAGGGTACATAGGAACTTTGAGTGGAAATGTAGCAAGATTCACCCTGAAAGGATAAGGTCAGAACAGACAATATGACATTTGTAAGATTTATACTTTATTTCATGCTTTTAAAAACGTTATGAGCAGAGGTCAATAGGCTTTAGTAATAACCAAAGATATCCTTCACCCCTCTATCCCTACAAATGATTTAAGAACCTATAGAGAATCGCTCTTATACTTGGATCATTTATTTATTTTTTTATTACCAGATCACTTCCACAAAAGTGTCAGGAATATCTGGACTGATATTAATGATCTGAAGTTTGTCAAACAAGATTATCTCTCTGTTATATCTATTTCAAGAAATCTATTAGGTTTTTTATATATGCATATGATGTACCTTGTTGCAGCATTGGAGAAAAGTTATTAAAGTATTTAGCTCTGCTTGATTAAAACTTTTTGTTTTAATATCAACAAACTGAGAGTCACTGCCCACAATAAACTTAGTAGGCTTTTACAGTTTCTATCTTTCAGTCAAGTAGGGAATCATAAAAATATATAATATTGTCAGAAAATTTTAAAGTGGGAGGTAGAAAGTATTAGATAAGAGCGTTACTGTTGAAACTTTGTTGAATTTCATAGCTATTTTATGCTCAGTTCACTGTTCCATAAATACTGGGCTATAAAAAGCTGACTAAGCCATATAGGGTCATTTATAAAACCATTCATTGAATAATGTCTTCTAATTTTAAATATTTACTCATTTTAAGCTCCTTAGGTTACAAATCTTCATAGACATCCTATTCCCAGACTTTTCTGATAATTACTACAGCTATTTCAAGATGATCTAGTAGAAAGAATGTTGGACTAGGATTTAGGAGCCTTTCATTTATCCTCCCATCGTTGATACATTCTGTAACCATGGATAATTCTCTTCTGGAGACAGCATTTGCAGCTGTCTTAACTGGAGACTTATTTACCAAGATTCTGATAAATGGAAAACTCTCAGATTTATTATGTTTACCTGCAGGTACCTTGTTGTATTAACTTGTCTCAGTGTACGGAGCTGAGAATGGAAATGGCTTTCTCTGCTATAGCCATTGCCACCACAAGTGCCATTTCCATGGCCCAGTCATGTGAAAGTTTGTCCCATACTCTCACTTTTGGCCTCTCCTTTCTTCATATCCTTCCAGGCTTAACAGAGCTCCCCTTCATTCAATTCTCCCTTAAACAAAAATATTAAATACATGAACTTGCCTTAAGGTAACATGAACTTGGCTATGTATATCTGAATCAGTGGCATAGGTGATGAACTGTGTTATAAAACCTTGACCATAGACTCTGAACTGAAGAGCACTGATTGATTGAAGAGCATTCCCTGAAAGGAATTTTATAGCTTTAGTACTTTTCAGTCTAAAGACTACAATTGTGACATGTCCCTTATTCCTCTTGTTCTATTCTGAAACCCCTTCCAAAAAGACCTCAGCCAACTAATTTTCTGTGACGTTTCCAAGTATAACTGCAAGCCTGCAGAAACAAATTTGAGGTATACTTATAAATGGATCAATGGCTATGGTATCCAGTTAGAAATCCTGGTTTGGCATGGAGCAAGGCTATACTCTTTTGGAACAGATGAACACCCTTTTGGCTGACCTTCCAATGGCTTCCCTAGGCCCCATGGGTCATATTATTGTGGTGTGGGAGTCAATTAAGCCTGTGGAAGGGATAGAATGGAATCTCATTACTATGCTAGCCAATGTCTTAGAATCAAACTTAGAGGGACAAAAGCTGAGATAATGACATCTCAGTAGAAGTTCCAAATAGGACCCTGTGAAGGAATTGAAATAGGATATCACCTCTGGACTTCCTTCTTCATCCTCCACTGGGTGTGTAAAGATTTTGGAATGATTGTAACATTCAATCCCAAGCCATTTTCTAGGAACTGGAATGGAGGAGTTTGCCATACTAGTTTATGTACCAAGACCAAGAGAGATGAGAATGGTCTAAAATATATCAAAGAAACTATCAAGAGCCTAAGTAAGTGACATCAGTATCATACCCATACACCAAAGAAGGTCTGGACAATGCTTAAGGTTTCCATGAGAAAAGCAACATCAATTTTGCTGCTGGCATGGCCGATTATGGCACCAGAATTTGCATCCCAAGGTGGTTGGTCAGGGGAAAGACCACTTTAAAGATTGCCACCCCTCTGTCAACTGTGATCCTTATACAATGACAAAGGTGCTCATCTTTGCCTATCTCCTCAATGACATATAAGAAGAACCCTTTCAGTATAAAAATAAACTGAACTAGATCTACAGACACCTTCTGTATTCCCTACCCTATAACCCTGTCTTCAAGTCCCTTTCTACCTCGCCTCTCTTATCTTCCAAGTTTTCCTACTAGATGTAACTCAGGGCACAAAACACCATGTTTTTTGGTGCCAATATAACTCCTTATTTTGAGGGGAGGGGCTAAGGAGGAGAGATTAAGGTTAGAGGGTTTTTTAATCTTTCTTTTCCCATCACTGATAACTTTTTGAAAACTTAGAAAAAGTATGTTAGTGGAGAAAGAAGTTGGAGAATATAACTATTGCTTCCAACTAATCAGGCTTATATATCAGCAAAAACTTGTGCTTTGGGAGATGGGGAGGAAGAAATATTTTACCTGGAGGGATTGGAAGGTAGGTAGGAGGGATTTACTGAAGGATTTTTTTGTGAGTGTGTGGGAAAGGAATGTTATATTCATATGAGACTGTAACCTACTTTTCTAAAAAGGTAAGAATTAGTAAGGCATAGTAATTTCAGCTTAGGGAGGCAGAAAAACAAACCCTTTGTCTTTTAGTTATATGGACCTCTTTATATTTTCCCTGGCCTAAAGGGAGAAAACTTTAGCCAGAAAATAGCTTTCAAGCTAGGAGAACTAATGGGAACTGCTCAATTTTAGAAAAGAATAAAGGAAAATTCTTGCCACTCATCTTCCCTTAACCCAAAGCAGAGTAGTATTTTTACATTTAAATGGAGAAAACCATATGGGTTGACTGCTCAGCTTAACCATGTTACTGACAAGGGGGTGAGGGATTATAGGTATTTATTTTCTGGTGTGACTAGCATGTCACAAAGGTAGGACTTTTGATATATTAAAAAAAAAAAAACCCTTTATAAAAAAGGCAAAAAAAAGTATCTCAGTAACAGGTAGTAGACATAGGCTGAGACTTAGAAGTAGAAAGTAGAAAACAATAAGATTCAACTAATGAAAGTTCTTGCCCCACTGATGAAAAGAACAAAGAGTGAAGCTGAAAATTATGTTCTCAAACAAAAAGGAATTAGTAGCCTTACTCTTTCCCCAAAGGATATTTCAACAAAGGACACATTTCCTCCCTGCCCCTCCATCCCAACATGCCTCAAACCCACACCTTTATGACTTCCAATACAATTATAGTTGACAAATATAACAAGTTTTTGGAATAGATCATCTTTCTTCTCTTTGTAATCTAAATCTTTAGCCATCATATCCATCAGCTGGAGGATATCTATGTAATTATGGTGAATTAAGATTAACTGTGAAATTCAGTTAGACCAAGTCAGTTTGGCTAGAAAACGTAAGCCTTGGTTTCCCTGCCTTCAAACTAACCAAATTAAAGGTTCATGTTTTATTATCTTGGATCTGGTTAATTTATATTATGTGAACATTGTCTTTGAAAAGCACGTTTCATGAATTGTGTCAGGGCATTTACTATTGTTTTGAGGTCTCAAAGAAGGACTGACATTTTCGGAATGGCAAAATTGTCTACAACAGTAGGATCAAGCTCAAATAGAAAGAGATTCAAGCAGGTAACCACATTGACTTAGGTAACCACAAATTAACATTATCTATATTGCATTGCATTTTTATTTATTTCATTAAATGTTGACCAATTACATTTGCAATCTTTTTGGCTACATTTAAGAGTTTTACTGCTTGGGACCTGTGGGCTATGGTTTGGGGCTACAGGTTCACATCTTAATTAACTTAATATGAAAATAAATTCCTTGGGAAAAAGTAGTTCTTGTACATTTGATTGCTACTATTTATAGTACAATGTTTAAAATGTTCAGCGAGTGAAAGCAATTGAAAACCAATTTACATAATACATATATGTATTTTTTATTTCATCATTCTTTTTCATATATGTATTTTCATTCATTTCATATACACCCACATATATATGTATATATGTATGCATGCATGTATATACACACGTATGTGTGTGTGTTGTATATGTGTATGTGTATACACACATGTAGATTTTTTGGGTGTTTACACAGCACTTAGTGTGCAAATACCTATGGAGATTTTTCCACATACATATATATGTAGATTTTCCCAAAATACGTATACATGTGGAAAGTGGTTCTTATGCAATTAACATAGGCTAGAAGATACAGGTGAGGGAATAGGGATGACTCTCATAAAAAGTAAACCTCATCTCATTTCACAGTACTCTTCATATACTTATCATATTTTAATCTGCAATTAGATAAATCTGTGATCTTCCAGCAGACAGAATGATGCAATAGAAAGAGAACTGAGTTTGGAACTGGAGGACCTTTGTTGCAATCCCAGCTGGGTGACATTGGACAAATTACTTTACCTACCTTCACTCCACCTCCTCATCTGTAGAAGGAGGGGGTTGGACTTAGTGACCTCTGATGTCCCTTAACATTTTTAAATCTATGATTCCATATTAGGTGAATCACATATAGAGCATTTACAGGAAGAGATGGTAAAAAAGACTCATAGGATGGGTAAGAATACATATGTTACAATATGTACTATTAGAAGACATAGCCACTTCATTCATAGGAGCATAAATTCAGAGCAGTTATATGATTTGTCTAAGGTTACAGAGGATTGATTATCCCTTGACCTTCTTGTATGACTAGTATTTTTGTTTGTTTTTTCTGTTGCTACATTTCCTGACTGAGCTCTTTTCAATGGCTGCCTCACAATGTCTAAAATGTTCCCCCTACTTATCTCTGTCTCATGACTTCCCCAGATTCCTTCAAGTCCCAGCTAAAACCAATTCTTTTACAGGAAATGTTTTTCTATCCCGTTTAATTCTAGAGAACTCACTTTTTTGATTATTTCAAATTTATACACACAAGTATGTATATATAATACATATATATACACATAATGTATATGTATATATACGTGTATATACATATACATATATATATATATAAAAATATAAAACATCTGTTGACTGGCAGTCTGATTGGTTAAATATTACTCTGATGATGTCACATGCTACTTCTTATGTGTGATTCTTCCTTTGTATAGTATGTCAACCTGCTTGCACCCAACATAGTTCTTTCATGCTGAGCATTAGCTTTTGAGTGGCCCTTAGTCTTAAGTGTGTGGAGTCTGTTGCATTTGATTATTCATAGTATTATAATAGCCACATAAGATCAGTCAAAACATATTACTTTTAAAAGATGGATCTTATTTTGAGGAGAAGCTTGGGATCCTTTGAGTCCATTCTTCTATTCCATTTTGGGTCTAATTCACTGCCTGTGTGCCAAGTTTGCCCAAAATTACATTTTGATGCACCAGCTCTGTGGGTTCTCCATCCAGCTGTATATTACAGTCAGAACTATAGGCATTCTTTGTCTACTTGAGTTTTCCTGTGTTAATAACTAGACCAAACGTTATTGACTGATAATAGATTTCCCTTAGGAGGATCTGTAAAAGTTCCAAGATTTGATATTGTTAGTAGGTTATCTCCATACAGGGACATGTAAAGAACTTTTTTATCCACAAGTGAATTCCTCTTTTACTATAAATATCAAATGAATTGTTTCCTAATCCTTCAGCGCCTACTGCTTCTATCCCCTGAAGTTATCTTATATTTACTTTACATATATTTGAGTTTAATTACAAGTAGATATCTTATTTCTCTCAAAATAATGTAAGCTTCTTGAGGACAAGGACTGTTTTACTGTTGTTGGGGTTTTTTTTTCTCCCTAGTGTCTAGCAAAATGCTTGGCATGGAATAAATGTTCGTCAGCAGATTGATGTATTTACCAAAGTTGTTTACCAATGTTATTGGTGGTGTCTAACACTAAGTTTGAATAGAAGAGGAATTTTAATGTGTCATAATTACTTGTGTACATATTTTCTTGTTTCCATGCTGTAAGACTGATGAACATAAAAGGATTAAGACTTATCTCCATTTTTCTCCCAGAACTTAGCAGAATCCCAAAACCATGAAATTGCAGTATTTTATAATAGGAAGGGATTCCCCCCTACTTCAAAATCCCCTCCCCTCCCATCCCCTCCAGTCATATCTAGTCTTGAAAGGAATTGCATCTGCAATACACATGTCATTACCTAGCCACTGTTTGAAGATCTCCATTAAGGGGGAACCCACCACTTCTTGAGGCAAAACATCCTATTTTTTAACAACTAATTATTATTGTTTTGCTCATAACAAATCTAAATTTTCCTTTTTGCAACTTCCATATATTGGTTCTGTTTTTTACCTCAGGGACCAAGTAGTAGAAAACCAATCCCTCTCCCACATAACACAAACTCTTGAACACAGCTCCCCCCTCCATGTTTTCTTTCAACTGATTTTCTCAGTACTAAGACTCCCTGAACGTTTCAATTGATCTTCACATTGGCATGGACTCAAGGATCTTCCATATACCAGTTGCTCTCCTCTAGGTACTATGCACCTGATCAATATCCTTCCTAAACTAGTGTTTAGAACTAAACTCAATACCATAGATGTGGTCTCTCCATGGCAAACTACAGAGACACTATCATCTCTTTATTCCTAGAAACAATTGTACTCTTAATGTAGCCCAAGATACCATTAAATCTTTTTTTTTTTGAGGGAAGAAGGTGGGCTACCACATTATGCTACTGACTCATATTGAATTTATACTACATTAAAATCTTATTTTTTTTGTCAGAAAAGATATTATCCAACAATGGCTTCCCTCACTGTGTTTGTAAGGTTGATTTTTTAAACAAAGGTTTAAAATTTTTATATTTGTTCCCACTGAGTTTCAAATTTTTGTAAATGTGTTAGTCTTCTCTCTCAACATCATATCATTTGAAAATTTGATAAATATGCCACCTATTGCTTTATCCAAGTCACTGGAAAATAAAATAAAACAAAATAGGGTCAAGCTAAGAACAATGGGACACTCCAGTGGAGATTCCCTGCCAATATGCATCAAAGCATTAACGACTACTCTTTGAGATTGATCATTCAACTAGTTCCAAATCTGCCCACATATATTATCATCTGGTTCATTTTTTAACCAAAAGAATGCCATGAGATCCTTTATCAAATGTTTTGCCCAAATCCAGGTAAACTATAGCTAAAGCATTCCCTTCTTCTACCAGTTTAAGTAACTCTGTCCAAAAAAGAAATAGCATTAGAGAGTATAATGAGATATTGAGTATCAAATAAATGCTTGTTGAATGCAATGGTACATTAATCTTCAGAGATGTGTGTGTTCTGATCATATGGTTTATTGTATTCTTTATAATGAGTTATTCCTTTGTTTTAGTGTATTTGGAGAAAATTTCTCTTTCAATTCGTGTTCTCAAAGGAGGTTAGCAGTGTCCTTAACTATAGAGGAAAACATCAAAATCCAGCTCTAATAGGAATAGCATAAATGGATCCCATATTATTTTGAAAAGTATGTTCGTTAATTTGGGACTTGAATAGTTGCTGATATAGTTTGATCAGTAGAGTTAGGGCTTCTAGGTCACCTAGAAAATATAAAATTTTAAGATAATGAAGTCCCATTCAGAACCTGTCATGCTCATAGTGTGTGTGTGCGTGTGTGTGTTCTTCATTGCCAAAGAAGACCATGCCATCAGAGAAAAAATGACATGACATGCACTTGACTTTGTTTTGAATGAGGGAGGGCTGTGCAGGTGACCAGCGTCACTTCTCTTCCAGAGCCATCTGAATCCGGTGACCAGATGTTTATCAGGATGACTGGAGATGACCCAGGATGAGGCAATTGGGGTTAAATGACTTGCCCAAGGTCACAGAGCTAGTGAGTATCAAGTGTCTGAGGTGATATTTAAACTCAGGCCCTCCTGACTCCTGTACTGGTACTCTATCCACTGCATCACCTAGCTGCCCCAATGTTCATAGTATTTAGAAGTAGAAAGGACTATAGAAATGATTTAGTCTAGGGATGAGGAACCTGTGGTCTTAATGCCACACATGGCCCTCTAGGTCCTCAAGTACCACCCTTTGACTGAATTCAGTTGGATTCAGCTGAAGGGCAGCACTTGAGAACCTAGAGAGCCACATGTAGCCTCAAGGCTACAGGTTCCCCACTCCTGATGTAACCCATTCTTTCAATTTTGTGGATAAAGAGCCTGAGGTTGATAGTTATGTAACTTGTTCAAGGTCACATAGGCACAAAATAAAAGAACTGTCATTACATCTAAGACTAACAACAGACTGATGTGTGTAATCAAGGGAGAGGCAGGAAAATGTAGTAGTAAGAGAACCTGCCTTGAATTTAGAAGTATTGGCTTCAAGTACCACCTCTAACATCTATTGATTGTGTGACCCTGAGCAAATGATTTAATTTCTTAATACCCCATTCAACTTCCTAAAACTCTTTAACTTTCACAGAAGGAATTGATTTGTATTGGTAGAGGGAGTTTTCATTCTAGTAGTGCCCTACATTGATGAAAACAGTGGTCTAATAAAAAATAAATCTGGTTTACTTTGTGATTGATTTGAAAAAGCAGATCAGTCACAGAAAACCAGCGGCTGTGCTTGTCACTGTAAAATGTCCAGTTAATTCCTTTGGAAGGTAGCTAAGAATTTTTGTCTGCTTTGATCATCCTTCTTCACAAAGGGCAATCAGTATTACAGAAGGTGATGTAATATGAAGGCAAAGAGTTAATTCAATTATCTGGAAAATCAAAGTGAGGAGGGCTTAAATTTTGCAAGCTAGCAAATTCATGGTATTCACAAAATAATCCAGATCTGTTTAATACAAAACTCACTGATAGAAAAAAAAATATGAGTATGTTTAAATTTGACTAATAAAAGCTTACCCTTTACTTTTGCTTTGTCCATGTTGACATCTACATCTTGCCTATTCAAAGTCTGAGAAAAGAAAATGAGAAAAAAAGCTTTGTTTTGTAGTAAAAGACAGCTTGGGATGATAATTCAAATACTAGACTTAAGGTCAAGAAAGAAAACCTGAGCTCAAACTCTCCTGCTGTCACCTGTTACCTATGTGATCCCAAGAAAGTCATAACCTCTGGGAGCAAAATTTAAAGACTCATTGACTAAGTCAAGAGGGATTGTTACTTGCCATTGGCAGAGGGAGTTACCACACTGACAAAAATCATAGGTCTTTCATGTGTTTGTATAATATGGGCCTAAGGAAAGGGTGAATCTTACATTTGGAAAACAACATAAAGGAAAAGAATATTAACAAAAGTGTACATGCCAAACAACAATGCATGAATTTACATACACACCCCTAATTTAATGCTCTATTATAATTAAAATGAGCAATTTTTTTTATCACAGTGGGTATGGAAAGCTTTATTTCAATATGAACTAATATAGTCATTTCATAACTCCTCTAGAGCAGCTGGCTCATTATGGAAATGCTGACATACCCTCAACTGTATCGATGCTGATTAGGGAGTAGTGAGCATAATTTCTGAGCACAGGAAGTTCACAGATCCAAGAATTATTGTTTTTACAATCCTTAGAAACTCTGTGAATATTCCTGCTTTAAATGGAGGGGCTCAATGCCATTACTTCCTTCTACAACAGATTTTGCACTTCTCCTTTCATAAGTCTCATAAGTTAAAGAAATAGACTTTGAATCTGATATCAAGAATGAGTCACTTCAGAAAATTGCTTTCAACCTCTTTTTGGAAATGAATAAATGAGATGTTCAGTGCCATATATAAACTAGTCATAATGCTGAAGTGTCTGATCAACTGTTTCATGTCAAAAATTATTTCAGAATGACATTAGAAAAAAGAAATTTCATTTAAACAAATGCTGTTTTGGTACCTTCACTGTTTTTTTTTTCTTTTCCAAGATGTAGTATAGTTCAGTGCAAAGATGTTTTCATATGGTCTTTCTAGGTACTTATAATTCCCCTGCTTCCTTTCCCTCAAATTACTTCTTTTCCTAAAATGTATTACATTGCTACTATCTCAAAGAGAATGAATTTGTAGAGCTTACTTTGAGTTATGTGGGCTTTCAAATATCATAAACTATTCTTTACTCAATCTCTAGAGGTGGGGACTCAAAACCTCTCTTGATAATATGATTTAATTCTCCCAAGGCATTGAAATTTAGTCTGTTATCTAACCAAAGTCTATTATAGTGTAATGTAAGCCTACCCACTCATTTTGTTCTTAGCAAAGACAGAACCTTCTCACCTTTATTCCCAACTCAAATTTCCAGTAACATCTCGAATATTTTTGATCCTTTCCAATTTGTATCTACTTTCTATGGACTTTTTATGGTAAACTTTTTGAAGGCAAGGAACTAGTCATATTTCATCTTTTTTAATTCTCGGAACCTAGTACAATGAAGCATACATATTAAACACATATTACATAATAATAATAAATATTAATAATTAATAATAATAATAAATATTTGTAAACATGAACAGATTCACATAAGTGAAGACATATATATACGTAAATACATACATACACACACACACACACACACACACACACACATATATATATATATATATATATATATATATATATATATATATATATATATATATATATATATATACATATACACAGAGAGAGAGAGAGAGAGAGAGAGAGAGAGAGAGAGAGAGAGAGAGAGAGAGAACAAAGTCAGAAGACCTAGTCTGGAACTTTGTCATTTATTAGATGTTTGTCTAAGAGTTAATCAAACTCTTATAGATTCAGTTTTCTGTGAAATATGGGTAATAATGCCTACATTACAAATCTTGCAAGATTATTGTGAAGGTGAATGAATAAATTCAAGCAAAGTGCCATATAAATGAAAGCTGTAATTATTAAACTTGTTATTCAACCATTTTTCTGTTGTGTCCAAGTATCTGTGACCCCATTTAAAGTTTTCTTGGCAATGATACTGGAGTGGTTTGCCATTTCTTTCTCCAGCTCTTTTTACAGATGAGAAACTAAAGCATATAGGGTTAAGTGACTTGGCCAGAGTCCCACAGCTAGTAAGTGTCTGAGGCTAGATTTGAACCAAGGAAGCTATCTTTCTGACTTCAGACCAAGAAGTCTATCCAATGTGCCACCTAGCTGCCTAATTAGAAATGTAGATTGTTGAATACTCTATTTCATTCTCTTTTCCTTCCTAATAGATATTAGGCTAGTCAAAGGAGCATTTGGGAAAAGAAAAGTGGCTAATGGCAGAAACGGACTAGAGAAGAAAAAACTCATGACAAATTCTCAATGTGAGGGTGGTGAACGACTAAACAGAAGTAGGTTATCAGTAATGGATATTGAAACTATACTGTTGTTGTTTAAATAAGGGAAGCAACAAAGAGATATACAAATAAAAGATCAGTATCAAAAATATATATCAGAATGATGCAGCTAGGTGGTGTGGTAGTTAGAGCACTGGACCTGGAGTCAGGAGGACCTGGCCTCAGATACTTACTAGCTGAGTGACCCTGGGAAAGTTACTTAACTCTGATTGCCTCCAAAAGACAAAAATATACATATGCATATGTATGTATATATATATAGATATATGCATATACACACATACACACATGTATGTTTGTATGTATATATCAGAATAAAGAAATTGTTATAATAATAAAATAATCATAATTTTAATAATAACTTGTATTTTTATAGTCCCTTAAAATTTGCAATGCACTTCATATATGTTAACTCATTTGATCTTTATGGTAAAATGTTGTTGTCAAATTGGAATGATTTATGATAATGAACTGAGATTGCAGTTAATGTTTGTATCCAATAATAAAGTTTATGTTTATTCTTAAATTTATTTATTTTCTTTTTTTTCATATTCTTGAGTGTATTACATTTATCTTCCCATGTTGAATTGAACTATCCCTTCATAGGAAATAATAATGGACAATTCACTAAAGATGAACTAGAAAAATAAATCAGGACTATTTCCCCATGATACATTGTAAAAGATTATTATCATGAGTCACTGAACGACAAGGGGCTGAGCTGACTCTGACTGAGATCCTGTAAAAGTTCTCCCCTCATGGTGGTTAAGTGATTAACAGTAAATGATTTATCACCAAAGCAAAGATTCATTCTGGTCATGGTCACTCATCATGACCCCGTTGAAAGTGGAGATTTCCTTTAGGCCAAAATTCCAAATAGTTAGTTCAGTGTAATAAGCATATTTGCAATGCACACACATGCACACACGCCCACGCACGCACACACACACACACAAAACTTAAAAAAATAATTTATTTCAAATGAGACGTGTGGATGAATTTTGTACTTTTCTAATAATTACCTTGGGATTAAAGATGCATATGAAAAGATAGCAAATAGATTAAAAATAGAACAGAACTGTCAGCATTTCCTTTAACAAACTATTTCTTCTATTTTATTAATGAAAATGGAGTTACTACATTGGACTCAAACCATACAAAGAAGTGGATATTACTTTTAAAAAGACAAAAATGGGTAGTATAACTAAATGAGAAAGGTATATACAGAGAACAACTGTGCAGGAGACAGGACAATTTTGAAAGCATTGAAGAGAGATTTTCCAAATATTTGAAAGAAAGGAAGACATTGAATGATAAAAGAAATCACAGTTTTTGAAATCAGTGTTTAAGAAAAGGTAATTAGGAGGAAATTGGGAATTTTTAACCCATATATCTATTTTTATGTCTATAAAATCTTGATATGGAGGAGTATTCTTGATGAAAATATGAGAATGATTTTGAACAAGATATTCACAGCAGACTATATTTTTAAAGGCACACAAATGACTGAAAAGTATAGAGAATATGTGTTCAATATTTATAAGCATATGTATTCAATATGTACAGAGGATATGCATTCAGAGAACCTATTCACAAATTACACTAGATTTATTGTTTGCTGAGTATAAGAAAGAATAGAATTTTTGGCCTGGTAAGATGGCTCCTTTGTTGCTGTATGGCTGTACTGCAATGCCCTAGTTCAATGTCACTGGCACATAAGAACTTGTGGGTAGTCTTTTCCATATCAAGGGCAAGATCCTAGGAAAGTGACTATTGCTGGATAAACTTCCTGACCAGCAAGAATATACTGGGATTACCTTAGGCTTTAGTCTTAATTCTGTGTGGGTAGGGCCAAGCTCATGTTAAGTAAATGTTAAATAGAGCCATAAAAAAACATGCCTTAAATGAAGTGTATCGCATGGCTACAGTGTTATACCAAATTTCTTGATATATAAACAAATAAAACAACTTCTTTCCTGATCCTCTGAGAAGCAATATTACATAGGCATGAAATAAACATTATGCATTGGTTGATCCTGCTTTATTCTCAAAGAGGATGTATGACATGAGCAGGGTGATGTCTTGACTTGAAAGTGAATTGGATTTAAATGAGACAGAGCTGTGCAAGGTCATCAGCCTCACTCTCTTCACCAGAATCATCTGAGTCTAGTAGCAAGATATAGGTCAGGATGACTGGTTACAGCCCAGGTTTCAGTAGGAGACCTTGACCTTTTTAAACTAAGGTCTTTTTTTTTAAATAAATGTATTTGTTTATTTTTACTTTACAACATTCACTTCCACAAGATATCAAGTTCCAAAATGTCTGCCCATCTCTCCCCCATCTTCTACCCCAAGATGGTGTGTAATTTGATATAGTTCTACATATACATATATTTATTCTTATTAAAACTATCTTCACGTTAGTCATGTAAAAAAGAAATAGAACCAATGAGAGAAACCACGAGAAAGAAGAAACAAAAGAGACAGAGAAAGAAAGAGAGAGATTGCAAATAATATGCTTCTATCTGCATTCAGACTCCATAGTTCTTTTTCTGGATGTGGACGGCATTTTTAAGATAAGGCCTTTCCCAGGCCTCAGTTTGAGACAATAGTCATTAAAGGCTAAGTAAGAATTAAGGTAAAAAGTGGCCTACTTTGCCTTCACAACAGAATCAATCAGGGAGGGGCAGATCCTCAGGGTTTCTGGCCAAAGCAGAAACAATTGCCGTTTACACTTACTCAGAGCCCCCAAAACTCAAACAATGATCAAGCAAGGTTTGGGCTGGGACCTATTATTTGGCTAATCAGTGAGAGCCAGAGTGATTTGGTTTAAAAGCCTAATCAAGTAGTTCCACTTGAATTCCAACAGGCTTTCTCAGAGGCTGGTTTTTCATAGTTATATTTCAAGAAATCATAACTGAAAACCCCATGCGACAAAAGAATAATTTACAACCTGAACCACGATCATGTGCTGTTGACCTCACTCCCAATTAATAAGAAAGTAAATGAGGGTATTTACTGAGGCTCTTTATCACCTAGTTGTCATCCACTCAATTATAAGAATTAGGAGTATGTCTTGGTACTTCCAGAGCACAGAGGTTAAAGGTTATATGGAATGTCTGCTAAAGGAACAGCATACCTCTCATCTTCTCAAAGTCTCTGCCCTTCTATGAATGAAGGCTACTATGAAGTCCTCAGTGTAAATTGTCCTGGTTACTATCCTCTATTTACTCCCCAGGACTTGGATGTGAACATAAACTATGGATTGGCTTTTTGCATTATTGTGAACACTGAGCTATTGCAAGGCTTTGGTGGATTATTATTGGGCTATCTAGATCCCTACTGACAGTATTGCCTTTATGTCTGATCTCTGTTCTCAAGCAGCTCACATTACAATGCAGGGGCATGCCAACTTGTAAGCAGCTATGTATATACAAAATATATACAGAATATATGGAAGGTACTAGAAACATAGGTAATCAGGAAAGGTCTCCGGCAAAAGACAAAATTTGATCAGCTTCTTGAAGGAAGACAGGAAGAGTAATTTAAGTAAGATCAAATCAACAAATATTTGGTAACCACCTGCTATATTCTAAGCACTATGCTAAGCCCCAAGGATACAAAGAAAGCAAAAAACAACCCCTTCTCTCAAAGATATCACAGTCTAATAAAAGAAATCACATGAAAACAACTATGTACTAAAATATATATATATATATATGGAATAAATTGGAACTAATCAATAGAGGGAATGCATTAGCATTATAGTAGGTTGGAAAGGGCTTCTTCTAGAAGGTAGGATTTTAGCTGGGAATTAAAGGAATCCAGGGAGGTCAGGAGATAGAAATGAAGAGGGATATGATTTAGGTCACAGGAAACAGCAAGTGAAAATTAGTCTGAAGATGTAACATCTTGTGTGCAGCACATTAAGATTCATTGTAATGCATAGTCAGTGGTGGTAATTAAAATGAAAGAAGATTAGAAAGGTAGGAGTTAGATTAGAAAGGTCAGGTTATGAAGGATTTTGAATGCCAAATAGGTGAATTTTATATTTGACCCTGAAAGCAACAAAAAGCCAACAGAATTTATTAACCAGGTGAATGAGATGGTCAAAGATGAACTTCAGAAAGATCAGTTTGGCTGCTGAATGGAAGATGGATTGGATGGGGGAAGAGAAGACACAAGGAAACTAACCTGAAATCTGTTGCAAAAGTCCAGTTATACAGTGATGAGGACCTGTATCATATTGGTGGCAGTATCAAAGGAGAGAAGTTAAAGATATAACCCAGGTAAAATTGATAGGAATTGGCAAAAATAAAAATTAGATCTGGGGAATGAGAGTGAGAAGTAGTGAATGACACCTAGCTTGCAAGCCTGTGTGACTGGGATGACAATAAGGCCCTTGAACAGTAATAGGGTACTTGGACACTTTGGAAGGTGAAAGATTTTGCAGGGAAAGGTAATGAGTTTAGTTTGGGATCTGTTGTGTTTATAATGCCTACAGGACATCCAGTTTGAGACATCCAAAAGGAAGTTGAAGATGCAAATGTGGAGAGAGGAGACAGGCTAGGGTTAGATAAGTAGATCTCAGAATCCACTGAAGAGAGATGCTATCTTCAGGCAAAATAGTATGGAAGGAGAAGAGAAGGGAGCCCATAACATTGCATGGAGGGACATCTACCTTTAGAGGGAGGTCTTCCAAAAACCTAGAGAAAAGACAATATTAAGAAGAAGTGAGTAATCAGCTGTGTTAAAGACTTCAAACCACCATCATCATGTTCATCATGATCACCATGATCACCACCAGCAGCAGCAGGAACATCTTTTTCTTTCTTCCTTCTCCTCCTCCTCCTTCTAATATTTTTCAATAAAACAATAAGCCAATAAGCCAAAACAATTAAGTATGTTTTAGGTTCTATACTGCATGCTGAGGATACAAGGACTAAATGTAAAATAAAACTTTGTGTTTAAAGAATATCTAGTCTAAATAGAGAAGACAGCATGGGTGTCTGTAGACACACACATACATATATACAAGAGGGGCTGGAGAAGGCACTGGCATGTGTTTGAACAAGAAGGAACTCCTGTAGAACTAGAGTTGATATCTGAAGAAAACTATGGATTCTGAGAGAGGGAGATGGGGGAGTGGGGACAGTATTACAAGTATTTCAATATGAACACTGCTGTAAATATTTTCCACCAGTAAGCCTCTTTATCTTCCACACAATTTTTAAGCTAATCAACTGAAAAAAAATGCTGTTTTTCCCCCTTTTCCTACATACGTTATTACTTTGTTCCATAGGTCATTGGAAATTAAAAATTATAACTCCTAATGCTTCTTTTTATCTTTTTTTAAAAAGCTTTTTTATGAACTTAATAAATATTTAAAGAAAAGCCTAAAAATGGGGGAATGGTATGTGAAACTGGGATCTTTTGTTACTTATATATAACTTTGTTTTTCCACTCTGCATATATTTGTTTGTTTTGCATAATTCAGCTCTTAGTAGATCTAATTTTGTCCTGCTGGTCTGTGATCTCTCCTCCTTCTCTCTTGTAAATATTTGATGTTCAATTGACCTTCTTCCTTTTTATAATACTATTACTATTACTTTCCTGATTCACATCCCACCCCCAAAAGTGCTTCCTTGTAATAAGTCATTAAATAAGTCATTGTAATAAGTCATTAAAGTCTAATTCACACATTGAAAATGTCTGAAGGCGTATTTCTCGTTCAGTATTCTTAGTCTCTCTGTCTCTGCCAAGTTATGGGAAGCATGTCTCATTACCAATAAGTCTTTTGGAACCAACATTGGTCACTTTGTTGTTAATCAGACATCTTGATTGTCTCGTTGTTCTTTTTGTTTGTATTGTTACTATCACAGTATAAATTGCTCTCCTGGTCCTCATTTTACATCAGTTCATATAAGACCTTCAAGATTTTTTCTAAACCATTCATCATTTTCTTATGGAATAGTAATATCTCATTACATTATCTACTATAATTTATTCAGACATTTCTTGATGAATAGACATATATGGTGTTCTAGGTCTTGACTACAACCAGTAAGTGCTGCTATAAACAACTTTGCACACATCAGTTTCTTCCCATTGTCTTTGATCTTTTGGAAGTATATGAATTTATTGATATCTTTAGGTCAAAGTATACCCATAGTTGGGTGACACTGTATATATAACTCCTAGTTATTTTCCTAATGGTTGCAACTCTTTACAACTCTACCAACAATTTCTTATCTTGGAACTTCCTTAAGATCTTTTCACTCTGGATTATGCATTCCATACTGTGAAGTCTTCTTGCTCTGGAATATTTCTTTCTTATTTTTTTAGAGAAAGGAAGGTGTTTGTTTTTTCAAATGGTTTATCTCTAAACCTTACATCTTATTAACTCATTCCAATAAAAAGTATATCAAAATTAGCTGATTAAAGTGTCTTTAAAATTATTTCAAAACCAGGTTGGCCTTTGAAGTTCTAACTGTGCCTAAAATGCCTAAAAGATGGGATTCCTGCACTCAATGCCCTTTTCTCCTCAGCTTGGGTAAGTTTAAAGTTTAGTTTAGTTGTTTTGTTTTGTTTTGTTTTGTTTTAACCACAGTTGATTTGGTCCATTTCTTAGATTGCTTACGACTATAGATAGAGTCCATATAAATCAATTTTTCTTTTGAAATATTTATGCCATGAAATTCTTAAATTCTTTAGATTATATTCCACCTGTAATGAGTCTTTTCTGGGGTCTCCATTTTGTAGAGGGGTCCAATCTAACCAGCCTTCATTCCCCTCAGGATGTTTAGCCCCGTAACTTTATAATCATACCTCCATACTGCATATCTTCTCCCCTTTCTCCTAACAACCCCTGCTTTTTCAGTGCATATGTGTGTTTTCTACTGTTGGAGTGGAAGCTCATTGAAAGCAGTATTTTTCTTTTTCACTTGTACCTCTATACTGTTAGTATAGTGAGTTGTTAATAAATAGTGAGCTGTTAATAAATGTTGTTTCCTTCATTCCTTCCTGGACAATTTCACTTTGGAATATTCATTTGACTAAGGCCAGGTCAGAATAAACACAGAGACTGAGGTGATCACAGTGCTTGTAGCCTCCATGGTGGAAAAAATACAGCAGTCACCTTTCTCCTTATATTCTCTTGCGGCATCATCACGGCTTTTCATCTTTCAAATATGAGATGAACCAGAGATATGGTTTCTCCATTTCTCAGGAAACTGAGAAACCTGTTCAACTTTATGTACAAGTGCTGGATGTTATATCTCCCACTGGTCCAATAATTACTTCAATAACTTGGTCAATAGAGTAGAAGGTTATCACTTCTGGTCCCATTCTCTTCTCCCTTCCCCAACACATACTTTGTTATCCTGCCCTCTGGCAGAGTGATCTACTGCCTAAAGGTGTTCTCTACTAGGAAACTGAATCAACTCCACCTGCTGTTTAGTGACCTTTAACCAAGGACTTAGGTCCTTGGTTATACAGACCAGAAAACCAGTGAATCCCAAAAATTGATACAAAGAGTTTTCTCACATTTGTACATCTCAAGAAATCCGTATGTCTTATCTGAAAACTGGCCTTACTGATGAATCAGTTATTGTTTCCATATGCCTATGATTGGTTATTGGCACTTGAAGGGAGTGGGACACCTCTTTTTTGAATAAAAGGAATTGCACCTATTTACACTCCCCCTCCCAGCTTGGAAAATCACTAACCTTTATTCAGTTATAAATCAGATAAGCTAATATTGTATTGTTTCCTTTTAATTACTTGTTCTTCTTTGAATAATATTTTTAATGCTATGAGAATCTATCTCCCCCTGTATTTGAAGTCCAGGCCTAAGCTGAGGAGATCTGATCCCACTTTGTTAGGCAATTGGTATGCATTGCTTAATAAATCAATATGATTGAAAGATCCGACCATTGTTTTCCTCAGTCATTTCATCTTTCATCCACCACAGAATCATGCTAGGTCAAGTCAGAATTTGAACCCTGGTTGACAATCTTCCAGAACTACTCCCTAATGATCTCACTTAAATTTTTAACAAGGGCTTTTCTTTTCTTTTTTTTCTTTCTTCCTTCCTTCCTTCCTTCCTTCCTTCCTTCCTTCCTTCCTTCCTTCCTTCCTTCCTTCCTTCCTTCCTTCCTTCCTTTCATCCTTTTCACAAAAAATGCCTAAAAGGTGGGATTCCTGCACTCAATGCCCTTTTCTCCTCAGCTTGGGTAAGTTTAAAGTTTAGTTTAGTTGTTTTGTTTTGTTTTGTTTTAATTTTGAGGATTAGTTTGGACCCACCTCAAGGATTAGGGAAGAATAGGTTTGGAATAAGTTTTTCCAGAAAGTTTCCTTTTAAGGGATCCACTTTTACTATGGATTTTTTGTTAGTTCTTTTTGTTAGTTTTCCCTGGGATGTTTTGATTTACCTATGATGTGGGAAATGATTATTGTTTTTCCCCCCAGGAAATTTTAGATTTGTCCTAGGAAGTGAAATGGGATGGTCTGGAGTTAAGTTTTGGGTTTCAGAAGTTGAAACAGAAAATAGGTTCCAGCAGTAGTAAGATACCTCTGGGTTCCCCCTTGGATAGATTTTTTATACCATGGGACCAAGATATAATCCTGATAGTTACAGGATTGACTATTAGAGCAGTTGAGTTATATGATATCTGACTTAAAGTGTAATAGATTCAGCTGACAACTTGTTTTAGCTAATTCAGCTCTTATTATTGCCTATAAAGAAATTAAGACTAGTCACTGAGAAAATCTACTCTGATCAAATGAAATTTTGGTTTTGCTGGAAGCTTTAAGTGATGGCTTCTGCCCATCTCCCTCTAAAAGGTTTATTTTTTCTTTATATCCTGTCTATGTGTCTGTCTTATTGTTTTGCCTGTGTTTTTGTGTATTTATAAGATGTAGAATTTTTAAAGGGAAAATTTGATCAACCAGAAAAACTGCAAAAAACTGAATCCAAAAAGTTTAGGATACTGAGGGAGATGAATGGATCTCCATACTTGAAGCAGCTGGTACAATTAACTCTTACTTTAGGCTTTCAGTGGGAGATTAGGTTTCAAGAAATAAGAAAAAAAAATTGCAAGATGTTTTTTCCCCTGTCCTTTCAATTTTGACCACATTGGCATTACAGAAATAAAGTCAGATAATCAAAGTTTATAGAACTGCTGAAAATAGTCAATTTTGGAGCTATAGAGATTAAGGAGATTAGAGATTAATCATCAAAGCATTTGGAAAGTAATCATTTTCACTTATGCATATGATAAAACACCTTAGTGACTTTTAGGGGTACCACTCTGTGGAATTTGTTTTAAGAAAAAAAATAAGACAGTTTCTCTAAAAGTTTCAGGGGTAAGTGGAACTTAGATGCTTTTTTCTGCAGATTGATAAATATACTGTTTTTCTGTTCCAAAGGAAGACAGATAGTTTGAAAGCAATCCAAAAGTGCGAGAGAAAAGTTTGCATTTTTAAATTTATCTGAAACTTAAATAGCTAACTCTTGCTAACTCTTACCATGAAAAAAGAAAAGATCATTTAGAGATGCCCCTGTCACTCCCCAGTTCAGAGACCCTCCTCCTCTGACCCTTAACCTCTCTCAACTCAGATCAGGTTCCCAAATAAATTTCTTGAACAAATGCTGGAAAAATGCAAGGAAATTTGAGTTGCTTTTCATTCTCAGAAAATTTATTAGCCATATAATCTTGAGCAAGTTGTCTTCTCTGTTTGCTGATTGCAAAGTTTCCTGGTCTGTGAAGAGGAAAATATTAATGGTACCTAACTTCCAGAGTTATTATGAGGATCAAAATGATATAATGATTGTGAAGTGCTCAACACAGTGACTAGCATATGGTAAGCACTATATACATGCTCTGTTGCCTTCTCACCAAATACTGTTTATAAAAAAGATAATAAGAAATAGGAAATAGGAAGTAAACCCTTTTATCCAAATAGATAAGCAAAAAAAAAAGTTGGAGAAGTTATCTAAATTACAATATGACAGAAAATACAAAAGAGTGGATGAGCTCTTTAAATGGGAGCAAGAAAAGATTTTATTCAATCAAAAAAGGGGCACTAATTTCACCCATAGATAAAGTCCCTGAAGACTCCAGGGAGGCAAACTGAACATGTAGATGAGATAGCTTTCTAAACATGTCTATAAAAGAATTTTTTTTCTTTTTCCTCCCTGAAGTTGGTCTCAAAAAAAATCTGGAACCATATTGCCTCTTACAAAGTGGAGAATGCCTCTCCATTCTAAATTTCTTCCACCAACTCCCATTTCAGGCAGGCATGCAACATTACATTAGTATGATTTCTTTTAGAAAGAGTTTGAGAAGCATTTCATGCAAGTACACCTGCCTTGGCTAGAAATTCAGGCTTCACGAACAACAACGGGGGTTGTATTTTGTCAAAAACTTTTTCTGCATCTAGTAATATAATCTTGTGATTTTATTCTTTTTGCTACTAATATGATCTATCATGTTTATATTTTTCCTAAATTCTTGGTATAAATTCAGCCTAGCCATATTGCAAAATCTTTTAGGTATGTTGTTGTACCCTCTTTGTTAATAATTTGTTTCATAATTTTATAAATGTCATTTTAGGAACATTTGTCTATAATTATCTTTCTCTTTCTCCCCTCATTTTCCTTTCACAACTCCTTTCCTCCTTTCTCCACTAACTACAGAGTAATGTATCTGAAACATTGCTGTCTTCCTTGATGAGAACCCCTACATGGTTCTGCTAGCATCTGACCTTTCATTTTTTGCAGCTCTGGACTAAAAAGAATGGTTTATATCTGTTTCTGACAGTGGCATTTATGGGCTTGTTTCAGAAAACTCAAGAGGGATTATGTTGGAGATCTGGATTATTCTATAACCTTTCACACCACCATCTTATCCAGAGGTCCCATACCTATTTCCTATATACGTATAAATCATAGAGAGAAGGCAAAAAAAGATTTATTTCAGTGAAGAGCAATTGAATACAGAGGACTGCAAAGAAGAAATTAGGAGATATATATTACATCTAAGAGACCAAGTAGCTGTCAGTCTCTTTGACTTCATTCATCCCTCATGGAAACCATTTTTTAATTTACTCATCCCTGAATGATATTCATGACTTTAATGTTTAACAGTAAGTTTCTACATAGGCATAAATTGATTCATCTAACAGACTTTTCATAATCAGAAATTCATGTAATCAGGAGAAAATTTAAGGGAAAGCTGGCAGATTATTCATGGTATAGTGGAAAGAGCTGAATTTGAAAGCATAAGAAGCTCTATTTGAATCCCAGCTCAACTATCTATATGATAAAATAAGGTTTATTCATTAAAAAGGGTGTAGAAATAGCAAATCATGCAGTGCATTTGAAAGTAGAAGAGTATATATACAGTAAATTTGATTCTCCAAAGCGGAAATCCTAAACTCTTAATAATGCAGCCCAGTTAGCAGAAAGAGCTAGAGATTTAAACTTTGAGGATATGACTTCAAATCCTGATTGTGACATTTGTCACTTTGTCACCTTAGGCAAGTCACTTGACCTTTCTAAACTCTCTGAGTCATCAGATGTAAGGTTATGTGGCTAGAGTTCTGGCAAAATAGCTAAAGAGTGACCAATCCAGGGGAGTCACCTCTTTCTAAAACCCTTTAACCAATCATGAAATACCATTCAAACCCTTCCTTATCCCAACCAGAAGAATGAGGAAAGAAGGAAATGAAGACCATCAGATACTGCACAGCAACATCTAGAGCATTTCTCTCTTCCAAGGCCCTTCTTGTTCCTCTAATAAAAAAAGCAGTCCATTTGATAATTTATTTAAATTTAAATGCTGCTAAGGTCAATTATTTGTTCACAGTTGGCATTGAAGAAGCCTGATTATTAGAAGAAAAAGTTGGAATGATAACACTTATTAGCAATAACTTTTGGTGGAGGGAACTAAGACAACTCCAAATTTCCATCCCTTCTCTCAAAAAAAAAAATAAGAAAGAAAGAAAAGAAAAGAAGGCAGACAGGCAGGAAGAGATAAGGAGAGAAGAATAAGCTTCTCATACTAGAAGTAGAAAGGACCTTAGGGTTCAATTCTTATTTTCCAGTACAGGAAACTGGGCTCTAGAAATGGTGAATGGCTCATCCAAACTTTACACAGGAAATATCATTCCAAACAATGAAATTGAGGATATAGTGAGGTAGAGTCAAGTGGATACAAAAATCTTATAGATTCACAGAATTCTGGAGATCAATAGGACCTTAGAGACCACCTTAACACTCAGTAACCTAGAACCTGACTTTCAGTCAGAACCTGATTTGGCATTTTTCAGTCAGGATGCTAAATTTTTGCCTCACTTAAATTTTTGCCTCACTTATAACCCTGCAAGCACCGAGTTTCTCTTTTTACTGGAGGATCATCATTTTCTTGGAATGACTACATACATATATAGAAACAGAATCAGGAAACTCTGAGCACCTTGAGAGAGTAAATCTTTCAGAGAAGGGAATGATCCTTGAGGAGGAGGTATCCTCAAAATGCTGCTAGGGAAAGAACTGCTTGACTTTCTCTTTGCTGCCTTGAATTGCCTGAAATGGTAACCACTCCCACCTGTTCTAGCTCCAATGTTATATTCACAGTGCCTACTGTGACCATGAATATCACAATTCAATTCTGAATTGTGAAGTACCACAGATGCTCCACACTGAAGACATAACCAAAACATTTATTTAGATACCAGAAAGCCAAATCCATTACAGTAACAAAAATCTATATACAGTAACAATGCAGAGAACAACACCATCCCCAAGCCTTCCCCCTGGTAGTCTTCCTACAAACCAGGTCCATTAAACAAAATCATAAAGCTCTTTCACTCACACTAGCTCACTGCCTGCATCTTTCCTAGCTCTGACTACTCTTAAGACTAACTTCCTCCCAGCTCTGCTCTAGCCCTGCCTCTTCTTCTTCCCCATTCAGCAGACTCCTTGCACCATAGGCTCCATGAGACTCGGACTCATGTGACTCAGTCTATGATGTGACCCAGGCAGGCCATATGGATCTATTAATGAATATGAAAGATTTTCCATTTAAATTACCATTACATGCAGCTCCAAGATCTTTGGTATTCATTACATAGGTTGATGGAGCAACTGGGATCAACAGAACTTTGACAGGGTTAACAGAAAATAAGCATATAAAACAATATCTTGCACAACTGGTATCAACATGAGTGGGATAGGTTTAGTGAAGACTTCTCAGATTGTAATTCTTCTCCCAGGGGTGAGGTAAGGCCTAAAGGCTCAAGGTTACAATATTTTTAGAATAGAATAGTTCCATATAAGGATATAAAACTGTGTAGTGCATTAGGGTCTCAATGATTGGACAAAACTCACATAATTCCTCAATGTCTTCATTTCAAAAGGGATTGGTTAGATTTCGTGTCTAGAATGTAAGATCATATTCTCAGCTAATGAGGATAATGGTCAGTGGGGGAGGAGGGACTTGCGTTAGGGTCTATATAAATCACTGCCCTTTTCTTTGTCTTCAGCTTTCCTACTCCTACAGGTTAGCCCCGCTTCTCGAGAATCGAATAAATCTCTTTTCTGTCATCACTTTGAGAGGCCTCTGAGTAATTGATTTATGTAGGGACCTGAGCCATCCCACACAAACAGAACTTTACAACAGTCTAACAGGGAACACACAAAATGAGCCCATAAAACAATATCTTAGGGTGAGATCTGAGTACAAGCATCCCATCACCCCCACCTCGAATGAATGGGGTCCAGAATCTTGGGGTAAGAGGTGAAAGTCTCTTCTTCTATAGGTACTTCCTACAGAAATTGGACATAGAGCTGTCCCTGCCCCAAGATCCCATTTGAGGGATCAGTTCCTCAGCTGGCATCTAGAGTTGGTTGGCACCAGGTCCAGGGGTGACATAGCACATCAGATAGCGGGTGAATTCACCTTAAGTAATCAGGCATCTACAGGAGGAGGGAATTAAGCCTGCAGAAAATAAATGTGACAAACAAGGCAAACAGACAAAAAGCCAAAAAGGAACAAGGAGACTATAACCAGAAGTAGGGTAGATACAGGATCAGCTGTACTTATGAAGTTCATGAATCCACTACCATAGCCTCATTCACTCTTGTTTACTGTTTTCTGACTTGTAGCTTTGGGGTCATCATTCTGGCTAGAGGTACACCCTCTTTTATATGAGCTGGGGCAGGCCAACCCCTCATTATCTTTGCAGGTGTGATGAACCTGAATACAATGTTTCAGGAGGATCTGCAGGGGCAGCTCCTACCTCCCTGCTCAGTCTAAAATCAAGCCCCTTTTCTCAATTCATTTTACATAGTTTATTAGTTGCTATCTCTTCTTCCAAAATCTATCTCTACTCTCAGTAGTGCAGTAAACAATTCTTTTCTTGTCAATCTATTCTGACTTTGAATCCACTGGCTATTTACTGTTGTCTCTCAATGAAATTGCTCTTTTTCACTAATTGTCACCATCGAAGGTACCAACAATTCTCCCATTATTTCGGTGAACTGTCTCAAAATATCTGTGACCTCCAGAAGAGTAAAATCTTCAATTACCTCCCCAAACACTGTGGAGGTGCCCTGATTTTCCTGCTTCCTTCTTAGTACTGGCAGAACCTCAGGCTCCTCATTTGTTTCATTCTCCTCCCACACATCATCCTGGCCTGTGTTTGGGCCCCAATTAAGCCCAGCCTGAGAAAGGGCTTCATTCACTTTCGTATTGCTAACTTTTCGCCTCCTGTGAGGCAAACCAACAACAGTTTTTTCTTCCACCACTTGAAGCTCTCCAGCTTCCTTTCCTAAAGGACAATTTGAACACTACAGGATAAAAAGCTTCTCCTGCAAACCAGCCAACTCTTTTTCCATCTGAGTCTTTTCCTCCAACAGCTCATCTCTCCTTTTACATATATGTCAATAGCTTGTTAGCAAGGCCTCTCCTACACACCTCTACCATTTCTTTCCCCAGCTCTTCCATGCAGAAACTTTTTAAGTCTCTGGGTTCTCCCTACTGTAACCTCAGTTCCCAGTTTTCACAAAACTCTAGCCCATTCTCTTGCTAGATAGGAATAAAGCAAATCCCCCACCCTGGGGCATCCATTTCTTCCTCTGTCTCCTCTGCCTTTCAGACTCCAAATAGAGAACTTTATTTCGTGATCCCATTCCTGTCGCCATTTGTAGCACCCTTCGATCCCTTAATATAGAAGCTGCTAGATCTTGTGTTATCCTGATTGTGTTTCCACAATACTTGAATTGTTTCTTTCTGGCTGCTTGTAATATTTCCACCTTGACCTGGGAACACTGGAATTTGGCTGCAATATTCCTTAGAGTTTTCTTTTTGGGATCTCTTTTAGGAGGTGATCAATGCATTCTTTTCATTTCTATTTTACACTTTGGTTCTTGAATATTAGGGCAGTTTTCCTTGATAAGTTCTTGAAAGATGGTGTCTAGACTCTTTTTGATCATGGCTTTTTGGGAGTCCAGTCATTTTTAAATTATCTCTCCTGGATCATTTTCCAGGTGAGTTGTTTTTTCCAATGAGATATTTCACATTGTCTTATATTTTTTCATTTTTTTGGTTTTGTTTTATAATTTTTTGCTTTCTCTAATAAAAAATAACTTCCATATGCTTCATTATAATTTTGAAGGAATTATTTTCTTCAGTGAGCTTTTTCCATTTGACCAATTCTGCTTTTTAAGGCATTCTTTTCCTCATTGACTTTTTGGACCTCTTTTGCCATTTGAGTTAGTCTAATTTTAAAGGTGTTATTTTCTTCAGCATTTTTTGGGCCTCCTTCAGCAAGCTATTGACTTGTTTTTTCATGATTTTCTTGCATCATTCTCATTTCTCTTCCCAATTTTTCCTCTACTTCTTTTACTTGATTTTCAAAATCCTTCTTGAGCTCTTCCACTGCCTGAGACTAATTTGTGTTTTTTCTTGGAGGTTTTGGATGTAGATATTTTGGCTTTGTTGTTTTCTTCTGGCTGTATGTTTTAATTTTCCTTGTCACCAATGATGTTAGAAAATACTTCTTTACTGTAAAAGTAAGAATCTATAGTCTGTTTTTTTTCCCCTGTTTGCTCATTTTCCAACCAATTTCTTGATTTTTGAGCTCTTTGTTAAGTGGAGAACTCCAGAATCAACCTATGCTTTAGAAGTGACTGCTATTGCCCTGTGGCTAGGTCTGGAACTGGGTCCAGTGTTAGGTCTGCAGCTGTGGCTGGGACTGTGGCTGGGGCCAGACCACACTCTCCTCTCAGTTAGGTGAAAAACCCTTCCCATTGAACTTCAAAGCTTTCTTTGGCATTTATAGGTTGAGAAATTCGGAAACTGCAACAACCATCAGTGATTCATTCCATTAAGGCCTGCTCCAGCTCTAGCCACAGTGGTGCTGCCCACATGGGACTGTGCTCCGCTCCCACATGGGACTGTGCTCCACTCCCACATGATAGACCCTTTCTGTCAAACTTCTAGATTGTCTTGGGCTGGAAATCTGCTTCAGTTCATCACTCTGTGACTTTCAATCCTCTAGAATTTATTCAGAGTCATTTTTTACGGATTTTTTAAGGGGTTTTGGGGGATATCTCTAGCAGATCTCTGCTTCTACTTCACCATCTTCAATAATTCTTATTTCTTATGGATGAAGTTGAGAAGGAGAAATAGTTTCATTTCTCCTTTTCTGCTTTGTTGTGGCAGGTGGCTAAGTCACACAGAATTTATAAGTTCAATCTAGAGACTTGGAATTTAGAATTAGAAAAGTTTTTAGAAATTATTTTGCCTAACTTTTATGTCTCAAGAAATTATTTTTGTCATGGTGTTAAAGGAAAGTTGGGTCAGCAGAAAAGGAAGGAGTCAGTTTATTCATAAATGCATAAAAATTGTTGCTGATAGCAAAAAAAAATCCAACCATCATGTGATTGTCAACATTTTTCATAGTAAAATAATTTTAAAATGTACCTTTATATCTCAAATATCAATGATGAGGGTTTAAAACTATAGCAACACTACTTATATAGAGAGTTTGCATAAGCAATCTGGCATTCTGCTAAAAGTCTCAGTTGAGAAGCCATTGTATCACTAAGTCAAGTGTTGTTGTTCAGTTGTTTTCCAGTCACGTCTGACTTTTAGTGACCTGATATGGTGTTTTCTTGGCAAAGATATTGGAATGGTTTGCCGTTTCCTACTCTTGCTCATTTTACAAATGAGGAACTGAGGCAAACAGTGAGTTCTGTGACCTACTTCTCTTCTACCTATTCATACAATTTCTGAAAAATAAGTACTTCTTTTTGTTTGCTTAATGACAACCTATGATATAAGTGGATTGATATTATTATTAGTTATTTTCATAATTATACTTATTTTCATTTCTTGTGCTTCTGTTGCTTGGGAAATATGCAAATCAAATCATTTGATCACCTCTTGCTGGTTTTAGGAATACCTCAAATCCTTCCTTTTGTTGAAAATCCATCATTTTTTCTTTTTATGAAGCTCATATTTTTATTTGTTATTTTTAACTGAGAACCTGAGTTTCTTTGTTTCTTTGGAATAGTCATTTATTAATTTCTCAAACACCTCATGAATATGAAATAACCCTGAGTTATTTGAATTTTTTTATTCATATTTAAAGTTCTTTCTTTCCCTGGTTTCATTCAATATTATTGTTTGTTATTGAAATTTAACCTTAAAGCTTTGGAGTTGGAAACATGGCATTTTTTTTCTGAAGCAATATGTAGATTCATTCAATTAGATCTCATTGTCTGTAGTCAAAAATAATGGACATTGTTCTTGTATGTGTCTTATAATATGGCATTCAGGAATTGATTACTCTTATTCTTTGTAAGATCTAGGTTTGTTTGTTTGTTTTTTTTAATTCTCTCTCAATGTCTTTTAATCATGATCAGTTGCTTTGGCCTGTGTAGAAATCATGTTTTTTTTCACACTATTGTGTCTAACTTCTCAGCTGACAATTTTCTCCTTCTTCAATACTGTTTCAAATCTGTTACTCTCTCTCTCCCCAACCCTCTACTTCTGGAGAGAAAGTATCCCTTGTCTGGTTATTTTTCTACTCCAAAATTGATATTTTAAGTTACATATTAAGAAATCTTACTTCTAACCTAAATTAATTTTTAATTTCTTCTTTTAAAAATTTTATTCTGTCTTTAAACTTTTTGGAATTTCTTGATTTTTTCCACGGTCTCCAGTGATTTTCAAAAGTTCTCTTTTGCAATGAAAAATTTTGCTTCATTTTCCTTTGGAGTGTAATACATGCTCAGAGTGGTTTTGAATCCTTATGTCTTACTAATTTTTCCTTTCATTTTCATGATCCTCTCTTCAAGTTTATTTGATTTTGAGTTAGGTTTTATTTAGGCTTTCTCTCTTAAACTTTTGAACTTTAAACTACTCACCTCTTTTCTCCTTTTTTCTGACCTTTTACTATATCTTAGAACCTTGATACTGGGGCTGACCTCAGCTTTTGTTATTACAGGATAGGGATAAGGATCAGCCAGGCCAATGTTTCTGTCCCAAGTATACTCTAGGAGGATATTTGTGATCTGAGATGGGTTTTCAGTTGTTTTTCCCACAGATCATGGTACTCTTTGTCTGAAACGTGTAGTTCTGATCCTAGCCCACATTCCCTGTATCCATCCCTCTTGCCATTCACTCTTTCTTCATGTGACTAGACAGAATTCATATGTGCTGTCTGCCTTTTGTGGGAAGAAAGGATATTTAAGCTTAATTACTGCTGTAGTGAGAGAGGGCATAGAATACCACAGTTGAGTCCTGAATCACAAATTTGTTTACATGCATTGAACCCCTAGGCTTGGTGTATGGTGGGGGTTGGGGTGAGCAAGGGAAGAGGAAGGGTGATGGCTGGGATTCTGTGTGGAATCTTTAATGATTTAAGTTCTTTGATAGTATTCAATGGTGATGTTTTCTTTATGCAGTAATTATGTCTCCTGGTCTTGTTAATTTAGCTTCAGATATCCAATATCTAATGCATAATTTCTCACTCTCCTAGGGTTTAAGTTTTCTGAATTGTTATTTCTCTGCCATCTTAAATTTAACATGCTCTTTTCCTTCTTTCTTTATGAGCATGTGTATCCCATGTAAGTTCTGGGATACCCTCATTCCAATTCCTACTCTTACACACCAGTTGAGTTTCTAGAGATTAGTTAGCTATATCTCCTCTAAGTTCTAAGGGATATTCATGAAAGATCAAAGGGGGAGATTCTCTAATGCCATTGTCTTTATTCCAATATTTATATTGTGGTAGAAGTTGAGTTTAATGCTCTACTCCCAGTTAGGGGTGAACATTGTGAGTTCTACCAAGTTCAAAATAGAGGTCTGTACATTTGATGTTACATAATGCTTAGTTGGAGAAGAATGAGATTAATACCTTTTAAGTTGTCCCTCCATTGTTACATTGAAGACCTATAACCCAGAGGTGAGATCCTTTCCACTAAGGATCTCTAGGTATGTGGTTACGTGTATTTGACACAGTTTTAAGGGAGCCTGGTACCAAAGAGGAGGAGTCCAGTTCTTCTTTTCTTCTGCAGTTCATTATAATCCAAGTCCAGAACTCAAAGGGAAAAAATTTAGGTTTGGTTTATGTTTAAATCACCTTCTTAAAGGTCCTAGTAAAGCTCTTTCTAGAAAGCTATTGAAAGTATACAGTCAATGGATAGCTATTTAGTTATTTCTTTTATCACAAGACACATATTTAAAACTCAAAAGTTTCATCAGTGCATATTAACAAATACTTAAAACAAAATACAACCCATCACATTTTGTGGGACTGCTGAAGATATTACTTCTTCACCTTGGTTCTGCACTATTCAAGACAGTCACTCAAATTCCCCATCTTATGACAAGCCAGGATATGTCCTGGGTTCATTTCCCTTCACAGTGATAACTCCAGTGAGTTGTTTCAGAGATCATTCCCTGCTAGACAACTTGCACCTAAACCCATTAATTTCCAAACTTAAAGACTCACAAAATTGTTCCCAGAGCTGGAAATATCCATCTCAGGATCAGTGTTTAGCTGTCTGTGCTTAAGGAAACTAGAAATCAAAACATACCATTCAGACCTTAAGATCCAGTCTCAGGTTTACTGAGGCAATGTATGATTTCATCTCTATAAGTAAGTAGCCATCATAGCTGCTCAGACTCTTTTGGAAATCTGAGAGAGACATTTAGAGTTCAACACTGTCAACAGATGGAAAGAGAAAAACAAAAAAAATGTTGTATCTCCTTCTAATGTCACTAGGCAGCTCTCTTTGATCAGTGGGAAATTGTTTTTGTTTTTTTGACATAGTTTCCCATGCCACAAATGCTCCCTTCCCCTCATTACAAGGATCAAGGAACCAAAAACATCTTTGCTTCATCTTCCCAAAGAGTAAATCCTTCAGAAAAGTTGTAGAACATTAGTATCACTGGAAGTTACCCTAGGGTCAGCAAACAGGGTCAGGGTAGGATTTCCCTTGATTATACTCATTATATTTTTTTGGAAGGGTTTATATTGTATGGAAGTAGTTCCAATATTTTCTTCTTTCATCAATTTTAATTACTGTATATTTGGCATATTATTTATTGATTCAAGCTGATGAGTCACTGGGGATAATGAACTGTTGCTTCTGTCATCTTGCTGGTCAAACGTCCCCATATAGTTTTTAGAAACACAAGTTTGAGCAAAATGTTATTCAACTTTCTTGAAAATAAATAAAAATTTGAATATATTTTTCTTTTTTTAGGGAGGTAATTGCCATGCTAAAGCACTAGGCTACTTTAACCTAATGACCTATAAGAAAAATTAGTTTTGCTTTTAAGACAGATTATAATGCATTCAAAAGGCAGCATAGGCAACACTGACACATTTCTTCCCTTTTCTTTGTTAATCAGTAATTGTAGCATGTAGCACACTGTCATTCACTTATCAGGCTTTCATTTTTAAGAAATAGAATAGAAAGGACCCTGATTCTGTGACATGCACAGAGGCAGGCATTTGATCAATTAAGTAATACTAATAAAAAAGAGAGGTACAGCTGAATGTGAAGCAGCAAAAGGAAAATGATTCACAACACATCATTTCTTGAAAGCTAATGGCCTCCTGTCAGAGAGCTGTCCAGTACCTATTCCTAACTCAGTGTGACTCTGACTCAAGAAATGGATGTTATAAAGGAAATTAGGTCCTATTTTCAATGACTCTTTTGACTTGCTGAACATTAAACGTATTTTACCTTTCATCAAAGGTGAACTGATTCCCATCACTTAATAACAACATTTATTGAAAAATCAGGGAAAGAATATTCAAATATTATAATAATTTGAAATACCTTTCTGCTCTAGTTAAAAGGTTCATGAAATAATTTATATTAGGACTATTCTGAAGGCCTTTTGTTATATTTCTATAAATAGGTATATATTTTGAAGAGATATACAGAACCAATAAAAATGAAAAAGACATGCTAATGGTTCAAAGTTCAATATCCTAGTTATCCTGATTTGATATACATTTCAGAAACTATTTTCTTGTGACATTTCCTTAAAGTTAAATCAATTGTTGTTCAAAGGTCATAGATACTCAGCCATGTGTGTGCGTGTGTGTGTGTGTGTGCGTGTGTGTGTGTGTGTGTGGGAGAGAGAGAGAGAGAGAGAGAGAGAGAGAGAGAGAGAGAGAGAGAGAGAGAGAGAGAGAGAGAGAGAGAGAGAGAGAGATTGAGAAAGAGTTTTCTAGCAGGTTGTTAAGTTAGACTGAAGAAAGCCTGGTTTTCTGTTGGCTGAATAGATTCCATATTTAATGATACATTACATACTTGAATGGCACCAAATCACAATGCTTCTGAAAAACCATCTTTTGATTTTGTCAAAGAAAACTTAACTCTAAGGATGCTTTTCTTACTGGCTAATTAAATGTGGCACAGGAACAATTGTAGGTGTCTGCAAGGCTTCCAGAACCCTGAAAAACAGACCACTGCCTTTGTAGGGACAGGAAAAGTGAAGAGAGACTTTCATCTTAGGCAGAGACAGCAGCCACTATGTCTCTAGACTCTAGAGTATGAATTTCTCATACACCCAAAACTGGGCAGGATTTCACAAGCTACCCATCCTATTCTCCTTTAAAATAAGTCCAAATCTTTATAATGTGTCTAAGGTGAGTCCTGCAGTTTTATAGGGGTGACAGAGAAATTGCATATAATGGAAATCAATTTCCATTTCCTTGTCAATTTCATTATCAATTAAATTGGGACTGCATTGGATGACATTATAACTATTCTTTTATGCATTTGTTTTTACAGGTTGGAAATTCTTAAGATTTATCTTTTAAAAGCAGAGTCCAAATAACTATATATTAGAAATCAATACTAGATGAAGTTTCGTTTGTTTTTAGAGGAGAAGGAAATGGGAATGGGCAGCTAAGAAGTCCAGTGAATGGAGGAGTTACAAAGTTGTTGTTCAGTAATTTTTTAGTTGTTTCATACTCTTTATGTAGTACTCCCCCTTTATGGGCCAAATAATTGGATTTTCTTAGTGAAGATATTGGAGTGGTTTGCCATATCCTTCTCCAGCTCATTTTACAGATGAGGAATTGAAGCAAACAGAGTTAAGTGACATGCTCAGGATCACACAACTAGTAAGTCTCTGAGGCCAAATTTGAACTCAGGAAGATGAATTTCCTGACTCCAGTTGGAGTTAGAAAGACCAGAGTTCAAATTTCACCTCAGATATTTGCTAGCTGTGTGACCTTGACAAATCACTTTAACCCTGGCCTGCATAAAACTAGAGAAGGAAAAGCAAAATCACTGTTTGTCAAGAAAACCGTATAGATAGTTGGTCTGTGGGATAAAGAAAAATTGGACACAACTGAAAGACTGAGCAACACAAGAGAGTAAGAAAAGGAATAAATGTTAAGGCAAGGTTTTGTTCTTGTTGAAATCTCCCAGAATTATTTCTATCTTATCTTCTTATAGGTGATTCTAACCTTGTAGAAAATGAATAGTAAGACATATGAACTTCAGTTGAATTGAGAAACTATAACAGTGGAACGTGGTTAAGAAAGATGATTATGAAATGTATGTTTATTTAGGTTAAAGCTGAGGAAACATGATGATCATAAAAGACTAAGTTTCGAAGGTCTTCATCTCCTTCACTTTTGAAAGCACTGGTGAATCATTCAACTCCATGTATTGGAACCTAATTCCCTTCAAACTTCATCTATGTACAACTTTTTCTGGTTCTTCTAGTTAATTCTCACTCTCTGTTGTTCCTCCCTCTCTCTGTATGTATTTCTTTCACTGTCTCTATCTCTGTCACTGTCTGTCTGTCTCCTCAAATTTTCTTAGTTATTTACTATGTGAATATGTTGTATACTCTTAAAGAAACATAATTCTATAAGGGCAAGGAATATTTTTCTTTTCTTTTTTGTCTGCCTGTCCCCTGGCATAATGCCTTGTTCATATGAAGTATTCCCAAATACATGCTGTGAGTATGAATTGAGCTATTAATATATCATGACATTATTACAATGAAAGTGTTATGGTGTCAATAAAGGACAAGTGTTTTTTTTAGAATAATTCATCTGTTAATATATCCTGATTCTTTCTCTTTATAATTTAGTAAAATCAGTTGACCTTGTGTCAATGATAGCTATCTTTTTACTGAAAGTTTAAATTATTTTCACCCAACAAAAAACTTAGATAATTCAGTCAAAGAGTGCTTTATCTTTTAAGAATAAAAAGACAGGTTTTGTTAGATGTTTAATCAATTGAATAAAGTTTATTTTAAGTAAGCATAATTAGATTTGGCGTTGGATCTGTGAGTTGAAATAATTTTTTTTGCAAAATATTTTTTAAAAATTTTATTGCCTATTCACATGTAAAAGAGCAAATATGTAACTTTATTGTTTAATTTTTAATGAGTTAATGTAGGCATATAGCATTTAAATGTTGTGAATTTAGTTACATTAGGAAACCATTATAGGAAAATAATGATTACAATAATTCCTTATGGAATATTTACAGACTATATTAGTTCACATCACTGACTGTATTTTAATGCAAGGAATAATTCAATTTTATGTTAATATAACACTTATGCTCAAGCTGATTTGTAGAAAATGATTTTTCAAAGTTAATTCTTCATGAGAATTCTATGTGATAGAACAGTTTGGACATTCTCATTTTGTGGACAAAGTTAAGCTAAAACTAATTCTAGGAATCAGAGAAGAAAGAAAATTTAGGAATACTTGGGCAATGATTAGTGGATAGAAAAGAAGCAATATTATCCTCTGAATATACTAAAGATAAAGGGTTCAAAACTGGAATTCTGACAGAGTTAAAATTAAGTAGTAGGAAGAGACATTAATTAGACATTTCCCAGAGTGCTTTCTCTCCAAAATGTAGAGCAGCTAGTTATTTCTCCACTTGTCTTAATTCTGAAGTTGGAGTGACTAACAAAGTGATACTCTGTTTTGGATCTGGTTCTCATGAAGAGAGAGGAAAATGATGCTAGAATGAAACTATGAGAAACTTAGGAAAAGTAACTCTCCATATTATAATTTTTTGACAAGAAGGAGAAGAAACCTGGGGATAGTGTATGATTTAGGTCTGAGAAGAGAAAATGTCAGAAAACATAAGCAAACAATGCATGGAAGAAAGTGCTAAAGGAGAAATTAGTCCAGTAAACATGGAGAGCTATCAAGAATGAAATTGCAAATACAAAACAGTTAGCACTTGTAATGACATGGAAAATGGAAGTTATTTTTAAAAAATATACTGATGTATGTGAATAGGAAAAACAAAATATCATTAAATTTTAACATCCACCCCCCCCCAAAAAAGATGATACTGTGAACATGGACCCTGTAATTTTTGTACTAATCAGTTAAATATGCTAGAGCTTTCCTATTCACAGAGGAAACAGATAATGGAATAGCACAACAAGTAGCCAGTCAGGAAGAGTTTTGATGCCTAGGGCTGCCTGACATACCAACAGTTCTTTGTGGTGACCAAGAGTAAACTCAGCTGCATGTGCAGAAAACCAGCAACTCTGAAGACAATTAAATTCAGACCAGCTTTGAAGCAGGCTCTGAGGCATTTAGTGGTTTATGGACCTTTAAGAGACATGCTTATCTTCAAAGACTCCCCAACAGTTGGTTATGGGTCTTTCTGACACAACCTGTTTTATGATTTTTGGAGTCATTCCCTTATCTTATTGTTTTTACTCATCTTGAACTGTCAGGCTTACTTATCAAAAAGAATGTCTTCTGATTTGTGTATCAAAGGACCATACCTCTAACACCTGGAATTCCTCACTTCTCCTATTTCCTGGATTTTTCCCTCTTCTTGGGAATGGGGCTCCCTGACTCTTTCCTTTCTAGACTTTCCTTTGGAAAGTATAAGTACATCTTTCTTTTTCACTTCCCTTAGAACAGACGTGGACCCTGTCTCACTATTCCAGCTTGTAGGCTTCATCTCAGGCAATAAATGCAATTAAAATTTTTGTTAATTTTGATTGAACTCTGACTCATTCCGGGTCCCCATTTTTGATTTGGGGTTTCTTCCATTTTAACAATTCACAGGGGTTTTTAGTTTAACAGTATAGAATAGTGTCAGGACTTCTATAATAGTATTTGGACTCCTACAGTTCAGAATAAGCTGAAGAAAGCAAAGAACTCAACAAAAATGTTTTTAAAAAAGGTATTTTGGTGAAAAGAAGAGTCAGAGAAAGATTCAAGTCCTAATTAAGTTATAAGGGAAAGAGAAGTCAGAATTTCCCTATCCATATTTTGCTTGCATTTTCTCTTCCAAGAAGAATGATATTGTTAATAGGGAACTAGATTCTAAAATAAAGATGCATTCTTATTTGAAAAACAGATAATGTTTTTCATGGTTTTAGAGATTTTGGAAATTTTAAGTTGCTTTGTTTGTTAGAGTATCAGATAATACAACTTATGTTTTTGAATAAATCCAGTTAAAAAAACAACCAAAAAATTAGCCCTCAAATATAGACCTTGGACAGGCCTTGAAATTAAGAAGATATGAATTCAAGTCCTACCTCTGACACATATTAATTATTACTTAATCCCCCAGAAGCAGAGGCAACTTTCTGTGAGAATAAATGAAAAGAGGCTCAAAGCCCATAAGGCTCATGATGTTGGGATTGATGTGAAAAAAAAAAAAATGTGCTTCTATACATAAGGGTTGTTTCTAGCCTTCTTCCATTTTCATTTGTATGGAAGGTCAATGGAACGTGGGTAGTTAGGGGAAAACCATAGCACTCCCTGGGTTATATTGGGTAGAGCTCCCTAAAATAGGTTTGGGTGCAGAATATTTCCACAAGGTAGTTAGATGGCAGCTATAAAGGTATTTTAATCTTGGGTTAGCTCAAGAATTGTGATAAATCCTCATTACAGAAGAAAGTAGGTTCAAAGATAGAATAATTACCTACAGGCTCTCCTTTTCTGACAGGCTGTTGCTCTGTACTCCAAAACTGCTTGGCTTTTAGAAACTCTATCCATCTGGAGAGAAAAGTTCCCTGATACTATAACTGAAATTAGTCAATAAGCATTTTTTAAAGGTTAAATAAGTGCCAGGTACTGTGCTAAGTGCCGGAACTCAAAGGCAAAAATAAAGAAAAAAATTACAAAAGCATTCCCTGGCCTCAAGAAACATACATTTGAATGGTAAGACAACATTTAAGTAAGGACATATGTAAAACATATTCAAAGTAGATCAAGTTAATATGAAAGGAAAAGACAGGGAGCAAATGGGAAAGGACGCTTGCAGAAGATTGGATTTTAACTAAATCTTGAAGGAAGTGATAGAAACCAAGTAATTGAGGAATGGCATGGTAACCAGCTAGGGTATTTTTTAGGTTTTTTCTCCTAATTTGATACTAGGCAAGTCACTGAAACTGCCTCAGTTTCCTCATCTGTAAAATGGAGAGAATAATAGCACCTCTCTCTTAGAGATATTGTTAGGACCAAATGATATAATAATTATAAAGTATTTAGCAGAGTGCCTGGGTAAATGCTATATAAATATTAACTGTTACTTCTACTACTGCTGAAGAAAGCTTAAACCTCTAGTCCCTAAGTTATGAAAGATGATAAAATGTACTTTTCCTCTTATGGAGAAGAGGTAACATCTGTGTTGACTATCACAGCTAAACAATAGCTCATGAGACCCCAACAAGCTAGAGGACATAATTCAAATCAAATTCATTACACAGAATACCATAATAAGAAAAAGAAATGGGTAATTTTTGCCATAATTTGGGGCAGCCTTTCCATCAAATATCTACAGCATCAGTGGGAAAAATGTAAAAACCTAGAGAAATGTGTGATATATATGTGCATATATGTGGAGGGTATATATGTCAAGGATATGTGTGTTCCACAGTTACATGCTCTTCAGGGAAATACGTAGCACATACCATACAAGACAAGTTTAGAGAAAAAGACATTGGCAACCCCAGAACATGAGATTCTTGTTTTCTTTTTGGATGTGTACTTTATATGTATGTCTTCCACATATGTCCCCTATGAACACATATTCCTTAGGTGTGTCCACTTTTCTCCTTGATGGTGTTCACATTTGTAGAAAAGCTTATGGGACAAGTGATTTACTGCTACTTTTCTCTCTATAATATGCCATTAAATACCTTTCCTTTGAACAATTTGTGTTGTCTGTCTGACTAGGAAAAGTAAACGCATTGGTGGAAGCTCATAAACTTTGGTTTGTATATCTGTAGAATATGTAGAATATATTGAACCTTGGATAACTCGTCTGGGAGCACCCATTAGGGAAATAAGGGAAGAGAACAAGCGTTTGTTTGTTTGTGCTCTCATGAACAAGAGTGTGTCCCTTGATACTATACAAGGTAAAGAGGAGTAGATAGTCTAGGTTTGGGGTTGGGTATTCCACAATTCAAGGCCCTTCATAAAAAAACCAGATCTTAAAGATGTATTGTTATTCCTGGGCTTTCAATATTTTCTGTCTTAATATTTTTTGACAGAACAATTCAATATGAAAGAAAAAGGCATTGATAACTGATGAGAATTTTATATCTTAATTTCAAGGTTAATTTTTACTTTATCCTTTTAAGAAGTGCATAATATTTATTTTTCACATGAATCATTGCTAACAAAATGATTTGATACCTTGTGAAAATGTAATAAATCATCCTTTCCATTATGCCTTTGTAGTATATTCAATACTGCAAACACAGAAACCTACTGAGTACAGGTTTTATATTCTAGATTATTTCAAATGTGATTAATACCAGTATGTGATAGGAAGACAGGGGCAGATTTAACATATTCTGTGCTTATTAATATAGTCTGTCATTAATCTTTCTCATACAAAGATATAATTTGATTAAGCTTTAAATATTTTATTATATTCATAAAATTAACCAAATTAGGCAGCTACTTTCTTTTTTTCCCCACTCAGATAATAAGTTTAGTCTGAGATAATACCAAAGTCAGGTGCACTTAGTAAAACAAAAACATTTTATAAGTGTTTAAGCTGTGTACCCAAAGTGCATCCTGACAAATATAAAGTTGTATATGTCACTGCTAAATACCAACCAGTACAAGCTAATGACTTAAGATGAGAACAGCAATTAGAAAATACACAATGATCCATCTGTTATGTACTTCCATGGAGCACTACAGTGAAATATTATTCTTTTTGAGCAGCTCAAAGTGTTTTCATCTCATTTGTGTTCCTGTGATAGGCCAAAGGGATTCTAGAGTTATTAAATCACAAAATCTGAGAATTAAATGACACTTCAGAAACCATTTAACCCAATCCATCTTTGACTACGATTTCCCTCTACTGTTCCTTTGCTAGATGTCATTCAGTCTCTGCTTGCTGTTCTCCAATGAGGAAAAGGACTATTTCTCCTTCTGTCAGCTATTTCATTTTTGATTCCTTCACATATCAGGAAGGATTTGTTTATTTTTCCCTTCATATCAAGCCTTAGTCTGCCTTTTTTCAGTCACTGTTTATAGTTCTGATCTCCTGGGCCAAGCACTCGAATCTATTTTTCTTCAACATTTTTTCAAATATTTGCAGTACTCTTGAAACTTTCTATCTTTTAACTAAATATCTGGATTTCCTCTACTGATAATAATATATATTACAATTGAGAACCCTCTAAGGGAACTGATTCTACAGGGTTTATTTTTCTTCTTCCATCAGCCATAAAGAATTGTAGAATTGAATACCTCCTCTATTTATATCATGTAAAACTCCATATATTAGATTCAAGATCTGAAAGCTAATTGTTTCACTGATAGACTTTTCCTTGATTTTATTTATTAGTAAGGCTTAACTAATTGTATAATTAATGCAGTGTATGATGATTGTTTAAATAGGTTTATTGTTCAGAAATCTTGCATTTCATACAAGTTATTGTTGTTTGTCCTTCATTTTGTCCTTCATTTTCAAAAAAGACCAATGATGTCACTGGAGTGGTCTTGACTTGAATGTGAGTTGGATTTAAATGAGGTAGGTTTGCAAAAGTTGACTGACCTACACTCTCCTCCAGACATCAAAGTTCAGTGACAAAACAAAAGTCAGCATGCCTGGCAACAGCCCAGAATGCAAGACGACCTTGGCATCTTTGATGTCTGACTAAGCTCTAAATGCTCCACAGAGCTTTCTTCAGCCACCTTCACTGATGTTGAAAGAAATTGTTCTTGTCAGCCCATTGTCTGAAGAGAAATCTTTACTTCCTTGGGGTAGGCAATCTATTAACTCACCAATAGGTTTACGACTTGTTGGTTAACCTCAGACTGGTTTACCCTACCTGTCGAGATGGTTTTTAGTGGTGTGGCTTCTGTGTATGATAGTTTATTGGAGTCACAAATGAGAGTTAGGTAACAGGTGAACCCCAAAGGTGAATAAGCAGTCCTGAAAAAGACTCAGCATGCCCTCTCACCAGAAGTGCTAGTCTTTCCTGAACACTCCATACACCCCAAAAGCTATTATTGTATGCATGACTAAATGCTCAAACAAAATACCTTTCTATTGCTTAATCATTCTTTGGTCACCCCACTCAGTTTTGGACTCCAAAGTGGAGTAAATGACTTAAGTTTGATTTAGTAATCATTATGTAACACGTTGAGTAGCTAGGTGGTGCTGTGGATAGAGCACTGTGCTTAGAGTTAGGAAGACTCATGTTCCTGAGTTCGAATCTAGCCTCAGACACTTACTAGCTGTGTGACCCTGGGCAAACCACTTAACCCATTTGCTATGGTTTCCTCATCTGTAAAATGAACTGGAAAAGGAAACAGCAATACATTCCAGTAACTTTGTCAAGAAAACTCCCAAAAATGGGTTCAAGAAGAGTTGGACACTACTGAACAATGAAAATATAACACCAATTTATATTAGCTCCTGCCCTCAATAAGCTTATATTCTAGTGAAGGAACAATGTTGTATATAGATTCTAGTTGCTAGAAGTATTTTTTTTTCTAATAAGGGAAGTGAAATGCTGAAGAATTCTCAATCAGCATTGCTTCTCAGTTATCAGCTCAATATTTCTAAATCTGAACGTTTCCCTAGGTACTGGTTCTTTCGTTACCACCTTCAAACATGGCCAAGTTCCCCCTTGTCCCCCCCCCCCAAAAAAAAAAAATACAACAAGCAAAGAAACAAAAAAAAAAACAAAAATTTTCTCTGGATCCTACAATCTTCCCAGTATACCCTGTGACTGTCTCAGAAAAACTCCTGTGAGTAAGGGAAACTGTTTAGCTACATTGCCACCACCTTTTCTTATATCACCCATCAATCTTTTGTGTTTTGGTCTCTGATATTAATTCTCCTCTAACCTGTCTGACTGAAGCTTCTCATTATCTTTTTCTGACTCATAATCGAATATTTCCCATTAACTACAGACATTTTCAAGGCTTTGTCCTGAGGCCTTTTCACTTTCTACAATTTGGCGAAATTATCAGCTCTGATGAATGTAACTATCATCTCTAAACTGATGTTACCAAGATCTTTATATTAAATTCTAGTTTCTCCTTTGAGTTTCAGTCCCCCATCACTCACTGACCTATTGAACATTGCAAACTGACTGTCCCACAGACAAGTCAAATTCAGCATACACAAAATAGAACTCCTCATCTTTGCCCTTTCCTAGAAAAATCTTTCCTCTTCCCTATCTCTTTCAAAGTTACCACCATTTTCCCAGTCTCCAAAGTTCATCACTTCATCATTATCCCCAGGTCTTCACTTTATATATTCATTTCATTGCCAAATATTGGTGTTGCTGTTTCCACAAGATCTCTAGCATGCAGCACATAGTCACTACTTTGTTCTAGTCTATCGTTAACTACTCACTAAAGGCCTTCCTATTTGGTTTCCCTGCTTTAAATGTCTACCCTCTCCAATCCATTCTCCATACGGTGGCCAAAATGATTTTTCTTAAGGCCAGATATGACTCTAGGTCAGGACACAATATACTCCAGTGCTTACTTCTTACTTCTAGAATAATATCTAAGCTCTTCTGTTTAGATTTAAAGTTCTTCAAAATCTGGTCCTAACCTGTCTGTCCATCTTGATCATGCAATGCAGTGCTTCCCTTCCTCTTATATGTGATCCAAACAAAGTAAACTTCTCTCTTTTTCTCATATACAACACTTCATCTCCCATCTCCATGTCCTTGAGTTGTTCATCACCCATGCCTGTGTAAGACTCTATATAACTTCATCTTTTTTATTTCAAGATTCAGTTCTAGTATTACCTTCTACACAAAATCTTCCCTGATTCCTTTCACCTGAATATGTCCTCACTCCCTTGTGACTATCTATCAGGAGGAGAAAGTGAGGCTGGTGACTTTGCACAGCCCTCCCTCACTCAAAACAAAGTCAAGAGCAAATCATTTCTCCGTCATGTCATCATTTCTCTGATATGTCATGGTCCTCTTTGAAAACAAAGGATGAACACAACAATAACTACCTTTTATATAATTTTATGTATTCTCTTTTTAACCTATAAATACTTATATATGCATTTGCTATTGTCTCCATTAGAATGGAAACTCTTTAATAGGAATGGTTACTTTTAAATCTTTTAATTCCCAGTGACAAATAGAGTAGCTGGTTTATTTTAAGCATTTAATGATTTCTTGTTAATTAATTGAAAGGAATGATTTCAGAGTTGTGATTGGAGGGATGATATTGAACTTAAGAGAATTCAGAAAAGTAGACAGAGGGCAGGGTTTTTTTGGGGGTAAAAATAATGAGTCTAATTTTAGACTTTTTGAACTTGAGATGCCTGTTAGACATAGATTTGGAGATATCTAATAAGCATTTGGAGATATAAGATTAGAGTTAAAAATAGAGACTAGAGGTGAATATATAGATCTGAAAATACTCATAGGGGCAGCAATTCATCTCATGACAAGTGATGAGATCACAACAACATCAAATCCTAATGCTGGGAAGAAAAAAAAGTTCAAATATTATCAGTTTCCTCAATTTACATGCTGGAATTTAGTTTTATTTCCTGCTTTACAACTATCTCCACCACATACTCACCAAGCACTTTGCCACCTAGTCCAGAGATCAGAGAAATTTGGAGGAATTTGTGCACTGATGCTCTTCTGAACTGATTAGTGACTTCCTTTCTTGGATCACTATATCAGAGGCACACTAAACATTCTTTAATTCATTCCCTATTCTCTGTTGTTCTCCCCTTCATTCTCAACAACCACTTTGGCCCCACACTTTTTAGATCAAATTGAATTTTCATGATCACCATTTGCTTATTAGAATTCATGCTACTTGAGGTCTGAAATTATCTTTACTTTTGTATTAATATTGTATATTAATGTTGTTTAATATATAATCAAGTATTTTAAAATATATTTATTTCTTACACATATTAATTTATATATTTGTCTGTTTCCTCTTTATCAGTTACTGGAGATAGTAACTCTTAGTAGTATTTTTCAATGAGTCAAGTAGTCATCAAGAATTTATGAAACTCCTGCTATGCTCTATGAGTTTTGTTAAATATCCACCCCGACAGTTTATTTCTAGGAATGACTCTCAGCTCCTATTGTGTCCCAAGATGAGAACTTTAAATAGAGACTCTAAGTCCTCCCAAATAAATATTTTATTATGATGTGTAAATATACATATGTACATGCATATCTGTGTATATATATATGTATGTATAAATTTATGTATCTACATAATCATCTGTAACTGCTAGTAAAACACATCCCTGGATAAGACTTAGTCCCTCTATATATTTTGCTCCTTTAAGTTTCTTACCTTGGTTTCATGCTTTCAACCATTCCCACCCACAATCTTGACACAGACAATACTATTTCTCCATGCAAAAAACCCCCAAAAACCTAAAAAATAGTATGATTTCTTGAATAATGTTAAAGGATTTGCTTTTGTTTGTTTTCTTTTTTTTCTGATAAATTATTCTACTTTAAATTTAGAATGGAGCAAAGATCTACCTATGTTCTTATTAGCTGGAGACAAATTTTATTATCAGTCACAAAAAATAAATTATTTTCCGTAAAGAACTGTGCCTAAGAATATCTTGTATAACCCTTGTATGTACATACAATTTATATGTCTTTAATCAGGAGTACATTTTCTTAAAATAGGGACACACACACAATAAATATAGGTATATAAACATACATACATGCATATTTATGCATTTTCAGTATTCTGATTTTGTTAGAATGTGACAACTTTTTAACATTATTAACATTGTAATACAAGAAGTAGGCACCTGTTTTCTTTCTTCACCAAGCCCATGATTACTCATTTAGGTCTATGCAAAGGGAAGAGGATCTCTTCATAGCCACAGGTCAAAGGAAGATTAAAAAAAAGTTACTAAAGCTAAAATTGAAGTTTGGCCTTTTTTCCCACTTTCTTCATGGTATAGAAGAAGAAAGTTCATAGAATGTTTGAGGAAGCAAAAACTTTTACTTATCTAAAGGCTTGAAGCCAGAGATTTCTAAAGGTCTAGAGGAATACTCTCATATTCTTCTGAACAGAAGTAATTAAGGGACAAGTCAACAATAAATATAAGATGATGGTGAACTGGTGAATGGTGAATTAGAGGCAATATCACAGGAGAGGCTGCAGCACTAAAGGAGACCCAGAAGAATCTTTTGCAGAAAGTAGGGTCTTAGGTAAAAGCTAGAGATGCAGGATGCAGATATGAGGAGGGAAGCTTTCCAGGTATGAGAGAAAGTTAATGAAAAAACATGAAAGTATGAGACGTATTTTCTTAGGTAAGAGACATCAGGAAGGCCAGTATTACCGTAAAAAGATAACCAGTGGCATGGTCAAATGTGTGTTTCAGGAGGATCATTTGGAAGCTGAGTGTATGATAGATTGGAGTGGGGAGAGATTTAAGGCAGTGAGACCAACAAACAGATGATTGCAGTAGTCCAGGAATGAAATGATAAGGGCTTGTACCAGGGTGGCGGAAGTGTCAAAGGAGATGACAGCATATACACCAGAGATGTTGTAAAGATAGAATTGACAGGCCTTGACAACAGATTGGGTATGGAAGAGCAGGGAGAGAGAGTGAGGGGTCAAGGATGACTCCTAGGTTGTTGTCTGGGGTGACTGGGAAGAAGGTGATACCCTTGGCAATAATAGGGAAGTGTTGAATATGGTGGAGCTTTGTTGGATGGTGGTAATGTTTTTTGTTTGTTTTGTTTTGGGGAGGAAAAGATAATGTTTTGGATATATTGAGTTTAAGATGTCTCTGGGATGACCATTCACAAATTCAGAAAATTTCAGTCTGGTTAATAACAGTCTTCTTGAAGTACTTTTTCTATCTGTTCTATTTCTGTTCCAAATTCCACCTTAAACTGTTCCAATTTAGAGTTGCAGAAGCAATCTGTGTCTTGTAAAATTTAAATACCATTTTGAACACTGAAACAGAATAAAGACCTTTTCTTTCCCTACCATTACATTTACATGGAAAGTTCATGATTTGTTTCCATTTGTCTGGACTAAATAACAGCTTGGAAGCACTTTAAATGAGTTCTTTTTCCACTGAGAAAGGGAAATAAAATCCATTCTGGTAAATCAGAGTGTGCTAAACTTTTCTTAGAGGTGAAAGAGTTGGGCATGTCAGAGTAAGGTGGGATGGGAAAGCTATTTAAACAACACTAAGTCCAATGGGTTATGTTAATGAAAAAAAACACCACTCAATGAAAGAAGAAAAAAACAATTTACTGATTATATTGAAATCTGGTGTCATGTACTTATGCTGAGAGAGAGAGAGAGAGAGAGAGAGAGAGAGAGAGAGAGAGAGAGAGAGAGAGAGAGAGAGAGAAGAGGTGGAATGGAAGGAGGAGAGAAGAGAATTTGAAAGGACAGAAAAGAGAAAGAGACTTTTGGGATTTTAGTCTATTTTTTAAATCCAGGTCAATGGGGTGAATCTGGCTGTTCTGAATCTACCAGTGACATAAAACAAATATGGACAAAAGTGGAAGAGGCCACAGATGGATGCATATTCAACACATCTCAAGGGTCCACAGATACCAGTGTGGCTCCATTAAGGCCTTCATTCACTTTGGAGAAAAAACATTACGTCATGTAATTTCGACATCAGCCTAATTTCCTTGTTCAGTAAAGTCTAATTAAATTCACGCCCTATTGATTCAAATTGTGTGTTTCTAATTAGTGGTATAGTGACATTTACCTTTGCATTATTAAAAACACAAGAACAAAAACAAGCAAAAAAAAAATCCCTCTGTGTTTGTTTGTTTATCGTTAAAATGATGCGGTTGGATTAGAAAACATTAGAGGTCTTTTTCAGCCTAAGATCTGTGATTTCTGTACCTATCTTCAAGGAAAGAATGAGAAATAAAACTCATGAGCTCAGATGTTAATGAGTATACAAAGTTAATATGGGTAATGAATTAAGTGAAATAGCGATTCCAGTGATTAGAACCAAATTCATGCACATAGGTATCACTGAGACTTTGGGGAATGGAACTGGATTTAAATGTGGATATTAGTGAATATACCCTATAGAAAAGGAAAAATGAATTAGTTATGACAGAATAGCTCTATAGATGTATATTAATTTGGCATTTTATATTAATTGGCAGCAAAGTGGTACAGGGGATAAAGTGCTGGACTTGATTTCAGGAAGATCCGAATTTGAATCCTGCCTCAAATACTAGCTGTGCAACTCTGAATAAGCCACTTAAAAAAAAAAAACTCTCTGACTCAGTTTCCTTTTCTGAAAAATGGGGATAATAATATTTACCTTCCAGGGTTTTTATGGAGGTCAAATGAGTTTATACATACAAATTGTTTTGCAAACTATAAAATGCAATATAATTGGTATTATTATTTATACTTAGATGAGGAAATCCATTTATCAGAGGGAGAAAAGCTTGGTAGAAACCATATGGGTAAAGATAAATGGAGGGAGATATTGTTATGTACCATCTGGCCAGAGGAAGGAAATAGATAAAGGGTTTGGGACGCAGATCACAAATTTTTCATTGAAGCATGATATCATATGGATGGGGAGTTTCAATTATCTAGACATCTGCTTGAGCTGTCATTCTGTCAAAATCAGTTTACCTGATAAAGTCTTCATGTGCCCTACTAATTACATCATCCTTTGAAAAAATGTGACTGAGGGAGGAAGTAAGGAGGGTCATCACTAGTCTAGTCTTGGTTCTGACCAGTGAGGTGTAACTGATGGATGATTTTTTTTTTTAATGGTGACAACTTTGGAAGAATGTGATCATTTTATCTTTGATTTTGAAGTAGATATTAAAAGGAAGTCTGAGCTCTTAGCTTGACATACAGTCAAGATTTTGGTAAAGTGCATTTCAAAGAGTTGTTAAAAAGGGCAAGTAGTTGTGGTATGAAATATTTAAGGGGATATTTATTCAAGAGGCATTATTTGTTTTGAAAATCACATTGTGAGAAGTAAAAAGGAGTGAACTAAAGAGAATGGTAAGGAAGCCACTTAGATAAAAATGTAGCACAATAAGAGCAGGTAAGTAAAGGTGAATAAAAGAGTGGCACAGTTCTGAAGAAGCAGCCAGGAAGCACCAAAGCCCAGAACAGCCTGAGGCTAGAGATATATACTGAGGCTAAAAGGAAGATCAAAGAAGGAGTGGGAGTGCTTTCTGGAATAATAGATAACTGAGAAAAAACAACAGAAATACTAAGCTTTTATTTTCCTTCTGTTTCTGCTACCACATGAAAAGATCTTTTAACTGAGAACATGTCCAAAACCATCCAAATTATCTCCAAAATTTCCTTTTTCTTCTTAATCATTTCAAGTCCTTCTCACTTTTCTCACAACATTTTCCCACTGTGACTTGAAGGAAAAGAAAATAATGCACAAAATTTTTCAAGATGTTTTGGAGGTGAGGTGCAAATAATGAAAATATTTTTAAGTCTGAGGATCTCAATACATATGGATAGCAGAATGTATTTTGCAGTGATTTGTATTGAACATCTCATGTCTCTATTTCTGCCAGAGTCATCTGCTACCTATATTCAAAGGGTTAGATTGTTCTCCCTCCTGGAAGTGAAAGTGAGGAAGAGTGAGAAATACTTCTTCATGCTTGTTGGAAAATGGGTAAATTGTGCTAAAGTATTCACATTAAAGCCTTAAAGGGAAGAAAGAATTCTGAATTAGAATAAGGAACATGACCATTATCTGATGGTTAGTAAATGGAAAATGATAAGAGGAAGAAAGGAAGGAAAAGGATGATGATGAACTGGAAGCTAAAAAAACATGAGAGTGTTCTTGAAGATGAGGGACCTGCATCTTCTAAGGCAAAATGATTTTCTCATGATCCAGTGGCTCCAGAGAAATGTTAGATGAGAGTTAGATGAGTGAATAGAATGTGGGGCCTGGAGTCAGGAAGAACTGAGTTTAAATCTGATCTCAGATGCTTACTAGCTGTGTGACCCTGGGCAAGTCACATAATCCTGTTTGACTCAGTTTCCTCATCTATAAAATGAGCTGGAGAAGGAAATACCAAACCACTTTGGAAGTATTCTTTGCCAAGAAAACCCTAAAAGGGGTCAGAAAAAGTGGAACACAACTGAAAATGACTGAACCATGACAAGAATAAGTAAGAGTCAAAAGAGTGGTGGTGGTTTGTGATATCCTCATCTGTGATAGCAAAGTTCTTATTGTTGACTTTGTGAGAAACAAGCACGCAACAAGCCCCCTACTGTGAGAAACATGCTCACGTTAAACAAAGAAAAATGCTTCTTATGAAATCAGGAAAGCTTTTATTAATTTTTATATTCATTCCTGCTGAATGAACAGGTAGCTCCTGGTGGAGTGCTACAATTCCTTCAAACCAATGCAAGCCCCTTTATCCTGTTCCAAGTTTGAACTTCCCCCCACACCATCTATTGGCCATGTGACTTCATGTTCTCTGCTCTGATAGGCTTTCACTCAAACAGCTCTTCAAGCCAGCACACATGTTTCTGATCTTTTATGTGATCATGCTGGGTCACCACTCTGATTACTGCTATCACTTAAAACTGAGAGTTTTAACCCTGTGGAAACAGAACTCCTTCCTTTGTTTCCCACAACTGGTTAACAACAAAAGAGTGTTTCTGGGGTTATGTCCAGTGCTGCACTAGAGCCAGCTCTGTGGCAATGGGCTACTAGTTAAATATGAGTGAGTGGTGTAAAGCTGTAGCCATAAAACTAGTGGAATTAAGGCATCATTTTCAAGATTAAGAAGACATTAGTCTGGCCAAACCATTCCTGGAGAATGATGTCTGGGGATCTACTAGATGTTTAACTATTGTCTCTCTGAAAAATACAAGACACACCATTAGGGTTAATATGCATTATTAGCATCGTCTCCATCATTTTCTTAGGTCCAGACAAATAGCAATACAATAAATCCGGCCCCTGGTTTGTAATATTTGCCAGTTTCTAAGGTGTAAATGTTTAGATTGACAATTTGATAATGGGTTATCTTGATCTCTGTATGATATGGGTCCAACACCTCCTTGGTTACGGCCACCACAGTTTAGAAAGGATTTTAATAAGATGGCAAAAATCTAGAGGAAGGAAAACAAGAGAGCAAATGTCTTCATTCCATATCATGAGGATTGGTTGAAGGAACTGGGAATGTTTAACCTAAAGAAGAAAAGAATCAGGTGGGATGTGATACTTCCAAATGTTTGAAATAGTTCTGTAAAGAGGGAGTCAGTTTGTTCTGTTTGTCCCCAGAGGGTTAAACAAAGATGGATAGAAATTACAAAGCAAATTTAGGCTTGCTGTTGGGTTAAATAAACAAATAAACCAACCAACCAAACAAACAAAAACTTCCTAATGATAATTAGGTAAACTGGAGCTTAGAATTAACTCTCACTGATTCTGAAGAGTCACTTGTTAATTTGTCAGTGGAAACATTTCCACTTCAGAAATCTGCAAATGCTACAAATCACACCTTGGTGCATTGTTCTATTGATTGTTCTCTAGACTTAAGAAAGAGACAGATAATGCAGGTTAAACTTTATATTCCGTGGCGTGTACTTTTGATTTACCATCATTATCAATGGAAAGGTGCCATAGTGCTGGACATAAGCAAATGTTTGCATTTCCTTTATTAAAAAAATATTTATTTTATTCTGAACTTAAGAAATGAAATAAGCATTTACATAACATAGAAGAATAAAAAAAGGATTGCACATAAAACTGCAAGACTATTATTTACAACTTGCTGTTCTTTTAAAATAAATAATAAAGTTGTCACACAACTTACTGTTCCCCCTCTTTTTTTTTTTCTTTCCTCCTTTGTAACTGTAGACTGGAAAACTCAATTTTTCTTCTTTGGGAAAATATGGAGAGCATGATTTAATTTAAAAGATGATTTTTGAAAATTTAAAAAGCAAAACCGTAATTGGTAAAAACATAATTATTTTACAAAGAATAAATTTAAGAGGACAGGGCACAGTTGATAAAATGCTCGACTTTATTCAATGATAAGATTTCAGTGTTCAAAGTCACATATTTCCAAATTCCTTCTCTCTTAAGTCATCTACCTAAGGGTAGAGAATACATAAATATGTGTTTAGTCCATAAAGAGTACATATCCTCTTTGAAACATCTATTTGGATTCACCTTCTGATGCTAGGAGATTCTCCTACAGTTTGCTGTTTGACAGGGTCTCATCCCTGCCTCTTGCTACTGGAAATGTGAACGTGTTTCCACTTAATAAAATTCTTTTTTTTATTATGTTGAAATTCTTGAATCATGGTGCTCTAATAATGTGAATACAGGCCTTTCAAGGACTATAGGTTGCTGTATTAATCTAATTAGACCTTGAGACCACACATTCCCCAACCTTAAACTAGACCAAAGATTTAGGGTATGTGGACTCTGATTTAGTCTTCACACATGAGTTGTAGTATTGGGGGCTTTGGTAGGTAGGAAATAAAACTCTCTCCTTCTCCTCCTCTATGTCAATGGGGTTTATTCACCAAACACAGGATCTCATTCAAACCAGGTCACTTAAACTCTTTGTATTCAGGAAAGCTAAAGCTTTGTCCAGAGCTGGAAAACACAGTTCAGGAATGTTTGTTTCAGTTCCATTACCCAAACCATTCCTTTCTCTGTAGGCCAATCAAAAGCATAGGTTCAGGTGAGCAGATTCAGACTCCAAGGCCCTGAACTCTGCTAGTGACATGGATCAGATTCTGATTGCTTGGCTCTGTCTACATATCCTTCCTTCTTTCTTACCCCTTTATTTATTGTTGCTTTCAATTATATACTTGTGAATGAGATCTCTGAGTGATGATAGCATAATTCTTCATAAATTTAGAGTCAATAACTTTAACATGTATATCTACATTAACATCTGTATCTAATCTATATCACTCTATATCTCTAATCTATGTCTGTATCTGTGTTTTATATATATATACATATACATGTATATATCCATATAACATATCTATACATGTATATATATGAGAGTTAATCACCTTGAAGGGAAGAGGAGGAGAAATTACATAATGATGCCAGGTTTGGCAGCAAAAAAAAAAATGACGAAATAAAATTCCTCAATGCCATACTGAAAGTAACAACTGTCTAGGAGTTCTGAAGATGCACATATTTGCATTTATTAAGTATATGCATACATATACAAAGGTAGATATTCTATCAGAGTTATTTTTATTATATCAAATTTATCTTTATTGACTTTTGTTTTGGTTTCCAAATTTTCTTTTAGTTAGTCAATAAACATTTGTTGAGTGCCTTTTATTTGCCAGGCACTGTGCTAAGAGCTAGCAAAGGGGAAATGATAAGACTCAGCTCTCAAGGAGTCTAATGGGGAGACAATATGGAAAAAAACTATGTACAAACAAGATATAGCCAGAAGAAATTGATATAGTTAGCAGAGAGAGAAAAGGCACTAAAATTGAGGGAGATTGGAAAAGATTTGTAGAAAGTGGGATTTTAACTGGTCCTAGAAGAAAGTCAAGAGGTTGAGATTGTGAGGGAGAATATCCCAGGCATGGCAGGACAGTGAAAATGCCTGGAACTGAGAGATGGGAGTATTTTGTTTACAAAGCAACAAGGTCAGTGTTACTGGATCACAGAGGATGTAGTGGTGAATAAGGAAATGTAGGAAGAGTCAAATTTTGAAGGACTTTGAACAACAGAAAATTTCACTTTCACTTTTGTAATTTTGAGTATCAAATCTGTAATTCTCTTTTTAAAAATTTTTAAATAAATTTATTTACTTTTAGTTTTCCACATTCTTTCCATAAGATTTTGATTCTCAAATTTTCTGCCCATCTCTCCCCTCCCCTACATCACAAGATGGCATGTAATATGATATCAGCTCCCCATACACATTCATTTTTTTGAAGTGTAAAGAGTACTTTTATTTCTTTTCCCCCCAAGTGATGCCAAGGAAATACTTCACTTAATTATAAATTTGATACTGAAAGATTAATTCATACCATCTTTTATTGTTTATGTTTACTGGATTTAGACTCTTGAGTAAGTGACTAGTCAGTCTTTTGCCTTTGACATTCAGTCAATGCATACAACGTCTCAGCTACCTGCAACTCATCTCCTCTAAGAAGTCTTCTATGAATACTCCATATGTCTCCTTCCCTTACTAACTCCTCCAATAATCATGGAAATTCCACAATATAACTGAATTCCATGTAGTAACAACATGTCCTCAAAATATCCTATGTGTATTAGTGTTTCCTCAATAGTATAACTATGTCAAGGACTACAGAATATATAATTTTTTTAACCAGGAAATTTTGGGGGATATCTTTTTTTTTAATTTTATTAATTTACTTGTTTTTAGTTTTCTACAATCATTTCCATAAGTCTTAGATTTTTGCCCTGTGCCTCTCCCTTCCCTCCCCAAGACAGCATGCAATTGTATATGGTTTCTATACATACATTCTTATTAATCACATTTTCACTTTACTCATGTTGCTTAGAGGAAATAAAAGGAATGTGGGAAACCATGAGAAAAAACAAACCAAAACAAAACACATGAGAAAATATTCTGCTTCATTCTTTGTTCCATTTCCATAGTTCTTTCTCTGGATATGGATGACATTTAGCCTCAAGAGTCCTTTGTGAATATTCCAGGTCCTTGCATTGCTGTGAAGGACTAAGTCTACTAGAAAAATTCTTCTCAAACTGTGGCTGATACTGGATACAATGTTCTCCTGGTTCTGCTCATTTCACTCAGTATCAGTTCATATAAGTCCTTCCAGGTCTCTCTGAAGTCTTCTTGTTCATTCTTTCTTATAGCACAATAGTATTCCATTATATTCATATACCACAACTTGTTCAGCCATTCCCCAATTGGACATCCCCTCAATTTCAAGTTCCTGGTCACCACAAAGAGAACTGCTATGAATATTTTTCTGCATGTGGGGAACCTTTCCCATTTTTATGATCTCTTTGGGATATAGTTCTCGAAGCAATATTGCTGGGTAAAAAGGTACTCACAATTTTATAGCCCTTTGGGCATAGTTCCAAATTGCTCTCCAGAATAGTTGGATCACCTCACAGCTCTACCAACAATGAATTAGTGATCCAACTTTCCCACATCTTCTCCAACATTTATCATCTTCCTGTTTTGTCATGTTAGTCAATTTGATAGGTGTGATGTGGTACCTCAGAGTTGTTTTGATTTGTATTTTGCTAATCAATAGAGATTTAGAACATTTTTTCATATGACTTTTCATAGCTTTAATTTCTCCCTCTGAAAAATGCCTGTTCATAACCTTTGACCATTTATCAGTTAAGGAATGACTTGTATTCATGTACATTTGACTCATTTCCTTCTGTGTTTTAGAAATGAGGCCTTTATTACAAACATTAGTTGCAAAAATTCTTTCACAGCTTTCTTCTTCCCTCCTAATCTTGTTTGCATTGGGTTTATTTGTGCAAAAACTTTTCTATTTAATGTAATTAAAATTATCCATTTTGCACTTCATAATGTTCTCTGTCTCTTTGGTCAAAAATGTCTCCATCCTCCATAAATCTGACAAATACACTATTCCCTGCTCCCCTAATTTGTTTATAGTATCAGTCTTTATACCTAGATCATGTATCCATTTCAACTTTATTCGTGTGTACAGTGTCAGGCATTGGTGTATGCCAAGTTTCTAACACACTGTTATCCAGTTTTCCCAGCAGGTTTTGTCAAACTGTAAGTTCTTATCCCAGAAGCTGGAGTCTTTGGGTTTATCACACAGTCGACTACTATGTTAATCAACTTCTGTGTCTTGAGTACCTAGCATATTCCGCTAGCCTACCCCTCTGTTTCTTAGCCAGTACCAAGGTGTTTTGATGATTGCTGCTTTATAATACAATTTGAGATCTAGTAGAAGTAGGTCACCTTCCCTAGTATTTCTTTTTATTAATTTCTTTGATATTCTGAAACTTTTGGTCTTTCTGATGCATTTAGATATTATTTTTTCTAGCCCTAGAAAATAATTTTCTGGTAGTTTGATTGGTATGGCACTTAGGTAGAATTGTCATTTTTATTGTATTGGCTCAAACAACCCATGAGCAACTGATGTTTTTCTAATTACTTAGATTGATTTTATTTGTGTGAAAAGTGTTTTGTAATTGTGTTCACATAATCCCTGAGTTTGGTCTGGCAGGTAGCCTCCCAGATATTTTATAGTGTCTATGTTAGCTTTAAATGGAAATTCTCTATCTCTTGCTGTTGGATTATTTAAATAATATATAGAAATGCAGAAGATTTGTGTGGGTTTATTTTGTAATCTGCAACTTTGCCAAAGTGGTTTATTATTTCAAATAGTTTTTTAATTGATTCCTTGGGATTCTGTAAGTGTATCATCATATCATCTACAAGGAATAATAATTTAGTTTCTTTGCCTATTCTTCAGTTTCTTTTTCTTTTATTGCTAAAGCTAATGTTTCTAGTACCATATTAAATAACAGTGGTGATAATGGACATCCTTTTTTTCACCCCTGATCTTACTGGAAATACAACTAGCTTATCCCCATTACATATAATGCTTGCTCATGATTTTAAGTAGATATTGCTTGTTATTTTATGGAAGGTTCCATTTATGCCTGTGCTCTCCAGGGTTAGAAATGGGTGCTGTATTTTTGACAAAAACATTTTCTGCATCTGTTGAGATAATCATGTTTTCTGTTAGTTTTGTCGTTGATATGATCAATAATGCTGATAGTTTTCCTAATATTGAACCAGGCTTGTATTCCTGGTATAAATCCTACCTTAATGTAATGTATTATTCTCATGATAAGTTGCTGTATTCTTTTTGATAATATCTTATTTAAATTTTTTTTCATCTACAATAATTAGAGAAACTGGTCTACAGTTTTTTTTCCCTGTTTTGGCTCTTCCTGGTTTGAGTATCAGAATCATATTTATATCATAAAAAGATCACCAATTTCCCCATATAGTCTATATAGTATTAGAATTAATTGTTCTTAAATGCTTGATAGGATTCACTTGTAAATCCATCTGGCCCTGGAGAATTTTTTCCTAGGGAGCTCCTTGATGGCTTGTTCAATTTCCTTTTCTGAGACAGAGTTATTTAAGTATTCAACTTCCTCTTCTGTTAATGTGTGTAATTCATATATTTTTAAAATATTCATCCATCTCACTTAGATTGTCAAATTTATGGGCATACAGTTGGGAAAAGTAATTTCTAATTATTATTTTAATTACCTCCTTGTTGGAGGTGAGTTCACCCTTTTCATTTTTGATATTGGTAATCTTCTTTCTTTTTTTAAAATCAAATTGACCAAAGCTTTATAAATTTTATAAAATCAGCTCTTTGTTTTATTTATTAGTTCAATAGTTTTCTTAATTCCAGTATTATTTATCTCTGCTTTGGTTTTCAGTATTTCTAATTTGGTATTTACTTGGGGATTTTCAATTTGGTTTTTTCTGAGCTTTTTCAGCTGCATCCCCAATTCACTGATCTCCTCTTTCTCTATTTTATTCATGTAGGCATTCAATGGTAAAAACTTCCACTAAGAACTGCTTTTGCAGTATCACATAAGTTTTGGTAGGTTGTCTCATTATTTTCATTCTCTTGAATGAAGTTGTTGATTGTTTCTATAATTTGTTGTTTAACCCACTCATTCTTTAGGATTAGATTGTTTAGTTTCCAATTAATTTTTGGTTTATGGCCTTTTGTTATATATAATTTTTTATTGCATTATTATCTGAGAATGATGCAATCACTATGTCTGCCTTTCTGCACTGGATTATGAGGTTTTTATGCCCTAGAACATGGTTAATTTTTGTATGTGTTTCATGTACCACTAAGAAAAAGGTATATTCATTTCTATCCCCATTCAGTTTTCTTCAGAAATTTATCATATCTACCTTATCCAGAGTTTTATTCCCCTCCTTTACTTCTTTCTTGTTTATTTTAAGGTTAATTTATTCAAATTGAGAGAGGGGGAGGTTGAGGTCCCCCACTAGTATAGTTTTGCTGTCTATTTCTTCCCGTAACTCCTTTAACATCTCCTCTAAGAATTTGAATGCCATATGTTTAGCAATGATATTGCTTCATTGTCTATGGTATTTTTTAAAAAAGATGTAGTTTCCTTCCTTATCTCTTTTGATTAGATCTATTTCTGCTTTTGCTTTGTCTGAGATTAGGATTGCTCTCCATGTTTTTTTTTTTTTACATCACCTAAAACATAATATATTCTGCTCCTACTTTTTACATTTGCCCTGTGTGCATCTCCCTCTTTCAAGTGTGTTTCGTGTAAACAACTTATTTTTGCATTATGATTTTTAATCTATTCTGCTATCTGCCTCTGTTTTCTGAGAGAGTTCATCCCATTCACATTCACAGTTATGATTACTATCTGTATCTTTCCCTCCATCCTCTTTCCCCCTCTTTATGCTACCCTCCATCTTCCCTCCCTTCTCCCCTTTTCCCTTACTACTTCTTCCCTCCATTTTAGTCTCCCCTCCCTTTTCTTTCTCCTTTCCCCTCCTACCACCTAACCCATTAGCTAGATTTGTATACTTAACTGAATTTGTTTTCCCCTCCTTGAACCAAATCAGAAGAGAGTAAAGCTCAAACAATTCTCATCTCCCTCTCCTCTTTCCCTCTACTACTTTTTGTGCCTTTTTGTGCCTCTCCCTGTGATGTAATTTATCTGTCTCGGTCTCCGCCTTTTCATATCTCCTGTTATACTCCCTTTGCAACCTTAATTTAAATTTTTATCATCACATCTTTTAATCTATACCCACCCCCTTCACTTATGTATATCTCTCTTAAATATCATAAAAATATACAATTCTCAAGATTAACAAATATCATCTTCTCTTACAGGGATGTAAACAGTTTGCCCATATTGAATTACAAGTTTTTCTTTTCCCCTGTTTACCTTTACCTTTTTATGCCTCTCTTGAGACCTGCATTTAAAGCCCAAATTTTCTATTGAATTCTGGCCTTTTTATCAGGAAGGTCAAGAAATCCCTTATTTCATTGAATGTCCAACACTTTGCCTGAAATATTGCACTCAACTTTGCTTGGTAATTGATCCTTAGTTTTAATCCCAGCTCCTTTGCCTAATGGAATATCATATTCCAGTTATTTCTATCTTTTTAATGTAGAAGCTGCAAAGTACTATGTGATCCTGACTTGCAGTTCTTCAATATTTGAATGGTTTCCTTCTGGTTGCCTGTAATATTTTCTCCTTCATGTGACAGTTCTGGAATTTGGTAATGATATTTCTTGGTGATTTTAGTTTGGGATCTCTTTCAGAAGATGATCTGTGAATCCTTTTGATGAATATTTTGCCCTCTGGATTTAGGACTTCTGGGCAGTTTTCCTTGAACATTTCTTGGAAGATATTCTCCAGGCTCTTTTGTTCATCGTGGCTTTCTGGTAGACAAAATTTTTAGATTTTTCTCTCTTGGATCTATTTTCCAGGTCAGTTGTTTTTTTTCTAATGAGATATTTTATATTTTCTTCTATTTTTTCATTCTTTAGATTCTGTTTGACTGATTCTTGATGTCTCATAGGGTCATTACCTTCGATTTGACCAATTCTAATTTTTCATAGATTGTTTTTTTCAGTTAACTTTTGCATCTCCTTTTTCATCTACCCAATTGTTCATTTTAAGGAGGTATTCTCTCCAGCTAGGTTTTGCACTTGCATTTCTATTTATCTAATTTTTGTTTTTTAGGAGCTGTTCTCTTCATTGAATTCTTTTTTTCATATGTTAAAAATTGTTGCCCAGTTTTTCTTCTTCTTCTCTACTTTGGCTTTTAAAATCCTTCTTGAACTCTTCCAAGAATGCTCTTTGGGATTGAGACCAATTCATATTCCCTTCTGAAGTTTCAGATGGGAATACAGTCTCAATGTTTACCTTTTCACTATGTATGTTTTGGTCCTTATCCCCATAGTAAGCTTCTATGGTCTTTTGTTTTCTAGTTTGTTTTCTGTATATGATGCTCATCCTTTTCCTGGCTTTTAGATTGGATCTCTGCTTCTGAGGCACAGGGTGCTCAATCCCATGATTCTTGTGCTTAGAATTTGAGACTTTCTGTATTGTGGCCTATTGTTCTTTTAGCTAGAAGCTAGAATGCTGCAGCTTATCTGATGCTGAGCTGATTGGTATGCCAAAACAGAGGCCAGGTGAAGTCTTTCTGTGTTTCCCCAGAGTTACACTGAATCTCGCTGAATTGATTGAGATTTTGGGAAGGGGTTGTCTGGCCTCAAGATGTCTCCTTTACTGAGGTGGAGTATGGGCAAATTCAGTGGTTGGTGAACCCCATCTGTGATAGTATAGTGTCTTCAGGATTTCCCTGGCAATGCTAAGTTCAGGCTTATGGACTCTACCTCTCTGGGGCTCAGGATCTCCTCCCGGTTTGCTGAGGTGGGTCTGTCTGGGATAGCTCAGGTCCTGCACAGGTCCCCTTTAGTCATGGCACGAGGAACCTCCTTTTGCAATTTTCCTAGACTCACAGACTGAGACTCTTTACCCTTTTGGCTGATTCCTCTGTTCCATGATTCTTCCTGGGGAAATATTCTCTGGGTTTTTCAATGTCAACAAGGGGAAAGGGATAGCATATACAGATTACTCTGCCATCTTGGCTCCTGGAAGTTCAAGTAGGTGACTTACAGACATTTAAACTGTGGTCTGATAATCTCTGGAGTGGTTGTTGCTATTACTTGGGGGTTCTGTGCTTCTCTCTTGCTAGCTTCCACTGAACTCCCATCCTAGGCTAATGTATTTGAGAATCCACACTGCTTCAGACCAACAGGTGATTCCTGATCAGTTTTGTTATGGCAGGTTTTGTGTTGGTACAGCCTGTGTGCTCTGTGCTGCTCTTGCTCTGTGCTACACATCCTTCTTGTTGACCTCCCAGGGTGTCCTTGGCTGGAAATCTGCCACACTCTGTGTTCAGATTCTCTTTTTAGAGGTATCTGAAGGAGTTTGTCTTAGAGCTTAGGTAAGTATTTGCTCTCATTCCACCATCTTGGCTCTATCCCTGAAGCTACACTTTAGAGAGGAGAAATAATTTATTTAAAATCATATTGCTAAGTTGTGATCAAATAAAAATTCATGCCAGGTCTCCTGACTCCCAATCCAAGGCTTTCTTTGCTATATCTTATAACTTCCATCCAGTTGTTTCCAGTCATTTCTTTTATGTAACTCAGAATGCAGTTTACCAAGGCCAACAAATCAGTAGATTTATTTGGAGAGGCAGGAGAGACAGACCTTATGGTAAGAAAACTTATAAAAAACTAATTAAAGTATGCATTATTTAATAATCTCTTACTTTTACTATATATATGTATATACATATATATATATACATATATATATATATAATGTTATTATTACATAGATTTGGCATCCATACATATATTGTGTGTGAAAATATACATACATATGAGTGTTAATATATACTATATACACATTTGTGTGTATGTGTATGTGTGTGTATACACACACACATACACACACATACACATACACACACACAGAGTCCAATACTCCAAATGGATCCTGTATTATGCAGTTATTACCTATGAAGATGTAAACTCTATCTGCATAGATGCAAAGGTTATCTAACAATTTTTGGCCATCATTTGGGAGAATACTAACATCTGTTATTTCACTAGTGGAGTGTTCTGATCCTAAAAGGTAAAAGTTACTCCCCCCCCCCCCCCCCCCACAATCCCCTTCCAAACAGTGCTCGATGCCTTCAAAGTCATGGCATCTCAAGCATGAACTCCTCTATGTACTTGTTCTAGTCAAGCTGCTTTTTTTCATTTTTGTTGTCTTTAATTCCATTACTGCTTCCTCAAAAAGCACAAAAGGGCCTGTGATGTTAGTGTTCAAACAGCTGGCTCCACTGTCTTTGATGGTGAAATGAATTTACTTGTTTATTCTAATGTATATCTTTGCAGATCTTTTCCATCTTCTATTTGTTAACTTCCTTTTAGTTTCATTCTTCAATTTTCTGTGGTGACTGCTCAGTTTAGACTCTTACAAATATTTTTTGAATGTTTTTTTTCTTCTGCCACCAATTTATTTTGTTTTTATTTTTTTTTTAGGCAATAGTAATCATATGTGTCACTATCATCTTTAGTATGATTTTACAAACCAGTTTATCCTCTAAACTATTCTTTGGATACCACATTTCTCCTTAATCTTCATGCATGTGCATAATGTGAAAGCAGGCTTATGTAGAATTCAATATTTTCCCTGAAAACTGTGAAATGGTTCATGTGTAGAGATAATATTAGTCACTGGTCCTTACTAGCAATATTTCTGGAAAATTTAGAAAAGTTAGTTGTGTGAGGAATTAAATTTCTGATAAAACTTGCAGTAGGACTCTCACTCTACCTTTGTATGTTATTTTAAAAAAATTAAATTAAGTGTACAATAATGATTGCTGTTTATATATAGAAAAATAATTTTCTTTGACATATTTTTCATCTTCCTATAAATGAATTCCAGAATATTTTTTGTGATAAAAATACTATGAAGAAGAATGAATTTATTATTATGTAGTCCACAATCATAATTACATATCATTGTGGGTAAAATTCCCATTAAAATATGACTATCTCTTTTATTAGATATTACATTTAAAAACAGTTTTTAACAAGGTTTTTTGACATTTTTTTCCCCTGAAAATTAGATAGCTTCTTTTCTGAGACTTGAGGTCTGAATTTCTCCTTCTGAATAGATTAACTTTACCTATATGTCCCACTATGAACTCAAACTCACCATGACCAAAGTATGACATAATTTTCCCTTTAAAATTCGTTCCTTTCCTAAATTTCCCTTGGAATTCAAAGATGAGATGTGGCATTTTTAAAAACTGGTAGTGGTGAGAGAGGAGAGTCAAAAAAGCTACTTCTTTAACTTCAAGGATATAAATACAAAAAAAGCATTGTTAACTATTTTAAAAACATAATATGTAATAACAGAAGTAGTCATATTTTAATGAGAATTTTAAATATTTTGCCTTACTTAGAAATCTTAGTCGCTGTTGATTCCTTTCACCATTGACAACTTTACACCAAACAAGAGTTATGAACAGACTTTATCATGTCACTCCACTGTTTAAAAGCTGTCACAGACTCACTATTGTCTACTAAATAAAGTCCAGAGTCTTTAGTCTGAATTTCCACTGATTCCAGTCTATCTTTCTTGTCTTATCTCAAGCTAGTCATATCTTGTGATAACGTAAAGGAATTACTTACCATCTTCCAAACTCCTTCTTGATGACTTGTCCTGCTGTATTCTATATTCATATCTATTCCTAGAAAGTTTCATCTCTCTCCCTTCCAAGCAAATCAATTCCAGGATGAATGGAGATGCCTACTAGCCTTATATAGTCCTGACTATGTGCTTCCGGTAGAAGGACTTGGGACCTAAGTGAATGGTGATGAGGAGTGAGGTCTTCTAGATGCCACTTTTTCACACCTTGTCATATGATATGTATTCATCGCTGGGGTTTTCCATGCTTACTCACTATTATTGAGGTTATCCTGGTTAGTTTCTTTTCCAATTGTGACTCATGTGCTCAAATTATCATTTAAGACTTCATTTCAAAGAGCAGAGAGGAAAAAAAAACCCAAAGCATCCAGTGTCTGATGAATTATGTTTCTGTAATTGTGACTGAGATTGCTTTAGAATAATATGTATACTGAGAAGATCAGAGCTCACTGCCAGTGACTTTGTTACTAAGCAAAAAAAAGAGGAGGGATTATGAATTAGAGAAGAGCTCTCAATTTCATGTCTCAGGAAACTTATTGTATTGAAAGTATTGTAAAGCTTTTTTAAAAGTCTTAAATCAGTTTAAAATTGTTTAAAAATAAAGATATTTCACGTCATATTTGCTGCAACATTTTTCAAATTCACTTTTTCTTTAACAGGAATTGGTTAAAAAAGTAGTAAATAAAATTAATTCTATGCTTTTGGTGCAACAAACAGTACTGGATTTAGATTCTGAGGATGTGTGCACAGAATATTTTTGCCAACTATGTGAACTTGGATAGGTCATTTTACTTTTCTGGGCCTCATTCTCATTTTCCTCAAAAGTAAAAGGAATTATTTGTATGACACAACTTTTAAATCCCTTCCAGCTTTAAGTCTATGATCCTGTGAATAACTGAAATCAAACTAAAGTGAAAATTGTAGTCCTTAGAGATCTTTAATAAAAATCACCACTTACTGATTCAAATAGTGTGTGCCACAAGGCTTAAACTGCTTTGTTGAATGATCTCATCTGCCTTTAGATCCTTTTACCCACCTCTGAAACAAAAACTTATGAATATAATAGATCATCCTCTACTGTAGACATCAACTTGACTAATCTAAAAATCACCAGTGATTGGAAATAATTGCAATTGTCCCTGATAATAATCAGTGAAATAGACTAAACCATGAATTACCTCCTTTATTTTCTCAGAAATTTTATTCCTATTCCAGATATATTCCAAATATAAAATGACTTTAACTTCCCGTTTGTTGCTAATTAATCCATATAATTTGGATTCTTAAATACATGATTTATTTTTATTTCATGTTGCACTTTATATGTGATGATAGGCTGAGTAAACTAAAGTGTATTGGATGCTTTAATTACAAAAATAAGTAAAACAAACTTTTTAGTGGAAGACTATTTAGTAAGAAATAGCTTATTCAAATGAAAATGATTTTTCAAAATGTTTATTTGTAAACCTTTGAAATGGTGTTTCCCCTCATTTAAGTCTTTAAAAAATATAACAAGTTTTATGTGTAGAGAGAGATAATAAATATCCTGTCTTATAGTTAGAGTTGTCTTATGACAAACCCACCAGCTAACCAATAAATAAAAGCAAAACAAAGTATTTGAAATTTGTTTGGGGGTACTTAACTATCCCTGCCTCCAAGGATCCCTTCCTTATCCTCCCATTCCCATTTATCTAAACACCCTTCTATACCCCCTTCAAGTTATTTCCTCACTCTCCCATCTAGAGATTCCTCACTTATCCTCTTCCTCTTCCCCATTCCCCTAATGTTTTATTTCTTTCTGAATTTGATGACTTTTATACTCTTTTAGATATATATGTATTGTTCCCTCTTGAACTCATTCCTAATGAAAGTAGGTTTCCAGAACTAACAACCTTCCTTATTTGCATAAGATAATTATTCTTTTTAGCTGTTCCTACATGGTTTTACTTTTTAAAGTCATGTCATACTCAAGTCTACCACAGTCTTTCTCATGAACTACCTAATTACTAATAACAGTCTTAGACATATATTTTTACATACATAAAAGGCAAAAAGTCTGTCTTTAGTGAGTCCCTTATAATTAGTCTTTGATATGCATATTATATTTCTCTTTGCTCTTGTATGTCAAATCATGTATTAAGTTCAGCTTTTTTTTTTTTTTTTAGCAGTGTCCGGAAAGTTTGACTGTTTGTTAAATGTCCACTTTTTTTTTCATTCAGGATCATGCTTAGCTTTGCTGGGTATATTTCAGTTGGAACTCCATTTCATTTTCTCTTTGATAATAGAGTGTTCTAAGACCTGTGGTCTTTTAGTGTCACCACTGCTAGGTCTTGTGTGATTCTAATTGTGGCACTGTCATATTTAATTATTTTTATTGTTGCTTGTCATAGTTTATCCTTGAGCTGGGGGTTTTGGAATTTGACTGTAATATTCCAGTGGGTTTTCCTCATAAGATCTATTTCATGTGGTGATTTCTGATTTTTTTTTTCTATTTCTATTTGCCCCTCTTGTTCTAATACTTCAGGACAATTTTCTTGCATTCTTTTAATGTTCTATCAAGATTCTTTTTTTGATCATAGCTTACAGGTAGTCTGATTATTCTTATGTTTTCTCTTGACCTGTTCTCCAAGATCAGTTGCTTTTCTTATAAGATGCTACACTTTCACTTCTAATTTTTCATTCTTTTTATTTCGTTTTGTTATTTCTAGATCTCTTATAATTTGACTGCCTTCCCCTTTCCCATTCTAATTTTCAAGGAGTCATTTTCTTCCTTAAAATCCTATATCTCCTTTTCTAATTGATTGGCTTTCTTTTCATAATCTTCTTGTTTGTCTTGGATTGTATTTATTTTCTTTTTAAATTTTTCCTCAGTCTCTCTCATTTGATTTTTAGTCTTTTTAAAAGTTCTTTTATGAATTCTTTTTGAGCAGGTGACCATTTGAAGTTACTCTTTGGGAGTATAAGAGAGTTTCTTTGCTTCAATATCATACTCTGAAGATCCTTCTACCTTCTCTATTCCTGTAGTAACTCTCTATGGTTAGATTCTTCTTTGCCTGTGAATTTTTTTTGTAGTAGTAGTAACTTAAATTTTGTAATCACCTCTACTTCTGGGGGATGAAGGATGGTGCCTCTGGCCTCAGATCTTCAGTTTTCCTCTGTGACCTGGAAATGGAACCAAGACCTCCAGCCTCCTGTGAGTGCCCACCGCCAGCAGCATGCTTGCTCAACTGCTTTTGCACTTACTGGGCATGTGCTGGTTCCTTTTCCCCAAGTTTTGTCTCCACAGTAGAGCTGGGTGTAGCATTTCTTGTCAACAGAGGTTCCTTCCACCTTCCTCAGTTTAGATATCCAACTCCCCTCATTATCCTGGGTAAAAGTTCCTGTGGCTGGAGCCAAGGTAGCTTCCTAACCCAGCTAACCTCAGGGATTGCCACATGTTATTTAAGTGGACCTAGCCTGGAGATGGTTACTCTTCACAGGGATCAAACCCTATCCTGGGGATTTTTCCTCAGATCTTCTGTTGCCCCAGGAGGACCCCTGCTGTTCCCCCACCTTTATTTATTTTTACCACTCTATGTTTGGCCTGAGGTGCTATTTTATCTTTTTTGTCTGAGAAAATCTTGAGATCTTGGAATTTCTGACCCACCTCGAATCCTCTCTATTTCATATTTTTAAAAACATTATTCTTAGAGGGGGTGTTATAGATTTAACCCACATGCCAAAAAGGGTATATAATATTCAAAAAAAAATTTACTGCCCTAGAACAAATAGTGCTAGTAGTTTCACTCTAACAATGGGTAAAAACAAGCCAGATGAAATTGAACAGGCATAAATGTAATCCTGTATTTAGATGTGTAAAATCAATTTGATAAGTTCAAGGTAGAGGAGCCTAGACTCAACAGTAATACATATGAAAACAGCCTGGGGCTTTTACTTGACTGCAAACTTAATATAAGTGAATATCATAAGTGGCCACCTAAAAAATAAAATAAAGTAAAATAAAGCTAATTGAAGCCAGCTCAAGCCCATAACAAGCCACACAATAGTACAACAGCATCAAGCTTTATGTAGCATAAAAATAGTGTATACTTCAAAAATAATATATCTTAAATACACAAAAACTCATATTCTCTTGCATTTCATAAGCCCCTTGGGAAACTCTGAGGTTGGTCCTGAAGTTATTGTGATCTTAGACTACACTAATACATTAATATGTGCTTTTTCATCTGATCAAAGGACACAATAGTTCCATTGTAATCAGTCCAAAGGATACTGAAAATCTAATACAGTGGATTCTGAGTTGGGTGACATATTTTAAAAGGGACATTGATAGGATGGAACACAATTAGAATAGGTTTGTTGTTCATCTTTCGTTTTCAAAGAGGACAAATGATTTCATGGAGTGATGTCTTGAATTGTGTTTGAACTGGATTTAAGTGAGGCAGAGTTGCACAAAGTCACCAGCCTCACTCTCTCTTCCCAGAGTCATTGAAGTCCAGTGGAAAGATGAAAGTCAAGACAACCAGTGATGGCCCAGGATGCAGTGGCATCTTAGATATTTCATCAATCTCTTAACTGTTTCATAGTGTCTGCTTCAACAAGATAGTGAAAGGATTAGAGATCATGTGGAACCTCAGTCCTCAAACCCATTGGTAAGTGAAGATCAGTGTTCTATATAGTGTGAAGGGCAGGAAATAGTTGTCTGAGAGGGAGAAAGAGGAGAGCGCTACAATTTTCTTTGAGTTTTCTTCAGGTTGTTTTGAGTGCTTCTGGTTTTCAACTATAAGAGGAAAGATGCAAAATGCTAAGCCCAATTCAGATTATTAAAGAAAAGACTGAAGAAGCTGACAATAAAGGAGCTGGCAATCTTCACCATTTCCCTGCCCCTAGCCTGCTACAGCAAAAATTCTGGGGAACTTTGCCTTGGGTAAGATATAGAATTCTTTCTTTTTGTTGAGCTGAATTACTTTGTTCCCAGTAGGGAAGCTCCTTCATTCTGCATTATCTGGTGTATGCATAGTTTCTCCAATTTCTGTTTTGGTATAGTTTAGAAAAATGACTTTCTTTGCTATTTAGCTATAGGTGTGTTCATTGTGAATCAGGTGTTTGGAGGAAAAGGGATCAAGCTTCAGATATAAAGCTTGTCGTCTTTGCCCTCCAATGTTGAAACAACAATCAGAAGTTTATCCTAAACCTTCAACTCACATCCCTTAGACTAATGATATTTCAGAAAGCAAAAAGATGCAATTATAACCAAACACCCTCCTCACTGAAGAAAGGAGAACTTTCCATCCTTGCTCCTTGAGGCTGGAAAGAGAAGACTAGAGATGTTGATTCTTGCTCCCTTTGAGCAACCCAAAAATATCTCCATGCCACAAGTGGGAAGCAATTCATTTGCAACACATGAGACCTCACTACACATATTACTACTGCATTATTAAAGCCAGTATTTACAGAACATCAATTATGTACCAGGCACTGTTCTAAGAATTTTTATAAATATCTCATTTGATCCTCATAGCAACTCTCTGAAGTAATTGCTGTTGTTTTTCTCATTTGACAGTTGAGGTAACTGAGGCAAATAGAGGTTAAGTGACTTACTCAGGTTAACATAGCTAGTTAGTGTCTGGGGCCAGATTTGAACATGGTCTTCCTGTTTTTAGTCCCAGCAATCTCTCTAATGTACCACTTCGTTTTCTTGATGTCTGCTTCAAGTTGCACAGAGGGCTCAGCATGCTAGGAAAACTTAGACTAAAGAAAAAAATATTCAGAAGGAATTTCTGCCTTGAAAACCCTATTGGCATGAAATTAAATTTCTTAGCTCTAGTGGGAGGAATTTATGATCATTATGTTAGTAGAATGATTTCAGTTCAATATTTAAATTTATATATTTTTATATTTATTAATTTGTTTATCTATTTCATTATTTGTCTTTTACTTATTGTACCCCAAATGAAAACTTTTAGACAAGTTAATATTATTCCCTTCAAAATAGGATGAGAAAATTCCAGAGCTGAAAAAGGATATTGGAGATAATTCAATTAAAACTCCTCCTTTAAGAAAAAAAAAGCTGATTTTTTAAGTCATAGTCATTTACTAATATGCCTTCCTCACCCTCCACTGAACCCTCCCTCCATGTAACAAAGAAACGGAGTTATTGAAAGGCAACACAGAAAAAAACCAATCAATATAGTGACCATTTGACAGCACATACATCATTTTGTCCCTGTAATCCCTGACATTTCAGTTGAAAAGAAGGTGGCATATTTCATCATCTGTTCTCTAGAATTGACATTGATCATTATATTAGGAGTTTACTTACCTTTTAATCCTGATTTCAGTTACATTATTGATTGTATATTATTGCAAATTGTTCTCTATGTTCTACTTCGTTTTGAATCAGTTCATTTTCTCAAGTTTTTTTTTTTTCTAAATTCTTCATGGCTGCAATTTCTCATGACAGAATAATTTTACATGATGTTAATATATCTCACTTTATTCAGCTGTTCCCCAATCATTTATTTCCTGTTTTGTGCTACCAAAATACTTACATTATGACTTTTTGGTTTGTGAGGCTTTAATTTTTGTTTTTGACATCCTTCGGCTCTCTTCCCAGCTGCAGGGTAATGGAGTCAGAGTTTAAACTTGCTAACTTCCTAATTACATAGTCTTCTTAAATCCCATGACTTATTCCTTTATTTCACTTCAGTCAATCAATATACATTTATTTAGAACCTACCATATGCCAGCCACTGTACTAGGCATTGAAGATGCAAAGAAATACAGAAGAAATTCCCTGATTCCAAAGAACTCACACTCTAATTGGGGGAGACAGCATGCAAATACCTATATACAAACAGCTATATACAAGATAAAATGGAAATAATAAACAGAAAGAAAGCACTAGAATTAAGGGGAATCAGGAAAAGCTTCCTGTAGAAGATAAGTTTTTAGCTGGGCCTTGAAGGAAGTTAGGGAGTCAAGAAGTAGAGATGTGGAAGAGGAACATTACATGCATGAAGGGTAGCCAGTGAGAATGCCTGCAGTCAGGCGATGAAGTTTCTTGTTCAAGGAAAAGTCAAAATTTTGTTGGCAACATTTAATCCTGGAGATGATAGTCAGTCATAGGAATTTATTGAGAATATAGGGTAACATGATGAGATGTTTGTTTTAGTAAGATAAGATTTTTTAAACAGTATTTTCCCCTAATTATGTGTTAAGATAATTTTTAGCATTCATTTTGAAAATTTTTCTTTTACTTCTTTTATTTGAATTTTCATCTCCTTTTTGAGTTCTTCCAAGAGCTCTTTTTGTAGTTTGATTACCATTCACATTTTTCCTTTAGGCTTTTCATGTAGGTATTTTGACATTGTTGTCCTTTTCTGAGTTTGTGTCTTGATCTTCCCTACCTCCATAGTAACTTTCTATGATCAGGTTCTTCTTTTTTTGTTATTTTTGTGTTCATCTTTTCCAACTTATTTCATTACTTTTAAAATTGAGTTTTGCTACTCCTATGCTACTTATTCTAGAGGCTGCAGTCCCTGGTTGTTTACCTAGTGCTGTGATGGTGTGCTGTGCTGAGGAATGTGGGAACCCAAGGCTGTGGGGATCTAGCAGATTGTCTGGTGCTATGCTAAGGTGGGGGTGGAACTGGGGTTGACTGGTGCTGTGCAGTGCTTCAGAGGTCTGGTTGTTCACCTGGTATTGTACTAAAGCACATAAATAGGTCTGATGCTGGCACCTGCTTGTTCACCTGGTGCTGTGCTGGGTATCAAGGCCTCTTACAGAGCCAGGAAATTCTGTGCCTTGTACAGCACTTTCTTTTTTTCTGAGTGAGACAGACCTTTACTGTAGATCTTCCAAATTGTTTTGGGCTAGAAAATTGTTTCACCCTGTCTTTTGGTTAGCTTTACTATTCCAGTATTTGTTTTGGATTATTATTTTATAGTTGTTTGGAGGCATATATGGGAAAGTTCGAGTGAGTTTTCTGCTTACTTTGCCATCTTAGGTCCTGGAATCTCTTAGCAGATTTCATTCTTATTAGTATGGAGATGAAAATTGAATCCATGGTTGCTGATGAGATCACTAAATGAAATAGTACAAATAAAGAAGAGGTAAAAGGGTAGAGTCCTGCAGGAAAAGGAAGGTTACTTCAATGACAATCCAGCAGGATATCTGGAAAGCAGTGATCATGCAGGTAGGAGGAGAACCACAACACAGTGACATCCCAAAAAAACTTAAAGAGAAGAATTCATCCAAAAAGAGGATCACTGCAGAGGATACAGAGAAGTTAAGGATGCAGATTGAGAAAGGGCAAAGAAATCATTAGTAACTTTGGAAAGTGAAGTTTCAGTTGAATAATGAGGACAGAAACCAGATTGTAGAGAGTAAAAAACGAGAGTAAGAGTGAAGGATGTGTCGGTAACTATTGTAGATAGCCTTTTTTTTTAACATATGCTGTATATACCTTATTAGTTTTATTCATTATGGTGCTTATTAATTAACAGTAAAGTGATTGGTAATCGTCTTTCAAGAACAGCAGCAATATAAATTAAAGTATTTGGGTAGATTTTATTTTGTATGTGTGTTAACATTAAGCTATGGTTTTTAAAAATCTTTTCTTAAATTTTTAAATTCCTTTTGTGAAGAATTGAAAACAAAAGGTAATTGGAATAAGTGACTTGAAGGTCATTTACAACCAGTAGCTGGGAGTCTTGCAGTATCATAGAATTCAGCCCTTTCTCTTCATTTAAAGTTTTTACAAATCATGCATTCAGTTCTAATTGAGATCCACCAAAAAAAAAAAAAAATTCCTGCCCCACTTTCAATCTTAAAACAACTGAAATTTACAATCATGTGGTAATAAATTTTTTTTAAAGTTGTAGTTCATGCACTTTGACAATCAAGATTGTCTAAGTTACAAAAAGTAAATTGTCTGTTAGCTGCATTATTTTTTTGATAGCTCAGGACAGTACCAGTTAATTTGTCTTGTAAAGGCATGCAAAAGTTAAAATTTTTCTTGAAACATATATGTATGTAATACATATTCCTTGTACTAGTGAATATCTAGAAAATGCAGATTCCCAGGAAGGACTTAAAAAATATTTTCACTCTATTCATGACATTCATTTCATTGTGGTAAACTAAAAAGCCAACAGTTGTGGAGCTTATTCTTTTGTGGTGTGTGTGTGTGTGTGTGTGTGTGCGTGTGTGTGTGTGCATGCACGTGTGTGTATTTCCCCTCAGTTTCTGAATTGAGGTACAAACTTCTGGACCTAAGCTCTGTAAGACATAGCAGAAAATACTAATTTGCAAATAAAGAATAATTTACTGTGATTGTGTAGCCTTCTCAAGAAATTTAGCTTCAAAAGCAAGGAGAGATACTGAATATAAACTAACAAGGATGGATGGATCAAGTGAGGGTTTGTGGCTTTGCTGTTTTATGAGGAGGGGGGAGACACGAACATGCTTATAGCCAGTAGGGAATCATCCAGTCTGCAGTGAGAGCTTGGTGATAAAAGAGGGAGCAATGGTCTTGAGGAATGGCATGGTGTGAAATTACTTGTATGGGTAGAGGGAATTACCATGGTGAGGAGAAAAGTCATCTATTTATATGAGATAATGAAGGAGGGGGTAGTGGCATCTGATGTGAAAAGAGAATGAAGTGGAAAAAAGAGACCTCTGGGCAAATGGCTTAATTTTTTTTAGTAAAACGATGCAAATTTCTCAACTGAGAGGATGTTGGGAAGATGAAGCATGGGAGACTTGAGGAAGTATGATCACAGCTCCACACATGGATGGATGCACCCTCTATCCTGCTTTAACACACAGATCATCTGATTTCTTTATCAAAATCTTGGCTATTCCTCCATCTGATGATAATCTTTTATCATTTCATGTTTCCTTATGCCTCACCTATTTTATTTTTCACTTGAATCCTGATCTGTAGTCCATTTATCTCTAAAAATTTTCTCTGACCATTACGCCTGCTGTGACTTGATTTTCTCCCTTCTCAGTTTCAACTCAAAAGATAATCAACTCAACGTTACATTGTCATAAACCTCCTGATTATCCCACCTCTTTTTTTCTATCATCACTGAGCACTAAATTTTTTTCTCTCCATCTGCCTCCTTTGTTCCTGCCAAATGTATCTACAAGAAGACAAAATATCTCTTACAGAGAGATAGCATGAGTAGCCACCAATAACCTATACATATATTTTCTCTGCCTTCAGGCCAAGTCATGTAACTAGGACCAGATTGTAGTCATGATGTTATCATGAGATGACCACTCAGAGCTGAGACCAAGGGATGGGAAGCAATGGGATATGACAAGGCCTGCTTCTACTCTCACTAAATCTCAGTTGCTTACACAGAGTCAAGATAAAAAATACACTTAGGATGGCTGCAGTGTGAAAATCAAAATTTTAATGAGAAAGAGGAGAGAACAAAGCCTTATAGCTTCATCACATCTACCTTTTATAGTAGGAAAAGTATTTGTCAGTCTCCTCCACCATTAATACTTGACTATATCTTTCCTTTAAAGAGAATTTGACCTGTTCTTGAGATTTGATTAGCTCACAGTCAAAGATTAAGGCTTATACAGTTGACATGGATTCCTGGGCATCTAAGTACAAAAAAGTCAAAAGGAGCTGCAGCATTTCGTTGATGCTTAACTAGTGTATCACTATTAGCCACAGAGAGACAAAGAATCTGTGCTCAGCTTAATCAATGTGGTTTTGTTGGCCAAATATCTTCTTACTCTAATGGCCTTCCCTTACTATGGCTAATTAACCAACTTTTTTCTTAGCTGCTAGATGGACTACAAATGTATCATTTACTGCCATTCTTGACCATGAGGCACCAGCCTAATATGGCCTATTATGGTCTCCAAAATCTTGGTTTTTTTTCTTACAATTATCTCAGTACCAACCCCCTCACCCTCACCTAAGCCTATGTGCCATTCAGCATCTGAGGGAAAAAAGCATTTCCAGGGAGATGAGTGTCATTGTTTCTGTAACTTGGGATGACCTCATCTTTGAGCAGATTTGTTGCTTTCAGTATGTCTAAAAATATGCCTCTGCAAGTACCTAGGAAGAGTAGGGACCGGTCCAACTATCACTCTGTCTGAGTTTTCTTCATGTGCCATTAGTGTCTGAAGTTGCTGTATCCTATTACTTTCTTGATAAAGATATGTCTGAGTGTTCATCCTAGTCAAGTACAGAATCTGAGGCCTCAGTGCAAATTCAATCCCTTGGGAAAATCTGTTTTCTTTTATCAAATGGAAAGATTAATATAACTCAATGTATTTACCTTTTTATCTTTAGCTTCAAGGACTTAGTAACTGATAGGGGGCTTCAATGAATTGAGGAACATTGAAGAAACATCATTAGACTTGAGGTCAGATGATCTGGATTACAATTGCTATCTTTAAATTTATTAGCTATATGATCATAGACAAATTACTTCATTACTCAGCTTCTGTATATGTAAAATTGAGATAACAATTCCAGCATACCTCCCTCATAGAATTGCTTTGAAGATCAAAGGGAATAATATATTTAGTGTTCATTGTAAGTTATAAAGTGCTGGAAATGTCAGCTAGTTATCTAGATTAATATACCCTATTTCCCTGGATTGTGAAGAGAAAGTTTTGCAGACCCATAGAGTACTAAATAAATGTGACTTGTTTCTGTTGTCGTTAGAGCTAGAAGTAATCAACTTGACCAGTCAACACATTTTGCATATGGATATGGAGGCCTTGGGCAGGGAAAATTTCTTGGTGATATGATTAATTCAGAAGCATGTAACTAGTTAGTGGCAGAAGCATGACAGAAACTCAACTCTCATGACTCAATCCAATATCCTTTCAATAACATCATACCACATTTCAAATCAGAGGCCTGCTGGCATCTACTCTCTCTGTTTTCTTTAGATAAGTTCTATTACTTTTCTTGTTGCCATTTATCTCATTTTGAAATATGTTGAATTTGCAAGCTTTCCCAGTTCCTTTTGGGAATGCTCAGGTTAAAAATCTCAAGTAGATAAATGAACAAAAAGTTTCCCTGTGTTATCTAAAATTATGTTTAAGATCTTATATTGCTTTCTAGTTCTGGCTTTTTCTTCATTGTGCATTACAGTAATTATATACTCACAGAAGTGGCAAGTGCAGATATCTTCTCTTCTACAACAACAATGAAACAAGCCTCTGAGGTGAAAGTGATGAAGTTAAAAATAATTTTCTTGCAGGTTACAGATAAAAAGGAAAATTGTTTTCTCTAGTCAGAGTTCAGCTACTCTAACTGCCCTAATTGGTGAATTTTATCAAACTCATCATAAATCTACTATAATTTCTTGAATTTCTTAAATTTTTACTCTTCAGGTGAACCCTAGTTGACTTTTGCTTACTTGCTAAATAACTCTTGGTGAGAAAAAAAAGAGGTTTCTTTATTTTTTTACAATGAGATGTTTATTTTCACTTTAATAATGCTCTATATTTATTGTTTGTATCACAGATCTGTCCTTTGCTTGGAAAATTTTAATATCCATCCATCTCTCTGTCTCTCTTTACCAAGTCTTCAGAAAGCTATTTCTCATGTAAAATATATTGTATATTCATGAAAGACTGGGCCCTCATTGAATAATCCCCCCTGTAAAAATGATAAGATGTCTCTCTGAAACCCTTCCCAGAATGAAAGTTTTGAGGAAGAATGATGGCAGACACTTCTGAGCACTGGGTTTGTCTGTGTATCTCTCTCTCTGTCTCTGTCTCTCTCTCAATATGCATACATATATACATATATACACATATGCACTTATATGTATCTCATATATATGCACATATAGAAATATATTTAAAAGTAAATATGTTTCTAATCTTCAGGCAGATAGATACATTTATATGCAAATATTTCTATATTTAATATTATATATTATACATACATATATATTTACACAAATATTTAAAGATTATAATATTAAACAGTGCTCTGACAATGAGGTTAATTAATCTGTTGTCACAAACACACTCATCAAATCTTTCTTTGGGCAGAGTGGGAATATTCTCTTGCCAACCTGAAATAATTAAGACTTTTAGCAATCTTTATTTATTGTCAATTTTAAAAAACAAAGCACAGCCTCAGTAAGGATTTCTATACAAGTTTTTTTATTATAGGTTCCATTATTAAAGATACATGTGAATTTCAGATAACTGAAGATATCTTCAGATAACTGAAGATAACTTAAGAGTAAACTAGTAAAAGCCTTGACTTATAATTAATATCTGAGACTTAAATTAAATTCTTATTTTCTTATACTTCGCAATGAATTGTGTGATAGAATATTGCTTTTCTTTACTTCTGGGTGTGAAATTACTAGTTCTTTGACTTCATCCTCTTATGGGAGTAAGCTCTTTTTTCCTAGCAAAACTGTTGCCACTTTCTCAAAATGTGGCATATGGAGCTTACTTTCTGTGGCTTTTTTTATATCTGCTTTTGTTAATTGTAGTTACAGCTTATCAGGTCACCATTGGTCATTGACTGAAGATGGCAGTTTTTAGTTGGTCATATGGAACTGAACTTAATGACTACTTAATGATGGCTCAGAGCCACAGACAAACCAGTGCACAGAAGTGTCTGCCACTATTTTTCCTCAAAACTTTCATTCTGGAAAGGGTTTCAGAGAGATAGCTTATCGTTTGTACTGGGGGAATTATTCAATGAAGTCTCAATCTTTCATGAATATACTATATATTCTACTTGAGCAATAGCTTCCTGGAGACTTTTGAAAAAGTGTGATGTGACAGAGGGGTCTTTCCCCTCCCCAGTCCAGAGCATGTTCAGGCATATTGACTGTTTCCAAATAAAAACTTTTTAATTCGCTCCTGAGCAGCAACTGAGTATGTATGCAGAAGGCTTTGAACAGATGAAAACTGTCTTTCCTAAGGACTTTTAAGAGAGAAAGGAGAAGAATTGATATAGTCTCTAAAAGACAGAAGGGCTTCACACCGGCCCACCCTTTTTTTTTTTTTTTTTGCCAGGACACCATGTGAAAGCATGAGGTTATTGTTTTTCTTTCTACTGATTTTATTCTTTTCTGATCTTATGTGAATGAGTTAGGGGAAAGAATAATAATAATAATAGCTAATATTTATAGAGTGATTATTATATGCCAGACACTGTGCTAAGTCTCATTTTATCCTCACAACAACCTTAGGAATTAGGTGTTAGTGTTATCCCCATTTTTAAGGATGAGGAAACTCGGGGGAAAAGAGATTAAATAACTCACTCAGATTCATACAGTTACTAAGTGTTTGAGGTTGGATTTGAACTCAGGTCTTCCTGACTCCAGACCTAGTGCTTGATTCACTGTGCCACCTACCTACATGCATCAGGGTCTTGGGATCTTCAAAAGGTCAAAAGAGCCAGAAGAGGACCATCAACTGGAGTGCACAGCAGAATTTCCTGGTAGCAAGAAAGCAAAAAAGTCTAAGGCAGAGGTAGGGAACCTGCAGCCTCATGGCCACATGTAGCCTTCTAGGTCCTTAAGCACAGTCCTTTGAATCTAAATTTCACAGAACAAATTTCCTTAATAAAATAATTTGTTCTATAAAGCTTGAAATCAGTCAAAAGGCGGCACTCAAGGACCTACAAGTTCTCCACCCTTGTACTAGAAGAGTATCCAGGATTGAGAAAGAAAATACTTGACCAAACACATTTGGGGATCAGCCCAAGCACTGAAACACCCTGTCCTGTAGGCAACAGAGCTTCTTGTTCATCAGCTGTTTCAACCCCCAAAAGAGAACTTGGAGTGTCAGAGAATGTTGATAGATACTACTTATAGATGAGTCCAGGGTGATAGAAGATAGTGGACTATTAGTCCCAATGTTTTTCTTTTTTTTGTACTGGTTCATATTATATCTTCCCAGTAAATATCCCTCTGTAAAAGTTATTTGATGGTTATAATTATCATCAAATTTGGTTGAAATTGAGGAGAAATCAAGTGGTCAGAATTATATTGGGATAATTAGTAACTTCACCTCTGCTGAGAACCATGGAAGAGGAAAAATATCTCTGAGAGGCTATCTCACTTGAACCAAATTCAATCCACAACATAGGGGTTACCTCTTAGAGCTGTCCTGATGATTCTCATAGTTGTTTGTTGGTTTATGCTTTAAGACTGAGTCTCCTCATCTTATTTAGGCTTGAAGTACAGGTGCTCTTCCACTAACAGGTTATATTCATGGGCTCTATCTCAATAATGATTAACCCAGGAGTTTTGACCTGCTTCATTTTTGACTGGGCACAAAATCCAGCTAAGTCATGTCCAAGCTGCTGCTGAACTGAAATCCCCAAGGTCACTCTGAAAGGTCATTTCTTCTTTCTTGGGGCATCGATGCTGCGGTGCTATAAAACCTAACCAAGACTCCAACTCCTTAATTCCTGTGTGGCTTGCTCTCCCGTCCTTTTGAAATTCTCAGAATTGAAGACTACTCTCTTCACTTAGAACATTAAAAAAGAAAGTTCAAGATAGAGTCCTGTTTCTTGGAGACATGGAGCCTCATATAGGAGAAGGCTCATTATGGCGTGGAATCTCAACAGATGCTATGAACTATGGAGTTACCAAATATAGCTAAAAATAGGGGTACTGAAGATGGCTGCCCTTTTCTAATGCCTCCATAGCCAATCGAGAAACCTCCTTTTCAGTGAGTTCAGTGAGTGACTGATACCAGTTATAGAAAGTTAATATGTCCTTTCACCTTTCTCCAGTGCAGTTTTCTTCCAAATTATCACATACTTCAATCAGAATCAAGCTTGCTCTTCTTTCTATGAGGAGAAATATAGTTCTAGCTGCTCTGAGCTTGTACCAGATCCCTCATTACATACAGAAAGGTAAAAACAGTGTGTTCCTTCAGAGAGTCCACCTTCTAACGGAGGAAATGACTTCTAAAAAAACCAGATATATATAAGGGAGACATAGGTAATTTCAGGGGAGAAGGCAAGAGAAGCCAATAGCATATTTGAAGGGGACATATTATTCTTCAGAATACTATTTTATATGCAAAGATGTACATGGATGTATAATGGAACTGCATATGTATGTGAATACATATGTATGCATATTTATGTACCTATAATCATGTATTATACACACATACTTATGTACCTATAATTACACATGTGTGTATGGTTATATGTACATACATATATGCTCACTGTGCTCTTCTCAGCAATTCAAGGACCTAAAATAATTTCAAAAGACTCATAATAGAAAATGCCATCCACATCCAGAGAAAGGAATATGGAGTCTCAATGCAGATTGAAGTATATTATTTGCTCTCTTTTTCTGCTTTGTTTTGTTTTTCTATCTTGTGGTAGATATACACCATTCATTCTAATTCTTCTATACAACATGACTAATGTGAAAATATGTTTAATAAGAATGTATATGTAGAAGCTATATCAGACTGCATGCTATCTTAGGGAAGGGAAAGGGGAAGTGGGGCAGAGAAAATTTAAAACTTATGGAAGCAAATGTTAAAAACTAAAAATAAATTAATTGTAAAAAAGAATGGTATCCAAATATTAAGCATATACATGTGTGCATCTATATGCATGTCTTTATATGTATATCACATGCATCTCTATATATGAAATAGTAGCCCAAAGAATTATGTATACACACATATGTATCTCTCTCTGTAAATTTATTTTTACATACATGCAATCTGTCACTGACCTATCTTTTTAGCATAATGTTGTAGTACTGCTTTTCCAAACTGCTCTGTACTCTTACACAACTGGACACTCTTTGCGTCTTATAATATTAGGTGTCTGTTCTCAGATTCTTCCTATTCCTATAAAATCTTCTTAGCTCTCCTTTTTCTATTGAATTTCTAACTATTCTTTGAAGTCCAGCTCAAATGACACTTCTTTCATGAAAGTCTCTTTACTCACCAAATGGGTATGAATGTTCCTGCTTAGATGTCACATCCCATGCTGATGCACAACTCTCTAATGTATTTGTCACTCATAGCCCAAGGTGGACTGAAGAGTCCTTCCCATGGAGTGGGCTGTCTGTGGGCTAAAATAGATCTGAGTTTGATTCCAGGAGATCTTGACCCTCAAAAGAGAAGATTAGGCTTTTTTTCTCACTTTTTCCATGACTCGTTGACCCCATCTCAGAGTTTTGGGGAAAGCATCTTAAACAAAGTTTATATATGTTTTGAATCTCTAAAAAAAGACACCAACAGAGTTCCTTTTTAAAAGGTACTCGTTGTAAAAGTAGTAGATATCAGGCATGATACAGCTATTTCTTTATTTTGCCACAAAACGAATGCTTAAAGCATTTAAGACTCATAAGCACACACAAACATATACTTAAAACATGAAGAAATAATCCATTGTCTCTTTTGTGCATGGAGCTGGGTAGGGGAGATAATTCAATTCCCAGGAGACTTGAGGTATTGATGAATTTTCTCTTCATCTCAGATTTCTATTGTTCAAGCAACTCACAAATCTCTCCCCTCACTTTTAGCCAAATATATTTTGAGTTTTCTCGATCCTTTCAACAACAGCATTTTCCTGGCAGAGGTCAAGAAAGATGAAGTTCATGTATGTGTGTGTGTGTGTATGCACACACATGTGTATGTATATGTGTGTATTTATAAATATATACACACATATGTATATACACAATACACACATATATTTGTATGTATGTATGCATATACTTATACACATACATATACACACACATCTGCTCTTTGCTTATTAATATCTGAAAATGATGATACTTCTCTATATTCCAGTCTCCAATGCATGCTCTGAAGAGTGGACCCCACAATATGCTTATCACAGACTAATGTCTCTTATAGTTATTAATGTGTGTCTTACTAGGCTATACTCCATGAGGGGAGAAACTATCTTATCTAGAATTAGCATCTCTTCTAGTAACTAGTACAGTGTTTGGTTAAATAAAAATAGAGAGACATTGAACAGTTTCTTGAATGAAACAGTTAAGATAGTAGAGAAACTATATTTATTCCTCAAAGTGATTGGATTATATTATGTAGAAACAGAGAGAACATAAAGATTAATAGAACAATAGAAATCATCCTTGAGAATTAGTTGGCCCATGAGACTCACCATTCACACCAATGATGTAACTTCCTGGTGACCAAGTACAAAAATCAGGCCATGAGCATTCATTTGACTTTTCCCTCAGGCTTCTGACAAGCAGATAATTGTGGATAATATCAGCCTAAGGAAGTTTCATTCCACTGGACCAACGCTATATATTTGCTGGATATCTTTTCTCTGATAGGCTAAGTAAACTATCTTTTCTTAACTTTCAGATGTTCTACAAGTGTCTTATTTCATTACAAAATAGAATCTTAGGTATCAGATTAGCCTAAGTCAGTCCTTGACTATGATATTCAAAACATGCTTGTGAAAAATCAAAGGGCATACTGGCCTGGGTTTCCCCCTAAAATGTGGCAGGTCACTGAAAGAAAAAAATAGAACTCTTTACAATTCTTAAATTACAAATTATATATATATATATATATAATAAATTTTGTCATCTTCAACATAACCCTCAGTCATGGGAACATATAAGAACCAATTATAGATCACAGAATCATAGATTTTTACCTAGAAGCAACCTTTATTGCCTTCTATTACAATATGCCTGTTACATGGAAGAAGAAATTGAGCCTCAGAGAAATTAAATGACTCTAGGTAGCTGTTGGCCCAGTGACAATAAAGTAACTGGTCCTAGAGTCAGGAAGACCTGAGTTCAACTCCAACCTCAGAAACTTATAATCTGTGTGACTCCGGGCAAGTCACTTAACCTCTGCCTCAGTTTCCTCAACTGTAAAATGGAAACAATGATAGCACCTACCTCATAGTGTTGTTGTGAGAATCAAATGAGATACTATCTGTAAAGTGCTAAGCAAAATGCCTGGCACATAGTAAGCACTGTATAATTGCTTATTTCCTGGGCTTTCCCTTCCCATTTCTTTCTTTCCCTTCCCTTCCACTTTTCTATACTTTCATAGCTAGAAGGTGGTTGAGATACAGTTTGAAATCAGGTCTTCCAGACTCTTAGTCCTGCAAAGTATCTAATATTAAGTGATGAATCACATATGTTCTTTAATAAAGGATCAGAGCATATGACATCCCCATGCATGTTCTGGAGGGATGGACCCCACTATATATGTCTCACAGATTGATTTCTACCATAGATACTAATGTATATGTCTTACTAGACTATACTCCAGGAGTAGAGAAAGTGTCTCTCATCTAAAATTTTGCATTTCTTATAGTGCCTAATTCAGGACTTTGGAGAGAGAGAGAGAGAGAGAGAGAGAGAGAGAGAGAGAGAGAGAGAGAGAGAGAGAGAGAGAGAGAGAGAGAGAGACAGAGAGAGACAGAGAGAGACAGAGAGAGACACAGAGATAGATACAGAGAAAGACAGAGAGATTTAACAATTTTCAAATTAAATGAAGTTACTGATAGATAGTCAAGATAGCAGGAAAACAACATATTTCTTCCCCAAAATGATTGGATTGTGTTATGTAGAAGAAGACAGAGAACATAACTATTGACAGAAAAACAGAACAATCTGCTACTTTATTTATTACATTTCATGGAAAGTAATAAGATATAACAAATGATATTAAACTGAAGGCAAATACCATGTAGGGACTGCAATAATAATATCTCAGTCAAATGATATCACCAAATATTTTCATTTTCTGGTTTAACCCATAGTCCAGTACTTTAAGCTTTATGCTTTCACAGATAATTTTCAATACTGCTTTCAAGAAGTCTCTTTGCCTCATCATGCTCCCACTCAAATTCCCCTCTTGAAAAATCACCAAGTATAGCTCATATGTAGCTTATCTGTAGATCTTCACTTGTTCAATGGTTTTTCAATCACTTCTGACTTCAGGATACAATTTGGAGTTTTCCTGGCAGGAACACAGGAGTGGTTTCCCATTTCCTTCTCCAATTCATTTTACGGATAAGGAAACTGAGGTCAACAGAGTTAAGTGACTTGTCTGGTGCCACACAGCCAGATAATATCTAGGGCCAGATTTGAACTGGGTAGGATGAGTCTTCCTCATTCCAGGCCTGGTACTATATCTATTTCACCACATAGCTACCAATATATCTTCACAGACATGACTAAAAGGATCTCAGATCTCATGTAAGCACTCAAGGTAACGAAGCACACATACTAGGTATACAATATCCATATTTCCATTCAATAGACAATGCAAAAACACATAAAAGTATTCTCAGTAGTCCAGGAATAGTTCTTTCCTCACCCCAATAAATTGAGTCTTCCTCCATTTGTCTATTTAGTCTTTCATATTTATTTCACCACCCTGTGATTTGAACTCCATGGGTAAGGAAAATGAACTTGTGGATCCACATGAAAAGCTTCCTAATAAGTCCCCCTTTTCTCCTCTAGAAACTCATACAGGCAGCCAAGCACCAACCCAACGACTTGGATTACCCTGGAAAGGAAACATATTTGTGATTTCTAGTCAGCCACTGCCTTTACAATTGACCCTACACCATTCCTATAATTCACATTAATAGTAGATTATTAGGTCCAAGTGTCTTTACATATATTGGAACTTTCTTTCCTTCTTTACTTTTTCAATTTAGAGGGACCACATAAGTCACTAACTAGCAAGTCCCCTTCACTCTCTACAAGAGTAGATTACAGAATTAATGAATCTGGGGGTCCTAAAGAGGCTATCGTTTACCAGTCCCAAGATTGTCATTAACTGAGAACTCCCATCTCTGTAGAAAGTCATGAGTCAGGAACTCTTACTACTTTGATTGTATGGTTCTTCTCACTTGGGACAATGTAGCTGAAAGCACATGCAACTGCAAAGTGCTCCTACCACTATGTGTTCAGGAGTGGGTCAAGGCACTCAAGGGTCCAGAAACTCTCCTTCTGGGTCATGTGGATGAATGCACAAATAACTCCCACATACCTCTTCTCCAAAATAACTATTATTGACTCCTGGCTTAGAGGGAAACTGCACAAGTTCCTTTCCTCCTAAAACTTGAAGTTTCAAGGCCAAATGTGACCCTCTAGGTCCTCAAGCATAGCCCTTTGACTGAATCCAAACTTCACAGAACAAACCCGTTTAATAAAAGAATTTGTTCCATCAAACTTGGACTCAGTCAAAAGACTGCACCCAAGGAGCTAGAAGGCCATATGTGGTCTAAGTTCCCCAACCCTAACTCAGGATCTAAATCTACTATTCTGTGTTTCATTCTTTGAAAAGGGTAAAAGTCATAAAGGTCAGAAATGGGCTCTCTAATTTATTCATTTAATTTTTTTTAAGTTTTAAAAGAAAGATACTACTTCTCAAACAACAATATGAGACAAAGAATGTATCCACAATTAATCCAAGCTGAGTCCAAAATGGGTCAAATGGACATACTTTTCCAAAGGGTGATCCAAATTCTGAAAAATAGACACCTCCTATAGTCTCATGTTGATCAGAGACTTTCTATGATCAATCTTCCATATCTCTTTCCAGTTTTAAATGTTGTTGTTTTTAATACCTACAGATAAAACAGGCTTTTTATTTTGCTTTTATGATATTTTATGATATTTTCTTTTAAGGAGTCTGGAAGTCTGTTTAACATTGGTCGATATTCCACCTTCTTCAATTTTGGGGGTCAGACTCCATGATTTCAGTCAATTTTGTTCTTTATTTGTTTTCAGTCCTTCCTGATCTTTCATGAGCCCTTTTGGGTTTTCCTTGACAAAGATACTGGAGTAGTCTGCCATTTCCTTCCCCAGATTAAGTCAAACTGAGGTTGTCAATTGTCCAGGGTCACATAGCTAGTAAAATGTCTGAGGTCGAATTTGAACTCAGGTCTTCCTGACTCCAAGACCAATGCTTTATAAATTCTGCCACTTAGTGGCCCAGTTTCAGTCAAGGAAGCAACTCAGTTGCCTTTCCCAGTGTATTACTCTTCATATCCTCCTCTATAAATGTTCCCTGTAGAAATATCATCTATGTGGGCTTGGTGTTTTGTCATAACCAAAATCTAATTGAACAAAGTTCTTGTAGGCTGTCTCCCATGGTGCTTGCAAGGGTCTGCCCCAAACCGATTTCATGTATGTGTGCGTGTGTATTTACACACGCACACATACATGTATATATGCATATATTTGCATATGTCTGCGTATATATAATACATGTGCATATTATGTTACCTAAATGATTTATATATGTGTACATCTTCATATCTATATCTACTGTTATATCTACCTGTCTAAAAGGAAAAACAAAAGAAATAACTGAAAACAAGAAAAGAGAAACAAAGCACTCCTACATGTGTGGGGAAACACATTTAAGATTGCTAAAGCAATAAACAAAAACTTCTTGGTCTACTGGAATCCTGAATTGTACTTACTGAAGTTGTACTTACATGACAAAATCTTAGGGCTTCTCTCCTGAGATTTTTGACTTATGTCATGGTAGGATACATAGTTCAGATCTGCTTTTACACACACACACACACACACACACACACACACACACACAAATATGTATGTATGTGATATTGACGTCAATGTAGATATTGATATCTATGTGGATAGCAATAAAGGTGATTCACTATAGATATATAGATGTTGATGTAGATACAGATGATACAGCTAAAGCTGTAAGCTAGAGACAGAGGGCACAGAGATATAGCTTTAACTATGGATTGAGGTTTATAGACATAGAGAAACAAAAAGTGTCCCAAAATTTTAGTGCAATTTAAATCCTTTTTTTCTCTTCCTATAGTTATATAACAGATAGATATACCATACATAGTTAAGCAGTCTTTATTTAAGTGATCATTTTCTGCCAGGCACTATGTTTAGAATGTTTAACATATATTCTTATAATATATATAATAACAATAATATAATATAATAATATATATTAAACAAGTCTGGAAATGATCACAGATGAGTGTACAAAATGGTATATTTGAGGGTACCCTCTTTTTCACATGAGACACCAGATAAAATTTCTCCAGGTTCTTCTGAGGGTTTGAATTTCCTTAAAACCCTGACTCTCCGATCTTCACTGTTGTGTTTATTTTTGCTAGTCAGTCCAAAGATACAGTTCAAGTAAATGGTATTCAGCTGTAAGAAAATTCGCAATAGAGCATTCCTTCAATGAATCTGGGCATATTTCCCCACAATTACCCACACTGTGAGTGGGAAGAAGCAGACACACAGGTATTGCACATGAAGGCACACAGGCAGGGAGTACACAGAGTTAAGACCCATGTGTAGAGATAACTCAAACCTTCTACCTTACAAGACCACCAGTATCTTCTGCAGATGGAATCATCAAGAATTCTCCAGGTCTGCTCCTTTTGGCATTTCTCTCACTTTAATAACTATTGACCATAAAGAAGATCCAGGATTTTTCCCTTTCCTATTTCCTTGTTTTCTACTAGGTCAAAACAGTCCCTGAAGAATAGGACTGATAATAAGATTGGATTTAATATTTTCCTCAATCTTTTTCAGACTCCAGCACGCCAGGAAAGTTTAGATCTGATCAAAAGGTCAAACGATTTTAGTCCAGGTGAAATTAAAGTCTGAGTGGAGATGAAACCCCTTTATCTAGAATTACCCTGAAGGGATAGTGGTACTCTGAGTGATCAGAGGCATGTCCCCCAGTCCTTGATTAGAATAAGTCCACTTGTAATTATAATATTCATTATTCTCATTAATTGTTAACCAATCACAGTTGATTATTGTCTGTTGGAAACTCCCACTCTTCCAAGGACACATAACATCAATAAGCCTCTGAGAAGGTTGCATGAGAGATGGCCAGATGGTCAGTCCTTTTATTAATTATTTGCTAGCCATAATTAACAAAATGATTAATTATCCAGAAACTAAGTTTCTCAAACTTTTAAGACACCAAACTGAGTACTACCCTTTTGGGGGCCTGCACTTCACTATTAGGTAATATCCTGAGCAATGTACAATGCTCCTTGTCAGTTTCTTAGGGCTTCTTCAGGACCAGTTGTTGGCTATCTCCACTCTTGTATATTCTAGTGCACCGACAAGAAAATCTCTCTTTGTTAAGGTCCTTTTGGTAGCCCTTTACTCATTGCTGGAAGATATGAGCCACTATAGCCAGCTAATAAATTTAGAAAGTGCCCCAGGTTTACAAGATCTTATTTTTTTTAAATCTCCCAATGTCTGGTACTGAATTGAAGTCCCCTTTCCTAAACAACCTCTCCAGTGTTCATTAGTATATTTATCCATGTTTGTATTTCACTGAATTTTACTGCATGGGGATACAGATTGTGTTTTATCTATATTTTGTATTCCCCCCAGTACCTACTACAGTGCTCTGCACACGGTGAGTGTTTAATAAGTTGTCATTTGAATCAGAATGCCAGTGATAGCTAGTAAAGATAGAGCCTAAATGCAAGAGAACTGAAAGAAGGAACGAAGTAACGAAAAAAGGTAAAGACTGACAAAAATAGAATAATCTGTCACTTTATCTATTACTTTTGCTACAAAATTATAGATTGTGATAGATGATATAAAACTGAAGGCAAGCGTCATGAAGCCTTTGTAATAATTGTATTCCAGTTAAACATTAACAACAAACATTCTCATTTCCCATTTTAAAAATAGAAATTCTTATAGGTGAGAAAAAATATCATAATAATGGAGATGAAAATAAATTCCCTGGAATGTTAGGGACATAATATTCAATTGTTTATTCTGAAATGGCATTTACTTTTAAGAAATCTGGATATGTGCTTAACATTGGTCAGTATTACATGTTCACACTTTGGTTTCCATTTTTTTCAATTGTTCTTTTTAACAGAACCATATTATAAAAGAGTTGGAAAAGGTTTCTGGGTTATCAAGTCTAAATGAAGAAATCTGTCACCTCACATGTTATTTACCTTAATAGAATATATGTTCCTTTAAAAGTAGATTAAAAAAAAAAACCAAACTATTGGGTTTCTATTCCCACAGCCTAACATAGGACCTGCCTCATAGTAGATGCTTAATAACTGCTTGTTAATTAAATGATTAATGTCCAGTCCAAATTCTCTTTTAGTTAAAAAAATAATATATTCAACCTCATTCCTGATACATTTTACCTATTCTTTGCTTCATCACTTTCTTTGACAAGACTCACTCTTTCTTATGAAAATCTATTTTATTATTTGACAGTTATAATTGACGTGAAATTATTATATTGATAAAACTGGAATATTTCTCGCTGCCTGTCATTTTCATCTGCAGATTCCTATCCTACTCTTCAAAACTTTAAGAAATACATTTAATTCCTACTGCTCAGTCAAATATTTGTACACAGTGATCATGTTCTCCCAGAAATCTTTTCTCCAGGTTTAGTCAGTCAATCAATCAATTGATTAACAAACATTTTTTAAGCACTTATTATGTGTTAGGCTGAGCTCTGGGTATACAAAAAAAGGCAAAAATACTACCCTACCCTCAGGGAACTCACATTCTAATGGTGACGTCGTTGACAAACTAATTACATACAAATTATATATAGAGTAACTGGAAAGCAATCTCAGAAGGAAGACACTAGTAATGAGAGTTTGAGTGTCCTTTTAGAAGGTGGGATTTGAGCTGAGTCTTGAAGGAAGGTAGGGAAATCAGAAGGATACGGTGAGGAAGGAGTCAATGAAAATGCAAGAATCAGATGACATGTCATATGTGAGGGATGATGATGATGATGATGATGATGATGATGATGATGATGATGGCATTTATGTAGCATTTTAAGATTTATAAAACCTTTTACATATGTTAACTTATTTGACCTTTACAACAATCCTGCAAAGTTGATGCTATTTTACTGATGACAAAACTAACATTGAGAACAGTTAAGCAACTTGCCCAGTGTCACACATCTAGAATTGTTTGAGGCAACATTTGAACTTATGTATTCCTATCTCCAAGTCCAGCATTCTCTCTATTGTGTCACCTATGGGCCAAGGAACAGTAAGAAGTTCAATGTCACTGGATCATAGTGTATGTGGAGGGAAGTAAAATATAAGAAAGTAAGAATGAAAGAGAAGATTTTGTATATGATCCTGAAGGTAAGAGGGAGTTGGGGTTTATTGAGTAGATGGATGAAATGATCTGATTTGTACGATAATAGGACATAATTTATAGAGATGACCATCACATCTTCATTCATCTTGAGATATGATTTGGTTTATTATTTGGGGTCTTTCCTAAAATGTAGTCTTTATACACTAGCAAAGTCTAAGATAGAAAAAGAGAAAAAGAAATCCAGTATAGTTTCCAATATAATGGAATGTTATTATACAGTTAAAAATGATAAATGGAGGAATTCTGAGAAACAGGTTGGGGAAGGAGAAAGGGGAGAAGTTATTTCATTTAATGTAGTAAGACTTTCATAAAATAATACAAAAGAAAATAAGACCCTGAGATAATAACATATAATAATACTCCATCAGTGTCAAGAGGGAAAAAATCACTAAAAGGAAGCTAAGTTCTGAGTAATTGAAAAATCATTGAACATAATGAACCATATCTCCTGGCTCTGGGCAGATAGATATAGGTCTACAGGGACAGAAAAATGTATATATTTTCAGATATAATCAGTTTTTCTATTTTATGTTTTTGCTTGTTCTGCAAGTATATAGGAAATGATTATTATATACAGACTAAAGATATCAATAAGGCATAATTAAATAAATAATTACAATTTAAACAAAGAGGTCCAGAAATGAACAAAGCACTTTATTTGTCATTTGACCATGGCAGAATGAAGTGGTACTTTTAACTCACCTGATTTGCATAGTGTTGCCCTATAAATATAATTTAAGATTGCATTAAGAGCCTTGCATCATTAAACTATTTATCAAAACATTGAAGGGGAAATTAATCCCTTTAGGTATTTCTTTTAAAATATTATTAACCTAAATGCAAGTGCAAATATACATATATTAGGACCAAAGATTTATATATTGAAGAGACTGTGGAAGTCATCTTGTTCAACTTCCCAATTTTATAAATGAGGAAACTGAGGGTGAGAGAGATAAAGTCACTTACCCAAGATCGAGCAGGTAGTATATTTTAAGTCAGATTTGTATCCTATGAATCCAAATCTTTCCATTGTACCAGTTGTGTATCTATCACTTAAATTTCATCTCATGAGTTTGGCTATCTGGAAAGATCTTTCAAAATACATGTTTTTCCAACCAACATATTAACTACTAAAACCAAAAGCAAGCATATTTAGTGGAAATCACACTGGTCTGGAGTCAGGAAGACTGAGATTCAAGTCCTGAAATGGTTGTACTACTTGAATTTGCACTACCTATTTCCAATAAACTGGAACTAATTACCGTATTTTACATAATTATAACTTCAAATAGTACAAATTTGAATGTATGTAACCACTTCAGAGTACTATTTTTTTTCACATTAATTGGAACCTATCTGCATATTCTACTGTACTACTCCCATTTCATTTCCTTTCATAAGAGTACCCAGGTCACTGTGAAGAAGGGCCAAGACTATTGCTATTCTATTAGCTGGATTTTCCTATCATCCATACCATTACAAGTTAGCTGGTCTTATGGCCCCCAAAGATGGCCTTTGACATTGTGAACAGAATGTTAGAGTTAGAGTCAGGAAGACCTGAGTTTGATTCCTGCTTCTGAAATTTATTAGACACATAAAAACCTTGGCAGTCACTTAACATCTTTCAGCCTGTTTTCTTATCATTAAAGTGGAACTTTGAAGCTCAATGACCTCTAAGGGACATTTCTGCTCAAAATCTATGACCCTAGAAATGATGAACAGGAAGACTTAAGAAAGGCCTGAAAAGGCTTATATAATCTGATGCTGAGTGAAAGGAACAGAACTGGGAGAACTTTGTACACAGAAACAACCACAGTGTGTGAGGATGTTTTCTGGTCGACTTAGAACTTCATTGCAATGCAAGGACTTAAAAATTTCCACTGATCTTTTAAGGCAAAATGCTTTCCATTTCCAGAGAAAAAACTATGGAATTCAATCACAGAATGTAGCAGATCATTTTCTTTTGTATTATGTTTTGGTTTGTTTTATGATTTCTCCCATTCATTTTAATTCTTCAATGCAACATGACTAAGATGAAGGTGTATTTAGTAGGAATGTATGTTCAGAACCTATATAAAATTGTATGCCATCTCGGGGAGGGAGTGGGACAGTGGGGTGAAGAAGGGGGAGGGAGGGAAAAAAAATCTAGTTTATATGGAAGTGATTGTGGAATACTGAAAATAAATAATAAAAGAAGAAAATCTTAAAACACTATAAAAAATCTATGACCCTAGGAACTATGACCCTATGAATAGCTTAATCACCACAACACTGATGATTGGAGTGTGGAATCCTATCTTTTAGATGGAATTTATTTGCCCAAGAAAGGTATGTGGGGTGGAGGAGGGAGCCTCCATACAAGCGGTTTCTTGAATGTAGTCTTGTGGTGAACTTTGAGGTTTGACCAGTCTGGGCTTATTTAGGGCAGAGTCTCATTTGAGATTTTCAAATCTATTTTGTATTCCATCTTCTTTTTGAAATTAATAAAAACTTTTAGACTTCTGCAGTCTTCATTTTTGTGCAAGTTGGGAAAATGGTTCAGGTCCCCCTCAAAAGGCAAGTCTCTTTTCCCTGAGATGTTTTGAATAGCTCCTCTCAGAAAAAGTTTTAGGGGACAAAGGGATTAGAATTTTTGGATGGACTTTGCTTTCTGATGATTTGAAGGAAGGGAGAAACTGTTTTAACAATTACAAATATAACAAATCCTAATGTGTTTGGGGGAAACAGGGGGATCCTTTAGTTGACTTGGTGACAATTTGATATCATGATTAAAGTGAGTGTTCAGCCAGTTCCCATGGGGAAGTGTGGTAGTACCTCAGTAGAGATTCTTAGAGGGGATAAATTTTGATACCATTCTCTTAATGGTACTGTAAGAAAGTTGCTCTAAAATAAATACTAAGTAGTTCATCCAATGGAAAGTTAACTAGGCTGAGCCTTTAAGGGATTTGGGCTATTGTCTTCTTCACTTGCACTTGTCAAGTGCAAGTCATGTCATCATTTCTCTGATGGCATAGTCTTCTTTGGCAATGAGGGATGAACACAGCAACAACAACAGCTACCAAGTTGATTCTTTGAGTCCCTTAATTAGTAAAATATGTTTCAATTGCATTCTGTATTACAAAATTATCTTTTTGCATTGTCATCCTAGAGTCTGAGTCATTGGTTGGCCTAGATTAGACCTGATCTAGAATATCATTTTCCCCTAAATTAGAACCTATTAGAATCTTTAGAACCATTTCTTCTTCTGTGTTTATCCTCTTGCATTTGTTTCTTTATGTATAAAATGAAGATATTGGATTATAGAAGTCTCATGGCTTTCCTAGTTCCAAAAAGTCTATTGTTCTAATTTTATCTATGATAGCTACCTGTTACAATAACTTGTATGCTAAAAAGAGAAATAGTGAGTGTTATCACTCCCAGACAAATTCCAATTGTGCCTGATAGTGAATTTCTAATACTTTTGCTTAGAAAAGGTCAGTTCAATTCTAATTTCAGGTGTTTAGTTCACTTAGTGTAGCAGACTACAGCTACGTTATCAAAATGCTTTAGGGATTGTTATGCATTTGCAACATTTTCCAGCTCCCTAGAAATATATTTTGAAAATTGGCAGCTAAGGTCCTTAGGATAGTGGAGAGAAAGTGAAGGGGGAATAACAATGATGCTGGGTGCAGTTACAGGGAGTGGATGCAGGAATGGAATTTTTAGCACAGGTGAGGTTCCTATAGTCAAGTCCCATAGGCCACCTGCTTCCCCACTTGTTCTCTCTCTTCTCTTCACCAATCATTCCCTGTTGCAGATAGGAAAGTAGTGAGAAAGGGATGCTGTCACACATATATTTGGACATCATGATCCTACAATGTGCCAGCATGGATATCTCATCATGTCCTAACTCTAAGTCTTCCAACTCCCCTAAGATTCAGCAGCTCCCTTGTCTGATGTCAGCCAATCCATCATTCACTCCTTTGCAAAATCACCTGTTCCTGTGCTCCAACATTTTCCCAGTTATGGCATAGAGTTTTCTGCTGCTTATAGTTGCCAAGAAATGAAGCAATTTCAAGGCACTTTCACCCCAGGTTTTTAAGAGAGATAGAAAAATAAGGGCAATGCAATAAGATGAACAATTTCCCTGTGAGACCCAGTGAAGAAGCCTTCAATCTACATCAGCCTGTGAGGGCAAGAGGTTAGCTTTCTTAAGTGAATTTATAAAACCTTGGAAGAATAAGTATAAGCAATTTTAAAAGACCTATTTCTTCTACCACATCATTGTCTGTGTAACACCTTAGTAGTTTTGAGTATTACAAAATAAATCAGCAAACCTTACGGGTTTGCAGTTAAGCCAGCCAAAAGAAAACAAATTCTGTAACCAGATGGAACCTTTGAAGGTCACATCCCACAGGCTGACTTTTGGCTGTTCAGTTTCATTTTCTTCTTGTACAAGCATTGTTACTTCCAAACCTAACGTTAAAACTTTCAACCTTCCACTGATTCTTGGATCTTTAAATGACTCCCTTGAAAATAAAACAACTTGCCATACCAATCAAAGTATCAAAAATTATTACCTAGAGCTAGAAAAAATAATATCAAAATTCATCTGGAAGAAACAAAAGGTCTAAAATAGCAAGAAAATTAATGAAAATAAACTAGGGAAGGTAACCTAGCCATACCAGATCTTAAATTTTATTGTAATGCAGCAATCATCAAAACTAGTTGGTACTGGCTAAGAAATAAAGTGGAATAGGTTAGGTACACAAGACTCAGTAGTCAATAATTATAGCAATCTATTATTTGATAAACCCAAAGATCCCAGGTTCTGAGATAAGAACTCACTCTTTGACAAAAACTTCTGTGAAAACTGGAAAATAGTATGATAGAAACTGGGCAGACACCAACATCTGACACTGAATATCAAAATAAAGTCCAAATGGGTGCCCAATTTAGATTAAAAAGGTTGACACTATAAGAAAATTAGGGGAACAAGAATATTGCTTTGGCTAGATTCCAGAAATTTTGATATATTGTCTCATTGTTATTATTTTTAATTTAGCTTTTCTAAAATTCTATTAATCTCAACTTCTTTCTTATTTATTTATTTTTTTGGTTACATTTCTATAAATCTGAGGGAGGTAAATTGAGGTCTGCCATAATACAGCTTTATGGTCAATTTAATCCTTTTACTCATTCAATTTGTCCTTTAAGAATTTAGATGCCATGCCATTTGGTGAATATATCTGTAGTACTGATATTACTTCATTGTCATGTTTATCTCTTATTAGATCTGTTTTTGCTCTCTTATTATCTAAGATACTGATTATTACCCCTGCCTTTCATTTTTATCTCCGCTGAAACCATTATTTTAATTCTCCGTGTGTCTGTTTCAAGCATATTTCTTGAAAACAACATACTTCTGCATTCTGTTTTACATTACGTTCTGTTATCATCTTCCATTTTACGGGTAGGCTTTCCCCATTCACAGTCATGAATGCTAACTGTGTATTTCCCTCCATCATATTTTCTTAGACTTATCCTTCTCTTTTTGTCCCTGTCCACTTTTAAAGTCTATTTTGCTCCTGACCACCACTTTCCTTAATGTATCTTCCCTCTCATTTCTTCCTTTATCTTCTCAACCTCTTCTCTTCCTAATTACCTATTGAATAAGATAGATTTCTGTACCCAACAACGGGTTTGATGTTTATTTTTCCCTCCGTGACCCAGAATAGACGAGAGTGAGACTGTTGTCCACTCCATCCCCAAACGCTCTCCATTGTATAAACCCTTCTTTGGTTAACTCATTAATTTGATATGACATTCCCTATTCTTTCTCTTCTCCCTTCTCCCATGGCATTCCACTTCCCCAACGCTTCTTATCTTCTTTTGAGATAATGCCCACATAATAGAATCACTGTCAGTTCCTATTTGCAATAAGACTCCCTGTAAGAATTCTACTGATGATATAGTTCTGAGCAATTATATATAACCTGTCCCCACATAAATATATACAGTTCAGCCTTATTAAGTCCCTTATAATTTCTTTCATGTTTTCCTTTTTATGTTTCTCTTGAGTCCTGGGTTTGAATGTCAGATTTTTCTATCCATTTCTGACATTTTTTCTTTTTTAAATCAGGAATACTCTGTTTCATAAAATGAATGTTTTTAATACAATAGGATTTTTTTTTGTGAAATTTTGTCAGGCAGATTATTCCTGACTATATTCTTACATCCTTTGATTTCAAGAATATTGTATTTCAAGCTGCCAATTCCTTTATTGTGGTGCTTGCTAAATTTGACAGGATCCTGAGTATGGTTACAGGGTACTTCAAGTCTTTCTTACTACTTTTAGTATTTTCCCCTTGAAATAGGACTCCTGGATTTTGGCTGTAATATTCCTTGGAGTTTTCATTTGGGGTTTTCTTCCAGGAGATGGATTCTTTATATTTGGATGGATTATTTCTATTTCTACTTTTCCCTCTGGTTCTAAAATATCTGGACAGTTTTCTTTTTTAATTTCTTTAAACATGATGTGCAGGATTTTTTGTTGTTCATGTATTTTGGGAAATCCAGTGATTCCAGTTCAATGCCTGGCCCATAGTGCTATATGAATGATAGGTATAATCATCTTCATCACCATCATCATCATCATCATATTATTATTATTATTATCTTCTCTTGATCTATTTTCCAGGTCAGTTGTTTTTCCTGTGAGATATTTCACATTTCCTTCTATTTTTTCAGTCTTTGATCGTGTTTTATTATTTCTTAATGTCTCATGTCGACTTCCATTTAACCAATTATGACTTTTAAGGACTTCTTTCTTCACTTGGGTTTTGCATCTCTTTTAAAAAGCTGTTAATTCTTTTTTCATAACTTTCTTACATAGCCCTCATTTCTTTTCCCATTTTTCCTCCACAACTCATATTTGGTTTCAAAAATATATTTTGTTGTTGTTGTTATTGCTCTTTAAAAAAATTTAAGTTCTGAAAATTCTTATTGGGCTTTTGTCTAATGTGCTTCTTTGATGCTTTGCTTGTAGGTATTTTTGAGTAATTATGTTCTTCTGTGTTTGTATCTTGAGTTTCTTGAATATAATTGTAGTGCTTTTTGATGGTTGTGTTTTTTTCCTCATTCCTCTAGCCTACTTCTTGAGTTTGGACTTCATGTTAGTGTCTGGCTCTGCTCACTTCTGAATGGGGTATCTGGCCTGAGCTTCTGTCTTTTTATGTCAAAATGGTGTGATCTGAGGAGGTTTGTTCTTTGCTCTTTTGGTATGAGCTCTGCAAGTTCCTGATCCAGATATGGACCAGTTGGGTTGTGTGTGGCTGAGTTTCAGTAGAATGAAGTTACAATTTGCCTGCAGGTGCAGAGAGTCTGATCTGCTTTAATCTCCTTTGATCTTTTCTTTTCTTGACCTGGTTATTCCACTTCTGTGTTTTGTGTAGGGCCAAAGGTTGGAATTAAGTCTCCCTCTATGCTCTTGGCTGAGAGTCAAAGGCTAAGATATTGCAACATGCCCATTGCAGGAATACAGCTCTGTTGCTCTCAACTGTGCTTCCCCACCCCAGAACTTTGCTCTGGAATTGGATAATGGGAGACACATCCACCAGATTGCTCCCATTCCTGTTCCAAGTTCTAGTTCAGGGAACCCCAGGAATCTCTCGCTGTCCCTATGCTTCTAGCCCTGATATTATGTCACAGACCTCTGATCAATCCTGGGCACTTTAATGCTATCCTAGGTAGCCTTCACCCCAGTGTCTACAGACCTCTCTTATCCTCCTAAGCTACCCTGGCTGGAAAAAGGACTTGTAACTTTTTCTTGGTTTTCCAAATCAGAATTTGATGCCACAAATTTTCCATTTGTTGAGGAGATTTGTTGGTGAACCAGGCAAAAACTCTGATGCTCACTCCATCATCTTGACTGTCTCTCTCCTGCTCAGCTTTCCCAAATATATATATGAGGTAAGATGCCCCTTAGATAAAGCCTAATTACGTTTATACAACTATCTGTAAAAGAAGGTGTAATCTAATTACCACCTGCATCCCCTGACAGCTTGTGGCAAGCTGTTAGTGGGCCAGCTGAATTCAAAATATCAATCATTTCCCTTAAGAATTTTATCCCCTTTTCTTGTAGATTTCCACAGGGAATAGATTATTGTAGGAATTCATTTCTTTGGAGCCAAACACACATAATCCAACATCTTAGCTACCTAACAAGTGACAAAGGATAGTCTCTAGCTGAGATAACAAACCAATATTTTGGGCTCTGCAAATATATGTCTTCTAAGAGTTCTCCAAGCTACTGGAACTCTGATTCAGAGAAGATCTCTGGCATAATGTGTCAGGTGGCTGTTTGAACTTTAAACACTATTTCCTTAATTACCTTTCTGCTCTGTGGAGGAAATCACATTCAGAGCAGTAATAACAGTGTAAGTCTTGAACTTTATTACCACAGGTTTTGAAGACTCATCCTCACTTCCATTCTCTGTCTCATAATATGACCATTGTTAAAATAATATGTTACCCATATTTAAGCAAGACCTCTGTGCTGGATACTGTACTCTCCATGACAGAACTGTGTATTACTCTGCCTGAATCCTGTTTCATCAGCTTTACCCTTTTCATTTGCACAGTTACCCAATCCTATAGTTTCCCCAATGTTTTCATTTCATTGGTCTTAAAAATCAATTGCATTGTCTCAAGTTGCTGGATATGCCAGGGCAGTTTATATCAGCTTTCTTAAGCAGTTAATTAACATTCTCAATGACCATAAATAACCAGAAATGGCAGATCAGGTGATTATATTACCCTACCTGCAGCCAATCAAAAAATATTGGTTACTCACTCACTATATGACAGGCACCATGCTAAACACTGGAGAAAAGAAAGAAATAATTAAGTGCTTACTATGTGTCAGGCACTTTGTTAAGCCTTTTGCAAACATTATCTCATCTTATCTTCTTAACAACTCAATGAGGTGCTATTGTCCCAGTTTTAAAATTGAGAGATCTGAGGCAAACAAAGATTTAAGAGTCTTGCCCAGGATAGTAAATGTCAGGTCAGATTTGAACTTATATCTTCCTGTACCTAGGCTCAGCTAGGCTCAGTGCTCTATCCACTATGCCACCTAACTACTGGGGATATAAAGAAAGGCAAAATGTAATACCTGATCTCAAAAACCTCACAGTCTAATGAGGGAGACAAAATTAAAGCAAGTACATTCAAACTATGTCCAAAAAAATAATCAATATAGGGAAAGCATTAGAATTCTTCCACATTCCCTGGTCTAATCGTTCCATATCAATGGGAACCTTCTTGTTGTTCCATTGAGAGAACTCTTCCTCAGGATGTGCTAGAGGGTGGCTCATTATTGAATCCAATAATCTGATCACCCTCTCTTTTTTAGATTCATTGATCTTCCTCCATTTCTACTTCAACCATAATGTGAGCAATTTTTCCACCCCATTCCCACTATATATTATGGCATTTGTTTTAGGCTAAGTCTGATTCAGGTTGGTTCTGAGGTAGTTTGATTTAACAGGATCCCAAGGAAAGAAATGAGATACTTGTAGGTCATTTAGCAGATAAAAAAGATTTCTTAACCATATGATAGAAAGGATACTCAACAAGGATACTTAGTTCAGATAGGACAGGGTGTGCTAAGTGATTTAGTTCTGATATATCTATGCTGAGCCACTTAGAGTCCAATAGCAATTGCTTCTAGTCTATATGCCAGATCACATGTGCATACAATATACACATATATAGATGTATACATGTGTCCATGTACATTTATACATATAAATTTGTTTATATATGTGCATATGTCTATATCTTATCTTAGTAAAGGAATTTTAGAAGTGGTTTTGATTTTGGTGGAAGAGATGGAAGTCAAACTCCCGAAAATCAGAAAGTTGAATGAAGGTAAGTTGATATGTTGTTTCTAAAATGGTTTGTGGGGTTATAATATTGTCACATTATACAAATTATAGCACTGCAAGAGAATGTGAATGAGAAGCTTCATCTTCATGTACATCTGTCACCATGAATTCATTAGAGCCATACTTTATGAATGATACTTTCCCACAGAAGTATATATCTGTTTTATTGCTTCTTTAATCTCCATTTCCCATATAATTTTCTACAATAGCTGTACATTTGTCAAGAGTAGACAAAGTTTACTATAAATGTTCATTTGTAGAAATATAAAAACAAATTTCAAAAAAGTTCATGAAAATTTTATAGTTAAGTCTTTGTCCTTTGATGTTTGTTTACTGGTGGGAAGTTTTGAAATATTTTATAAAAACAAGGAAAATGTTGTCAAAGTTTTAAAATGACAAAACTAACTGACTTGGTTATAATTTATTTTTGTTGAAAATTACATCTTATAGTTAAATATTTCCTTTAAATATTAAAAATAGCATGTTAATAGTGTATTTATGAGTAAATTGTGAGTAGTAACCTAAATCATAAGATAAATAGTTAGTTGTGATTATTATTGTAATAGTATTAGTAGTAGATAATGATTTTCCCCATGTGCACCAGAAACAAATAAAAATGTTTTTCTCAGTTACATATTGACATTCTTGAAGTTGAAATTAGCTGGCATTCTTTGAAGACAGGTAGACAAAATTACATTGTGGAAGTGAATCTTCATTTACATAACCATAAATGGTCCTTGACAGAGACTAATTCCATAATGGGGCAGGTAGGTGGTACAGTGGATACAGTGCTGGACCTAGGGTCAGGAAAGACTGTATTCAAATTTGTGACCCTGGCCAAGTCACTTAACCCTATTTGCTTCATTTTCCTGAATTGTAAAAATGGCAAATCTTTGCCAATAAAATCCGAAAAAGAGATCACAAAAAATTGGATATGACTGAAAAATGACTGAACAACAACTAGAGAAAAAGCCTGGATAAGTATCTTTTAGAGGCCCTAGATGTTTAAAATCATGTGTTTAAAAGTAGGCTTTCTACTAATGGTTTCTAAATCTTGATAGAATAGAGGACACATTCTCTCTGGAAAGTTCAGTTTTGTTGACACAACATATATGGCAATTTCATCTAAGGCTAGCATGTCTAAGTTCTCAAAAATTAGTGTTCCTGCTTTTGAGACATTTGCAATTATTTTAATTTCTAAATGCTATGACTTCCATCTTCTGCCCTACATTTCCATTTTGACCATTTCTTCTTGCCTAGACTACTGTGATGACTTTCTAACTGGTCATTCTTCCTTCAGGCTATCTCTTCTATCCTTCATTCAAAACATTAGTATTCTTCCTAATTGGTACTCTTCTTAGATTGCCCTTCAAGTCAAAAGTTCCCTGCTATTCAGCAAATAAAATATGAACTCTTAATCCTGACATTCAAGATCCTCCCTTAAGCCACATTCAATAAGTTTTCTCTCTCAAACTCCCTTTAATTATATTCCTAGGAAAATATGATTTTCATTTTCCCATTCACTTGATATTATGAGTGGTTCAGGTTGATAAGGAGAATAGAACTCCTAGCTAGTCGATAGTCCCAATCAAGAGATTATAGATAATCTAAACTGACAGTCGCATATTGAGGCTCTATGGACATCTTCTATTGGCTAGTGGGATTCACAACTGGAAAATCAGACTTCAAAAGGACACAGGTTAGACTGGGTTAAATTTCCCAACCTTCCAAAGGATACCAATTAATTTTCCTTTGTATCAGTAGTTTCTGAGCTGTCAGAAGTTCTGGTAGTTTTAGGAAATCTAAGCAACTTAAAAAAAGCCTCTTCTTCCCAGAATCCACATTGTTGTCTGCCTAACACTTCTGAGAATCACTTTTACTCTTCGGAGGCCAATTTTTGTTTTTTGATTGTTTCATTCATATTTGACTCTTCATGACCTCATTTGGGATTTTCTTGGCGATGTTTGTTTCCCTGCTTGTAACCACAGGAACAGAAATCCAACAGATCCTGCAAAAGTTAGATAAACCCTGTCCTTATAAAATACCTTAGTATCTCTTATCAAGGAACTATTATGACTCCCAAGATGAACCAGACAAACTCCCATGATCCCAAAACTTAGAAAGCTTGCCCTGAAGCATGGACCCAAGAATGTTACAGTCATGAGCTCTCATTTTCTACCAGCATATGAAGACCATAATGCCTGAACTGACCTCATACTATACTTGGTTATTGTCATTCTCTGTCCCTTTCCAGTCCCACTTTGTAGATAGTAACAAAAGTATATAGGTACTATGCAAAAGTTTCTGGATTGCTGTGGTTTGTAAGTTACGCCTTCCACCCAAAGTAAGATTTTGGGGGAAAGGGAAGGATGGAAATCAGTTGTCTGCCTCACTTCCCTTGTCTTGTCTTTTCCTGGAGTACCTTGTTTTCAGTTAAGCCCTGCAGATTTTTTAAATCCATAAAACAAAAGGACTGATTGCCTTCAGGATTAAATCATCCAAAATTTTCTGCTCAACACCTTCAGTTTCAGCAAGAAATTGACAACTTCTTACAGAATCTGGTAATTGAATTTACTATATGATTGTCTTTATTTCCCACATTGATCCATTAAAAGTGACCTTTTTTGTAGCATATTTTCAAATCCCTGTATAGTGTTCTTCAAAATTCTGAGCAAGTACACAATTGCCCACCTATAATTTCTATCATTTCAGTCCCTTATGCAGGTCTGAACCCTGTTGATCTATTATAAACTGGAGACTGAGGATTGCTTTCATTATCATTAACTCATTTTCAATGCATGCCTAGGTAGTTGCCAAATGTAAGGATGAGGGACAGAGATAGATTACTGTTCCTTCTATTCTGGTGATCATTACTTATCTCAGAACACTGTAATTCAATTCAACAAGTATTTATTAAGTTCTTATTGTGTAACTATCAGTTCTACACATGCAAATTTAAATGTAGACTATGATAATAATCTGAATAGTTATGCTACTTTTATGGCAATTGAATTCTCTAGCAATCATTTTTGGTGGCAAGCAGAGGGAGTGATTATCCAGAAAATTCGACTCACATCAAAAAAATCCATATGTACTTCATGCAGATAGAATCTTGGTGTGTAAATACACACTCCCACATATGAAAAGCAGAAACAAAAACTGATTCAGAGAAGTACAATGATGAAGTATTATTTTTATATGCAGATGCTGATGTTGACTTTGAATAGTTTTGATAGCTTTTTGACAGTATAAAGAAATAAGTATAAATAACACCTTTCTCAAAACATTTTTATCTTTCATGTTCTATTAAATGTTACATAGTAGCCACAAATGACATTTATGAAAAAGATTTATGTTTGAAAGATAGATTAAAGAAGGAGTTATTTACATCGACATGCTTTACGAATATGTTGGAAAGCATTTTGCATGTCAGAAAACTGAGGCATAGATTATGGTAATACCAGTCTTTGAAAGAATTAGAAATATAAAGCCCTCATAAATCATAACTTAAAGAATTTCATTTATTTGTAGTGATCAGTGTTACTAATATAGACGGATCTATATAGCTAGACATTTTGCAAGTCATAACTAATCATAATTTTGGTCTTTAGGAACATATATAATGCTATAAAGATCTATACTTAATAAGTACTGGGTTTTTTTAATGTTAGTATTTACTATAATGTGATCATAATTATAAGACTTGACTTTGAGTCTTGGTTTTGTCACTTGTCACATAACTGTGATCTAGTTATTTAACCTTGAAAAATCTCAGTTTCCTTGTATGTACAACGAAGATTACGTGTGTGTGTGTGTGTGTGTGTGTGTGTGTGTGTGTGTGTGTGTGTGTGTACACACATTACTGGTACATTAGCAGCAGAATACCATAGCTAGCCAGAACCTATATCAGGATTTTTGTGAGGAAAACATTTATAAACTGTTTCGAGGTATAGAAAGTGAGATGTTATCATTTTCCAAATAATTACATAAGCTATTAGTTGCAACTTAGCCAGAAATTTTACATGAAAAAGTGCCAATATATCAGATCTATGATTCTATAAAGGAACAAAAATAGGGAGCCTAGGCAAATAATAGAAACACAAATCTTATTATGTAGATCAAATGACTTTGCTGAAGCATAGAATTTTCTACATTATTTCAAGAATAATTTTATAGCAGAGCAGACATATTTTTGTTCTCCTTGTTGAGCAGAAAAATAAACCATCTTTTAATAACAATTTGATTCTTTGATTAAATATTAATCAAAAGTCTTTCAACTTGTATTGAATAATCTGCTATTCATGTTTGATAGCCATTATAAGAAAAATCATGTTTTCCTTCTCAGGTTGTCCCACATGCCCCATAAGCATAAAATAAAAGTTGGAGAAATGAACTCTTATTAAAAACTATAGAAAGAGTAATTTGTAAAGTAACTACTTTTGTTAAAGTCTTTTTTATTACGTTAAATATTTTCTAATTGCATTTATTTAATAAAATGAGTTTTTAATTCACTCGTTCTCTTTTGCTTCACCTTCTTTCTTGAGAAGCCAAGCAATTTGATATCAATTATACATGTGAAATCATGCAAAATATATGTCCAAATTAGTCATGTTACAAAAGAAAACATGGGCCAAAATAGAAAAATAAGAAAAATAAACAAGATTAAACAATGTATGCTTCAATTCATATTCAGAGTTTAGTCCTTTTTCTGAAGGTGGCTGGTATTTTTCATCATGCATTCTTTGGAATTGTCTTTGACCATTGCCTTCATCAGAGTAGCAGAGTCTTCACAGTTGATCATAGTACTGTTACTGTGTACAATATTTTCCTGGTTCTGGTCACTTCACTTTACATGAATTCATCTGCGTCTTCCCAGTTTTTTCTGAAACCATCCTGCTTATCATTTTTTCATAGCACAATATTATACCATCACAATCATATACCACAACTTGTTCAGTCATTCCCTCAGTTGATGGATATCCCCTGGGTTTCACATTATTTACTACCACAAAAAAAACCTGCTACAAATATTTTTGTTTGTTTGTTTGATGTCTTTGGGATATAAACCTAGCAGTGGTACTGCTGCATCAAAGGGTATACACAGTTTTATAGTCTTTTATGCATAGTTCCAAATTGTTTTTTAGAATGTTTGAACTGGTGTAGAACTCCAACCATGATGCATTATTATCCCAAGTTTTTCCCCATTTCCTCTAGCAATTGTTGTTTTTCCTTTGTCATGTTAGCCAATCTGATAAGTATGAGACAGTACCCCAGAGCTGTTTTAATTTGCATTTCTCTAATTAGCAGATTTAGAGCATTTTTTCATGTGACTATTGATAGCTTACATTTTTCATCTGAAATTTTCCTGTTCATAACCTTTGGCCATTTATTAGCTGGAGAGTGGTTCATATTTTTTTTAAAAATAAATTTGGCTAATTTCTCTATAAATTTGAGAAATGAGACCACTCTTACAGAAACTTGTTATAAATTTTCCTCCTTACTCCCATTTTCTATTTCTCTTCTAATTTTGGCTGTTTTGTTTGTGCAAAAGCTTTTTAAGGTAATAAAAGTTGTCCATTTTATTTCCTGTGATCCTGTCTATCTCTTGCTTGGTTATGAACTCTTCTTTTATCCATAGAACTGAGAGGTACATTTTCTCATGCCCCCCTAATTTACTAATTATATCACCCTTTACATCTAAATCATTTATCTATTTTGATCCTACCTTAGCATACAGAGTGAGATCTTGGTCTATGCCTAGTTTGTGCCAAACTTCATTCCAGTTTTCCTAGTAATTGTTGTCAAATGTTGAGTCCTTACCCCCAAAGCTTGGATCTTTGGGTTCATGAAACATTAGGTTACTATGATACTACGTATTGTGTATCTATTTCACTGCTCCACCACACATTTCTTAGCTAGTACCAGATTGTTTTGATAATTACTGCTTTGTGATATAGTTTGAAATCTGGAACTGCTAAACCACCTTCCTTCACTTTGTTACTTTATTGATTCTTTTGATATTTTCACCTTTCTCTTCTTCCAATTCAACTGTTAAATTGTTTCCTAGAACTATAAAATACTTCTTTGGTAGTTTAATTGACATGACACTGAAAAAGTGAATTAACTTAAGTAGGATTGTCCTTTTTATTACATTGGCTTGTACCCAAATGCAATTAACAATTCTCCAGTTGCTTAGAATTGTCTTTATTAGTGTGAAAATTGTTTTGTAATAGTGTTCGTATATTCCCTAGACTTGTCTTAGTAGGTAGACTCCCAAGTATCTTAGATTGTCTTCAGCTATTTTAAATGGAACTGCTCTTGTTGCTAGGTTTTGTGGTAGTATATGGAAATGCTGATGATTTATATTTGTTTTATTTTATATCCTGCAACTCAATAAAGTTGTTAATTGATTCAACTAGCTTTTTAGGTGATTCTCTAGAGTTCTCTAAGTATACCATCATATCATCTGCAAAGAGTGATAGTTTTGTTTCCTCATTGCCTTAAATTTCTTTTTCTTGTCTCATTATGATAGCTTATATTTCTATTACAATATTGAATAAAAACAGTGATAATGGGCGTCCTTGCTTTGCTCCTGATCTTATTGGGAAGGTTTCAAGTTCATCTCCACAGCAGACAATGCTTCCTCTTGGTTTTAGAGCTTTCCAAGATCTCCTTTCCATACTATAATTTTGTTGACTATTAGATTTTGTTGACTATTAAATGATTTGCTTGTGTCATTTTGTTTCAGTGGCAAACCTGAACTACTGCACTGACCTGAGTGAATCCTGGTATAAAACACTAGAATAAAGGGTCATCTTGGGGAGCCAGGTTGCTGTGAGTGCCAGAAGAAAAATGAATCATAAGAAAAATAATTCTAAAATTAAGAGAATTTTTTTTTGATAATAGAAAGATGGCTATAGAGGTTATAGAGGAAGGGAAAGACACATAAGGAAAAAAGAATTTAATAATTAAAAGATCCTAATGGGTAGGAATGAGACAGTTGGCAACAGAGTTGGAAAACATGTTTTTTTAAAAAATGAATAAAGTGAATTTAAAACACACATGAAGTATCTTTCCAAAATAAGAGAAATTTTGGGGAAGAAAATCAAATAACACATTTGAGAGCTCAAAAACAAATGAGGAAACAAGAATAGCTTCAAATTTGTGCGTACAGAGGATTCTAGGTGTTCTGGAACAACACAATGAATGGAAAATCCTGAGTACCACACTGAAGGAAAAAAAACAAAAACATTTCCCAGAAGTGAAATCAGAGAAAAGAACTAATTGACAGAACTGAGAGAGATTACAACGCTTGGCACACAGCAGGTGCTTAATAAATGCTTGTTGATTTGACTCACACGTTATATTCCATCTCCTATCTCTTTACCTTCAAATAGGCTATCTACAATGTCTGGGATTCACTTCCTCTTTACCTCTTCTTTTGAGCTTTCTGGGTTTCCTTCAAATCTTACCTCAAATACAATCTACTCTCTAAGACCTTGCCTGATCCTCCAGCTGCCATTGTTTCTTCTTTTCACTTTGCATTTATTTTGTATGTATCTATCATATTCATATATGTATGCATACATATATATATACCTGTGTATATATACACATACATATATATGTATATGTATATGTGTGTACATATCTATATCTATATCTATACATACATGCATCTTTTTGTTATCTCCTCTATTAGAATATAGACTACTTAAGAGTACGGATTGCTTCATTTAGGTCTCTGTGTCCTTAGAACCTAACAGTATCTGTCATAGAGTTAGCTTCCTGATTTACTGATCTATTGCTTAGTCTAGGGTCAGTGTGGACCATCTCATCATATCAAAACCCCAAGTCCCATGTACTTAGTCATGTCCATCTTCCCTCACTGATGTCAATCAAACTTTTGAGTAAAGTGTCATTATGTTAGTAGATTGTTTTACTTGATTAGGTAAAAAAGAAATGATAAAATTTAAGTAGTATTCACCTCATTTCTCCCCACCTTTCAAAAATATTGGCTCCCATTTGAAAGTTTAAATAAACACATTATTATTCTAATTATACAAACATGGTATAGGTACTTAGCATGTTCCTTTCATCTGCCAAAAGTACAGGAATGGGGAGTTATCAGCTATTCACAAAATTATAGGATTGGCAGTTATGTTCAAATCAATTATTAGCACCTTCTATAATCAACCAATTAATCAGCCAATAATCATTTATTAATTACCAAACTGACAGCGGGCACCATTGCTAAATTCTAAGCTTATCATTAGCAAATGCAACAGTTCTTAGTTGCAAGGAGCTTATAATTCAAACAAAGGAAGGAATATCAGAAGGAATCATGTAATCCTAAGGCGTTCCCTTCTGACCTTTCCTCAATTTGGCTGACCATGACCTCACCATTTCTGCTGATTTGACAGACCAAGACATCGAATTACATTCTTTTTGTGATTTTCATTCCTGAGCCTTTAATCATGAAAAATCCTCTGCCTTTGTATCCATACATCAGACACAGAGCCAAAGAGAGAGGTTGGTGTAGGTGGGGATGGGGAAACATCTTCAGACCTTGAATCCTTGTGTGGGAGGAAGAAGGAGGTGATTGAAGGGAGGAAGGGAGGGAGGAAGGGAAAACAAGTGAGTTTTCAGCTACAAAGTGTTTACATAAATTTTTTAGGTAACTAACCAATTTCTCCAGCTATTATATTATATTATTCCTATTAACATTGATGAGAAATACAAGACTGAGGAATTATCTTAATTTGGTAAAGACTGCTGAGTTGAAAAATTAGATTAAGCTTCTCTCTCTTGAGTGGAGAATATAGAATAGATTTAGTGTAACTGGTTCATTTACATCTGAGTCCTTCTTAGTGCAGGTGTATAGGACATGAAAGCTAATGTAATATTATAGACTAAAAATTTTCAAAATGAGAGATCAAAAAGCCCTTTATTATTTGTCACTGATTTCATTTTACCTCCCATTTATGTGTAGCAATAAGGTATGAAAATTATTCTTTGGGTGTCTAAAATTGATCAGTAAATAGCACTGCAGCACACTTTTATGCAATTTAATGTAAATGGATGAGGTGCACTTTACAATTAATTCGTGAGTTTAAATTAAAAGAATAGACAATATCCAAAATGAAGTTGTACCACATGTTCATGTGAGGTTTCTATTGAATGATTCATTAGTTCTTTTAAGTCTAGTTAACAATAATGCTCCTTTACATGTTCTCTTTTTCTTTGGAAAAGGCTTCCAAATGAGGAGCTTTTTTGCACAAATTATACACAATGAAAATTGAATAATACAGTGAAACATATTTGTATATTTTTACTGTACCAGCACTTACTAATAGCTATATTCAGAGAGTACATTTTAAAGTCTAAACACATTCTGAAAGTTTGCAGGCATATGCCCTCCAGGCCAAATTTTCATCCAGTAAAGAGCTGAATAATAATAATTTTTAAAGCTATTGGAACTAAATAATGATGATTCTCTTTTGTGACTAAATCACTCCATAGAAGTAAGAGGAGAATAAAGAAAGAGGTTCATTAAAAGTCTTCCATCACTTAAGAGTCCATTGAATATGTTGGCTTAGTTGATGTTATTAGAATGAATGCTTGGTTTTGAATACTCTTCCAGGCTTCTTAGTTTCATTTTACTTATGGCTAAAGGTTACTCTATCATCTTGAAACTGGGTTGCAGAAATTTCTTTTTTTTTAATTAATTTTTTTTTATTTTCAGTGTTCTACAATCACTACCATATAACTTAGATCATTATTTTTCCTTTCCCATCCACTTTCCCCCTCCCTCGCTGAGATGGCATACACTTTTACATAGCTTCTACACATACATTCCTATTAAATACATTTTCAGTATAGTCATGCTGTGTAAAAGGATTAAAATGAATTGGATAAATCATCTAACAAACCAAAATGCAATACACACACAAAAAGATGATCTGTTACATACTGCAATTGAATCCACAAATCTTTCTCTGAATGTGGAAGGCATTTTGCCTTAGAAGACCATTGGGAATATTTTTTCAAGTCCTTGCAATGCTACGAAGTTCCAAGTCTACCAGAAAAGACTCTCCCACACCGTGGTCATTGCTGTGCACAAAGATCTCCTGGTTCTGCTCCTTTCCCTCAGCATCAGATCATATAAGTCTTTCCAGGCCTCTCTGAAATATTCCTATTCTTCATTTCTTACAGCACAATAGTGTTCCATCACATTCATATACCATAATTTATTCAGCCATTCCCCAATTGATAGGCATCCCCTTGATTTCCAGTTTTTGGCCACCACAATGAGTGCTGCTATAAATATTTTCGTACATGTGGAATCATTCCTGATTTTTATGGTCTCTTGGGGATACAGTCCTAGAAGTGATATTGCTGGGTCAAAGGGTATGTATATTTTTGTAGCCCTTTGCGCATAGTTCCAAATTGCTCTCCACTATGGTTGGATCAGCTCACTGCTCTACCAACAATGTATTAGTGTTCCACCTCTCTGACATCCTCTCTAACATTTCTCATCTTGCTGTTCTGTCATGTTTGCAAATCTGATAGGTGTGATATGGTACTTCAGAGCTGTTTTGATTTGTATCTCTTTAATGAAAAGTGATTTAGAGCATTTTTTTTCATATGACTATAGATATCTATAATTTCTTCCTCTAAAAACTGCCTGTTTGTATCTTTTGACCATTTAACAATTGGGGAATGAGTTGTATTTTTGTACATTTGACTCAGTTCTCTATATATTCTAGAAATGAGGCCTTTATCACTGACATTACCTGTAGAAATTCTTTGCTAGATTTCCCTCCAAATTCTGGTTACATTGGGTTTGGTTGTGCAAAAACTTTTCAGTTTAATATAATCAAAATTATCCATCTTGTACTTCATAATGCTCTCTATCACTTCTTTAGTCAAAAATTCTTCCCTTCTCCAAAACCTGATAAATACACTATTCCTTGCTCCATCAATTTGTCCATAGTATCAATCTTTATACCTAGATTGTGTACCCATTAGGATTTTATTCTTGTGTACGGTGTCAGGCATTGGTCTATGCCTAGTTTTCACCACACTTTTATCCAGTTTTCCCAGCAATTTCTGTGGAATAGTGAATTCTTATCCCAGAAGCTGGGGTCCTTGGGCTTACCAAACAGTAGATTGCTATATTCATTGACTGCTGTGTCTTGAGTACCTAACATATTCCACCCTTCCATTTCTTAACTAGTACCAAGTAGTTTTGCTAATTGCTGCTTTATAATACAATTTGAGATCTGGTAGTGCTAGGCCACCTTCCTTAGCATTTGTTTTCATTAGTCCCCTTGATATCCTGGAGATTTTGTTCTTTCAGATGAATTTTGATACTCTTTTTTCTAGCTCTAGAAAATAGTTATCTGATAGTTTAATTGGTATGGCACTAAAAAAGTAAATTAATTTAGGTAGAATTGTCATTTTTATTATATTGGCTTGGCGTACACATGAGCAACTGGTGTTTTTTTCACTTACTTAGATCTGACTTCATTTGTGCAAAAAGTGTCTTGTAGTTGTGTACATATAGTCCCTGTATTTGTTTTGGCAGGTAAACTCCCAAATATTTTGTCATGTCTACTCTAGCTTTAAATGGGATTTCTCTTTCTATCTCTTGTTCTGGGGCTTTGTTACTAACATATAGAAATGCAGAAGATTTGTGTGGGGTTTTTTTGTAGCCTGCAACTTTGCCAAAGTTAATTATTTCAGGAAGTTTTTTACTTGATTCTCCAGAATTCTCTAAGTTCATCCATTATATCATCTGCAAAAAGTGATAACTTAGTTTCTTCTTTGCCTGTTCCAATTCCTTCAATTTCTTTTTCTTCTCTTACTGCTACAGCTAACATTTCTAGTTCCATATTGAATAATAGTGGTGATAATAGACATCCTTGTTTCACCCCTGATCATACTGGAAATGCATCTAGCTTATCTCCATTGCATACAATGCTTGGTGGGGGTTTTAGGTGGAAATTGTTTATTATTTTATGGAAAGTTCCATTTATTTCTATACTCTCCAGTTTTTTAATTGGAGTGGATGTTATATTTTGTGAAAAGCTTTTTCTGCATCTATTGAGATAATCATGTGATTTCTGTTAGTTTTGTTGTTGATTTCATTGATAATGCCGATAGTTTTCCTAATATTGAACCAGCCCTGCATTCCTGGTATGAATCCTACCTGTTCATTATATATTATTCTCATGATAAGTTGCTGTATTCTTTTTGCTAAAATCTTATTTAGAATTTTTGCATCTATATTCATTAGAGAAATTGGTCTATAATTTTTTTTTCTCTGTTTTGTCTCTTCCTGGTTTAGGTATCAAAACTATATTTGTATCATAGAAAGAATTTGGGAGTACTCATTCTTGCTCAATTTTCCGAAATAGTCTATATAGTATTGGAATTAACTATTCTTTAAATGTTTGATAGAATTCACTTGTAAATTCATCTGGCTCTGGAGATTTTTTCCTAGTGAATTCATCGATGGCTTGTTCAATTTCTTTTTCTGAGATGGGGTTGTTTAAGTATTCAACTTCGTCTTCTGTTAAAATACTCCTCCATCTCATTTATACTGTCAAATTTATGGGCATAAAGTTGGACAAAGTAATTTCTAATTATTGCTTTAATTTCCCCCTCTTTGGAGGTGAGTTCACCCTTTTCCTTTTTCATATTGGTAATTTAGTTTTCTTCTTTCTTTCTTTTAATCAAATTGGCCAAAGATTTATCAATTTTATTATTTTTTCATAAAACCAACCATTTTATTTATTAGTTCAATAGCTTTCTTAATTTCAATTTTATTGATCTCTCCTTTGGTCTTCAGTATTTCTAATTTGGCATTTACTTGGGGATTTTCAATTTATTCTTTTTCTACCTTTTTCAACTCCATTCCTAAGTCATTGATCTCCTCTTTCTCTGTATTATTCATGTAGGCATTCAAAGATATAAAACTTCCCCTGAGAACTGCTTGTGCAGCATCCCATAAGATTTGATAAGTTGTCTCATTATTGTCATTCTCTTGAATGAAGCTGTTGATTGTTTCTGTGATTTGTTGTTTTACTCACTCCTTCTTTAGGATTAGATTATTTAGTTTACAATTAATTTTTGGTTTATATTTCTATGGTCTTTTGTTACATATAATTTTTATTGCATTGTGATCTGAGAAGGATGCCTTGACTATCTCTGCCTTTCAGCACTGGATTATGAGGTTTTGGGGCCCTATAACATGGTCAGTTTTTGTATATGTGCCATGTACCGCTACAAAAAAGGCATATTCCTTTCTATACACTTTGAATTTTCCCCAGAGATCTGCCATACCAATCTTATCCAAAGTTTTATTCACCTCCTTAACTTCTTTCTTGTTTATTTTAAGGTTAGATCTATCAAATTCAGAGAGGGAGAGATTCAGGTCCACCACTAGTATAGTTTTGCTGTCTATTTCTTCCTGCAACTCCCCCAACTGCTCCTCCAAGAATTTGGATGCTATACCACTTGGAGTATACGTGTTTAGTAACGATATTGATTCATTGTTTATCGTGCCTTTTAGCAGGATATAGTTTCTTTCCTTATATCTTTTGATTAGATCTATTTCTGCTTTTTCTTTGTCTGAGATTAGGATTACTACCCCTGCTTTTCTTACATCAGCTGAAGCACAGTATATTCTGCTCCAACCTTTGGCCTTTACTCTGTGTGTATCCCCCAGTTTGAAATATGTTTCTTGTAAACAACATATTGTTGGATTGTGGCTTATAATCCATTCTGCTATCTGTCTCCGTTTTATGGGAGAGTTCATTCCATTCACATGCACAGTTATGATTACAATCTGTGACTTTCCCTCCATCCTCTTTCCCACCATTTGTGCTTTTAGGTCTCCTGTCTCCCTTCCCCTCCTCAATAGAATTTTCACTTTTGACCACCTCCTCCTGCAGTCTTCCCTTCCTTCTTTCAGCCCCACTCCCTTCCTCCCCTTTACCCTCTTTTTAGTTTCCCCTTCCCCTTCTTCCCCCTTTCCCTCCTACTGCCTATAGAGCTAATTAGATTTATATACTTAAGTTTATTGTTCCTTCTTTGAACGAAATCAGATGAGATCATCTCTCAAACAATGCTCCTCTCCCTCCCTTCTTTCCCTCTAATATAATATAATTTTGTACTTCTTCTTTTGACATAATTTATCATTTTCTGTTCCCTCCTTTTTACATCTCCTATTACAATCCTTTCACATGCTTAAATCGCACTTTTATCCTCACATCATTAATTTTGTATCCATTCCCTCTATCTAAGTATATCCCTTTTATACTTCATGACAGACATACAATTCTCAAGATTAACACCTATCATCTTCCTTTACAGGGATGTAAACAGTTTGCCCCAACTGGGTAATTAGTTTTTCTTTCCCCTTGTTTACTTTTTTATTCCTCTCTTGAGACGTGTGTTTGAAGATCAAATTTTCTATCGAGTTCTGGCCTTTTTGTCAGGAAGGTCTGGAAATCCCTTGTTTTGTTGAATGTTCATCTCCTTGCCTGAAATATTATGCTGAACTTTGCTGGGTAATTGATCCTTGGTTGTATTCCCAGCTCCATTGCCTTACAGAATATCAGATTCCAATTCCATTGATCTTTTAACATAGAAAAGCAAGATCTTGTGTGATCCTGAGTGTGACTCCTGATATTTGAATTGTTTCTTTCTGGCTGCCTGTAGTATTTTCTCCTTCACTTGATAGTTCTGGAATTTGACAACAATATTTCTTGGTGTTTTTAGTTTGAGATCCCTTTCGGGAGGTGAATGGTGGATTCTTTCGATGACCACTTTACCCTCTGGATCTAGCACTTCTGGGCAGTTTTCCTTGATGATTTCTTGGAAGATATAGTCCAGACTCTTTTTTCATAGTGGCTTTCTGGTAGGTCAATGATTCTTAAATTTTCTCTTCTGGATCTATTTTCGAAGTCACTTGTTTTTCCAATGAGATATTTTACATTTTCTCCTATCTTTTCATTCTTTAGATTTTGTTTGACTGATTCTTGATGTCTCATAGAATCATTAGCTTCTACTTGTACAATTCTAATTTTCATCAAATTGTTTTCTTCAGTTAACTTTTGCATCTCTTTTTCCATCTGTCCAATTATTCCTTTTAAGGAATTATTTTCTCCAGTAGGTTTTTGTACTTCCTTTTCTATTTGTCCAGTTTTCCCAGTTAGGTTTTGTGCTTCCTTTTCCATCTGTTCAATTTTCCTTTTTAGAGAGGTGTTCTCTTCAGAGAATTCTTTTTGCATACTTTTAAAACCATTGGCCATTTTTTCTTCTATTTCCTTCTTCAGCTGATCCAGGAGTGCTCTCTGTGCAAGAAAGCAGGTTATAGTCCCTTTTGAAGTTTCAGATGGGAGTACAGTCTTAATACTGACCTCTTTGGTAATCGTGTTTTGGTCTTTGTCCCCATAGATAGATTCTATGGTCTTTTCCATCCTTTTTTGCACCTGGCTCGTGATGGTGAGAGTTTGTGTGTTGTGACCTCTGGTTCTTCCAGTTAGAAGCTGGAGAATCTGTTGTTGAGCTCCTGGTGTGAGAAATCTAAGGGCAGGTGCTTTTGTTTTTCCTTTTGCTTTGTATTTCCAGGCTTAGCCCTGAGTTCTAGCTTGTTAAGTGTAGGGGAGCCGTGGTCTGGTCATGGGAGATCTCCTCAGCTGAGCTAGAGTAAAGACAGGCTCAGCTCATGCCTGGATCCTACTGTGAGTTTCCACCACCCCTGGAATTCCTCTCCTAGAGCTGAGTCACACCTGGGTCCTAGTGCGAGTTTTCACCCCCTCTGGGGCTCCTCTCCTTCCAGTTAGCCTCTGCCACAGTGAGGAATTCCCCTTAGCTATTTTCCTAGCTTCAGGTGCTGCAAGACTGTTTGCCCTTTCAACTGTTCCCACTGATCCAGGATTTTTCAGGGGAAATATTTTATAGTTCTTTTGAGGTCAGTAAGGGGAAGGGGAGAGAGCATTTACCAATCACTCTGCCATTTTGGGTATCAGAAGATCAAGTAGATGACTTATACACCTCTAATCTGTGGGCTAAAAGTCTCAGGAGCAGGTTCTGCTGATACCTCCAGAAATTTCTTAAAGCACCAACTCGACAAGGACATTTTCTTGCTTAAGTCTCATCTCTAAGCACACTATATACCTTTGGATATCACTCAATATCTCCACATCCTAAGCAACTATTCAAGGCTTTAAATTGCAGAGAAGGAATTGATTTGCAATAGTGGAAGGATTTCATCTCCAGGAGCTCCCTTCATCAGTGAAATCACAGGTTCAACCCAACAACAACATATCCATCATTTTATCTTACTCATATGGCAGAAAGTAATAGAGGAAAGCAATGAAATCAGTAGAGATAAAATGAAAGAAAAAAATGTCCTTAGTGTTTCTAGGTAAAATACAGACTTTATCTTGGCATGTAAAACCCTCTCTGTGTTAATTATATAAGAGACCTTAAAGTCTAACATAGGCTTGCAAATAGCATGAATTGAGTGTGCCACCATACCTGGATCTATATATGCTTCTGTAACGCAATCCTTTAATTTTCTCTAAGAGATAACTGATTCTCAAGGAGGTTAGATAAATTGCCCAAAGTTTAGTAACTCAGTTTCTTAAATGCTTTAAGGAGAGTCATAGATTTTCACAAAAACAGAGAAAAGGGCTAAATTTTTTTACAGTGGTAATAGAGTATTAAGACCTTGTTAGCAGATTATTATGAGACCAGGAAGAAACAAAATTTCTCTTCCATTTCATTTAATTTAAAAAACTTTGCATACTATATCCAAGTGGGAATGGGAGTGGAGGGAATCTGTGGGAACAGAACACCATAGTATTAAAACTAAAACTAATCACAAAGAAAAAGTGCTCATTGAAAAGAGGAAAGAAAAAAATAAAATATATAAAAGAAAAAAATGGAGGAAAACATCTAGCTTAACCAGCATATGTTAAATATAAAATATTATAAATCCAACAAAATTTAAGAGTAACAGAAAAAACCGAAGAAATTCAGCAGTCTTTTGCATATGAAAATTTAAAGATATAAAATTAAAATTAAATTTTGAAAAAAAATTCCTCTGAATCATGTGATTTTCCCTCACCTCCTCTCTCTTACCAAAGAGCATATAATCATGATTATAGATAAAGTAAAGAAAAATCACAATACCAAGATCTACAGTGAAACTATTATGCATACTTGAATTATAGATAATTAACTGATATCAGTGATAATAATGTGCATCCAACGTAATGGCTCTTAAATCAATGAAGCAAAAATTAGCTGAATTATAAAAAATATGCTATGAGTAGTACAACCATTATAGGAGATTTAAATTTTTTTTTTTCAGAGGTGGAAAAAAGAGAACAGAAAAGGCTGCTACCAAATTAAAGTTGAAAGGCTTATGGCATCTTCTGAATGTATATATTAAGATATACCTATTTTCAACAACAAATGATGCTCAAAAGCTTGTATATAATTCATCAAAATGTAATATTAAGCATAATGAGAGTATTACTCATGAAAATGTAAAATATCCAGGTTAACAAAAATGAAGTTTATACCATAAACAATTCAGTCTCAGAAAATCAAACTGAACCAGATGTAAAGAAAATAAAAACCCCAAATTAAAAACTATGGTCCAGATATATTTGCAGGTGAATTGTGTTAAATTTTTCAACAACTTATTTATTTGAAAAAAAAAAAAGGATAAAAGAAAATATTTTACCTGTCTCCTTGTATGATGCAAGCAAATATATTCCCAATATCTAAACCAATGAAGGATAAAACAATACAAAAAGACTCTAAAGCAATATTATTCATGATCATCAAATCAAAAATTTATAATAAAATCCTGGGAAAAAACAATTTATTAAAAATTCATTACTCTGCTGAAGTTAATTATATGTCAGGTTTAAGTTACAATTCAATGTTAGGAAAACTGTTGATGTAATCATTTAACAAATGAAAACATTCTAAAATACATAATCAGAAAAAACTCTGACAAAATGCAAAATGTCATTAAAAAAAGTTGATTCATAAGTATGCAGCTTTAACCTAAAGCTAGTGTATTGCAAAGGTAAATTATTAGAGTAATTTCCAATACATTTAGCAGTAAAGCAAGGATACTCTCTTTCTACAATTGATTTGTTATGTTTCTTGAAATGTTAAAATGACAATTAGGCAAGAGGAACTTTAGGAAAGAGCAGGGGGGAAAATCCTTATTTGCTGGTAGCATGATGGCAATACCAGAAGTGGGTATCAAATCTTTGACCCTTTTGGGACTTCTGAGGAAGTGGTCCCGCTGTTATACAGGGGTTATCTAGATAGTTTCACCTCTCTCTGTATTCAGAAAGCCATTATGTTTTTTTTAAAATAAATTAACTTATTTGTTTTCAGTTTTCAATAGTCACTTCCACAAGTCTTAAATTATTCTTCTCCTACTTCCCCAAGGTGGCATGAAATCTTACATGGATTCTACACATACATTCTTATTAAATACATTTCCACATTAGTCGTGTTGCATGGAAGAATTTAAACGAATATGAGAAAACTTAAGAGAAACCAAACCAAAACAAAAGATAACACAAGAGAAAATAGTCTGCTTCATTCTGTGTTCTGATTCCATAGTTCTTTCTCTGGATGTGGATGGCATTTTGCTTCAAGAGTCCTTTGGAAATGTTTTAGGTCCTTGCATTGATGTCAAGGGCTAAGTCTATCAGAACCATTACTTACACACTGTGACTATGACTGTGTACATTGTTCTGGTTCCGCTCATTTCACTCAGCATCAGTTCATATAAGTCCTTCCAGGCCTCTCTGAAGTCTTCCTTTTCATCATTTCTTATAGCACAATGGTACTCCCTTACATTTATGTACAACAGCTTGTTCTGCCATTCCCCAGTTGATGGACATCCACTCAATTTTCAGTTCTTGGCCACCACGAAGAGAGGTGCTACAAATATTTTTGTACATGTGGAACCTTTTCCAATTTTTATGATCTCTTTGGGATATAGTCCTAGAAGCAATATTGCTGGATCAAAGAGTACATACATTTTTGTAGCCCTTTAGGCATAGTTCCAAATTACTCTAGAGAATGGTAGGATCAGCTCACAGCTCCACCGACAATGAATTAGTGTTCCAACTCTCCCACACCTTCTCCAACATTTATCATTTTCCTGTTTTGTCATGTTAGCCAATCTGACAGTTGTGATTTGGTACCTCCTAGTTGTTTTGATTTGCATCTCCTTAATCAATAGTGATTTAGAGCATTTTTTTCATATGCCTGTATACAGCTTGAATTTCTTTGTCTGAAAACTGCCTGTTCATATCTTTTGACCATTTGTGAATTGGGGAGTAATTTCTGTTCTTGTAAATTTTACTCAATTCTCTGTATATTTTAAAAATGAGGTCTTTATTGAAGATACCAGTTGCAAAAATTCTTTCTCACTTTTTTGCTTCCCTCCTAATCTTGGCTACATTGGATTTATTTGTACAAATATTTTTCAATTTAATGTAATCAAAATTATCCATTTTGTACTTCATAATGTTCTTTATCTCTTGTTCAGTCAAAACTTTTTCCACTGTCCATAAATCTGACAAATACACTATCCTCGATTCCCCCTTATTTGTTTATAGTATCAGCATTTATACCTAGATCATGTATCCATTTGGACTTATTCTTGTGTATGGTGTCAGGCATTGGCTTATACTCAGTTTCTACCACACTGTTATCCAGTTTCCCCAACAGTTTTTGTCAGTGAGTTCTTATCCCAGAAGCTGAGATCAATAATTTTATCAAACAGTAAACTATTGTATTCATTGAGTACTGTGTCTTGAATACCTAACCTATTCTATTGATCTACCCTTCTATTTCTTAGTCAGTACCAAGTGGTTTGGATGATTGATGCTTTATAATACAATGTGAGATCTGGTAGGGCTAAACCACCTTCCCTAGCATTTCTTTTCGTTAATTCTCTTCATATTCTCAACCATTTTTTCTTCCAGACGAATTTTGATATTATTTTTCTAGCTCTGGAAAATAATTTTCTGGTAGTTTGATTGATATGGCACTGAATAAGCAAATTAATTTTGGTAGAATTGTCATTTTTCTTATATTAGGTCAGCCTACCCAAGAGTAACTGATGTTGTTTTTCCAATTACTTAGATCTGACTTTATTTGTATAAAAAATGTTTGGTAATTGTGTTCATATACTCCCTGAGTTTCTTTTGGCAGGTGCACTCCCAGTTATTTTATAATGTCTACCATAGCTTTAAATGAAATTTCTCTTTCTATCTCTTGCTGTTGGGCTTTGTTAGTAATATTTAGAAATGCAGATGATTTTCGTGGGTTTAATTTGTAACCTGCCAAAGTTGTTAATTATTCAGGTAGTTTTTTACTTGATTCTCCAGAATTCTCTAAGTGCATCTATCATATCATCTGCAAAAAGTGATAACTTAGTTTCTTCTTTACCTGTTCCAATTCCTTCAATTTCTTTTTCTTCTCTTACTGCTACAGCTAACATTTCTAGTTCCATATTGAATAATAGTAGTGATAATGGACATCCTTGTTTCACCCCTGATCTTGTTGGAAATGTATCAAGCTTTTCCCCATTGCATATAATGCTTGCTGATGGTTTTAGGTAGATACTGCTTATTATTTTACGGAAAACTCCATTTATTCTTATGCTCTCCAGTATTATCAGTAGGAATGGGTATTGTATTTTGTCAAAAGCTTTTTCTGTCTCTATTGAGATAACCATATGGTTTCTGTTAGTTTTGTTGCTGATATGATCAATAAAACTGATAGCTTTCCTCATACTGAATCAGCTCTCCATTCCTCGTGTAAATTCTACATGATCACAATTCTTGTGATAAGTTGCTGTATTCTTTTTGCTAATAAAATTTTTGCATCTACATTCTTTAGAGAAATTGGTCTATAATTTTCTTTCTCTGTTTTGGCTCTTCCTGGTTTAGGTATTAGAACTGTATTTGTATCATAAAAAGAATTTTGTAGGACTCCTTGTTCACCCATCTTCCCAAATATGATCTATAGTATTGGCATTAATTGTTCTTTAAATGTTTGATAGAATTCATTTGTAAATCTATCTGACCCTGAAGATATTTCCTAGGGAGTTCATTGGTGGCTTGTTCAATTTCTTTTTCTGAGATGGGATTAAGTTGTTTAAGTTATTCAAGTTATTCAACTTCCTCTTCTGTTAATCTGGGCAATTTATTTTTTTAAAATATTCATCCATTTAACTTAGATTGTCAAATTTATGGGCATGTAGTTGGGCAAAGCAATTTCTAATTATTATTTTAATTTCCTCATTGTAGGTGAGTTCACCCTTTTCATTTTTGATATTGGTAATTTGGTTTTCTTTTTTTAAAGTTAAATTGACCAAGGGTTTAACAATTTTATTGATATTTACATAAAACCAACTCTTAGTTTTATTTCTTAGCTCATTAGCTTTCTTAATTTCAGTTTTGTTAATCTCTCCTTTGGTTTCAGTATTTCTAATTTGGTATTTACTTGGAGATTTTCAATTTGTTCTTTTTGTAGCTTTTTCAGTTGCATTTCCAATTCATTGATCTCCTCTTTCTCTATTCTATTCATGTAGGCATTCAGTGACACAAAACTTCTCCTAAGAAGTGCTTTTGTCACATCCCATAAATTTTAGTAGGTTGTCTCATTATTGTCATTCTTTTGAATGAAGTTATTGATTGTTTCAGTGATTTGTTGTTTAACCCACTCATTCTTTAGGATTAGATTGATTAGCTTCCAATTAATTTTTGGTTTATATTTCCATGGCCTTTTATTACATATAATTGTTAATATATTATCATCTGAGAAGGACACATTGCCTATCTCTGCCCTTCTGTACTGAACTGTGAAGTTTTTATGCCTTGGTACATGGTCAATTTTTGCATATGTGCCAAGTACAGCTGAGAAACAGGTTTATTCCTTTCTATCCTAATTCAGTTTTCTCCAGAGATTTATAATATCTTCCTTATCCAGAATTCTATTCAGCTCCTTAACTTCTTTCTTGCTTATTTTGACGTTAGATTTATCAAGTACAGAAAGCGGGAGATTGAGGCTAATAGTTTTACTGTCTATTTCTTCCTGTAACTTCCTTAACTTCTCTGAAAATTTGGTTGCTATTCCACTTGATGCATATATGTTTAGTAATGATATTGCTTCATTGTCTATGGTGTTTTTAGCAGGGTTCAGTTTTCTTTCTTATCTCTTTTGATTAGATCTATTTCTGCTTTTGCTTTGACTGAGATTAGGATTGCTTGCTACCCCTGCTTTTTTTTACATGAGCTGAAGCACAATATATTCTGCTCCATCCTTTAACCTTTTCTCTGTATATATCCCCTGTTTCAAATGTGTTTCTTTTGGATAACGTATTGGATTATGGTTTTTGATCCATTCTGCTATCAGTCTCCATTTTATGAGAGAGTTCATCCTATTCATATTCACAGTTATGATATCTCTATCTATCTTTCTCTCTGTCCTATTTCCCCCCATTTCTGCTTTTAGTTCTCCCTTCCCCTCTACAATAGAGCTTTAGTTTTTGACCACTGCCTCCCTCAGTCTTCCCTCCCTTCTATCAATCCCCCTGCCTTTTATTCCCCCTTTCCCTTAGTACTTCTTCCCTCTCTTTTAACTTCCCCTCTCTTTTCTTTCCCTTTTCCCCTCCTACTGCCTATAGGGCAAGTTAGATATCTATACTTAAATGAGTTTGTTGTTTTATCCTTGAACCAAATCAGATGAGAGTAAATCTCAAAGAGTGTTCATTTCCCTCCCCTCCTTCCCTCTACTATAATATGATTTTGCGCCTCTTTTTGTGATGTAATTTACTTTTTTCTGCTTGCTCCTTTCTGCCTATCTCCTGTTACAATCCATTTCCACCCTTAAATCACATTTTTATCATCGCATCAGTTAATTCATGCCCAATCCCTCTATCTACGTTTTTCCCTTTCAAATGTCATAATAAATATTCATTTTTCAAGATATTTTTCAAATATTCATTTTCAAGATATCACCCTCCCTTACAGAGATATAAACAGTTTGCCCATATTGAATAACAAGTTTTTTTTTTTTCCATTTACCTTTTTATGCCTCTCTTGAGACTTGCATTTGAATATCAAATTTTTTTCAGGAAGGTATGGAAATCTCTTATTTTGGGCTACAACCAAGGATCCTTTGGGCTACAACCCAGCAAAATTGATCATAATATTTCAGACATGGAGTTGCACATTCAATGAAGCTATGCCCCTCTCTCCTGTGAAACTGCCAAAGACTCTAGTGCAGGTCCTCATCACCTCAGGTCTTGATTATTGCAATGGCCTTCTGATGGGTGTGCCTGCCTCTGGTCTCTCCCTACTCCAATCCACTCTCCATTTAGCGACTAAAATGGTTTCCTCAAATACTGATCTGATTTTGTCATGCCTCCCACTCAATGAACTCCAGGAGCAAATATAAATTGCCATGCTTGGCATAGCCCTTCGTAGCTTAGTTCCTTCATATGTTCTCAGCATGTAATCTTTTGTTCAGTACTACTGGTCTCCTGGATGATCCATAAAGAAGATACTCTGTTTCTTGGCTCTGAGTATTTTCTCTGGTCATGTATGGAGCACTCTTCCTCTTCTCCTCTGACCTCTCATCTCCCTGACTTCTTTTCAGTCCCAACTAAAATCCTACCTTCTATAGGAAACCTTCCCTAACCCCTCTCATTTCCAGTTCTTTTCCTGTTTTATTTCCCATTTTTCCTATGTATAGTTTTCTTTGAATATATTTGTTGGCATGTTGTCTTCTCTAAAAGATTGCAAATTCCTTGAGAGCAGAGTATATCTTTTGCCTCTTTTTATATCCCCACCAGATAGTACAGTGTCTAGCACATAGTACATGCTTAATAGACATTTATTGAATGAATCAATGGGCACATGGAAACAGATCATAGGAAAGTTAGCTAATCAAACCCTTGGCCTAATCTCATTTGTGCTTGTGCTGTAAACCAGTGTTTCCTAACCAATATGCCAGGGCATATTCCAAAATCACCACCCTCATTCTTATGTCATGCAGAGTCAGGATTTCCTCTGGTTTTTGCTGCAAAAAATCATCAAAAGGGACATATCAGATTGGATGATTTTTGTCCTTTTAAAAAATTTCTTTTATCTAATTCCTGGCCTCCAACTTACTGAGTCAGAACTGAACCAAAGTTCATATATTACAACTTGGAAGTATAGCTTTTTACTGAAGGTTGACTCCTTTTTCACATGTGCCACTGCCAACTGCCATATCTGTGGCAAGTGTAACCTGAAATGAGGAATGTTGAGCTCTGAAGTCCTGATAACTATTCCCCAAATAATATTGTGTTGACATTTTTTCTGAATTCACTGTAAATATGTGTGTATGCACACATACACACATATTTGTATGTATGCATATATGTATATATACACACATTTATATGTGTATATACATACGCAATATTTCATTTTTACTAACAACTTCAGAAGATCCTTCTAAAATGAATCTTCTCAGAGACAATGTAGTTTCATATTCTAAACTCCATTCAAATTTTCTCAGCTGAAATGATAAATGAAAGCTACAGTGCCTACATTTAGACATTACCTTTCAACTGAAAGCTTCTCAGAAAAAAAAAGGCTTTATGATTGTTTTCTTAAATCATAAGTTAAATCTCAAACCTAGAAAATAAATTGTTGTTTGCCTCTGAATGCAGAAAAAAAGGATTTTCTTTGTTCAGGGATACCTGCCTAAGGGATAGAGGCAATGTTCATTTGAAATCTGCTCTACCACATGCTTTCCAGAAGGGAATATGTTGATAGGATCTGATGATTTTTTATTCCAAACTACTAACTGGGCCTAGTTTGAATTCTTTTCCCATGCTTCTTTATTCATTGTAAAATATAATTTTTTTGTTCTTTCTTTTCCCTTTCATCTTATTTTCCTCTTTTATTCTCCCTTATTCTTTCATTCTCATTCATATTTTCTTCTATATGTATGTATTCACGAATCCATATATGTGTGAATGTGTAAGAGGAGAGGTCAGTTGAGTAAATCAGTCACACCAACCCACTTTGCCCCAAGATTTTATGAGGTGAAAATACGTGGCAATTAAATCAATCAAATGTGAGAAATAGATCTGAGCAAGGACTAAACATCTTTAATATTTAACTTATGTGCAATAGGAACTATCTTCAAATTTATTGAGGGACTTGGTCATGATATTCTATTGGCCTTAAATTGGGATTCTGGCTTAGAATCAGACAGTGAAATACCTGGCAAAAGAGAAGAATACTCTAGCTCACTACTGATAATAGACTGGAGGAGGAGGAGAGTTTCAGCCTTAGTCTCACATTCATCCCCTCTTTCTTCAATGGGAAGAGGACTTTATGAACTGCAAAAGATCAAGATGATTTGGGACTTTTCCTCTAGGTCTTAATAGTGAAGAGTGTCAGTATCTACATTTGAAGTCAATCAGACTATATTCAATAAAGAAGGACAGATTTAAGAATCTACAAGAAGCCAATCAGAGAATATGGGTCATGCCTAAGGATGGTAAGAAAAAAGGCTTTTAGCATGCAGATTCTTTGCCATACATGCTCTATAAGCTTGAGTCCTCTTTAACTTGGACCCTGTATGTATATGTGAGAGCTTATGTCACAAAGTTTGAGTGAAGATACGTTTTGTATGTAATTTTCATACTATGCTATATCATCTTCGTAAATGCCCTTTTCTGAAAGTTAATTAAATGTGCCAAGTTGGTATCATGGAGGGAAGCATTTAGAAGGGGGATCATTAGCTATAGCACTAGGAAGATACCATCTAGTGCCTCTGAACTTAAGCCTAAAACTCTGATGAAGTGTATTTGCTGAGCTCTGGAGGCCCACCCTGGTCAGTGAAAATAAGGGCTGTGAGAGTAACTCCTATTTCTGTTGAGGGCAACACAATCCTCCCAGTTGTTCAGGCTCAAAAGCCTGAACCATTCTTGACTCCTTGCCATTTCTCATACTCCATATTCAATCTATTGCAAAAGTCTTTTGATTTCACCTTTGCCACATCTCTCAAATAGTCTCCCGTCTCTCCTCAGATACTGTCACCACATTAGTACATGCCCTATCACTCATGCCTGGATTATTGCAAAAGTTTACTGTTAAATCTACTTGCCTTAAGTATCTCTTTCCTAAAATCCATCTTTCCTTTCATCACCAAAGTGATTTTCCTAAAGCAAAGATTTGAATATATCATTTTCCCACACACCCAAATAAACTCCAGTGATTCCTTCTTGTCTCCAGGATGAAATACAAAATTCTGCTTGACATCCAAAGACCTTTATAACCAAATTGCATTCCACCTTTCCAATTTTCTTATACCTTACTTACTTTCTGCCATGTGCTCTTTGACCTAGTGACACTGGCCTCCTTGCTGTTCCATGAAAAAATATTCCTCTCACCTCTGAGCATTTATCTTGCTGTCCTCTATGTCTAGAATGTTCTCCCAATTCACCTCCACCTCCCCTTCACATCCTAACTAAAGTACCATCTTCTAAAGAAAGATTTTTCCCTCTCCTCTTAATTATAATGCTTTCCCCCTTTTAATTATTTCCTGTTTTTCCTGTATGTACTTGTACATATTTCTTTGCATGTTATCTCCTCCATTTGATTGTGAGTTCCTTGAGCACAGGGATGGTCTTTTATCTCTTTTTTCTACTTTCAACATTTAACACTGTGCCTGCAACATAGTAGTCAATACATAAGTCACTTCATTATCTTTAGGACTTGGTACTATGCAAGACGCCTTCTTGTTTTCGACAAATTTCTTAAGGCATAGATTAAAAGACTTGAGATGTGCAGAGGAACTCTTCTGGTATGTGGGGATATTAACGAAGTAGTTGATAAAAAAAGTTGTGGTCTGACCAAGTGCTTGACATTTTTTTTTTTTTGGTGGTTGTTCTGTTTTTTTTTGTTTTCTCTCTTCAGCTTAAATGCCAAGCAAAAATTTCAGGTATCCAATGACCACAAAGTAAATGAATATTCTGGATCCTTCATATGTCAACCCATAAATGTTTTTTAAGTGCCTACTATGTGTCTGGCCTGAATTACAGTCTGAATTTGATACTTGGCAATTTCCCAACAGGGATTCATTTGCTAGGCTTGATAAATATTTTGATGTGTTAGCAATTACGAGTTAAGGCATGTCACTGTAGAATGAGAGCTGGAATGGAATTTAAGTTAATCCAATTAAAATGTGTCCTTTTACAGATCAGGAAACAAGACCTAGAGATATTGTTACATGGCTTTCCCAAGGTAACACAGGTAACAAATAGGAGTAAGGATTTGAGCAAATGTTCTCAGATTACAAATCCAGAATTCTTTCCACTATTAGAATTCAAAACAACAACATCTTAAACTATACACAGTTTTTAAAAGCTGAGAAATGAAACAAAGAAGCTGAAGTCATTAATCCAACGAGAAATTGATTAGACTGGAAAAAGTGCTATGATTAAGAACAATCTATAGACACTGAATATCATATAATTACTAGGCTGCTGTATGATCTGGCACTTATCAGTGGGAACTTGAATTTCTTAATAAAGATTGCATATTTTAATTCTTTAATGTATTGTCTTCTTAAGGTAGTATTCTAGTATACAGTAAATAGGTATCTCTGGGTAAATGTGTCTGGTATAAGAACAATGAGTTCAGATAATATGTGTTACTAGGGTTGGAGTTTAGTGGAGATGTAATTACTAAACCTCGTTATGGCCATAAAAACTTCTATAAAAAATTGCTGAAGTGGTTGCTGAGGCATTGCTAGAGGTATTTTAATGTCATGGAGAATGGGAGAGGTGCCACAAGACTTCATTTGAACAAATGCTTTTTCCTGTTTTCAAGGAGAGAAATAAGGTTGATTTCAAAATTACATACTAAATATATATACTATATGTATATATATATATATATATAGTATGTATGTATTTATATATGTATAGTATACATATGTGTGTATAATTATATTATAATCTGGATTTCAGTTCCTAGCAAAATTATAGAACAAATTATTAAGAGGAAAGAAATTTTTGGAGGGATATCCTAACAAATACTTTTTTCGCTGATCCCTTATCCAATCTGTTTGTAAGATCTTTTGATGCATCTCTCATGTCTGCTCCCTTCTTTGTTCTCTCCTCTGACACTGTCCCCACATTGACACATTCCCTCACCTTCTCAAATCTGAACTCTTGCGTACTGTTTGGTCTCCTTGCCTCAAGTCTCTTTCAATTCCAGCCCAATCTACTAATCTTCTAAAGTACGAATCTGCTCTGGGATGAAAAGATGAAGAAGAAAAAGATGGTAATCACCTGAACTTTCCCCAATTCCCCTCCATACAACTTTAAAATAATGATTCAAAAATGAATTCTGGAATGACAGAGCTCAGGAAAGGATGAGGTGAAACAATTTTCCAGCACAAGATGACTTAGAAGATCAGCAAGAAAGGTCTGTTGCATTGTGGAAAGAGTAGATCACAGCCCAGTACAGGTTGCCCTTGACAAGTCACTAGGGAGGCTTGAGCCCCAGAAAAAGGCAACATCAGGGCCCTAAAGTCCTGCACCAGGCAGCATAATGGCTCATGCCAGCAGCAGTCTTTGGGGTCAACTGAATTGGCCCAAGTGGCTTCTGGAGCTCTTCATCAGCATATGATAAGGAGAGAGGTCAGACAACTATCAAAAAGAGATTATAGGGGTCCCTTTGCTGACACTGGGACTATGTTGCATTGCCCATATAAGGATCCAGGTCAAAGTCCAGGGTCATAGTCCTGAGTTGCAGTACCAGGTTGAGGAGGAGCACTAGCACACCAGAGCTTGCAATGTCAGGGGAGTGGGGACTCTGCTCCAGAACAAAAAAAGAATGCTTGTGATCACTCATGAGAGCCAGAAAAGTAGTAAACACATCTTTCCTTAGATCATATCACATTGGAAGAACTGAAAATTTATAGGACCCCCTCCCCCCCAGAACTACCTTTGGACTCAGCTGCATAAAAAAACAAACAAGAAAACCCTAAAGCTTGGGAGCAGAGCCTAACTTTACCATAAAGTTAAAAGTCAAGAAATAGATTGGAAAAAATTAGCAAACAACAGCAGAAAGAACCTGACCATAAAAAGTTACTATGGTGACAGGGAAGATCAAAACACAAACTCAAGAAGACAACAAAGTCAAAATTGCCATATCCAAAGCCTCAAGGAAAAATGTAATTTGGTCTCAGGCACAAAAGAATTCCTAGATTTCAAAAGGAATTTTGAAAATCAGAGAAGAACGGTAGAGGAAAAGTTGGGAAAAGAAATAAGTGATGCACAGAAATCATGAAAAAAAGAGCGAACTGCTTGGTAAAGCAGACACAAGACAATACAAAAGAAAATAACACCTTGAAAAGAAGAATAGACCAAATGGCCAAAGAAGCACAAATACCAACTAAAGAAAAAAACTCTTAAAATATAATATTAGCCAAGTGGAAAAAGGAAGTACAAAAGTTCCTCAGAGAAAATAATTTCTTAAAAATTAGAATTGGGCAAGTAGAAGTGAAATGTTCTATGAACTGTCAAGAAACAAATAAACAAAAAGAATGAAAAAAATGGAAGAAAATGCAAACTATGTTATTGGAAAAACAACTGAGATGGAATATAGATTGAGGAGAAATAATTTAATAATTATTGAATTATATCAAAGCCATGATCAAAGGAAGAGTCTAGACATAATCTTTCAAGAAAATATCAAGGAAAACTACTCTAATATCCTAGAGACATAGAGTAAAAGAGAAACTAAAAGAATACATTGACCACTTCCTAAAAGACATCTTAATGAAAATTCTTAGGAATATTATAGCCAAATTCCAGAGCTCCTAGATCAAGGAGAAAATATTATATTCAACTAGAAAGAATCAATTCAAATGTCATGGAGCCACAGTGAGGAGAGCACAAGATTTAGTAGCTTCTACTTAAAAAGATTAAAGGGCTTGAAACATGATATTCTATATTACAAAGGAGCTAAACTTACAAACGAGAATCACCTACCCAGAAACACCAAATATAATCCTTCAGGGAAAAAATAGATATTCAATGAAATAGAAGACTTTTGAACATTCCTGATGAAAAGAACAGGGCTGAACAGAAAATTTGTCTTTCAAATACAAGATTCAAGAGAAGGATATAAAGGTAAACAGGAAAGAGAAATCAAGAAGGTTAAAGTGTTTATATTCTCACATGGGAAGATGGTAATTGTGACTCCTAAGAACTTTATCATTGTTAGTGCTGTTAGAAGGAGTAGATATCGACATAGGGCATGGGTATGAGTTGGATATGATAGGATGATAAAAAAAATATAAAATGAAACGGTGAAAAAGAGGAATGAATTTGGAAAAAGGGGGAAGGGACAGGCAGAATGGGGTAAATTATCTCACATAAAAGAGGCATGAAAGAGCTTTTAAAGTGGAAGGAAAGATAGAGGAGTACTTGAACCTTACTTTCTTTGGAATTGTCGCAAAGAGTAAAAAACATATACACTCAGTTGAGTATAGAAATCTATTTTATCCTACACAAAAGTAGGAGGGAAAGGGGAGAAAGAAGAGGTAAGGGACTGATAGAAGGGGAGGAAGATTGGAGAAGGCAGTAGTAAGAAATAAGACATTTTTGAGAATGGACAGGAGATGAGGATAGAAAGGAGAGTAAGATAAATGGGGGCGATGGTTTGAAAGGAAATACATAATAATCATTATGAAAACATTTTCATGGCAAGTTTCTCTAACACATACCATTTCTCAAAAATATAGAAAACTGTGTCAAATTCATAATAATGTAATTCATTCCTTAATTGATAAGCGGTCAAAGAATATGAATGGTACATGAAAAAATCAAAACTATTTATAGTCATATAAAAATGCTCTAAATCACTATTGATTAGAGAAATGCAAATTAAAATAGCTCTGAGATACCACCCCTCACCTATTGGGCTGGCTAATATGAAAGGAAAGAAAAATTATGAATGTTACAGGGGATGTTGGAGATTGAGACAATACTGGAGTTGTGAAGTGATTCAATTATTCTGGAAAGCAGTTTGGGCCTATGTCCAAAGGTCTGTAAGCCTGCACATACATTTTGACTCATGAATACCACTATTAGATATGTACCCGAAAGAGATAAAAAAAGAAGAAAAAGACCTATGGGTATAAAAATATTTCTAGAATCTCTTTTTGGGGAGGCAAAGAATTGGAAATTCAGGGGATATCCATTAAATGAGGAATGGCTTGTTGTGGTATATGAGTCTGCTCAAATACTATTGTGCTTTAAGAAATGACAAGCAAGATGCTCCCAGAAAATCCAAGAAAGACTTAACAAGAGCTGATTCAAAGTGAAATGAGTAGACCACTGTAGAACACTGTACATAGTAACAGCAATATTTTATGATAATCAACTGTGAATGACTTAGATGTTTTCAGTAATACAGTGTTCCAAGACAAGTCCAAAGCATTTATGATGAAAAATGCTATACACAGCCAAAGAAAGAATTGACGGTGTTTGAATGCAGATTGAAACAAATTTTTAGAAACTTTATTTTTCTTGGGGGTCTTTTCGGTTATTTTATCTATTTTGTTTTACAACATGACTTATATGGGAATTTGTTATTATGACCTCACATGTATAAACCTATGTCAAATTGTTTGACTTCTCAATGAGGGTGGAGGAGAGCAAAGAGTAGAGAAAATTGGGAACTAATTTTTTTTAAAATTGTTTTTATATGTAATAGGGAAATATAAAATATTAAATAAAAAGTTCTGACATGACTATTTTACCACCTCCTCCCCTATCTCTTTTCAATAAATTTCAGTAGCTATCCATCACCCCAAAGATCAAGTATAAAAATCTATTTGGCATTTAAAGTCCTTTATAACTGGGCTCCCTCCTAACTTTCTCATCTTTTGTGCCTTATTCTTCCCCCATATCTCTGCAGTACAGTAACAGAGGGATCCTTGATTATCCTCATATGTACAAAATAATACTTCACCCAACTCCAAATAATTATAAGCTGCCTCTCTATGCCTAGGATGATCACCCTCCTCATCAATATCTCCTGGATTCTGTGACTTCCTTTAAGGTCCAGTTAAAATCTTTACGGAAGAAACCTTTCCTGATCTATCTAAAATCTTGTGACTTTCCTCTGTTGATCATCTCCAATTTATTCTGTGTAAATCTTGTTTGTGTAGTTTTTTGCAAACAGTCTCCCACATTGACTGAGAGATGATGTGATGATGATGATGATAATGATGTCACTACAAAATTTTCAATTATTTCCTATCTTTTGGTTTTCTCTTCTTTCAGATACCATATGAGGTGATAACTCAACTCCATCCCAATTGTTTTGCTTCTAGTATGGATGTGACCTACACACATTTGGTCTAATTTAGTACTTTTCTCAATTTTTTCTCCACGTTAGTGCTTTTTCTACCTTACAAGGACATCTTTATATTGAAGTCTGTGATAATTATGCCAAATTGTGCTGACTCTACTATTTATGATGAAATGTTTTCTATTTTTTTAATCTTTGGAAATATTTTCAATATTCCTTTTGTTTTCTGTTTTCTAATTTTTGTGCATTAATTTCTTTTGGATGATTTTTCATAGTTGAATTCCTTGTCAACCTTCTTAAAAAACTTGTTCTGTTCTCCATTTCTTATCTTTGATTTATGACATGATACTGCTCATAATCATCCATAGTCCTTAACCTTTGACTTCCATGTATCTACCTATGACAAATAAATCTTGAATCTGCTTACTTAAGCATTTTCTGGACTTCTTTTTATTCTTTCTTGTTGTGACAAGTTATGTTGATTAAAATTCTGTAAAAATATTATAATCTCTATCAGTGTTATTTTTGTTGGTCATCCAATTTTCTCATGATCAGTTACTTATTTAAATAGTTTGGCATTGAGTTGTTTCAATGGTGGGGCACTTTTTCACCCCTAATTAATATTCTTCCTTATTAATTTATTTATTGTTATTTATTTATAAATTTATTTTAATAAATTTAATAATAATTTTAATAAATTTAAATTTATTAATTCTGAACTTTCCTCAGATAAGTGAATGATGTGACTCCTACATCAAAAACAAGTCTCTTCATGTCTCTTGCAATATAATTGACTTAAGTTTTTTGTGTGTATGTGTGATTTTTGTTTGTTGCTCATCATATTCAGTACCAATAAACTATTTTTACAAAGAAAATGTTCTATATATGCTATTAAGTTTTAGCTTCTCTTGTTCTCCTTTCCTGAATAATGCTTTGGTACATTTCTCAACAACCTTACTTATTCTCACTAATGCACTGAAGTCACTACATATCAAAGTATATGATGATTTATTTTGAAAAGTCATATTGAGTCTGTAAGAACTATTGATCTATTCATTCTCTGCAACTGATTTATGTATTTGAAAAAGCTTTGAATGTGTCAAAGGCAACAGATGAAATCTCTTCTCTAAAGGCCAAAGAAGTTCATCAGATAGAGGCCAGTCATTTGGAGAAGGATTCATTAGTCACAGCAATTCATGGAGCAAATATTCTTTAATGGTTTATATTTTTCAGTGTTCTTCTTATATTTTTGTCTTTTGGTTCTTTTTGGTAATGAAAGTGACAAAATGGCGGGGAAGGAAGAAAGCATGTTAAGAATCACAAAGTTTTTAGACTGTCTATAAAATATATATATTGATTGTTGTACTCTAAATGTGAGATCTTTGTCTATGACTATTGGATAGGTATATGGCTGGTTTTATGAGTTATTTTTGCAATTTAAAATGTTTGCAACACTATTAATTAATTTGATATATTTTTTTCTTAACCTTCCTGTTTTGGGTATTGCAACAACCGTTGGTTCAAACTGTTATTTTACCAGTGTAAGGAAAATTCTTGTAGGGAAAACCCCCTCCACTGCTGCAAATTGGCAAATCACTTTTAATATATGTTTGAAAAGGTTTCATATGGTACTGATAGTCACATGATCATGCAACTAATAAATTCTAGAAGCTGAACTCAGAGTCTGTCTGACTCTGAGGCTACTGAGCTGTCCCATCTTTTATAATCATATTTGTTTTACTAATGGTAGGGTGATTTCTCACTTATTTAGAATTATGAATGTAGTATAAATATTATTTATTCTTTAAACTTGTTCCTGACTTAACTATTAAATGCAGCTTCAACAAGTATTTTTGGGTGTTTGATTATTACTCTTTCATTTTTTATTCATGAGTTGCTTTATTTCTTCATCTGAGATTGGGTTGCTTAAAATATCTTTCCTGTTTCATTATTTTGGTAGGAAATTTTTGGATAAGAATTGCAGTTTCAGATAAGACCAAAAACATGTTGTTAACATTAAGTGAGATGAAACCATATTGTGCTTAAAGACAAAATACACAATAAAATGAAAGTTATTAAAACATGCAAGAAATGTCATCATCTTAGTGCATAAAGGAAAAACCAATTTACAAAAGGATATTGAAGTAGCACAGTATTTGTTAGAAATTAGTACTCTTCTTTCAGAGATGGATGAATATAACAGGAAGATAAAAAGAAATAAAATACGACACAAAAGATATTGTGAGATAGATTTGAAAGAGTTAGGGTAATGTCCAATCAATGAATGTACATATTTTTTTATCAATGGTACTTTTAAAAATTCATGATGTATTGCAGTACAAAGAAATAATAAATAGATTAAGTTAGCAGAGGCAGAAATATTAAAATATTCTTTGTAGACCACAGTACAATAAAAAAGATACAGATCAATGTTTCCTAAATAAAAATGTCAAAGAACAAATCACAGAAACAATGTTAAAGCTGTGGGGACAATGAGAAAAGGCAATATCTAAATATTGCTGCATTTTTTCAAGAGAAATTTTACACGTTTGAAACAAGCATAAATTAGAAAAATATAAAATTAATGAAATCATCATGGAATTAAAAAAAAAATCCCACACTATCACCACATTAAAATGTCTTAATCAGTTCTCAAAAGACTCAAATTACAAGAGAAATAAATAAAACACAATAGAGAATATAAATAAATTTAGAATATCATCTTTAAGGAATAAGAGAACTAATTAAGTATGTTAAACAATAAAATTGATTTTTAAAATAAACAAATGAAGAAGTATGGCTAATCTATGCAGAAAATAAGCAGAGTTATTAGAAACAATTACATGTAACCATGTTTACCAAACTCAGAATTTAAAGAAAGTTCACTATATGAAATACTCAGTACAATGCAATTTATTTTGAAACATACAAAATAATAAAATAAAGTCATTATTAACATATTCTCAATCACTTTCTTAATTGTAGAAGTCAACAAAACAAAACTAATTTTTCGTGTTTGTTGATTTCCAAAATACAAATGATCACACTAGAAATTTAGCATTTGACTCTTGCTAGCTCTTTTCAAGATTGTCCTTGAACACCTCCGAATTTATACCTTATCTAAGAGTAAATCCCTGCGTAAAAGTCTTAAAACAAAGCTTAGTCATGGCACATGTACAGCTGCCTCCACAAAAGTTATTGGCATGTTCCCTTCTAGAAAGCCACTTTGTGAACAAAATAGTAGATTTTGAAAAGTTATTTATTCTTTTTGCCAGAAAATAAATATTCTTAAGATACAAAGAATGATAAAGAAATGACATTGACAAATGCTTAAAATATGAAAAAATAACTCATCACTTCTTTATACTCTGCAAGGAGGTAAAGATTATTGACAGACTTGTGGGAGAATATCTCATATTTTTTACTTTATTCTATGATCTGTGCCTATCTTGCAACTCACTGGCTTTGAGTGGAAATGAAGAAGGGAGAGCCACACCTAGATAGAAAAAAGCTATTGTTGCAAGAGGAAACAGTAAATCAAAATAAAGAAAGTAGGTGAGGTGACTCAAGATTTAGGATTTTTGTAACTTTGACAAATTTCATAGGTTAATGTACTCTCATCCCCCTACTTAGTTGCCCTACACATCATGAACTTTCAGTCAAGCTTTTGGCTATAAGCTTCTCTTGACTTAGCTTGGTTTCTTCTTGAACAGTTAAAAACAAAACTTGTGGCTGTGCATGTGTACCAAAATTTTCCATCTTTTCTTCTCCCCCATTTTTATTACATTAATACATATTTATGGAATAAAATAATCACTTCCATAACATAGTACAATAAAAAACACAATTATACATGAAACTACACAATTTACTTTCAAATATACAATAGGTAAAATTATTAGGTGAATTTCTTTTTTTCTCCTTTTTTTCTATCATCTGTCCCTCTGTCTCAGAGATGGCTATCATTAGATATGTGTGTGTGTGTGTGTGTGTGTGTGTGTGTGTGTGTGTGTGTGTGTGTGTGTAAAATTATTCTATACCAACTTCTATTTTTCACTTTTATTTCTCTGGATACAGATAGTGTCTTTCTTCATATGTCCTTTACAGTTAATTTCAGTATTTATAATAGTCTAAATAACTTATTCATTCAAAGTTGGTCTTAAAACAATATTGCTGTTACTCTATACCATGTTCTCTTGGTTCTGCTCATTTCAGTCTTCATTATTTCCTACAAGTCTTTCCATGTTTTTCTAAGATCATTGAACTCACCATTTCTTATAGCACAGTAGAATTCCATCACAATCTTATACCAGAACTTCTCCAACCATTCTCCAATTGATAGACATCCCAGCAATTTTCAGTTCTTTGCAACTATAAAGAGAAATGTTATAAATGTTTTAGAAAAATAGATTATTTTCCTTTTTCCCTGATCATTTTTGGAAATAGATATAGTAGTGGTATTGCTGGCTCAAAGGGTATGGGTAGTTTAATAAGTCTTTGGGCATAATTCTAGATTGCTCTCCAAAATGGTTGGATCAGTTCACAAGTCAACCAAAAACAAATTAATGTAAAAATGACAATATTGCCTCAACCAATTTGTATATTCAATTAATTCACTATCTCCTGAAGTCTGC